>NC_080377.1:27342994-28021658 GCF_014773155.1 Arachis stenosperma
TGTGACAGAGCATATGCAATCGCTTTCACTGAAGGATGGGAGGTAGCCATTGACAACGGTGAAACCCTACACGAGCTTGCCATGGAAAGGAGTAAGAAGGATTGGATGAAGACAGTAGGAAAGCAGAGAGACGGAAGGGAAGGCATCTTCATGCGCTTATCTGAAGTTCCTACCAATGAATTGCATAAGTATCACTATCTTTATCTTTTATGTTATTTTCGTTCATCATCATATACATTTGAGTTTGCCTGACTAAGATTTACAAGATTACCATAGCTTGCTTCAATGCTAACAATCTCCGTGGGATCGACCCTTACTCACGTAAGGTATTACTTGGACGACCCAGTGCACTTGCTGGTTAGTTGTGCGAAGTTGTGTAATGCCATGGAATTGAACCACCAAGTTTTTGGAGTTCATGACCAGGGATTATGAGAGTTGTGAAAAGTATTGTTCACAATTTCGCGCACCAGTTGTACCTCAATGATCCCCAGCTTCTCCATTACAGAGAGTGGCATAAGATTTATCCCTGACCCCAGGTCACACAGAGCTTTTTCAAAGATCATGGTGCCTATGGTACAAGGCATTAAGAACTTGCCAGGATCTTGTTTCTTTTGAGGTAGAATTTTCTGAATCCAAGTATCCAGTTCATTAATGAGCAGGGGAGGTTCACTTTCCCGAGTCTCATTACCAAACAACTTGGCATTCAGCTTCATGATAGCTCCTAAGTATTGAGCAACTTGCTCTTCAGTTACATCTTCATCCTCTTCAGAGGATGAATAATCTTCAGAGCTCATGAATGGCAGAAGGAGATTTAATGGAATCTCTATGGTCTCTATGTGAGCCTCAGATTCCTTTGGATCCTTAATAGGAAACTCCTTCTTGCTTGAGGGACGTCCCAGGAGGTCTTCCTCACTAGGATTTTCGTCCTCCTCCTCCCTTGTGCATTCGGCCATATTGACTATGTCAATGGCTTTGCACTCCCCTTTTGGATTCTCTTCTGTATTGCTTGGGAGAGTACTGGGAGGAGTTTCAATGACTTTCTTACTCAGCTGGCCCACTTGTGCCTCCAGATTTCTAATGGAGGATCTTGTTTCACTCATGAAACTGAAAGTGGCCTTTGATAGATCAGAGACTACATTGGCTAAATTAGAAGTGTTTTGTTCAGAATTCTCTGTCTGTTGCTGAGAAGATGATGGATATGGCTTGCTATTGCCCAGCCTATTATGTCCACCATTGTTAAAACCTTGTTGAGGTTTTTGTTGATCCTTCCATGAGAAATTTAGATGATTTCTCCATGATGAGTTATAGGTGTTTCCATAAGGTTCACCCATGTAATTAACCTCTGCCATGGCAGGGTTCTCAGAATCATAAGCTTCTTCAGAAGCTGCCTCTCTAGTATTGTTGGATGCATGTTGCCATCCATTCAGATTTTGAGAGATCATGTGACCTGTTGAGTCAACACTTTGTTCTGAGCCATATGGCATTCAGAGTATCAATTTCAAGAACTCCTTTCTTTTGAGGTATCCCATTGTTCACGGAATTCCTCTCAGAAGTGTACATGAATTGGTTGTTTGCAACCATGTCAATGAGCTCTTGAGCTCTTCAGGCGTTTTTTCAGGTGAATAGATCCACCTGCAGAATGGTCCAATGACATTTTCGAAAATTCAGAGAGACCATAATAGAATATATCTAATATGGTCCATTCTGAAACATGTCAGATGGACATCTTTTGGTCAGCTGCTTGTATCTTTCCAAGCTTCATAGAGGGATTCACCATCTTTTTGTTTGAAGGTTTGAACATCCACTCTCAGCTTGCTCAGCTTTTGAGGAGGAAAGAATTTATCCAAGAAGGCAGTGACTAGCTTATCCCATGAGTCCAGGCTATCCTTAGGTTGTGAATCCAACCATATTCTAGCTCTGTCTCTTACAGCAAAAGGGAAAAGCATGAGTCTGTAGACTTCAGGATCAACTCCATTCGTCTTTACAGTCTCACAGATCTGCAAGAACTCAGTTAAAAACTGGTAAGGATCTTCAGATGGAAGTCCATAAAACTTGCAGTTTTGTTGCATTAAAGCAACTAGCTGAAGTTTCAGCTCAAAGTTATTGGCTCCAATGGCAGGAATGGAGATGCTTCTTCCATCAAACTTGGACGTTGGCTTTGTGAAGTCACCAAGCATTCTCCTTGCATTATTATTATTTTCGGCTGCCATCTCCTTCTCTTGTTCTAATGTTTCTGAAAGGTTACCTTTAGAATAATTTAATTTAACTTCTCTTAATTTTCTCTTCAGGGTCCTTTCAGGTTCTGGATCAATTTCAACAAGAGTGCCTTTATCCTTGTTCCTGCTCATATGAAAGAGAAGAAAACAAGAAAAGAAAGAGGAATCCTCTATGTCACAGTATAGAGATTCCTTTATGTTAGTAGAAGAAGAAAGGGGTAGAAGAAATAGAAGGGGGAATTCGGATATCTAGATGGAGAGAGGTGAAGAGAAGTGTTAGTAATTAAATAATTAAATAGAATAAAAAAAAGAGAAGGGAATTTCGAAAATAATTTTGAAAAGGGGTTAGTGATTTTCGAAAATTAGAGATAAATTGTAATTAAAATTAAAACATGAAACATTTAGTTAATTAAAAAGAATTTTTGAAAAAGAGAGAGATATTTTCGAAAATTAGAGAGGGAAAAGTAGTTAGGTGGTTTTGAAAAAGATAAGAAACAAACAAAAAGTTAGTTAGTTGATTGAAAAAGATTTGAAATCAAATTTGAAAAAGATAAAAAGATAATAAGTTAGATAAGATTTTTTTTGAAATCAAATTTTGAAAAAGATAAAATTTTTGAAAAAGATCAAAATAAAAGATAAAAAGATTTAATTCAAAAATTTTGAAATTATTTACTTCACTAACAAGAAACTACAAGATAAGATTCTAGAACTTAAAGATTGAACCTTTCTTAACAAGAAAGTAACAAACTTCAAATTTTTGAACCAATCACATTAATTATTAGTGAATTTTCGAAAATATGATGTAAAGATAAGGAAAGATTTTGAAAATAATTTGAAAAATGTTTTTGAAATTTTCGAAAAATAGAAAAAATGAAAAAGATATGATTTTTGAAAAAGATTTTAAAAGATAAGATTTTTAAAATTGAAATTTTGACTTGACTTGTAAGAAACAACTAATTTTTAAAAATTTTTGACCAAGTCAACCCAAAATTTCGAAAATTTGGAGGGAAATAAGGAAAAGATATTTTTTTGATTTTTGAATTTTTAATTATGAGAGAGAAAAACAACAAAAATACTCAATGCATGAAATTTTTAGATCAAAACCATGAATGCATGCAAGAATGTTATGAATGTCAAGATGAACACCAAGAACACTTTGAAGATCATGATGAACATCAAGAACATAATTTTGAAAAATTTTTGATGCAAAGAAAACATGCAAGACACCAAACTTAGAAATCTTTAATGCATGGAAAATATGAATGCAAAAATGCACATGAAAAACAACAAACAACACAACACAAGAAAACATCAAGATCAAACAAGAAGACTTACCAAGAACAACTTGAAGATCATGAAGAACACTATGAATGCATGGAATTTTCGAAAAAATGCAAGAAAATTTTAAAAGCATGCAATTGACACCAAACTTAAAAATTGACTCAATACTCAAACAAGAAACACAAAATATTTTTGGTTTTTAAGATTTTATGATTTTTTTTGGATTTTTATTATTTTTTTTTCGAAAATATAGTTTGGAAAAACGAAAAATAAAAAGAAAAATTTTGAAAAAGATTATTTTTTTTGAAAAGAAAATTACCTAATCTGAGCAACAAGATGAACCGTCAGTTGTCCATACTCGAACAATCCCCGGCAACAGCGCCAAAAACTTGGTGGACGAAATTGTGATCCATGTTCTTTTGTACTTGTATGAAATCATTATTGTGGCACTGGTTGAATTCACAACTCCGTTCAACTAACCGGCAAGTGTACTGGGTCATCCAAGTAATAAACCTTACGCGAGTAAGGGTCGATCCCACAGAGATTGTTGGCATGAAGCAAGCTATGGTCACCTTGTAAATCTCAGTCAGGCAATTCAAGGATAATTGGATTATTGGTTTAAATTTGATTAATGGAATAAATAGAAAATAAAAAGGGATAGAATACTTATGCAGATTCATTGGTGGGAATTTCAGATAAGCATATGGAGATACTGTATGGCTCAAGGACGCCTACTTTCCTACTGCTTCAACTCAATCCTTCTTACTCCTTTCCATGGCAAGCTGTGTATAGGGGTTCACCGTTCGACGATGGCTACTTTCTATCCTCACGGGAAAATGGTCCTCTGCGGCTGTCACTCGCATGGCTAATCGTCTGGAGGCATCACCTGGCCGAAGGCTACATCCCATCCTCGCAGTGAAAACTACGCTCACGCGCTCTGTCACAGCACGGCTAATCACTGGTTGGTTCCCGCGCCTACTGGAATAGAATCCCTTGATTCTTTTGCGTCTGTCACTAACGCCCAGCACTTGCGAGTCTGAAGCACGTCACAGTCATTCATTATCGGAATCCTACTCGGAATGCCACAGACAAGGTTAGACTTTTCGGATTCCCAGGATCCTACTCAGAATACCACAGATAAGGTAAGACTTTCCGGATCCTCATAAATGCCGCCATCTATCTAGCTTATACCACGAAGATTCTGTTGGAGAATCTAAGAGATACACATTCAAGCTCGGTTGCATGTAGACGTAAGTGGTTGTCAATCACGCGCGTTCATAAGTGAGAATAATGATGAGCGTCACATAATCATCACATTCATCATGTTCTTGGGTGCGAATGAATATCTTGGAATAAGAATAAGATAGAATTGAATAAAAGAAAATAGAATTGCATTAATACTTGAGGTACAGCAGAGCTCCACACCCTTAATCTATGGTGTGCAGAAACTCCACCGTTGAAAATACATAAGTAAAAGGTTCAGGCATGGCCGAATGGCCAGCCCCCATGGTCTAAGGACTAGGCATCCAGAGATGTCAAATACATTAGTTAAATGTTCTATTTATAATAAACTAGCTCCTAGGGTTTACATGAGTAAGTAATTGATGCATAAATTCACTTCCGGGGCCCACTTGGTGTATGCTTGGGCTGAGCTTGATCAATCCACGAGCTGAGGCTTCTCTTGGAGTTGAACTCCGAGTTATGACGTGTTTTGGGCGTTCAACTCCGGATCATGACGTTTTTCTGGCGTTTAACTCCAGACAGCAGCATGTACTTGGCGTTCAACGCCAAGTTACGTCGTCAATTTCCGAATAAAGTATGGACTATTATATATTGCTGGAAAGCCCTGGATGTCTACTTTCCAACGCCGTTGAGAGCACGCCAATTGGAGTTTTGTAGCTCCAGAAAATCCATTTCGAGTGCAGGGAGGTCAGATTCCAACAGCATCAGCAGTCCTTTTGTCAGCCTTTTTCAGAGTTTTGCTCAAGTCCCTCAATTTCAGCCAGAAATTACCTAAAATCACAGAAAAACACACAAACTCATAGTAAAGTCCAGAAATGTGAATTTAACATAAAAACTAATGAAAACATCCCTAAAAGTAGCTTAAACTTACTAAAAACTACCTAAAAACAATGCCAAAAAGCGTATAAATTATCCGCTCATCAGACACCCTTTGTGTTGGTTGTCCACTTGGTTCCCGGGAGGCATATGTCCTCTAGAATTTCATCCAAGCCCTTATTTGTTCTCATCATTCTCCTATTAAAGGAGTCTGGGTCATCTTGCAGTTGAGGCAGCTTGAAGATTTCTCTTATTTTGTCAGGTTGGAGGTGAACAATCTTCCCTCTGACCATATTTCGATAGTCTTAGAAGGCAGTTCCAGCTATTCTCTGCCTGTCTGTTTGCCACAGATTAGAATAGAATTTCTGAACCATGTTTCTTCCTACCTTTGTTTCAAGATTAGCTAGGATTTCCCAGCTCCTGTTTCGAATTTGCTCTTGGATCTCCAGATATTCATCTTCTTTTAGATCGAATTTAACTTCCTGGATTACTAACCTTAGACCCATTATTTTGTAGTAATGGTCTGAATATTCTTTGGTTAAGAACTTCCTTTGATTCCAAATGGTTTTGGAATATTCTCTTTCTTACCTCTTGGAGTGGTTTGTTTTCCCTTAGGAGCCATGATCTTAAAGGGTATTGGTTTAGTTATCACGGATAAACACACCAAACTTAGAGGTTTGTTTGTCCTCAAGCAAAAGAAAGGAAAGGAGAGGGATAGAGGGAGAGCCAAGTTCGAATTGTGGAGGGGAGGAGGGAGGCTGAACGTGGATTTAAAGGAAAGGGGGTGGGTTTTCAAAAATTTTGAAAAAGATATGATAGAAGATATGATTTGTAAAAGATAAGTATGATAGGAAAAAGATGTAATTTAAAATTGAAAAGATATGAAAGATATTTGAAAAAGATAATTTTGAATTTTGAAAAGAAGATATGATGAGTTTAAAAAGATTTGAGAAGAATTTAAAAAGATTTGAAAAGAATTCAAAAAGATAAATGAGTTTTGAAAAAGGTTTGAAAAAATATTGAAGAAAAATTAAGAAATACGTTTAGGATTAAAAATTTTTCGAAATTGAAGTTGAAAGATGAGAGTTTGTAACATGTTTATGCAAGAAATCATGAATTGAAACATGAAAAATGGAAAAAATTTGAAGTGAAAACGAAGTTACCTCCTCCCCATAATCCTGGCGTTAAACGCCTAACTACTGCATGTTTTGGGCGTTTAACGCCCATCTGTTGCTTCTCCTGGGCATTTAACGCCCACCTGTAGCTTCTGGCTAGCGTTAAACGCCAGAAAATCCTTTATCACTAGGCATTTTTCTGAACGCCCAGGATGCTGCAAATCTGGCGTTAAACGCCCAGAATGGTATCCATTCTGGCGTTTAATGCCCAAATGGCTATCCCTACTGGCGTTAAACGCCCAGTAGATGCTTCTTTTGGGCGTTTAACGCCCAAAATAGCTTTTATTGTTGTTTTTGCACCAGTGAGCATCTTTTTGCTATTTTATCCTCTGAATCCTTCTCTAACTCTGTGAACTCATGCAATTGCTATTTTACCTTGAAGATAATTAATATGAACCTGTAAAATTATCTTTTAGTTAACAAATAAGCTTTGTTAATGGCTGGGTTGCCTCCCAGCAAGCGCTTTTTTTATTGTCTTTAGCTGGACTATTATTGAGCTTTAATCAAGTCTCAGTTTTGAGCATTCTTGCTCAAATTACTTTCAAGATAATGTTTGACTCCCTGTCCATTAACAATGAATTTTTTGTTAGAGTCATTATCCTGAAGCTCTACATATCCATATGGTGACACACCTGTAATCACATATGGTCCTCTCCACCGGGATTTCAGCTTTTCAGGGAATAATCTGAGCCTAGAGTTAAATAGCAGAACTTTCTACCCTGGCTCAAAGACTCTAGATGACAGCTTCTTATCATGCCATCTTTTTGCTTTCTCTTTGTAAATTTTTGCATTTTCGAAAGCATTGAGTCTGAATTTCTCTAGCTCATTTAACTGGAGCAATCATTTTTCTCCTGCTAACTTGGCATCAAGGTTTAGGAATCTAGTTACCCAGTAAGCCTTGTGTTCTAGTTCCACTGGAAAGTGATAGGCCTTTCCATACATAAGCTGGTATAGAGAGGTCCCTATAGGAGTCTTGAATGCTATTCTGTATGCCTGCAGAGCATCATCCAAGCTTCTTGCCCAATCCCTTCTACGGTTAATCACAGTCCGTTCCAGGATTCTTTTAAGTTCTCTATTAGAGACTTCAGCTTGCCCATTTTTCTGTAGATGATATGGAGTTGCCACCCTGTGGCTAACTCCATATCGAACCATAGCAGAGTAAAGCTGTTTATTACAGAAATGAGCGCCCCCATCACTGATTAGTACTTTAGGGACATCAAATATGCTGAATATGTATTTCTGGAGGAATTTTTGCACTGTCTTAGTATCGTTAGTGGGTGCTGCAATAGCCTCCACCCATTTGGATACTGTTCCGAGGGTTACCTGAAATGGTAGGTCGATCTCGGAAGAGATCTTCTGTACTGGTCAGAGCTGTTGTGTCTGACTTAATGATGGTGGCTGGAACCGCTGTGTCCGACTTGTTGGACTTGGTGGTCGTGTTGATTTTTCGCCCTCGGAGGGTGGGGGTACCTGCAAGGGACTTCGATGCTTAAGTTAGCAAGGGTATTAAGCAGGTATTAAGTAGAATCAGAGTATGAGTTATACCTGGGTGCTTCTGTGTATTTATAATGGCGTAGAGTGACCCTCTTAGATAAGATAAGTTAATTATCTTATCATATCTTTATCTTATCTTCAAGTGAGGTCATCTTATCTTTCAAGGGAACCACCCTTCTCTCTGTAGGCTTGGGCTGCCTTAGGATTTGGGACGTGGTCCTCCATTTGGGCCCTTTTTGGGCTTTCCTATGATTTGGCCGAGCTCTTTGAGAAGAGGTCGGATTTGTCCTAACCTGAAGAGGTTGGTTGCTCTGTCTGTAGAACATCTCGGGTCGGACAGCTCGACCCAGGGTATGAACAGTGCCCCTACTCGAGCTCGGTCTTTATCAGGAGGTTGATTCTTAGTTTTTAGGACTTCGAACCTTCTTGGGTGAAGCCGAACTCGAGCATTTTGTCGACTTTATCTTTGCAGAGTACCTTTTTGAATGCGAAACCTTTTGCTTCCTCTGAGAGCGCGTGCTTTTGTATTAGCGTCCTAGCCTTGGGAATGTGCGAGGGTTTTAATGCCCTCATTAATTGGTTTTTGATGCTCCGTTTTTCTTGGCTTTATTTTGAATTCGTTCTCAAGAAACGGTTTTCTCTTTTCCATAACTTCCCTCTTTTTCTTCATTTTTCTATTTGACTCGAAGCTTGTCTTTTCATTTTCTTGACGCTGTGTCTTGTGCTTTTGCTCGAGGGAAGATTTCTTTGCTTCGGCTTCCGTCTTTCTCCTTTCTTCAGGTTGGTTTTGCTTTCTCTTCACCGTTTATTTTTGTTGCTTTGATTCTCTGATGACGCTCTGATTTTGTACGTTTGGAAAGCTTGAACCTTTTCCTTATTACTGTGCTTGGTTTATTGCTTGTGATGCCTGTTTTCTGGTCTTCTTTCGTCCTTACGTATGCTTTGGGTGATTTTTCTGGTTTTGGCTTCTTTTTAGGGCTTCGTATGTTGTCGTTGATTTTCGTACTGCTGTTTTGAAAAGGTTGCTCCTTTGATAACTTTGTTTGCTCCATTGATGATTTATTTTTGTTGATGGTTTTTTCTTTGATAGAGACGATGATTTTTTTATGACTTTCCTTTGACTTTCGCCTTTTTCTTCTTGGGACGTTGTTTGTTGGAAGAGAGTTTATCTTTTGTAGATTTTTCTGAGACTTTACTCTGTCATTGCCTCCAAAGGATTCCCCTGGACCTCGGTGTGCGTCTTAGGGTTTTCCTTTAATTGTTTATGTGCTTGAGGTCGCATTGTCCGAGTTGCTTTCATATTGTTCGCATTTGTTTTTGGGTTAGTAACCCATTTCTATTTTGTTTGTATGATTAGTTGGCCATGTCATCTCGCAAAAATATTGTCAAGGCATCCTCTAAGGTTCCTGAGGGGATGTCCGACTGGTTGGACTCCCTTGTGTTGCTATGTGTATCTCTAGCTAATTTGAAGTTCTGTGCGGAGCTTAGAAAACACCATCGGATATGTAGTAGTGAAAATCAAGAAGGCAACTATGAGTTGGTGGCACCCGATTCTGATGACAGGGTCTGCTTTCCTGTTCCGACCCAGGGGGCATCCTTTCTTTTATGCATATGATTTCTTCTTTAGCCAGATGAATATTATCCTTCCTTTTACTTCCTTTGAGACCGACCTGATGTGGTCTTGTAATGTAGCCCCATCTCAGCTTCATCAAAATTCTTGGGGTTTTATTAAGATTTTTCAGCTGGTTTGCCATTAATTCAGTGTTAAGCCCTCTTTAACTCTTTTCCTGTATCTGTTTGTGTTGACCAAGCCTGGAATTACCAAAAAGAAAGCTTCTTGGATTTCTTTTAGGTCGGCCCAGGGACATAAGGTTTTTTTCCATATATGATGAGTCTTTCCGAGATTTTAAGAATTACTTTTTCAAGATCCGAGCTGTTGAAGGAGCTCGTCCTTTCTTTTTGTATGAGAATGGCGAGCCTCATTTTCCTTTAGAATGGTAGAGGAATGTAGTTGTATCTAGGTATACCTGGGAGATGTTAGACGAGGTTAAGCAGGCTTTTGTTGCTGCTTTGGAGGATATCTAGGGGGAACCTCCTCATCTTGAGACCAAGAAATTTCTGGGGGATCCATCCTTGATCCGCACCATGCTGGGTATTATGAACTGTGTCTCCATTTGTTTTGTTTTCTGTTTTCTTTTTTGGCTTGTAAGTTATTGTATTTTTTTTATTTTTCAGAGATGTCGAAGAATAATGACTCGCTGAAGGCCTTTAAGAAGGCGAGGAAGGCTACCGCGGCTCAAAACGTCCCAGCCAAGATGCTCGGAGAAGGGTCCTCCCAGGTTTTGTCGAAGCCGTCTGTCCCGAGCTCTCCTGGGCCGAGGAGGATATTCCCTATTCCCCGGGTTCGTTTGGTCGATCTGTCGTAAACTTCTACTGGTACCTCCTCTCCTTCCGCCGCTCCTCCTCCAAAAAGACCTCGGACTGTCGAGCCTTTTAATCTTGGTGCTCCCGACTTTGATGCTGTTGGGTTTGTAGATCAACATATTGCTCCCTATGGTGTCATGCCTACTGACGATGTATCCATTCTTCGTCATTTAGATTTCATTACTCGGAGTGGTATTACACTGGCACACATGGGAGCGGCTTTATACCGGACTGCTCAAGATCTTCCTATCTATGCTACCAAGGCCTTTATGGAGGAGGCAAAATCGGAGTTTGACCAAATTAAGGGTTTGAAGGAGGAGCTCGAGGTGAAAGTGGTCGAGCTGGAAAAGGAGCTGATGAGCGGATAATTTATACGCTTTTTGGCATTGTTTTTAGGTAGTTTTTAGTAAGTTCAAGATACTTTTAGGGATGTTTTCTTTAGTTTTTATGTTAAATTCATATTTCTGGACTTTACTATGGGTTTGTGTGTTTTTCTGTGATTTCAGGTAAATTCTGGCTGAAATTGAGGGACTTGAGCAAAACTCTGAAAAAGACTGACAAAAGGACTGCTGATGCTGTTGGAATCTGACCTCCCTGCACTCAAAATAGATTTTCTGAAGCTACAGAACTCCAATTGGCGCGCTCTCAATGGCGTTGGAAAGTAGACATCCAGGGCTTTTCAGCAATATATAATAGTCCATACTTTATTCGGAAATTGACGACGTAACTTGGCGTTGAACGCCAAGTACATGCTGCTGTCTGGAGTTAAACGCCAGAAAAACGTCATGATCCGGAGTTGAACGCCCAAAACACGTCATAACTTAGAGTTCAACTCCAAGAGAAGCCTCAGCTCGTGGATTGATCAAGCTCAGCCCAAGCATACACCAAGTGGGCCCCGAAAGTGGATTTATGCATCAATTACTTACTCATGTAAACCCTAGGAGCTAGTTTATTATAAATAGAACTTTTTACTATCATATTATCATGCGGGATTGTATTTTGAATCCTGTGATCACGTTTTGGGGGCTGGCCATTCGGCCATGCCTGAACCTTTCACTTATGTATTTTCAACGGTGGAGTTTCTGCACACCATAGATTGAGGGTGTGGAGCTCTGCTGTACCTCAAGTTTCAATACAATTATTATTACTTTTCATTCAATTCTCGCTTATTCATATTCCAAGATATACGTTGCACAACACTTTGATGAATGTGATGATCCGTGACACTCATCATCATTCTCACCTATGAACGCGCGTGACTGACAACCACTTCCGTTCTACTTTAGGCCGGGCGCATATCTCTTAGATTCCCCAACAGAATCTTCGTGGTATAAGCTAGATAGATGGCGGCATTCATGAGGATCCGGAAAGTTTAACCTTGTCTGTGGTATTCCGAGTAGGATCCTGGGAATCCGGAAAGTCTAACCTTGTCTGTGGTATTCCGAGTAGGATTCCGGTATTGAATGACTGTGACGAGCTTCAAACTCCTGAAGGCTGGGCGTTAGTGACAAACGCAAAAGAATCAATGGATTCTATTCCAACCTGATTGAGAACCGACAGATGATTAGCTGTGCTGTGACAGAGCATTTGGACCATTTTCACTGAGAGGATAGGATGTAGCTATCAACCAAGGGTGATGCCTCCAGACGATTAGCCGTGCAGTGACAGCGCATAGGACCATTTTCCCGAGAGGATTAAAAGTAGCCATTGATGATAGTGATGCCCTACATACAGCTTGCCATGGAAAGGAGTAAGAAGAATTGAAGGAAGAGCGAGTAGTGAAGTAGAGTTTCAAGAGGAACACAGCATCTCCATACACCTATCTGAAATTCCCACTATTGATTTACATAAGTATTTCTGTCCTTTTTATTTTATATTTTATTATTAATTTTCGAAACCATTAAACCATTTTAATCTGCCTAACTGAGATTTACAAGGTGACGATAGCTTGCTTCATACCAACAATCTCTGTGGGATCGACCCTTACTCACGTAAGGTATTACTTGGATGACCCAGTACACTTGCTGGTTAAGTTGAACGGAGTTGTGATCACACGTGCCAATTTCAAATTCCATAAAAGTACAAGGAGTATAACTTTAAGAATCACAATTTCGTCCACCAAGTTTTTGGCGCCGTTGCCGGGGATTGTTCGAGTATGGACAACTGATGGTTCATCTTGTTGCTCAGATTAGGTAATTTTCTATTCAAAAACTTTTTCAAAAATTTTCTTTTCTTTTTCGTTTTTTTCCAAAAATATTTTCGAAAAAATTTTTCAATAAAAATCCAAAAAAAATCATAAAATCATAAAAATCAAAAATATTTTGTGTTTCTTTTTTGATTCTTATGTCATGTTTTAAGTCTGGTGTCAATTGCATGCTTTAAAAATTTTTCTTGCATTTTTCGAAAATTCCATGCATTCATAGTGTTCTTCATGATCTTCAAGTTGTTCTTGATAAGTCTTCTTGTTTGATCTTGATGTTTTCTTGTTTTGTGTCTTTTCTTGTTTTTCATGTGCATCTTTGCATTCATATTTTCCAAGCATTAAAGATTTCTAAGTTTGGTGTCTTGCATGTTTTCTTTGCATCAAAATTTTTCAAAAACATGTTCTTGATGTTCATCATGATCTTCAAAGTGTTCTTGGTGTTCATCTTAACATTCATAGCATTCTTGCATGCATTCATTGTTTTGATCTAAAAAATTTCATGCATTGAGTATTTTTGTTGTTTTTCTCTCTCATCTTTAAAAAAATTCAAAAATCAAAAAAATATCTTTTCCTTATTTCCCTCCAAATTTTCGAAATTTTGGGTTGACTTGGTCAAAAATTTTCAAAATTAGTTGTTTCTTACAAGTCAAGTCAAAATTTCAATTTTAAAAATCTTATCTTTTTAAAATCTTTTTTAAAAATCATATCTTTTCCATTTTTTTTTTATTTTTCGAAAAATTCAAAAATATTTTTCAAATTATTTTCAAAATCTTTTTCTTATCTTTATATCAAATTTTCGAAAATTAGCTAACAATTAATGTGATTGGTTCAAAAATTTGAAGTTTGTTACTTTCTTGTTAAGAAAGGTTCAATCTTTAAGTTCTAGAATCTTATCTTGTAGTTTCTTGTTAGTTAAGTCATTTTAAAAATTAGATCTTTTTATCTTTTATCTTATCTTTTTCAAAGATATTATTTTTTTTAAAAAAATTTGATTTCAAATCTTTTTTCAATCAACTAACTAACTTTTTGTTTGTTTCTTATCTTTTTCCAAACCACCTAACTACTTTTCCCTCTTCAATTTTCGAAAATACCTTTCTCTTTTTCAAAAAAATTATTTTTAATTAATTAATTATTTTAAATTTTAATTATATCTTATCTCTAATTTTCGAAAATTACTAACCCCTTTTTCAAAATTATTTTTGAAATCTCCTTTCTCTTTTCTTCTTCTATTTAATTATTTAATTACTAACACTTCTCTTCACCTCTCTCCATCTAGATATCCGAATCCCCTCTTCTACATTCTTCTCCCCTTTCTTCTTCTACTAACATAAAGGAATCTCTATACTGTGACATAGAGGATTCCTCTTTCTTTTCTTGTTTTCTTCTCTTTCATATGAGCAGGAACAGGGAAAAAGGCACTCTTGTTGAAATTGATCCAGAACCTGAAAGGACTCTGAAGAGAAAATTAAGAGAAACTAAATTACAACAATCCAGAAACAACCTTTCAGAAATTTTCGAACAAGAGAAGGAGATGGCAGCCGAAAATAATAATAATGCAAGGAGAATGCTTGGTGACTTCACAAAGCCAACGTCCAAGTTTGATGGAAGAAGCATCTCCATTCCTGCCATTAGAGCCAACAACTTTGAGCTGAAACCTCAGCTAGTTGCATTAATGCAACAAAACTGCAAGTTTTATGGACTTCCATCTGAAGGTCCCTATCAGTTTTTAACTGAGTTCTTGTAGATCTGTGAGACTGTAAAGACGAATGGAGTTGATCCTGAAGTCTACAGACTCATGCTTTTCCCTTTTGCTGTAAGAGACAGAGCTAGAATATGGTTGGATTCACAACCCAAGGATAGCCTGGACTCCTGGGATAAGCTGGTCACTGCCTTCTTGGATAAATTCTTTCCTCCTCAAAAGCTGAGCAAGCTGAGAGTGGATGTTCAAACCTTCAAACAAAAAGATGGTGAATCCCTCTATGAAGCTTGGGAAAGATACAAGCAGCTGACCAAAAGATGTCCATCTGACATGTTTTCAAAATGGACCATATTAGATATATTCTATTATGGTCTCTCTGAATTTTCAAAAATGTCATTGGACCATTCTGCAGGTGGATCTATTCACCTGAAGAAAACGCCTGAAGAGGCTCAAGAACTCATTGACATGGTTGCAAACAACCAATTCATGTACACTTCTGAGAGGAATTCCGTGAACAATGGGATACCTCAGAAGAAAGGAGTTCTTGAAATTGATACTCTGAATGCCATATTGGCTCAGAACAAAGTGTTGACTCAACAGGTTAACATGATCTCTCAAAATCTGAATGGATGGCAACATGCATCCAACAGTACTAGAGAGGCAGCTTCTGAAGAAGCTTATGATCTTGAGAACCCTGCCATGGCAGAGGTTAATTACATGGGTGAACCTTATGGAAACACCTATAACCCATCATGGAGAAATCATCCAAATTTCTCATGGAAGGATCAACAAAAGCCTCAACAAGGCTTTAACAATGGTGGACGTAATAGGCTGGGCAATAGCAAGCCATATCCATCATCTTCTCAGCAACAGACAGAGAATTCTGAACAAAACACTTCTAATTTAGCCAATATAGTCTCTGATCTGTTAAAGGCCACTTTTAGTTTCATGAGTGAAACAAGATCCTCCATCAGAAATCTGGAGGCACAAGTGGGCCAGTTGAGTAAGAAAGTCATTGAAACTCCTCCCAGTATTCTCCCAAGCAATATAGAAGAGAATCCAAAAGGAGAGTGCAAAGCCATTGACATAGTCAATATGGCCGAATGCACAAGGGAGGAGGAGGACAAAAATCCTAGTGAGAAAGACCTCCTGGGACGTCCCTCAAGCAAGAAGGAGTTTCCTATTAAGGATCCAAAGGAATCTGAGACTCATATAGAGACCATAGAGATTCCATTAAATCTCCTTCTGCCATTCATGAGCTCTGAAGACTATTCTTCCTCAGAAGAGGATGAAGAAGTAACTAGAGAGCAAGTTACTCAATATTTAGGAGCTATCATGAAGCTGAATGCCAAGTTGTTTGGTAATGAGACTTGGGAAAGTGAACCTCCCTTGCTCATTAATGAACTGGATACTTGGATTCAGAAAATTCTACCTCAAAAGAAGCAAGATCCTGGCAAGTTCTTAATACCTTGTACCATAGGCACCATGATCTTTGAAAAAGCTCTGTGTGATCTGGGGTCAGGGACAAATCTTATGCCACTCTCTGTAATGGAGAAGCTGGGGATCATTGAGGTACAGTCTGCCTTGTTCTCATTACAACTGGCAGACAAGTCATTGAGACAAGCTTATGGAATAGTAGAGGACATGTTAGTAAAGGTTGAAGGCCTTTACATCCCTGCTGATTTCATAATCTTAGACACTAGGAAGGAAGAGGATGATTGCATCATCCTTGGAAGACCTTTCCTAGCCACAGCAGGAGCTGTGATAGATGTCAACAGAGGTGAATTAGTCCTTCAATTGAATGGGGACTACCTTGTGTTTAAGGCACATGGCCATCCCTCTGTGACAGAAGAGAGTAAGCATGAAGAGCTTCTCTCAGTTCAGAGTCAAGAAGAGCCCACACAGTCAAACTCTAAGTTTGGTGTTGTGAGGCCACAACCAAACTCTAAGTTTGGTGTTAAGACCCCATATCCAAACTCTAAGTTTGGTGTTGCCAACTATACAACATTGACCTAATCACCTTGTGGCTCCATGAGAGCCACTGTCAAGCTATTGACATTAAAGAAGCGCTTGTTGGGAGGCAACCCAATTTTATTTATCTAATTTTTATTTTATTCTATATTATTGTTATTTTGTGTTTTATTAGGTACATGATCATGAGGAGTCACGAAAAAAATCATAAAAATTAAAAACAGAATCAAAAACAGCAGAAGAAAAAAATTTTCACCCTGGAGGACGCACAGACTGGCGTTCAACGCCAGAACAGAGCATCATTCTGGCGCTGAACGCCAGAAACAAGCAACATCCTGGCGCTGAACACCAGGAATGTGCCCAGAGAGGAAAAACTGGCGCTGAACGCCAGTAACAAGCATGAAACTGGCGTTCAACGCCAAAAACATGCTTTACATGGGCGTTGAACGCCCAGAATGTGCACCACACGGCGTTTAAATGCCAGAATGGTGTGCAAAGGCAATTTACATGCCTATTTGGTGCAGGGATGGAATTCCTTGACACCTCAAGACCTGTGGACCCCACAGGATCCCCACCTACCATATTCCCACCTTACCTCCTAATCCTAATCACACTCTCCTATTCCCCATGTCACACTTCCCAACAAATTTCACCAATCACCTCAATTCCTCTTCCCAATCAACACCTTCACCACTCACATCCATCCCCTCTTCCCCATAAACCCCACCTACCTTCAAAAATTCAAAAACATTTTCCCACCCATTCCCACCCTAAATGGCCGAATACACACTACCCCCTCTCCCTATAAATACCCTTCCATTCTACTTCATTTTTCACACAACACAACCCCTTCTTCTTTACTTGGCCGAACCTACCTCTCTCCCTTTCTACCATATTTTCTTCTTCTTCTTCTTCTCTTCTTTCTTCAATTGCTCGAGGATGAGCAATATTTTAAGTTTGGTGTGGTAAAAGCATAAGCTTTTTGTTTTTCCATTACCATCAATGGCACCTAAGGCCGGAGTATCCTCTAGAAAAGGAAAAGGGAAGACAAAAGCTTCCACCTCCGAGTCATGAGAGATGGAAAGATTCATCTCCAAGAGCCATCAAGACCACTTCTATGATGTTGTGGCAAAGAAGAAGGTGATCCCTGAGGTCCCTTTCAAGCTCAAGAAAAATGAGTATCCGGAGATCCGACATGAAATCCGAAGAAGAGGCTGGAAAGTCCTAACCAACCCCATGCAACAAGTCGGAATCTTAATGGTTCAAGAGTTCTATGCCAATGCATGGATCACTAGGAACCATGATCAAAGTATGAACCCGAGTCCAAAGAACTATCTCACAATGGTTCGGGGGAAATACTTAGATTTTAGTCTGGAAAATGTGAGGTTGGCGTTTCACTTGCCCATGATGCAAGGAGATGAACGCCCCTACACTAGAAGGGTCAACTTTGATCAAAGGTTGGACCAAGTCCTTATGGACATATGTGTGGAAGGAGCTCAATGGAAGAGAGACTCCAAAGGCAAGCCAGTCCAACTAAGAAGACTGGACCTCAAGCCTGTGGCTAGAGGATGGTTGGAGTTCATTCAACGCTCCATCATTCCCACTAGCAGCCGATCTGAAGTTACTGTGGATCGGGCCATCATGATTCATGGCATCATGATTGGAGAGGAAGTAGAAGTTCATGAGATCATCTCCAATGAAATCTACAAAATAGCCGACAAGCCCTCACCCATGGCACGACTAGCTTTTCCTCACCTTATTTGCCATCTATGTTACTCAGCTGGAGTTATCATAGAAGGAGATGTCTCCATTGAAGAAGGCAAGCCCATCACCAAGAAGAGGATGGAGCAAGCAAGAGAGACTGCTCACGGTTCTCAAGAGATGCATGAGGAAGCTCATCATCAAGAAATCCCTGAGATGCCTCAAGGGATGCACTTTCCTCCTAACAACTATTGGGAACAACTCAACACTTCCTTAGAAGATTTGAGCCACAATGTTGAACAACTAAGGGTGGAACATCATGAGCACTCCATCATTCTCCAAGAAATAAGAGAAGACCAAAGAGCAATGAGGGAGGAGCAACAAAGGCAAGGAAGGGACATAGAAGAGCTTAAGGACGTTGTTGGACCTTCAAGAAGAAGACACCACTAAAGGTGGATTCATTCCTTGTTCTTTATTTCTTTCTGTTTTCGGTTTTTAATGTTGTGTTTATCTATGTTTTGTGTCTTTACTTCATGATCATTAGTATGTAACCATGTCTCAAAGCTATGAATAAAATCCATTAATCCTTCACCTCTCTTAAAAGAAAAATGTTTTTAATTCAAAAGAACAAGAAGTACATAAATTTTGAATTTATCCTTGAATTTAATTTAATTATATTGATGTGGTGACAATACTTTTTGTTTTCTGAATGAATGCTTAAACAGTGCATATGTCTTTTGATATTGTTGTTTATGAATGTTAAAATTGTTGGCTCTTGAAAGAATGATGAACAAAGAGAAATGTTATTGATGATCTGAAAAATCATGAAATTGATTCTTGAAGCAAGAAAAAGCAGTGAACAAGAAGAAGCTTGCAAAAAAAAATGGCGAAAAAAATAGAAAGAAAAAGAAAAAGCAAGCAGAAAAAGCCAATAGCCCTTAAAACCAAAAGGCAAGGGTAAAAAGGATCCAAGGCTTTGAGCATCAATGGATAGGAGGGCCCAAGGAAATAAAATCCAGGCCTAAACGGCTAAATCAAGCTGTCCCTAACCATGTGCTTGTGTCATGAAGGTCCAAGTGAAAAGCTTGAGACTGAGTGGTTAAAGTCATGATCCAAAGCAAAAAGAGTGTGCTTAAGAGCTCTGGACACCACTAACTGGGGACTCTAGCAAAGCTGAGTCACAATCTGAAAAGGTTCACCCAGTTATGTGTCTGTGGCATTTATGTATCCGGTGGTAATACTGGAAAACAAAATGCTTAGGGCCAAGACTCATAAGTAGCTGTGTTCAAGAATCAACATGCTTAACTAGGAAAGTCAATAACACTATCCGAAATTCTAAGTTCCTAGAGAAGCCAATCATTCAAAACTTCAAAGGAAAAAGTGAGATGCCAAAACTGTTCAGAAGCAAAAAGCTACAAGTCCCGCTCATCTAATTATAATTAATATTCATTGATATTCTGAAATTTATAGTATATTCTCTTCTTTTTATCCTAATTAATTTTCAGTTGCTTGGGGACAAGCAACAATTTAAGTTTGGTGTTGTGATGAGCAGATAATTTATACACTTTTTGGCATTGTTTTTAGGTAGTTTTTAGTAAGTTCAAGCTACTTTTAGGGATGTTTTCTTTAGTTTTTATGTTAAATTCACATTTCTGGACTTTACTATGGGTTTGTGTGTTTTTCTGTGTTTTCTTTCTGTTTTGAGGTAGTTAATTATGGGAGTCATCCATCCCTGATCACGACCTGTTATGGCTAGGACCTTTTCTTCTTCTGAGATTGATGGATTCTGTAGAATTTCTTGGATGAGGCTTCTATTGTTGCCCACTGGTTTGGTGCTGGCTAGTTTTGAGAGTGCATCGGCTCGGGTAATCTGTTCTCGGGGTATGTGACGAATCTCATATTCTCCGAATTGTCCGAGTTGTTCTCTGGCTTTGTCCAAGTACTTTTTCATGATGGGGTCTTTGGCTTGGTAGCTTCCTCCTATTTGTGAAGTAACTACCTGCGAGTCGCTGAAGATGATAAGCTTTTGAGCTCAAATCTCCCTGGCTAGTTTCAAACCAGCTAGTAGTGCCTCATATTCTGCTTGATTGTTTGAGGCAGGGAACCCAAATTTGAGGGAGAGCTCGATTTGGGTTCCCTGATTGCTTTCAATTATCATGCCTGCGCCGCTTCCAATTTTATTTGAGGAACCGTCCACATAGAGATTCCATTCTGTGGGGATTTCCGGTGTGTCTGTAAATTCTGCAATGAAGTCGGCCAGGTGTTGTGATTTGATGGCCGACCAAGCTTCATATTGAAGATCATATTCGGACAACTCGACTGCCCATTGCAAGATTATGCCCGCTAGGTCTATTTTCTGTAAGATCCCTTTTTTGGGCTGGTTGGTCCGAACTCTAATGGTGTGGGCCTGGAAGTATGGGCGAAGTCGTCGTGATGTTAGTATGAGAGCGTAAGCAAACTTTTTTATTTTCTAGTAGTTTAGCTCGGATCCTTGTAATGCTTTGCTGATAAAGTATATGGGCTGTTGCCCACTATCGTCTTCTCGGACCAGTGCTGAGGCTACTACCCGATTTCCTACCGTGAGGTACAATATGAGTGGTTCTCCTTCCCGTGGCCGAGTCAGTAGAGGTGTCTGTCCCAGGAAACTATTAAGTCTTGAAAGGCTTGCTCGCATTCTGCTGTCCATTCAAACTCCTTTCCCTTCCTTAGAGTGTCGTAGAAGGGGAGAGATCTTATTGCTGATTCGGCCAGGAGTCTGGACAAGGATGCCAACCTTCCGTTTAGTTGTTATACCTCTTTGACACAAGTCAGACTTTTCATGTCGAGTATTACCCGGCATTTATCTGGGTTTACCTCAATTTCTCTCTGTGTGATCATAAAACCCAAGAATTTACCAGCTTCTACTGCGAAGGTGCATTTTGCGAGATTGAGTCGCATGCCATATCGTCTTATTATGTCGAATACTTGGGTCAAGTTGGATAATAACATCTCTTCATTTTGTGTCTTTACTAGCATGTCGTCCACGTAGGCTTCCATGATTTTTCCGATGTGATCCGAAAAAACCTTGTTCATTAATCTTTGGTAAGTGGCTCCCGCATTTTTAAGACCGAAGGGTATGACAATGTAGCAGTAATTTGCCTTTGGGGTTAAGAATGAAATTTTTTCTTGGTCGGGTGGGTACATTGGGATTTGGTTATATTCCGAGTATGCGTCCATAAAAGAGAGGTATTTATATCCGGAGGAGGCATCTACCAGTGCGTCGATGCTTGGGAGTGGATAAGAATCTTTTCGGCAGGCTTTGTTAAGGTCGATATAGTCAGTGCACATTCGTCACTTCCCGTTTGACTTTTTCACCAATACGACGTTAGCAAGCCATAGTGGGTATTTGACTTCTCTTATGAAACCTGCCTCCAGTAGAGCTTGTACCTGTTCTTCCACAGCTTGAGAGTGTTCTGGTCCTAGCTTTCTATGTCTCTGTTGTACCGGCCGAGATCCTGGGTAGACTGCTAGCTTGTGGCACATTAGCTTGGGATCTATGTCTGGCATGTCTGTGGCCTTCCACGCAAAGAGGTCGACGTTGTCTCGTAGAAGCTGTATGAGTGATTCTTTTATGTCTCCTTTCAGGAGTGTGCCGATATTGGTCGTTTGGTTCGGGGTGTCCCCGATCTGGATTTTCTCTATTTCACCTTCAGGTTATGGGCGGAGTTCTTCCCGCCTCTGAACTCCACCGAGCTCAATTGTGTGGAACTCTTCTCCTTTGCCTATGAGGTTTAGACTTTCGTTGTAATAGCGGCGCGCCATCTTCTGATATGCTTTTATCGCAGCAATCCCCCCTACTGTTGGGAACTTCATGCATAGATGTAGGATTGAGACTATTGCACCAAGCTAATTCAACGTTGTCCGACCTATTCGGGCATTGTAGGCTGAACTTACGTCGACTACGATGTAGTCTATTTTGAGTGTTCTTGACTGACTTCCTTTTCCAAAAGTTGTGTGTAGCGAGATGTATCTCATCGGTTGTACCGGGGTATCTCCTAGTCCGAACAGGTTATCCGGATATGCTTTGAGTTCTTTTTCTTCTAGGCCGAGTTTGTCGAAGGCAGTTTTGAATAAGATATCGGCGGAGCTCCCCTGGTCTATTAGCGTGCGGTGAAGATTTGCGTTTGCCAGTATAATAGTGATGATCATGTGATCATCATGTCTTGATGCGATGCCGGAAGCGTCTTCCTTGGTGAAAGTAGTCGCGGGGATGTTGGGTGCTTCCTCCTTTCCTGAGACATGATATACGTCTTTGAGGTGTCTTTTGCGAGATGATTTGGAGATTCCTCCCCCGGCAAATCCGCCGTGTATCATGTGGACATGTCTTTCTGGTGTACGAGATGATCGCACGGTTTGTCCAACATCTTTTGCTCTTCTTCTTTTTCTTTGCTCATCGTCACGGGTGGCCAGATATCGATCTAGCTTTCCTTCTCTTACTAGCTTTTCCATGACATTTTTTAGATCGAAACACTCATTGGTGGAGTGCCCGCGGATCCGATGGTATTCACAATATTTAGCCCGATTTCCTCCTTCTTTTTTGCCTTTAAGTGGCTGAGCTGGTGGTATTTTTCCGTGTTGTAAACCTCTCTGTATACATCCACAAGAGATACCCGGAGGGGGTGTAATTGTGGTATTTTTTTATTTTCTCTCTGTTCATACCCTGGGTCGAGCTGTCCGACCCGGGATGTTCGACAGACAAAGCGACCGACCTCTTCAGGTCAGGGCAACCCGACCTCTTTCCAAAGAGCTCGGCCAAGTCACCAGGAAAGCCCAAAGAAGGGCCCCAATAGAGGAACACGCCTCAAATCCTAAGGCAGCCCAAGCCTACAAAAAGAAGGGCGGTTCCCTTGAAGATAAAGATGACCTCACTTGAAGATAAGATAAAGATAAGATAACTAACTTATCTTATCTAAGAAGGTCACCCTACGCCATTATAAATACACTAGAGCACCCAGGTATAACTCATACTCTGATTCTACTCAATACCTGCTTAATGCCCTTGCTAACTTAAGCATCGGAGTCCCTTGCAGGAACCCCCCACCCTCCGGGGACGAAGGAGCATCATCACCAAGTCCAACGAGTCGGACACAGCGACTCCGACCACCATCATGAGATCGAACTCCGCAGCTCTGACCAGCATAGAAGATCTCGTCCGAGATCAACCTCTAGATCACAAGTCCGAAAATAAAAAATACCACAATTACACCCCTCTTCGGGTGTCTATTGTGGATGTCTACAGAGAAGTCTGCAACACGGAAAAAATACCACCAGCTCGACCACTCAAAGGCAAAAAGGGAGGAGGAAACCGGGCTGAATATTGTGAATACCATCGGATCCGTGGGCCCTCCACCAATGAGTGTTTTGACTTAAAAAATGTCATAGAAAATCTCGTACGAGAAGGAAAGCTAGATCGATACCTGGCCACCCGTGATGATGAACAAAGAAAAAGAAGAAAAGCAGAAGACGTCGGACCAACCGCGCGATCATCCTGGACGCCAGAAAGACATGTCCACATGATACACGGTGGATTCGCCGGGGAAGGAATCTCCAAATTATCCTGCAAAAGATATCTCAAAGATGTATACCACGTCGCAGAAAAGAAGGAAACACCCGACACCCCGGCGATCACTTTTACCAAGGAAGACGCATCCGGCGTCACGTCTGGGCATGACGATCCCATGGTCATCACTATTATACTGGCAAACGCAAATCTTCACCGCACATTGATAGACCAGGGGAGCTCTGCCGATATCTTATTCAAAACCGCCTTCGACAAACTCGGCTTGGAAGAAAAAGAACTCAGAGCATATCCGGACAGCCTGTTCAAGTTAGGAGATACCCAGTTCAACCAATGGGATACATCCCACTCCACACAACTTTTGGAAAGCGAAGTCAGTCAAGAACACTCAAAATAGATTACATCGTTGTTGACGTAAGCTCAGCCTACAATGCCCTAATAGGTCAGACAACGTTAAATCAACTCAGCGCAATAGTCTCGACTCCGCATCTATGCATGAAGTTCCCAACCACAGAAGGAATAGCCACAGTAAAGGCAGATCAGAAGATGGCGTGCCGCTGTTACAACGAAAGTCTAAACTTCAGAGGCAAAGGAGAAGAAATCCACACAATCGAGCTCAGTGGAGTTCGGAGGCGGGAGGAGCTCCGCCCACAACCTGAAGGAGAAATAGAGAAAATCCAGATCAGAAACACCGGACCAAACAACCAACATCGGCACACTCCTAACTGTAGGCTTCCTTCTAAGATAGTTCCATTTTGGATAAAGAATCCAATGTTTTCGGGAACCTCTAGTGTGATCGCAGCTTGCCTGGCAGGTGAAAGAATACCTCTTGCCCTGGATGCTTGGTTTTCCAGGCCGGTTTCCCAGTCCCGTTGGCGAAGTTTGTCGCGTATAATGAAGAGATTCTCCAAAGAATCTTCCCCAGTTTTTGTCCGTGGGTTGTCGAGGGCCCGTGCCCCCCGGTTCAACCAATCACCAGTTGGATCATGAGCAGACATTTCCATGGCGATATCTGCTTTGACCTCAAACTGGTCTTGGGCGTCAAGATGAGCAATAGGGGACATAAAAGAATCACTCATACAGTTCCTACGTGACAATGCCAACCTCTTTGCGTGGAAGGCCGCAGACATGCCAAACATAGATCCCAAACAAATGTGCCACAAGCTAGCAGTCTACCCAGGATCTTGGCCGGTACAACAAAAGGCGCAGAAAGCTAGGACCAGAACGCTCTCAAGCAGTGGAAGAACAGGTTCGAGCTCTACTGGAGGCAAGCTTCATAAGAGAAGTCAAACATCCGCTATGGCTTGCTAATGTCGTTTTGGTAAAAAAGTCAAATGGGAAGTGGAGAATGTACACCGACTATACCGATCTCAACAAAGCTTGCCCGAAAGATCCTTATCTGCTCCCAAACATCAACGCACTAGTAGATGCCTCCTCCGGATACAAATACCTCTCCTTTATGGACGCATACTCGGGATATAACCAAATCCTAATGTACCCACCCGACCAAGAAAAAACCTCTTTTTTAACCCTAAAGGCAAATTACTGCTACATTGTTATGCCCTTCGGTCTCAAAAATGCGGGAGCCATTTACCAAAGATTAATGAACAAAGTTTTTTCGGATCACATCGGAAAGATCATGGAGGTCTACGTAGACGACATGCTAGTGAAGACGCAAAATGAAGAGATGTTATTATCCGACCTGACACAAGTATTCAACACCATAAGACGACACGGCATGCGACTCAATCCCACAAAATGTACCTTCGCAGTAGAAGCTGGTAAATTCTTGGGTTTTATGATCACACAGAGAGGAATCGAGGCAAACCCGGACAAGTGCAGGGCCGTACTCAACATGAAAAGCCCGACTTGTATCAAAGAGGTACAACAACTCAACGGACGGTTGGCAGCCTTGTCCAGATTCCTGGCGGGATCCGCAATAAGATCTCTCCCCTTCTACGCCACTCTAAGGAAGGGAAAGGAGTTTGAATGGACAGTTGAATGCGAGCAAGCCTTCCAAGACTTCAAAAAATTTCTGGGACAGCCACCTATATTAAGTCGGCCACGGGAAGGAGAACCACTCATCTTATACCTCGCAGTGGGAAATCGGGCAATAGCCTCAGCACTGGTCCGAGAAGACAACAGTGGGCAACAACCCATATACTTTATCAGTAAAGCGTTATAAGGGTCCGAGCAGAACTACCAGAAAACAGAAAAGTTCGCTTACGCTCTCATAATAACATCTCGACGACTTCGCCCATATTTCCAGTCTCACACCATTAAAATTCGGACCAACCAGCCCATAAAAGGAATCTTACAGAAAACAGACTTGGCAGGCAGAATCTTGCAATGGGCAGTCGAGTTGTCCGAATTCGACCTTCAATACGAAGCTCGGACGGCCATCAAATCTCAATATCTGGCCGACTTTATTGCAGAATTTACGGACACATCAGAAATCCCCACAGAATGGAATCTATAAGTGGACGGCTCCTTAAATAAAATGGGAAGTGGCGCAGGCGTAATAATTGAAAGCAACCAGGGGACCCAGATCAAACTCTCCCTCAAATTTGGGTTCCCTGCCTCAAACAATCAAGCAGAATATGAGGCACTACTAGCTGGTTTGAAGCTGGCTAGGGAGGTTGAGCTCAAAAACTTATCATCTTCAGCGACTCACAGGCAGTCACTTCACAAATAACAGGCAGCTACCAAGCCAAAGATCCCACTATGAAAAAGTATCTGGACAAAACCAGGGAACAGCTTGGACAACTCGGAGAGTATGAGATTTGACACATACCCCGAGAACAAAATACCCAGGCCGATGCACTATCAAAACTAGCCAGCACCAAACCAGGAGGCAACAATAGAAGCCTTATCCAATAATAGGTCACGATCAGGGATGGATGACCCCCATAATTAATTACCTCACAACAGAGGCCCTCTCTACAGATGAGAAAGAGGCAAATAGGTTAAAACGGGAAGCACAATACTATACCATCATAAATAATACTTTATACAAAAGAGGGATTTCAACACCATTGCTAAAATGCGTGCCAACTTCCAACACTAAGGATATCTTAGAAGAAGTACACAGTGGCATTTGTGGCAATCATCTCGGAGCGCAAGCACTCACCAAAAAAGTATTACGGGCAGGATTCTATTGGCCAACCCTACAAAAAGAAGCCACAGAATTCGTAAGGACATGTTCGCCATGTCAAAAGCATGCCAACTTCCACACCGCTCTGCCAGAGGAACTCATCAGTGTAACCTCACCTTGGCCATTCGCAAAGTGGGGACTCAATCTCCTCAGACCTTTTCCTCAAGGATCAGGACAAGTCAAATTCCTCATAGTAGGAATAGACTACTTCACAAAATGGATCGAGGCAGAACCCCTAGCCAATGCCATAGCTCAAAGAAGTCAGAAATTCCTCTATAGAAATATCGTCACAAGGTTCGGGGTTCCATACTCCATCACTACAGACAATGGTACCCAGTTCACAGATGCAGGCTTCAGAAAACTAGCGACCGACCTGAATATAAAACAACAATTCACCTCTGTTGAGCACCCCCAAGCCAATGGGCAAGCCGAAGCTGCTAACAAAGGGAGCCTGGGCTGAGGAGCTCCCACAAGTCCTATGGGCATATCAAACGACTCCACATTCCACGACAAAGGAGTCACCCTTCCGATTAGCTAACGGAATGGAGGCAATGATTCCAGTGGAGGTCGAAGAGGGATCACCCAGAGTAATCCATTTTAGCGAAAAAGTCAATTCCCAACTTCAAAGGGAAGAGCTCGACTTACTTCCGGAAATCCGAGAAAGAGCTCGGATAAGGGAAGAAGTGTTGAAACGACGAATGGCCTCCAGATACAACCGAAAAGTAATACAGCGGGCCTTCACTGAAGACGACCTCATCCTAATCCAAAACGATATAGGAACAACTTGACCTGGAGAAGAAAAGCTGGCAGCAAACTGGAAAGGACCCTTTCGAGTCATAGAAGTACTGGAAAAAGGCTACTACAAGCTTTCCGAACTCGACGGGTGAGAGCTTCTTAGATCATGGCACGCCTGCAGCCTAAGAAGGTACTATAGCTAGGGATGATAAAAGATCTTGGACAATGCACACTCTTTTTCCTGAAAAAGATTTTTTAACGAGGCGCCCTGCCAAGACCTACAAATCACCCGACTTAGGAAATTAACTCCTTATGTATATTTGCATTTTCTTTTAATAAAATTTGTTCAGATTTTCTACAAACACTGAAGTCATATTATTCTGAAAACATTCATCGCCCGATTATAAAGCTACAGATCGACAAAAAGTGAAAATCAAATTCACTGCGCAATCACGATAAAAACGAGGGCTAAAACCCCAAATTCTACAAAATCAGCAAAGATGAAAATAGAATAATGCAAGAAGTTATAGAAAGTGATCCATAGGAAGGTCCTGACGAGGACCTAATAAAATGGATTGCTATAAAATAACTTAAAGACTGGCCGGCACAAAAAGTCGGACCAGCCACAAACAACCCAAGTTATAAGTAAAGGCCTGGAAAGAGGTCTGGCCAACCCTATAAAAGAGGATTACTATAACTTCGAAGAGCCCGACATGAGGAAGTCGGACTCCTACAAAAAAGTTACAAAAAATAATCCCTGAAAGAGACCTGAACAAGGTCCAAGAAAGAGGATTATCAAGTA
The DNA here is from genome assembly GCF_014773155.1 of Arachis stenosperma. Taxonomy (NCBI): domain Eukaryota; kingdom Viridiplantae; phylum Streptophyta; class Magnoliopsida; order Fabales; family Fabaceae; genus Arachis; species Arachis stenosperma. Next base: position 27,371,465 of record NC_080377.1, read on the forward strand.
ACTCGACAGGGCCCGACGTGACAAAGTCAGCCCGGAAAGATAAAGTTACAAAAGATAAATCCCTGAAAGAGACCCGAACAAGGTCCAAGAAAGAGGATTATCAAGTAACTCGACAGGGCCTGACGTGACAAAGATGGCCCGGAAAGATAAAGTTACAAAAGATAAATCCCCGAAAGAGACCTGAACAAGGTCCAAGAAAGAGGATTATCAAGTAACTCGACAGGGCCCGACGTGACAAAGTTGGCCTGGAAAGATAAAGTTACAAAAGATAAATCCCTGAAAGATACCTGAACAAGGTCCAAGAAAGAGGATTATCAAGTAACTCGATAGGGCCCGACGTGACAAAGTCGGCCCGGAAAGATAAAGCTACGAAAGGTAATCCCTAAAAGAGACCTGAACAAAGTCCAAGAAGGAGGATTACCTAGCAAACTTGACAGGGCCCGACCTGATGAAGTCGGCCCAGAAAGACGTAAAGCTACAAAGGTAATCCTCAGAAAGAGACCTGAACAAAGTCCAAGAAAGAGGATTACCAAGCAAACTCGACAGGATCCGACATGATGAAGTCAGGCCCAGGACATAGAAATTACAAACGAAATCCCCAAAAGAGATTTAAACGAGGTCCAAAAAGGAGGATTACAAACAAAACCAAACCAAATAATCAAGATGATCATGTCAGACAAAATCCCAGCCTACTAAGGTACCAAGATGAGTGCAAGCAGACATGATATAAAAGCTACTAAGTTATGATAATAAACTACAGAGGCCATCAAAGACCAGCCCCGGAAGCTCGAAAACTACTTTGTTTTTCAAAATAAAGTTGCTAAACGAGCAACCAAAGGAAGTATCAAACAGTCACCAGAACACCAGTTACAAAGATAAAGAGTTCAAAAGCCCACAAAACGGGCTATACACAAACATGACAGAGAAATCATAGAGGATCCAAAGGCTTCCCAGTAGCAGCATCTTAGGGAGAAGGAGGGCGAGTCTGAAGGGGAACCGCGTCCACTGTCCTGTCATCCCGGTTCAAAATCTGGACATCTGGATCAGATTCCGGCCGAATAGCTTCAACTGTCGAGGTTGAGGAAGGCGGGGCAATAGAGGCTTTGGTAGAGTTAACCGGAGGAGGGACGACATCATCATCATCATCGGGGTCGTCGGGACAATCTTACCATCCTTCACAATATTGTCCAAGCTGAATAGCGCAAGATCAGCCCCCGGGGCGATAACCTGAACCTGCTCCCTCAGGTTCCCATAAGCAGCAGTTACACTGCCTACAAGATGACCTTGGAGCTCGGCATAATCAGCTCGGGCAGACTCCAACTCCTCCCTAAGACCCATCAGCTCCTTATAAGTGGTAACATAGCTATCCTTATGTTTTAGTGCCGTATCCTCGGCCAGTTGCGCAACAGCCACCAGACCAACAGACCGGGCCTTCTCCCCCTTCAGCTCCTTTTCCAGCTCAGACACCTTCACCTCGAGCTCCTCCTTCAAACCCTTGATTTGGTCAAACTCTGACTTCGCCTCCTCCATAAAAGCCTTGGTAGCATGAATAGGAAGATCTTGAGCAGTTCGGTATAGAGCCGCTCCCATGTATGTCAGCGTAATACCGCTCCGGGTAATATAATCCAAATGACGAAGAATGGATACATCATCAGTAGGCATGACACCATAGGGAGTAATCTGTTGATCCACAAATCCAACTGCATCAAAGTCGGGAGCACCAAGATTAAACGGCTTGACAGTCCGAGGTCTTTTTGGAGGAGGAGCGATTGAAGGAGCAGAGGTACCAACTGAAGTTTGAGGCAGATCGACCAAATGAACCCGAGGGGTCGGGATCATCCTCCTTGGCCCAGGAGAGCTCAGGACAGACGGCTTCGACAAAGCCTGGAAGGACCCTTCCCCGACCACCTTGGCTAGGATGTTCTGAACTACGGTAGCTTTCCTCGCCTTCTTAAAGGCCTTCAGTGAGTCATTATTCTTCGACATCTCTGAAAAACAAAGAAAAATACAAACGACTTATGGATACCCAGAAAAGAAAGCAAGAAAACAAAAACAGGAGAACACAGTCTATAAAATACCCAGTACAGCACGAATCAAGGACGGATCCCCCAGAAATTTCTTGGTCTCAAGATGAGGAAGTTCCCCCCAAATATCCTCCAAAGCAGCAACAAAGGCCTGCTCGACCTCATCTAGAATCTCCCAGGTATACCTAGACACAACTACATTCCTCTGCCACTCTAAAGGAAAACGAGGCTCGTCATTCTCATCCACGAAGAAAGGGCTAGCTCCTTCAACAGCTCGGATCTTGAAAAAGTAATTCTTAAAATCGCGGAAAGACTCATCATACATGGAGAAGACTTTGTGCCTGGTGCGTGAAATTGTGATCACTACACAACTTTGCACAACTAACCAGCAAGTGCACTGGGTCGTCCAAGTAATACCTTACGTGAGTAAGGGTCGATCCCACGGAGATTGTTGGTATGAAGCAAGCTATGGTCACCTTATAAATCTTAGTCAGGCAGACTCAAATAGATATGGTGATGAACGCATAAACATAAAGGTAAAGATAGAGATACTTATGTAATTCATTGGTAGGAACTTCAGATAAGCGCATGAAGATGCCTTCCCTTCCGTCTCTCTGCTTTCCTACTGTCTTCATCCAATCCTTCTTACTCCTTTCCATGGCAAGCTTGTGTAGGGTTTCACCGTTGTCAATGGCTACCTCCCATCCTCTCAGTGAAAACGATTGCATATGCTCTGTCACAGCACGCGGAATTCAGCTGTCAGTTCTCGGTCAGGCCGGAATAATATCCATCGATACTTTTGCGTCTGTCACTAACGCCCCGCCTGCTAGGAGTTTGAAGCACGTCACAGTCATTCAGTCATTGAATCCTACTCAGAATACCACAGACAAGGTTTAGACCTTCCGGATTCTCTTGAATGCTGCCATCAGTTCTTGCCTATACCACGAAGATTCCGGTTAAAGAATCCAAGAGATAAACACTAGAGCCTTGTTTGCTTGTAGAACAGAAGTGGTTGTCAGTCACTCTGTTCATAAGTGAGAATGATGATGAGCGTCACATAATCATCACATTCATCAAGTTTTTGAGTGCGAATGAATATCTTGGACAAAGAACAAGCGGAATTGAATAGAAGAACAATAGTAATTGCATTAATACTCGAGGTACAGCAGAGCTCCACACCTTAATCTATGGTGTGTAGAAACTCCACCGTTGAAAATACATAAGCACAAGGTCTAGGCATGGCCGTGAGGCCAGCCTCCCAATGATCTAAGAACTAGATGTCCAAAGATGATCAAAGGATCAAAAACAATCCAAAGATGAAAATACAATAGTAAAAGGTCCTATATATAGAGAACTAGTAGCCTAGGGTGTACAGAGATGAGTAAATGACATAAAAATCCACTTCCGGGCCCACTTGGTGTGTGCTTGGGCTGAGCAATGAAGCAATTTCGTGTAGAGACTCTTCTTGGAGTTAAACGCCAGCTTTTATGCCAGTTTGGGCGTTTAACTCCCATTTAGGTGCCAGTTCCAGCGTTTAACGCTGGAATTTCTTGAGGTGACTTTGAACGCCGGTTTGGGCCATCAAATCTTGGGCAAAGTATGGACTATATTGCTGGAAAGCCCAGGATGTCTACTTTCCAACGCCGTTGAGAGCGTGCCAATTGGGCTTCTGTAGCTCCAGAAAATCCACTTCGAGTGCAGGGAGGTCAGAATCCAACAGCATCTGCAGTCCTTTTCAGTCTCTGAATCAGATTTTTGCTCAGGTCCCTCAATTTCAGCCAGAAAATACCTGAAATCACAGAAAAACACACAAACTCATAGTAAAGTCCAGAAAAGTGAATTTTAGCTAAAAACTAATAAAAATATACTAAAAACTAACTAGATCATACCAAAAACATACTAAAAACAATGCCAAAAAGTATACAAATTATCCGCTCATCACAACACCAAACTTAAATTGTTGCTTGTCCTCAAGCAACTGAAAATCAAATAAGATAAAAAGAAGAGAATATACTATAGACTCCAAATTATCAATGAAACTTAGCTCCAAATTAGATGAGCGGGACTAGTAGCTTTTTCCCTCCTAACAGTTTTGGCATCTCACTTTATCCTTTGAAATTCAGAATGATTGGCTTCTTTAGGAACTCAGAATCCAGATAGTGTTATTGATTCTCCTAGTTAAGTATGATGATTCTTGAACACAGCTACTTATTGAGTCTTGGCCGTGGCCCAAAGCACTCTGTCTTCCAATATTACCACCGGATACATACATGCCACAGACACATAATTGGGTGAACCTTTTCAGATTGTGACTCAGCTTTGCTAAAGTCCCCAATTAGAGGTGTCCAGGGTTCTTAAGCACACTCTTTTTGCCTTGGATCACAACTTTATTCTTTCTTTTTCTTTCTTTTTCTCTTTCTTTTTTTTTTGTTTTTCTCCTTCCCTTCTCTTTTTTTTTTGTATTCACTGCTTTTTCTTGCTTCAAGAATCATTTTTATGATTTTTCAGATCCTCAGTAACATGTCTCCTTTTTCATCATTCTTTCAAGAGCCAACAATTTTAACATTCATGAACAACAAATTCAAAAGACATATGCACTGTTCAAGCATACATTCAGAAAACAAAAAGTATTGCCACCACATCAAACTAATTAAGCTAGTTTTAAAGATGAATTTGAAATCCTGTACTTCTTGTTCTTTTGTGATAAAAACAGTTTTCATTTAAGAGAGGTGATGGATTCATAGGACATTCATAACTTTAAGGCATAGACACTAAGACACTAATGATCATAAGACACAAACATGGATAAACATAAAGCATAAATTTTCGAAAAACAAGAAAATAAAGAACAAGGAGATTAAAGAACGGGTCCACCTTAGTGATGGCGGCTTGTTCTTCCTCTTGAAGGTCTTATGGAGTGCTTGAGCTCCTCAATGTCTCTTCCTTGTCTTTGTTGCTCCTCTCTCATGATTCTTTGATCTTCTCTAATTTCATGGAGGAGGATGGAATGTTCTTGGTGCTCCACCCTTAGTTGTCCCATGTTGGAACTCAATTCTCCTAGGGAGGTGTTGATTTGCTCCCAATAGTTTTGTGGAGGAAAGTGCATCCCTTGAGGCATCTCAGGGATTTCATGATGAGTGGGGTCTCTTGTTTGCTCCATCCTTTTCTTAGTGATGGGCTTGAGGTCATGCCTTCTCAGTTGAACCGGCTTTCCTCTTGAATTTCTCTTCCATTGAGCGCCCTCTTCACAAATGTCTGTGAGGACTTGGTCCAACCTTTGATTAAAGTTGACCCTTTTTGAGTTTGAAAGGGACCTCATGGATCACCTTCTTCAAGGCCACAACTTCATAGAAGTGGTCTTGATGCACCCTTGAGATGAATCTCTTCATCTCCCATGACTCGGAGGTGAAAGCTTTTGCCTTCCCTTTCCTCTTTCTAGAGGTTTCTTCGGCCTTGGATGCCATAAATGGTTATGGAAAAACAAAAAGCAATGCTTTTACCACACCAAACTTAAAAGGTTTGCTCGTCCTCGAGCAAAAGAAGAAAGAAGAGAGTAGAAGAAGAAGGAATGAGGAAGAAGGGAATGGCTTTGTGTTTCGGCCATTATGGGTGGGTTTGGGTGGAAAAGTGGTTTGAATTTGAATGGTGAGGTAGGTGAGGTTTTATAAAGGATGGAGGTGAGTGGTGAAGAGAAAGTGGGATTTGATAGGTGAGGAGTTTTTGGGGAAGAGGAGTTGAGGTGATTGGTGAATGGTGAAGAAGAAGAGAGGGTGGTGGGGTTGGTGGGGATCCTGTGGGGTCCACAGATCCTTAGGTGTCAAGGAAAAGTCATCCCTGCACCAAATGGCATTCAAAAACACGTTTTGAGCCAATTCTGGCGTTAAACGCCGGGCTGGTGCCCATTTCTGGCGTTTAACGCCAGGTTCTTGCCCTTTCCTGGCGTTTAACGCCAGTCTGGTGCCCCTTTCTGGCGTTAAACGCCCAGAATGGTGCCAGACTGGGCGTTAAACGCCCAACTGCTAGCCTCACTGGCGTTTAAACGCCAGTGAGTTCTTCCTCCAGGGTGTGCTGTTTTTCTTCCTGTTTTTCATTCTGTTTTTGCTTTTTCAATTGATTTTGTGACTTCTCATGATCATCAACCTACAAAATAAAATAAAATAACAAAGGAAAATATATAAAATATAACATTGGGTTGCCTCCCAACAAGCGCTTCTTTAATGTCAGTAGCTTGACAGAGGGCTCTCATGGAGCCTCACAAATACTCAGAGCCATGTTGGAACCTCCCAACACCAAACTTAGAGTTTGAATGTGGGGGTTCAACACCAAACTTAGAGTTTGGTTGTGGCCTCCCAACACCAAACTTAGAGTTTGACTGTGGGGGCTCTATTTGACTCTGATTTGAGAGAAGCTCTTCAAGCTTCCTCTCCATGGTGACAGAGGGATATCCTTGAGCTTTAAACACCAAGGACTCTTCATTCACTTGAATGATCAACTCTCCTCTATCAACATCAATCACAGCCTTTGCTGTGGCTAGGAAGGGTCTGCCAAGGATGATGGATTCATCCGTGCACTTCCCAGTCTCTAGGACTATGAAATCAGTAGGGATGTAATGGTCTTCAACTTTAACCAGAACATCCTCTACAAGTCCATAGGCTTGTTTTCTTGAGTTGTCTGCCATCTCTAGTGAGATTTTTGTAGCTTGCACCTCAAAGATCCCTAGCTTCTCCATTACAGAGAGGGGCATGAGGTTTACACTTGACCCTAAGTCACACAAGGCCTTCTTGAAGGTCATGGTGCCTATGGCACAAGGTATTGAAAACTTCCCAGGATCCTGCCTCTTTTGAGGCAGTGTTTGCCTAGACAAGTCATCCAGTTCTTTGGTGAGCAAAGGGGGTTCATCTTCCCAAGTCTCATTTCCAAATAACTTGTCATTTAGCTTCATGATTGCTCCAAGGTATTTAGCAACTTGCTCTTCAGTGACATACTCATCCTCTTCAGAGGAAGAATACTCATCAGAGCTCATGAATGGCAGAAGTAATTCCAATGGAATCTCTATGGTCTCATTTTGAGCCTAAGATTCCCATGGTTCCTCATTGGGGAACTCATTGGAGGTCAGTGCACGCTCATTGAGGTCTTCCTCAGTGGCGTTCACTGCCTCTTCCTCCTCTCCAAATTCGGCCATGTTGATGGCTTTGCACTCTCCTTTTGGATTTTCTTCTGTATTACTTGGAAGAGTACTCGGAGGGAGTTCAGTAACTTTCTTGCTCAGCTGTCTCACTTGTGCCTCCAAATTTCTAATGGAGGACCTTGATTCAGTCATGAAACTTTGAGTGGTTTTGATTAGATCAGAGACCATTGTTGCTAAGTCAGAGGTATTCTGCTTAGAATTCTCTGTCTGTTGCTGAGAAGATGATGGAAAAGGCTTGCTATTGCTAAACCTCTTTCTTCCACCATTATTGTTATTGATACCTTGTTGAGGTCTCTGTTGATCCTTCCATGAAAGATTTGGATGATTCCTCCATGAAGGATTATAGGTGTTTCCATAGGGTTCTCCCATGTAATTCACCTCTTCCATTGAAGGGTTCTCAGGATCATAAGCTTCTTCCTCAGATGAAGCTTCCTTAGTACTGCTTGGTGCATTTTGCATTCCAGACAGACTTTGAGAAATCAAATTGACTTCTTGAGTCAATATCTTGTTCTGAGCCAATATGGCATTCAGAGTGTCAATCTCAAGAACTCCTTTCTTCTGATTTGTCCCATTGTTCACAGGATTCCTTTCAGAAGTGTACATGAATTGGTTATTTGCAACCATTTCAATTAGCTCTTGAGCTTCTGTAGGCGTCTTCTTCAGATGAAGAGATCCTCCAGCAGAGCTATCCAAAGACATCTTGGATAGTTCAGAGAGACCATCATAGAAAATACCTATGATGCTCCATTCAGAAAGCATGTCAGAGGGACACTTTCCGATTAATTGTTTGTATCTTTCCCAAGCTTCATAGAGGGATTCTCCATCCTTCTGTCTGAAGGTTTGGACTTCCACTCTAAGCTTACTTAATTTTTGAGGTGGAAAGAACTTTGCCAAGAAGGCATTGACCAGCTTTTCCCAAGAGTCCAGGCTTTCTTTAGGTTGAGAATCCAACCATGTTCTAGCTCTGTCTCTTACAGCAAAAGGGAATAGCATAAGTCTGTAGACCTCAGGGTCAACCCTATTAGTCTTGACAGTGTCACAGATTTGCAAGAATTCAGCTAAAAACTGATGAGGATCTTCCAATGGAAGTCCATGAAACTTGCAATTCTGTTGCATTAGAGAAACTAATTGAGGCTTAACCTCAAAGTTGTTTACTCCAATGGCAGGGATAGAGATGCTTCTCCCATAAAAGTCGGCAGTAGGTGCAGTAAAGTCATCCAGCACCTTCCTTGCATTGTTTGCATTGTTGTTGTTTTCGGCTGCCATGTGTTCTTCTTCTTTGAAGAATTCGGTCAGGTCCTCAATAAAGAGTTGTGCCTTAGCTTCTCTTAGCTTTCGCTTCAAGGTCCTTTCAGGTTCAGGGTCAGCTTCAACAAGAATGCCTTTGTCTTTGTTCCTGCTCATAAGAAAGAGAAGGGAACAAGAAAATGTGGAATCCTCTATGTCACAGTATAGAGATTCCTTGAAGTGTCAGAGGAAAAGAAGAGTAGAAGACAGAAGTAGAAAATTCGAACTTATCAGAAAAAGATGGAGTTCGAATTTTGCATTAAGGGATAGTGTTAGTCCATAAATAGAAGAATGTGAGGAGAAGGGAAGTAATTTTCGAAAATTAAGTAGAAGATTTTGAAAACATTTTGAAAAACACTTAATTGATTTTCGAAAATAAGAGTGGAAAAGAAATCAAGTAATTTTTGAAAAAGATTTTGAAATTAGAAATAAAAAAAAGATTTGATTGAAAACTATTTTGAAAAAGATGTGATAAAAAAGATTTGATTGAAAAGTTATGGTTTTAAAAAGATATGATTGAAGAGATATGATTTGAAAACAATTTTAAAAAGATTTGATTTTAAAAATTAATGACTTGCCTAACAAGAAAAGATATGATTCAAACATTAAACCTTTCTCAACAGAAAAGGCAACATACTTAAAATGTTCAATCAAATCATTAATTATTAGTAAGTATCTTTGAAAAAGGAAAGAAATTGATTTTGAAAACATTTGATTGAAAAGATATGATTTGAAAAAGATTTGATTTTGAAAAACTTTGAAAACTTGAAAAAATTTGATTTGAAAACAAAATCTTCCCCCTTGTGCCATCCTGGCGTTAAACGCCCAGAATGGTGCACATTCTGGCGTTTAACGCCCAAACTACTACCCTTTTGGGCGTTAAACGCCCAGCCAGGCACCCTGGCTGGCGTTTAAACGCCAGTCTGTCTTCTTCACTGGGCATTTTTGAATGCCCAGTTTTTTTCTGTGTGATTCCTCTGCAGTATGTTCTGAATCTTCAATTCTCTGTATTATTGACTTGAAAAGACACAAATTAAAAATATTTTTGGATTTTTAATAATAGGGAATAATCAAAATGCAACTAAAATCAGATAATAATGCATGCAAGACACCAAACTTAGCAGTTTGTATACCATTGACACTAACAAAATGAGAATGCAACACTCAAGTCAATAGAATTCAAAGATCAAAACAAGGAAATCATCAAGAACAACTTGAAGATCAATGAGGACACATGCATGAATGCAATAAGAACAGAAACATGCAATTGACACTAAACTTAAGATGAGACTCTAGACTCAAAAAATATTTTTGGATTTTATGATTTTGTAATAATTTTTTTTTGGGTTTTTCGAAAATTAAGTGAAAAGGAAAATAAAGGTATCAAAATTCTTAATGAGAATTCCAGGAATCATGCAATGTTAGTCTAAAGCTTTAGTCTAAAGAAATTAGACATGGCCGGCCAAGCTTCAGCAGGACATTGCATTCAAGAGCTAAATTGATGAGAATCAATCAGCTTTGGTGATGATAAGAACATCACCTTGAAACACTAGAATTCATTCTTAAGAACTCTGAAGAAAAATACCTAATCTAAGCAACAAGATGAACCGTCAGTTGTCCATACACAAACAATCCCCGGCAACGGCGCCAAAAACTTGGTGCGCGAAATTGTGATCACTACACAACTTTGCACAACTAACCAGCAAGTGCACTGGGTCGTCCAAGTAATACCTTACGTGAGTAAGGGTCGATCCCACGGAGATTGTTGGTATGAAGCAAGCTATGGTCACCTTATAAATCTTAGTCAGGCAGACTCAAATAGATATGGTGATGAACGCATAAACATAAAGGTAAAGATAGAGATACTTATGTAATTCATTGGTAGGAACTTCAGATAAGCGTATGAAGATGCCTTCCCTTCCGTCTCTCTGCTTTCCTACTGTCTTCATCCAATCCTTCTTACTCCTTTCCATGGCAAGCTTGTGTAGGGTTTCACCGTTGTCAATGGCTACCTCCCATCCTCTCAGTGAAAACGATTGCATATGCTCTGTCACAGCACGCGGAATTCAGCTGTCGGTTCTCGGTCAGGCCGGAATAATATCCATCGATACTTTTGCGTCTGTCACTAACGCCCCGCCTGCTAGGAGTTTGAAGCACGTCACAGTCATTCAGTCATTGAATCCTACTCAGAATACCACAGACAAGGTTTAGACCTTCCGGATTCTCTTGAATGCTGCCATCAGTTCTTGCCTATACCACGAAGATTCCGGTTAAAGAATCCAAGAGATAAACACTAGAGCCTTGTTTGCTTGTAGAACAGAAGTGGTTGTCAGTCACTCTGTTCATAAGTGAGAATGATGATGAGCGTCACATAATCATCACATTCATCAAGTTCTTGAGTGCGAATGAATATCTTGGACAAAGAACAAGCGGAATTGAATAGAAGAACAATAGTAATTGCATTAATACTCGAGGTACAGCAGAGCTCCACACCTTAATCTATGGTGTGTAGAAACTCCACCGTTGAAAATACATAAGCACAAGGTCTAGGCATGGCCGTGAGGCTAGCCTCCCAATGATCTAAGAACTAGATGTCCAAAGATGATCAAAGGATCAAAAACAATCCAAAGATGAAAATACAATAGTAAAAGGTCCTATATATAGAGAACTAGTAGCCTAGGGTGTACAGAGATGAGTAAATGACATAAAAATCCACTTCCGGGCCCACTTGGTGTGTGCTTGGGCTGAGCAATGAAGCAATTTCGTGTAGAGACTCTTCTTGGAGTTAAACGCCAGCTTTTATGCCAGTTTGGGCGTTTAACTCCCATTTAGGTGCCAGTTCCGGCGTTTAACGCTGGAATTTCTTGAGGTGACTTTGAACGCCGGTTTGGGCCATCAAATCTTGGGCAAAGTATGGACTATCATATATTGCTGGAAATCCCAGGATGTCTACTTTCCAACGCCGTTGAGAGCGCGCCAATTGGGCTTCTGTAGCTCCAGAAAATCCACTTCGAGTGCAGGGAGGTCAGAATCCAACAGCATCTGCAGTCCTTTTCAGTCTCTGAATCAGATTTTTGCTCAGGTCCCTCAATTTCAGCCAGAAAATACCTGAAATCACAGAAAAACACACAAACTCATAGTAAAGTCCAGAAAAGTGAATTTTAGCTAAAAACTAATAAAAATATACTAAAAACTAACTAGATCATACCAAAAACATACTAAAAACAATGCCAAAAAGTATACAAATTATCCGCTCATCAGTGCCCCTGGGCCGACCTAAAATAAATCCAAGAAGCTTTCTTTTTGGTAGTCCTAGGTTTGGTCAACACAAACAAATACAGAAAAAGAGTCAAAGATGGCTTAATGCCGAATTCATGACAAACCATCTGAAAAATATTAATAAAATCCCAAGAATTCAGGTGAAGCTGAGATGGGGCCACGTTACAAGACCGCAACAAGTCGGTCTCAAAGGAAGAAAAAGGAAGAGTAATATCCATCTGGCTAAAAAAGAAATCATATGCATAGAAGAAAGGACGCTCCCCTGGGTCAAAGTAGGAAAGCAGACCCGGTCATCAGAGTCAGGTGCCACCAACTCATAGTTGCATTCTTGATTCTCACTACTACATATTCGATGGTGTTTTCTAAGTGCCGCACAGAACTCCGAATTAGCCAGAGATACACATAGCAGCACAAGGGAGTCCAACCAGTCAGACATTCCCTCGGGAACTTTAGAGGACGCCTCGACAATATTTTTGTGAGAAGACATGGTTAACTAGTCCTACAAGAAGAAAAGAAGATTGGATTACTCAAAAAATACCTCGGACACTAATTGAACAACTCGGGCATAAACGGAGGTAACAAACGGAGGCAACTCACAAAACTAAAAGCATATAGGTGTCAGAGAAACCAGGAAAAGCGAGAAAAGGAAACCCCAGGACCCAATCCAAAAGGTTCCAGGGGCATCCTTTGGAGGCAAAAAGAAGATTCAGGGAAGCCTACAAGCCTACATCTTTTTACATCCCAACAAAAGCAAATAAAGTCATCAAAATAAGTGCTGACAGAAATTACAACCTCAGTCCACCCAACAGCAAGAACATGCCAAACGGCCAAACGGAAAAACAAATAAAGGCGCAATCTTTTTTAAAAATCAAATGCATCAGACAACAACATACAAAAGCCTTAGGAAGCTTCAAGGGAACATCAGAGAAGAAAAAACCAGAAAACGCAGCAACAAAATACAAAAAAGCAAAAAGGTTCAAACTTTCCCAAATATACACTCAAACAAAAACCCTAATGCACCAGGAAGTAGAACAATGCAAGAAGAGAAGACGAACCAACCTGAAAAAGGAGAAGCGCGCGGAGAGCAAAGACGAAGAGACCAAGAGTAGTCGTCAAAAGCAAGAAGAGCACCCACGATCGCCAAGCAAACGTCACAGAAGGAAATGAGAAAATCACAGAGAAACAGAAAAGAGAGAAAGAAGGTTACGAAGAAGAGAAACCATTTTCCAAATGCGAAGTTTAAAAATAAAGAGACCTAGAGAAAGCGGAGCATTAAAAGCCCATTAATGAGGGTGTTAAACCCTCGCACGTTTCCAAAGCTAGAGCGCTAAATGCAAAAGCGCGCACTTTTAAAGAAGCAGAAACATTCCGCATTCGAAAAGGAGCTCTACAAAGATAAAGCGACAAAATGCTTGAGTTCGGCTTTACCCGAGCAGGCTCGAAATCCAAGACTCAACCTCCAGATGAGGACCGAGCTCGAGCAGGGGCACTGTTCATACCCTGGGTCGAGCTGTCCGACCTGGGATGTTCGACAGACAAAGCGACCGACCTCTTCAGATCAGGGCAACCCGACCTCTTTCCAAAGAGCTCGGCCAAGTCACCAGGAAAGCCTAAAGAAGGGCCCAAATAGAGGAACATGCCCCAAATCCTAAGGTCGGATTTGTCCTGACCTGAAGAGGTAGGTTGCTCTGTCTGGAGAACATCTCGGGTCGGACAACTTGACCCAGGGTATGAACAGATACACAATCCACTGCCACCAGAATATAAGTGTTTGAGTATGATGGTGGGAAAGGCCCAATGAAGTCAATACCCCATACATCAAATAACTCAATCTCCAAGATCCCTTGTTGAGGCATGGCATAACCGTGAGGCAGATTGCCAGATCTTTGGCAACTATCACAATTACGTACAAACTCTCGGGATTCTTTATAGAGAGTAGGCCAGTAGAAGCAACATTGGAGGACTCTTGTGGCTATTCGCTCACTTCTAAAATGTCCTCCATACTGTGATCCATGGCAATGCTAGAGGATTTTCTGTGCTTCTTCTTTAGGCACACATCTACGGATTACTCCGTCTGCACATCTCTTGAAGAGATATGGTTCATCCCAAAGATAGTACTTTGCATCCGAGATCAATTTCTTTGATTGCTGCCTACTATACTCTTTGGGTATGAATCTCACAGCCTTGTAGTTTGCAATGTCTACAAACCATGGTACTTCCTGGATGGCAAAGAGTTGCTCATCCAGAAATTTTTCAGAGATCTCAGTAAGAGTGAAGGATGCCCCTTCTACTGGTTCTATTCGGGACAGGTGATCTGCTACTTGGTTCTCTGTCCCTTTTCTGTCTCTTATTTCTATATCAAACTCTTGCAGAAGCAACACCCATCTTATGAGTCTGGGTTTTGAATCCTGCTTTGTGAGTAGATATTTAAGAGCAACATGGTCAGTGTACACAATCACTTTTGATCCTACTAAATAAGATTTGAACTTGTCAATGGCATAAACCACTGCAAGTAACTCTTTTTCTGTGGTTGTGTAGTTCTTCTGTGTGTCATTTAAAACACGACTGGCATAATAAATGACATGCAGAAGCTTGTCATGCCTTTGTCCTAACACTGCACCAATGGCATAGTCACTGGCATAACACATTAGTTCAAATGGTAATGTTCAGTCTGGTGCAGAGATGACTGGTGCTGTGACCAGCTTAGTTTTCAGAGTCTCAAACGCCTACAGACACTCCTATCAAAGATAAATGGCGTGTCAGTAGCTAGCTGATTACTCAGAAGTTTTGCAATTTTTGAAAAATCTTTTATAAACCTCCTATAGAATTCTGGATGCCCCAAAAAGCTTCTGATTGCCTTAACATTGGCAGGTGGAGGTAATTTTTCAATTACCTCTACCTTAGCTTGATCCACCTCTATTCCCTTGTTCGAAATTTTGTGCCCAAGGACAATTCCGTCAGTCACCATAAAGTGACATTTCTCCCAGTTTAAAACTAGGTTAGTCTCTTGGCACCTCTTTAGAACAAGTGTTAGATGGTCAAGACAGGAGCTGAATGAGTCTCCAAATACTGAAAAGTCATCCATGAAGACTTCCAGAAATTTTTCCACCATATCAGAGAAAATAGAGAGCATGCACCTTTGAAAGGTTGCAGGTGCATTGCACAGACCAAATGGCATCCTTCTGTATGCGAATACTCCAGATGGACATGTGAATGCTGTTTTCTCTTGATCCTGGGGATCTACTGCAATTTGATTATAACCTGAATATCCATCCAGAAAGCAGTAGTAATCATGACCTGCTAGTCTTTATAGCATCTGGTCTATGAATGGTAAAGGAAAATGATCCTTTCAGGTAGCTGTATTGAGCCTTCTGTAATCAATATACATACGCCACCCTGTAACTGTTCTTGTAGGAACCAGTTTATTTTTTTCATTATGAACCACTGTCATGCCACCCTTCTTAGGGACGACTTGGCCAGGGCTCACCTAGGGGCTATCAGAAATAGGATAAATAATCCCAGCCTCTAGTAATTTAGTGACCTCCTTCTGCACCACCTCCTTCATGGCTGGATTCAGCCGCCTCTGAGGTTGAACCACTGGCTTAGCGTCATCCTCCAATAGGATCTTGTGCATGCATCTGGCTGGGCTAATGCCCTTAAGATCACTAATGGACCACCCAAGAGCTGTCTTGTGTGTCCTCAGCACTTGAATTAGTGCTTCCTCTTCCTGTGGCTCTAAGGTAGAGCTTATGATTACAGGAAAAGTGTCACCTTCTCCCAGAAATGCATATTTCAGGGATGATGGTAATGGTTTGAGCTCGGGTTTAGGAGGTTTCTCCTCTTCCTAAAGGAATTTCAGAGGTTCTATTATTCTCTCTGGTTCCTCCAGATCAGGCTGAACATCTTTAAAGATATCCTCTAGCTCTGATTCGAGGCTCTCAGTCATATTGACCTCTTCCACCAGAGAGTCAATAATATCAATGCTCATGCAGTCGTTTGGGGTGTCTGGATGCTGCATAGTTTTGACAACATTCAACTTAAACTCGTCCTCATTGACTCTCAGAGTTAATTCTCCTTTTTGGACGTCAATGAGGGTTCGTCCAGTTGCTAGGAAAGGTCTTCCTAGAATGAGAGTTGCACTCTTGTGCTCCTCTATTTCCAGCACCACAAAGTCAGTGGGAAAGAAAAATGGCCCAACCTTGATAATCATGTCTTCAATCATGCCTGATGGATATTTAATGGAGCCATCAGCAAGTTGGAGACATATCGGGGTTGGTTTGACTTTTTCAGTCAAACCAAGCTTTTAGATAGTGGATGCAGGTATTAGGTTAATACTTGCTCCAAGATCACATAGAGCTTTCTTGGTACAAGTACCCTCTAATGTGCATGGTATCATGAAGCTTTCGGGATATTTAAGCTTCTCTGGTAAGCTTTTCAGAATGACTGCACTGTATTCTTCAGTGAGGTAAACTTTTTCAGTTTCTCTCCAATCCTTCTTATGACTTAAGATCTCTTTCATGAACTTAGCATAAGAGGGTATTTGCTCAAGTGCCTCTGCAAATGGAATCTTTATTTCAAGAGTCCTGAGATAGTCTACAAAGCAGGCAAATTGTTTATCCTGTTCCACTTGTCGGAGTTTTTGAGGATAAGGCATTTTGGCTTTGTATTCCTCAACCTCAGTTACTGCAGGTTTATTTCCTACATATGTGGTTGGAGAAGCCTTTTTAGAGGGGTTGCTATCAGCACTTGTATGTGTCTGATCCTTCACTGGTGTTTGAATGTCAAGGTTGGAAGTTGGATTGGCGTTGGATGCCAAATCCTTACCTGTTTCTGGCGTTTAAACGCCAGAACTGAGCTTCCCTTGGGCATTTAATGCCAATTCCTTGCCTGTTTGTGGCGTTTGAACGCCAGAACTAAGCATGGGTTGGGCGTTTAACGCCAGCTCTTCACCCTTTTCTAGCGTTTGAACGCCAGAATTATTCCTCTCTGGGCTCTTACTATCCTCAGAGGGATTTTGGGTAGCAGTTTGTTTATTTTTTGGCTTCCTGCTGCCTTGAAGTGAGGTATTTAATGTTTTCCCACTTCTTAATTGAACTGCTTGGCACTCTTCTGTTATTTGTTTTGATAAATGCTGTTCTTTTTGCTTTAACTGTACTTCCATATTCATATTAGCCATTCTTGTGTCTTGTAGTATCTCCTTGAATTCGGCTAGCTGTTTTGTTAGAAAATCTAATTGCTGATTGAATTCAGTAACTTGTTCTGCAAGACTGAGTTCAACAGTTACTGTTTTAACCTCTTCTTTCATGGAAGACTCACTACTTAGGTACATATGCTGATTTCTGGCAACTGTATCAATGAGCTCTTGAGCTTCTTCAATTGTCTTTCTCATGTGTATAGATCCACCAGCTGAGAGGTCCAAAGATATCTGAGCTTTCTCTGTAAGCCCATAATAGAAGATGTCTAACTGCACCCATTCTGAAAACATCTCAGAGGGGTATTTTCTTAGCATCTCTCTGTATCTCTCCCAGGCATCATAAAGAGATTCATTATCTCCTTGTTTAAAGCCTTGGATGTTCAGCCTTAGCTGTGTCATCCGTTTTGGAGGGAAATATTGATTCAGAAATTTTTCTGACAGCTGTTTCCATGTCCTTATGCTAGCCTTAGGTTGGTTATTTAACTACCTCTTGACTTGGTCTTTTACAGCAAATGGAAACAGTAAAAATCTGTAGACATCTTGATCTACTTCTTTATCATGTACTGTGTCAGCAATTTGTAAAAACTGTGACAGAAACTCTGTAGGTTCTTCCTGTGGAAGACTTAAATACTGGCAACTTTGCTGCACCATGATAATGAGCTGAGGATTCAACTCAAAGCTACTGATTCCGATGGAGGGTATACAGATACTACTCCCACATAAAGCAGTAGTAGGGTTAGTATATAACCCCAGAGTCCTTCTGGACTGTTTATTTCCACTTAGGTCCATGATGGAAAAAAGGAGATGACGTGGATTTATTTTATTATATATATATTTAAAATTTTTTTTTTGAAATAATAAAATAAAAATTAAAATAAAAACTAAAATAAAAATAAAAAAAAGATTTGAAAATATTTTATGAAGATTTTCGAAAAAGTGAGGAGAGAGAAAGTGATTAAGATATTTTGAAAAAGATATGATTTTTAAAAATTTTAAAAATGATATGATTTGAAAAAGATATGATTTTTTAAAAAAAAAACTTGACAACTAAGATATGATAAGATAAAATTTTGAAATTGAAATCTGAATTTTTATGAAAAAAATTCGAAATATTTGCTTAAAAATAGTTAGAAAAGATATTTTTTATTTTTGAATTTTATGATGAAAAAGAAAAACACACAAAAGACACAACACTTAAAATTTTTAGATCTAATGCTCCTTGTTCTCGAAAATTTTGGAGGGAAAACACCAAGAAACACCAAACTTAAAAATTTTAAAATCAAAACACAAAGAAGTCTCAAGAACACTTTGAAGACTCACAAGAACATCAAGAACATGAAGATAGAACACCAAACTTAAAATTTTTAGAAAACCACAATAAAATTTTTGAAAATTAAAGAAAAATTAACAAGAGAACACCAAACTTAAAATTTTTAGAAAATCACAATAAAATTTTCAAAAATTAAAGAAAAATTAACAATAGAACACCAAACTTAAAGTTTGGCACAAGATTTAATCAAAGAATAATTATTTTTGAAAAGTTTTAAAAGGAAGATACCCAATTACCAAGAACACAAGCACAACGCTCTAACCAACTGAGCTATAAATTTAACGTGTTTTAAAAAGGTATTTTTAAAGGAAAACAAAAACATGCAATTGACACCAAACTTAAGATATGAAACTAAACTCAAACAAAAGACTTCAAGAAAAAAATAAAAAATTAATAAAGAAAAATAATATTTTTGAAAGATTTTTTAAAAGGAATAATAAAAGATGCAATTCTAGTGACTCTAAACCAAAAAGACAAATTTTTCCTAATCTAAGTAACAAGATAAACCGTCGGTTGTTCAAACTCGAACAATCCCCAGCAACGGCGCCAAAAACTTGGTGCACGAAATTGTAAATCACACTTTTCACAATTCGTACCACTAACCAGCAAGTGCACTGGGTCGTCCAAGTAATACCTTACGTGAGTAAGGGTCGATCCCACGGAGATTGTTGGCTTGAAGCAAGCTATGGTTATCTTGTAACTCTTAGTCAGGATATCAATTATAATTATCAGTTGACTTGCAAATGAACAAGAGAGCATGGATTAAATAATACTTGTTATGCAGTAATGGAGAATATGTTGGAGTTTTGGAGATGCTTTGTCTTTTGAATCTCTGCTTTCTCCCGGTCTTCTTCTTCATGCATGCAAGGTTCCTCCTATGGCAAGCTGTGTGTTGGTGGATCACCGTTGTCAATGGCTACCATCCGTCCTCTCAGTGAAAATGGTCCAGGTGCGCTGTCACCGCACGGCTAATCATCTGTCGGTTCTCACTCATGCTAGAATAGGATCCATTGATCCTTTTGCGTCTGTCACTACGCCCAACCCTTGTGAGTTTGAAGCTCGTCACAGTCATTCAATCCCTGAATCCTACTCGGAATACCACAGACAAGGTTTAGACTTTCTGGATTCTCAAGAATGCTGCCAATGGATTCTAGCTTATACCACGAAGACTTTGATTAAGGAATCCAAGAGATACTCATTCAATCTAATGTAGAACGGAGGTGGTTGTCAGGCACGTGTTTATAGGTTGAGAATGGTGATGAGTGTCAGGGATCATCACATTCATCATATTGAAGTGCGAATGAATATCTTAGATAGAAAGAAGCGTGTTTGAATAGAAAACAGAAATAATTGCATTAATCCATCGAGACACAGCAGAGCTCCTCACCCCCAACAATAGAGTTTAGAGACTCATGTCGTCAAAGAGTACAAAGTTCAGATCTAAAAATGTCATGAGATACATAATAAATCTCTAAAAGTTGTTTAAATACTAAACTTGTAACCTAGGTTTACAGAAAATGAGTAAACTAAGATAGATAGTGCAGAAATCCACTTTCGGGGCCCACTTGGTGTGTGCTGGGGTTGAGACTTGAGCTTTTCACGTTCCTGGGCTGTTTCTGGAGTTAAACGCCAGGTTGTAACCTATTTTGGGCGTTTAACTCCAACTTGTAACCTGTTTCTGGCGTTTAACGCCAGAATGGAACATGGAACTGGCGTTAAACGCCAGTTTACGTCGTTTATCTTCAAGCAAAGTATGGACTATTATATTGCTGGAAAGCCCTGGATATCTACTTTCCAACCCAATTAAGAGCGCGCCAATTGGACTCATGTAGCTCCAATAAATCCATTCCTAGTGCAGGGAGGTCAGAATCCAACAGCATCAGCAATCCTTTTTCAGCCTGAATCAGATTTTTGCTCAGCTCCCTCAATTTCAGCCAAAAAATACCTAAAATCACAAAAAACACACAAACTCATAGTAAAGTTCAGAAATATGAATTTTTCCTAAAAACTAATAAAAATATACTAAAAACTAACTAAAACATACTAAAAACTATATGAAATTACCCCCAAAAAGCGTATAAAATATCCGCTCATCAGTAGAAAACTGGAAAGTACCCTACCGAGTCATAGAAGTACTTGGAAAGGGCTACTACAGACTGTCCGAACTCGATGGATGAGAGCTTCCTAGGTCATGGCACGCCTCTAACCTAAGAAGGTACTATAGTTAGGGATGATAAAGGATCTTAGGATAAGGCGCACTCTTTTTTCCTGAAAAGGTTTTTTAATGAGGCGCCAAGCCAAGACCTACAAATCACCCGACTTAGAGGGTTAACCTCTTGCATGTATATATTTGCATTTTCTTTTGAATAAAATCTGTTTAGATCTTCTACAAATGCTCAAGCCGCATTAATCTAAAATATTCATCGTCCGATTATAAAGCTACAGATCGGCAGAAAGCGAAAATCGAATTCACTACGCGATCACAATAAAGACCAAAGATGAAAACCATATTCATCAAAAGGTCGACCAAAACGGGAGTTAAACCCAATCTCTACGAAAATTGGCAAAGATGAAAGCAGAATAATGCAAGAAGTTATAGAAAGTGATCCATAGAAAGGACCAGATGAGGTCCTAATAAAATGGATTGCTATAAAATAACTTAAAGATTGGCTGACGTAAAGAAGTCGGACCAGTCACAATAACCAAAGTTATAAGTAAATCCCTGGAAAGAGGTCTGGCCAGCCCTATAAAAGAGGATTACTATAACTTAGAAGGGCCCGACATGACAAGGTCAGCCCAAGACATAAAGTTATAAAAGTAATCCCTGAAAGAGACCTAAGCAAGGTCCAAGAAAGATGATTACAAAAATAACTTAGAAGGGCTCGACATGATGAGGTCGGCCCAAGACATAAAGTTATAAAAGTAATCCCTAAAAGAGACCTGAGCAAGGTCCAAGAAAGAGGATTACAAAAATAACTTAGAAGGGCCCTGACGATCGGCTTTCTTGTCGGTAAAGAAATTCACAAATGTAGTCGCGTTGTAAGTATAGCTTCTAAACCAACAGAAAATCCTCTCGTGCAAATATTTTGGTTGTCACAAGTAACAAACCCCTTTGAAATTGATAACCGAAGTATTTAAACCTCGGGTCGTCTTCTCAAGGAATTGCAGGGAAGTATGATTTATTATTGGTTATGCAAAGGTATATTTTGGGGTTTTGAAAAGGTTTGAACAAATAATTTAATTGATAAGAAAAATAAATTAATAATTAGAAATCTCTTGGCAAGGTATGAAAACTGGAAGTCCTATCCTAGTTATCCTTATCAATGGTGATGAGAATTATATTTTTGCTCCCACTAAGTCAACCTCTAACTATAAAGGTCAGTCAAGTGGACAAATCAATTCAACTCCTGAGGTCCTAGTCAACTCCTGAGGAAAGACTAGAGTTATAGGAATCTAAATCAATCAGCAAAGATATCAATTATCAATTACGATAAGTTTGACAACTCAAGAGTTACCAATTAATCAACCAGAACCAAGAATGTAGAAAGCTAAATAAAAATCATATATCTAAAAATACCTCAAATTACATTAGTTAAGAAAATCCTAACATGAAAGGTTCATAAGCCAATTTGGCAAACTAAAATAAAATAATAGAATGAATAAAAATAGAAGAGAAATTGAAGTAAAGAAACATTGAACCTGTGATGAAGAAGAAATAAATCCTAATCCTAATAGAAATCCTAATCCTAAATCCTAAGAGAGAGGAGAGAGCCTCTCTCTCTAAAAACTACATCTAAATTATGAAAAGTGAATTATGAGTCGTCTGATGTTGTATGATGTATGGATGCATTCCCCCACTTTATAGCCTATAATCTGTGTTTTTTGGGCCGAGAACTGGGTCAAAAATAGCCTAGAAATCGCAGCTGGTTCTTACAGGTCGCGGCAAAGTGACGCGGAGGCGTCGTCCACGCATTTGCGTGGATTGAAATTTGCAGATGCGATGCGAGCGCGTCATCCACGCGTTCGCATCACCTAACTTTGGGGCAGCTATAGCAAATTATATATCATTGCGAAGCCCTTGATGTTAGCTTTTTCAACGCAACTGAAACCGCATTATTTGGATCTCTGTAGCTCAAGTTATGGTCGACTTAGTTCCAAGAGGTCAGGCTGGACAGCTTTAGCAGTTCCTTCAGTTCCTTGTATTCCTTTTAGGTTTGCATGCTTCCTTTCCATCCTCTAAGCCATTCCTTCCCTGTAATCTCTGAAATCACTTAACA
Source organism: Arachis stenosperma (assembly GCF_014773155.1). NCBI lineage: Eukaryota > Viridiplantae > Streptophyta > Magnoliopsida > Fabales > Fabaceae > Arachis > Arachis stenosperma. The sequence goes on from NC_080377.1 coordinate 27,394,044, forward strand.
CATTTATCAAGGCATTGAATGGTAAGAAGAGATGATTAAACATAGCAAAATTAAGACCAAAGAAGCATGTTTTCAATCATAGCACAAAATCAGGAAGGAGAATGTAAAACATGCGAATGGTATGAATAAGTGTATGAAAGATTGATAAAATCCACTCAATTAAGCACAAGATAAACCATAAATAGTGGTTTATCAACCTCCCCACACTTAAACATTAGCATGTCCTCATGCTAAGCTCAAGAGAAGCTATAAAGGGGTGAAGAGGAATGATAGAGAGTATGCAATGCAACCTATCTCTGTGAATGCAACTACATGCAAAATATTTCTACCTACTTGGTTAAAAGTAAATAAGTTCTTCAAGACAAATATGAATCAAATTCCACTAATTCAAATTACACAATAAAGACAAGTAAACTTGTAAGAAGATAGCTCATGAAAGCAGGGAACATAGAATCAAGCATTGAACCCTCACTGGTAGTGTATATCACTCTAATCGCTCAAGTGTCTAGGGTCAATCACTCTACTCTTCCCTAGTCATGCTTTCTAAACCTTGTTCTTCATCTAACCAATCAACAAATATTTAGCATATCAATGCAAACATCATGAGGTCTTTTCAGGGTTGTAATGGGGCTGAGGTAAAGGTAAGGGTATATATATAAGGCTAAGTGAGCTAACAAAGTGAATCCTTGATTAGTCTAAGATCTCACCTAACATATACATACTTTATATAATTTAAAATGCTTTACCTAGCTACCCAAATTTTTTTCCACTTTTGTATTACATGCTCATGTATCAAACTTATTTTTTGAATTTTGTCCCATGTGCATTGATTCTTTTTATTTTGCATTTGGGGTAATATATCTTTTTTGTATCCCCTTATTTAATTACTTTATTTTAATTTTTTTATTTTTTATTTTTTTATTTTTTTTATCAATGCACATGGTAATTTAATTATTTTGATTTCACATGAGCATGCTTTCCAAATTTTCAAATAACTTATTCAATTTAATTCCCTACTTTTTTTCTATCATCCCATGTTCCCATAAAATTTTCCACACTTAAATTATACACAATATCTATCTTAAGCTAACCAAGGATTCAACTTAGGGTTTTTATTTTGTTTTTCTGCTTAAGGCTAGTAATGTAGTTATAAAACAGAAGAAGGGGTCAAAAAGGCTCAAGGGGGCTAACAAGGGTGACATAAAAGGGTAGGCTTATTTGGGATAAGTGAGTAAAAACAAGTAATGGCCTCAATCATATGCAAGCATGTAAATACACTAAATAATGGACATATAGAATGGAACAAAGTAAAGATTGCAATTATAGAGAAGAAAACACAGAAGAATAAAATATTTATGGTTAACTAATGTAACCATGTAAATAAGCTCAAAATCTCACAGGTTGTGTATTTTTTGGCTCAAAAACCATGTTCCAAATACATCTTCCAAACAAGTTTAACACAAAAGTTTTGATTTAAATTAGTGAAATACTATAAAAGTTTCTTGAAAAAGAAAATATTACTTCAACCAAGTAGTGACTAAATGCATAAAATCAAACAAACATGCAATCAAATATGCAAATGCAGCAATGAACAAACAAAGAAAATAGAGTATTGGTGTTGAAAAGAAGGTAACTAACCCCTGGAAGTCGGTATCGACCTCCCCACACTTAAAGATTGCACCGTCCTCGGTGCATGCTAAGATGTGCAAGTGGATGGGGGTTGTGGTTCCTCAGCTGGTGCTCTTTTTGTTCCTTTCCTTGCTGGTGGTTTGGGAGTAGCTTTCTCTTTACCTTTCTTGGTGGCCATCCCGAAAAGGAAAAAAGAAAGTAACATGTAAAGCTAGGGGTTCGAGCAAGGAAGAGGATGGGAAAGGTAGTAATCAATGCATAGTAAAGAAGAAAGATGTTAACACATGGTCATGACTACATGTGAAAACTCATCAATGAAAATATAGCAAGTGCATGTGATGACAATTAAATGCAAGATGTTTATTGGCATGCTGGCAAAAGCATGAGTAGCATAGATCAAGCATTCAATGTCTAAGTTAGATTACCAAGTCTTTCAAACTAACAATATGTTTGTAATAACAATTATATTTAACTAATAAAATATAAAAGGGGTTTTGTGAAAAGCAAGCATTTAGAGTAGTAGAACAAAAAAATAGTGCACAATGCCATACGGGCGTTTTCACAAATACATAGCATGCATGGTAATAAGGTATTGAAAGTATTAAATTGAACATGCAAGCAATCCTATAAAAATAATATATAATTGTCAAACAGTTCTTTTTAATAATCCACAAGCAAAATATGAAAAATAATGACCCAAATAAATTTCCAACACTAATTAAAAGAAAAAAGAAAGAAAAAGAAAGGAAGAAAGAAAGAAATAAGAAGGGAAAGAAAATATTTAGATTTGGGGAAGAAAAGATAAGATCTTTGGCTGATTTGGATAAGCTGTGCGGCGCAGGCGATGCGAGCGCGTGGGGCACGCGGTCACGTGGATAGTGCTTTGATGAAGTGATGCAAACGCGTGGGTCACCCGTTCGCGTGAAGTGATTCGTGCCTTCAGCACGAGTGCAGCCTCGCGGCCGCGCAACTCTCTGGTAAAAAACTTAATTTGCCAAAACTCTAGGTGACGCGATCGCGTGGTTGGCCTTGTTTTAAAGATCGGCGCGGACGCGTTGGGCACACGTTCGCGTGGTAGGGCTTGTGCTACTAGCACGAGGCCATCCCAATTCCAGCTCAACTTTCGGCCATACACCCCTTTGTACGTCGCTTTTGAGGCACGCGTTCGCGTGGGTGATGCGGACGCGTGGGAGGCATTTTTTCCACATGACGCAGACGCGTCAGTGACGCGGTCCCGTGGGCATATTGGGACCTAAGGCACGCCTCCAGCCACACTTTCGCGTGACTCTCTGTTAAATTTCTTTTCTTCCCAATGCACTGGTGACGCGGACGCGTCGGCGACGCTGGCGCATCACGTGCGATTTCTTCTTCTTTTTTTTATAAAAGATGCAAATGCAGATGCAAACTATATGCATTAGGACTGAGAAGAGTCATTGAAAAAGAAAACTACGGGGAGGGAAAAGAACGATCATACCATGGTTGGTTGTCTCCCACCCAGCACTTTTAGTTAAAGTCCTTAAGTTGGACATTTGGTGAGCTCCCTGTTATTGTGGCTTGTGCTCGAATTCATCCAGGAATCTCCACCAATGTTTGCAAATCCAATATCCTCCGTGATCCCAAATCTTGTGTCTACACCCGTCTTCAAGTTGATTATCATGATTCCATCTGGGTGGTTCAGCTTTAGAATTCTCACTGAAGCGTCCAAACAACTTCCTAGACCCATTCAATTGAGCTCTATACCAACCTTTGTATTTAAACTTAAAGCTTCCAACCATAACGAACCTTGCAGGACAATTCTTACCACTGATCATTTTCCTCTTACTCTTAATGCCACAAAGAGCTCTAAGTTGATCATCCGTCTCCAGTAGCCCATATTCAAGTGGGAAAGTAAAGGATAAGGATAGGAATTTTACCCCCTTGAATGTTGTGTTGGACGGTAATGGCCTTGGGAGAGGTGCTTCTAATGATCTTGCAAGCTCCACTCCCTTGTGCTTTTCTTTGACAACTTCTACCTCTTTGCAATCTCCTTCAATATCAACCTCTTCTTCTTGGTGGATTTCTTCCAATTCAATCTCTGCTTCATTGTTCAACAAGGGAATGAGAGGTTGTGCTTCTTCTTCTTTCATCTCCATGTCAAGTCCAATGGGAGAGGACACAAATGTAGATAAGAATTCATCAATGATCGAATCCATCTCTTGACCATCCCTTTCAAAGTCTTCAATCATGAGATGCCTTGGAGGTTGTACACTTTCCTCAACATTAGTTTCAAACATCTTTGAAGGATGCTCTATAACTTGACTTTCCCATGGAGGTTCAGCATCTTCTAAGTCTTTAACCACTTCTTCTTCTTCAATAATTCTGGCTTCCTCCACTTGTTCCAGTACAAAGTCACGCACATGCTACGTTCTTCATTAGATTCTGCATATGAAGCCATGGGGGTTCCTTGAATGTCCGAACGTCGGAAAGGTAATCGATTTATCGCTTGATCCAGGTGTTTAAGTATGAAATCGTATTCCTCCTAGATGGCTTCTTTTCTATGATAACTCCCTTCAACTACTCCTTCATCTGCAAAGGTATCTTCTACCTTCACCTTTAGTGCCTCCTCTAGCTCCTTATGAAGTATGGATTCGCGAAGATGATCCATTCTCTTTTGTTCCATGTCAATAGCATCATTGGGATCGTGTTGCTCTTGGATTGATAGATGTAGGTGCTCTTCTATAGATGGTGGTGATAGGATGGAGTGATCATTCTGTGGTTGAGATGGAAGTGCACTAGAGCTTGAGGGTTAAACATTGGAGGTGGAGGGATTGTCCATACGGGATATAAGATTTTGGAGTGTAGAGGTGAGTCTAGTGAGAGAAGTAAGTGTATTCTCCATGGAGGTTTGGGGTGGATAGGAGGGTTCATTATTTTGGGAAATAGATTCATAATACGGAGGTGGTTCTTTTTATAAGGATATGAAGATGGTGAATATTGAGGTGGTGGTTCTGGGTATGGTTCATATGGTGGTTGGTGTAGTGGATAAGGATTAGGGTCATATGTGAGTGAATGGTGGAAAGGGGCTTGTGAGTATGGTGGTCCAAAGTTATGTTGAGGAGGGGGTTCATAGGCATATGGTGGTGGTTGTTGATAATCAAAAGAGCGCTCACCATAGCCATTGCCTTGATATGCATCACAAAACGGTTGTTGATAGTCCATAGGAGATGGTTTTTGCCATGAGGGTTGATTAAATCCTTGTGGCTCCTCCCATCTTTGATTCTTCCAACCTTGATGCCTGTTCTCATTATAGTTCCCATTCCTAACAACAACATTGGAATCAAACTTGAAGCCAGAGGGGTGAGAGTTCATAGTAGTAGGAGAAAATAAAAATAAAAACTAACAAAAAGAAAATATTTTAAAAAAGATATTATTTTTGAAAAAAAAAAGATAAGATAAGATTTTGAAAAAGATAAGATAAGCTTTTGAAAAAGATATGATTTTTGAAAAAAAAAATTTGATTTTTTGAAAAATAAGATAAGATAAGATAAAAATTTTAAAATCTGAATTTTTTTTTTGAAAAATATTTACAATAACCAATAATAAGGCACACGTTTGCAATTCCCCTGCAACGGCGCCATTTTGACAATTGGCTTTCGTGTCGGTAAAGAAATTCACAAATGTAGTCGCGTTGTAAGTATAGCTTCTAAACCAACAGAAAATTCTCTCGTGCAAACGTTTTGGTTGTCACAAGTAACAAACCCCTTTGGAATTGATAACCGAAGTATTTAAACCTCGGGTCGTCTTCTCAAGGAATTTCAGGGAAGTATGGTTTATTATTGGTTATGCAAAGGTATATTTCGGGGTTTTGAAAAGGTTTGAACAAATAATTTAATTGATAAGAAAAATAAATTAATAATTAGAAAATATCTTGGCAAGGTATGAAAACTGGAAGTCCTATCCTAGTTATCCTTATCAATGGTGATGAGAATTATATTTTTGCTCCCACTAAGTCATCCTCTAACTATGAAGGTCAGTCAAGTGGACAAATCAATTCAACTCCTGAAGTCCTAGTCAACTCCTGAGGAAAGACAAGAGTTATAGGAATCTAAATCAATCAGCAAAGATATCAATTATCAATTACGATGAGTTTGACAACTCAAGAGTTACCAATTAATCAACCAGAACCAAGAATGTAGAAAGCTAAATAAAAATCATATATATAAAAATACCTCAAATTGCTTTAGTTAAGAAAATCCTAACATGAAAGGTTCATAAGCCAATTTGGCAAACTAAAATAAAATAATAGAATGAGTAAAAGTAGAAGAGAAATTGAAGTAAAGAAACATTGAACCTGTGATGAAGAAAAAATAAATCCTAATCCTAATAGAAATCCTACTCCTAAATCCTAAGAGAGAGGAGAGAGCCTCTCTCTCTCTCTCTAAAAACTACATCTAAATTATGAAAAGTGAATTATGAGTCGTCTGATGTTGTATGATGTATGGATGCATTCCCCCACTTTATAGCCTATAATCTATGTTTTCTGGGCCGAGAACTGGGTCAAAAACAGCCTAGAAATCGCAGCTGGTTCTTACAGGTCGCGGCAAAGTGACGCGGAGGCGTCGTCCACGCATTTGCGTGGATTGAAATTCGCAGATGAGATGCGGGCGCATCATCCACGCGTTTGCATCACCTAACTTTGAGGCAGCTATAGCAAATTATATATCGTTGCGAAGCCTTCAATGTTAGCTTTTCAACGCAACTAAAACCGCATCATTTGGATCTCTGTAGCTCAAGTTATGGTCAATTTAGTACCAAGAGGTCAGGCTGGATAGCTTTAGCAGTTCCTTCAGTTCCTTGTATTCCTTCCAGTTTTGCATGCTTCCTTTCCATCCTCTAAGCCATTCCTGTCCTGTAATCTCTGAAATCACTTAATACATTTATCAAGGCATCGAATGGTAAGAAGAGATGATTAAACATAGCAAAATTAAGACCAAAGAAGCATGTTTTCAATCATAGCACAAAATCAGGAAGGAGAATGTAAAACATGCGAATGGTATGAATAAGTGTATGAAAGATTGATAAAATCCACTCAATTAAGCAAAAGATAAACCACAAAATAGTGGTTTATCAGGCCCGACATGATGAAGTCGGCCCAAAACATAAAGCTACAAAGTAACCCCTGAAAGAGACCTGAACAAGGTCTAAAAAAGAGGGTTACAAAGTGACTCGGAAGGGTCTGACATGATGAAGTCGGCCCAAAACATAAAGCTACAAAGTAACCCTGAAAGATACCTGAACAAGGTCCAAAAAAGAGGGTTACAAAGTGACTCGAAAGGGTCCGACATGATGAAGTCGGCCAAAAACATAAAGCTATAAAGTAACCCCTGAAAGAGACCTAAAAAGGTCCAAAAAAGAGGGTTACAAACAAGAACTTTGGCAAAAACCGACCTGGAATCAAGCCAATCAGGTCAGACTAAGCTCCAACACTCCAAAAGCCTACAACGGTACCAAGACAAGTGCAGACAGATATAAAAACACGGAGTTATAATAATAACGAGCTTCAGAGGCCACCAAAGTCAGCCCAAAAAGCCTGGAAACTACTTTGTTTTTCAAAACAAAGTTGCTAAACAAGCAACTAAGAGAGTGTCAACAGTCAACAAATACCATTTACAAAAACAAAAGATCAAAAGCCCACAGGCAGGGCCATACGCAAACATATCAGGAATAACTAAAGAGGATCTAGAGGTTTCCCAGTAGCTGCCTCAACACGGGGCGAAGGAGGACGAGTTTGGAGAGGCACAACATCCACTGTCCCATCCTTCCGGTTCAGGATCTGGTAGTCAGATTCTGGCTCAATTCCGGCTGAAGGAGCTTAAGAATTCGGCACAACAGAAGCCTTGGCGGCAGGTGCAGGAAGAGATTCAGCATCATCATCGTCAGGGTCGTCAGGGACAATCTTACCATCCCTCACAACATTGTCAAGGCTGAAGAGAGTGAGGTCAAGCTCGGGTGCAAGGACCCGAACCTGCTCCTTTAGGTTCTCATAAGCCACAGTCACACTACCCACGAGGTGATCATGAAGCTCGGTATAATCATCTCGGGCAGTCTCCGAGTCGCCCCTAAGACACACCACTTCTTGGTAGGCCGAAACATAGCTCTCCTTATGCTTCAACGCCGTGTCTTCAGCCAGCTTCACAGAAGCCGCCAAAGCTACAGAGCTAGCCTTTTCACCCTCCAACGCCTTCTCCACCTCCCCCAACTTTACCTCCAGCTCTTACTTCATACCTTTTATCCTATCAAACTCTGACTTAGCCTCCATCATAAAAGACTTTGTAGCATGAACCGGAATATCCTGAGCAGTTCGAAAAAGAGTCGCACCCATATGAGCCATCTTCACACTGCTTCTAGTTATGAACTCCAGGTGATGAAGAATGGACACATCATCCATTGAAAGGCCTCCATAGGGGGCAATTTGCTGGTCAACAAACTTGACGGCATCAAAATCAAGGGCATCAAGGTTAAAGGGCTCAGATGTTTTTTGCTTTTTTGGAGGAGGAGCACCAGAGGCAACAGCTGAAGTTTGGGGAGGGTTAGCCAGACGAACCCGAGGAGTAGGGATCACCCTCCTTGGCCCGGGTGAACTCGGCACGAGCGGTTTCACCTGAACTTGAGAAGACCCCTCTCCTACCACCTTGGCCGATATGCTTTGAGCAGCAGCAACCTTCCTCGCCTTTTTGAAGGCCTTCATGTAGTCATTATTTTTGACATCTCTGAAAAATAGAATTAACCATAGTAAAGGGTTACAATCACAAAATAAGAGGAAGCAAAGCTAAGAAACAAAGAATAAAAATAAGTCAGACAGTACCCAACACAGTTCAGACCAGAGACGAATCCCCTAGAAACTTTTTGGTGTCAAGATGGGGGGTTCCCCCCATATGTCCTCTAAAACAGCCACAAAAGCCCGCTCAACCTCGTCAAGCATCTCCCATGTATAACGAGACACTGTCACATTCTTTTGCCACTCCAGAGGAAAAGCAGGCTCATAATTTTCATCAAGAAAAAGGGGCAGGCCCCCTCAACAGCTCGAACCTTAAAGAAATAGTTCTTAAAGTCCTTAAAGGACTCGTCATACATGGCAAAAACTTTATGGCCCTGAGCAGATCTAAAAGAAACCCAAGAAGCTTTCTTTTTGGAAGAAGCCCCAGGCTTGGCCGAAACGAAGAGATAAAGAAAAAGAGTCTGAGAAGGTTTGACGCCTAATTCATGACAAAGCAACTGAAAGATCTTGATAAAACCCCAGGAATTCGGATGAAGCTGGGATGGGGCAAAGTTACACGACCACAACAAGTCGGTCTCAAAAGCAGTAAAAGGAAAAGTAATGTTCAATTGGCTGAAAAAATATCCATAGGCGTAGAAGAAAGGACGCTCCCCCTCGACCGAAGTCGGAAAGCAAACCCTCTCGTCAGAATCAGGCGCTACAAGCTCATAATCCCTCTCCTGGGCACCGCTACCACAAACCCTATGATGTTTTCTCGGCTCTACACAAAACTCAGCATCCACAACAGAAACACACATTAAGACAAGGGAGTCCAACCAATCGGACATCCCCTCGAGAACTTTAGAAGACGTCTCTACAATATTTTTACGAGAAGACATGGCCAACTAGTCCTACAATCAAAGAAAAGATGGATTACTAAAACTACTCGAAATACTAATCAAACACCTCAGGCAAGCCAACGAAGAGCAGCTCAGGCATAAATGGATACAACTCAAACATAAATCATGCAAATAAGTGAAAAGTCAGGCATAGCAAACAAAAGAAAACCCCAGAACTTATGCCAAAAGATCCAGGGGCATCCTTTGGAGGCAGCAGAAAAATAAGGAGACAAGAAAAATTTTCAAGTCTACATCCTAGCATCTCTCAAATGGAAGAAACCCTCCTTCTAACCACAATGCTTCAAAATACAAGACAGTCATAAAAACGTCATCATCACCCAACAGTCTATCAGCAAATGGAAAAGCATGCCAAGTAGAACATGGTCAAAAAATGCAATCTTTCTCAGAATCAAGCAAGTTCATTTCAAATCAGAAAGCGCAATCTGGAGCAGCAATAAAAACCCAAAGCCCTAAGAGCGGCAACTATCAAAAATGACGCACATTGCAGAAACAATCAGACACAAAACAAGCAAAGAAAGATTCAAGCTTCCTAAGAAGTAAAAGATCAAACTTTCTCAAAATGGGATACAAAACAACGAAAGAAGTAAACGATCGGAAAGAAGAACTAACCTAGAAAAACTGAAAGCCTCAAATTGAAGGAAGGAAATGGAGTCAGGAAGTCGCCCTCTCACAAACAGAGAAAAGCACAGAATAATTGCCGAAACAAGCGTCACGAGAAGAAAAACAAAAACTGCAAACTTCAGGCAAAAACAGAAAGGGAGAAAGAAAGGGGAAGTTACGGAGAAGAAAAACCATTTTTCTGTAGAATCAAAATTCAAAATGGAAAGGCTAAGAGAAATGGTGCAATTAAAAATAATTAATGAGGGTATTAAAACCTCGCCTGTTTCCCAGGCTAAAAGCGCTAATGTAAAAGCGCGCGCTTTTAAAGAAAAGCAAAAGAAACGTTCCGCATTCTAAGGAGAACTCTACAAAGATTAAGTCGACAAAAATGCTCGAGTTTGGCTTCGCCAGAGAAGGATCGAAGTCCTAAAATTAAGAATCGACCTCAGAAGAAAGACCGAGCTCGAGCAGGGGCACTGTTCATACCCTGAGTCAAGCTGTACGACCCGGGATGCTTAGCAACGCGACAACTGGCCTCTTCAGATCAAACTACCCGACCTCTTTTCAAAGAGCTTGGCCAAATTGCCAGGGAAGCCCAATAGAGGGCCCAAATAAAAGAGCACGACCCAAATCCAAAGGCAGCTAAGTCTATAGAGATAAGGGCAGTTCCCATAAAGATAAGATAGGATAAAGATAAGATAACTAACTTATCCTATCTGAAAAGGTCACTCCACACCATTATAAATACACTGGAGCACTCAGGTATAACTCATACTCTGATTCTACTAAAAACCTATTTAATACCCCTGCTAACTTAAGCAACGGAGTCCCTTGCAGGTACCACCACCCTCCGGTGATGAAGGATCAGCACCATCACCAAGTCCAACAAGTTGGACACGACAGCTCCGACCAGTACAGAAGATCTCGTCCGAGTTCGACCTACAGTTTCAGGTAACCCTCGGAACAGGTATCAATACTGGGAAGTGGATATGGGTCTTTAAGACATGCCTTATTCAGGTCGGTGTAGTCAACGCACATCCTCCACTTGCCGTTTTGCTTTTTGACCAACACTACATCGGCCAGCCATGCCGGATACTTGACCTCTCTGATGAACCCGGCTTCCAAGAGGGCTTGTACTTGTTCTTCCACCACTTGAGCTCATTCTAGTCCGAGCTTTCTTCTGCGCTGTTGTACGGGTCGTACTCTGGGGTGTACTAAAAGCTTGTGGGACATGAGCTCAGGGTCTATCCCTAGCATGTCAGAAGCTTTCCAGGCAAAGAGGTCGAAATTTTCTTGTAGGAGCTTTATCAGCCTTTGCTTTAGGTCTACTTCTAGGCAAGCCCCTATGTTGGTGTTTTTTCCCAATGGTTGCGGCCGCAGTTCTTCTTTAGTTCTGACCCCACCGAGCTCGATAGTGTGCACTTCCTTGCCCTTCCCTCTCAGGTTCAGATTTTCATTGTAGCATTTTCTTGCCAATTTCTAGTCTCCCCTGATGGTTGCTATTTCCTCGGGTGTCGGGAATTTCATGCAAAAATGAGGGGTAAACACCACTGCTCCGAGCCGATTTAGGGTTGCTCTGCCTATTAAGGCATTATATACTGACCCTACGTCGACGATGATAAAGTCGATGCTCAAATTCCTGGATTTTTCCCCTTTTCCAAAAGACGTATGGAGGGGAATGTATCCTAGTGGGTTTATTAGCCTATCGCCTAGCCCATATAGAGTGTCAGGGTATGTTCTCAACTCCTTCTCCTCCAAGCCTAGCTTATCGAATGTTGGTTTGAAGAGGATGTCGGCCGAGCTTTCCTGATCTACCAGAGTTCTATGAAGATCGGTGTTGGCTAGGATCATAGTTATCACTACGGGATCATCGTGTCTCGGGATGATCCCTTGTGCATCCTCTTTAGTGAATGAGATAGTTAGAAGGTCAGGAGACTCGCTCCCGACCTGGTGGACTCGCTTCAGGTGTCTTTTGCGAGATGATTTGGTGAGTCCCCCTCCCCCAAATCCCCCGAGATCATATGTATATGTCACTCCGGGGTCTGTGGTGGTGGGTCTCTTCGGTCACTGTCATCTCGCTTTCTTTTTCCATGATTGTCTGACCTTTCCATGAGATATCTGTCAAGCCAACCTTCTCTGGCCAGCTTTTCTATCACATTTTTAAGGTCGTAACAATCATTTGTTGAATGACCATACATCTTATGGTACTCGGAACGCCCCCCCCCCCCACCTTTTTATTTTTGATGGGCTTGGGGGTGGTAGTCTTTTAGTATGGCAGATTTCCCGATACACATCAATGAGGGAAACTCTTAGAGGAGTATAAGAGTGATATCTCCTCGGCCTTTGAAGGCCGATCTCCTCTTTTTTCTTGGGTTCTTTTTCTTTTTCGTTCGACGAGTTAGAATGCCCAGATCGCTAGTTCGGCTCTCGCAGTCTAGCATTTTCCTCCACGTTGATGTACTTCTCAGCTCTTTCTTGTACATCGCTCAAGGAGGTCGGGTGCCTTTTTGAGATGGACTGGGAGAAAGAGCCTTCTCTGAGTCCATTTACAAGGCCCATTATTACCGCTTCTGTGGGCAGGTCTTGGATCTCCAGGCATGCTTTATTGAACCATTCTATGTAGTCTCTTAAAGGTTCTCCTACCTCCTGCTTTATGCCTAGGAGGCTTGGTACATGCATTACTTTATCCTTCTAGATGGAGAACCGCATCAGGAATTTACCCAAGAGGTCGTCGAAGCTAGTTACGGACCTTGGGGGAAGACCGTCAAACTATTTCATCGCTGCTTTTGTCAAAGTAGTCGGGAAAGCTTTGCAGCGAGTAGCATCAGAAGCGTCGGCCAAATACATCCGACTTTTAAAGTTGCTCAAATGGTGTTTCGGATCTGTGGTCCCGTCATAGAGGTCCATGTAAGGACTTTTAAAATTCTTCGGAACCTTTGCTCTCATTATGTCCTCACTAAACGGATCCTCTCCTCCCAAGGGCGAATCTTCTCGGTCATTGTGAGAGCTCCAACTTTTGAGGGAAGATTCTAACTTTAAGAGTTTTTCTTCTAACTCTTTTCATCGCTCTATTTCATTCCTCAAGTTCCTCTCTACCTCTCGATCTCGCTCTAACTCCTGTTCCAACTACTCCAGACGTCCTTGATGGCCGTAGACCCATCCCATGAGTTCAACCGCGTGGGGTGGTCCTTCTTTCTTTGATTCATGTCCCTCGGAGGAGTTTACCTTTAGGTTTCTTAACAAAGAGGTATCTTCTCTGTGCTGGCCATCCGCCTCTTGGTGGAAGGTCATGTCCGCGTCATTATTTCCAGTGTTCAGATTTTCCTGTTCTGAATCAGTCGTGGCGTGGTCATCTTCAGGAGAATTGTCCGCCATCGAAGGTTGATCTCTCGGGTCCCCGGCAACGGCGGCAATGTTACGGTGGGTAATCAGAGATTTATAGGCTGGACTTGTTAAGTTGGCCCAATCGTCTAATGGAAGAAGCCTTCGAGCGGGTTCGTGCCTGGGAGCTTCCTTCCGACTTATGTATGAGAGAGAATGGGGGGTGGAACCTGTAAAGACACTCCGATGTCTAAGTCAGCAAGGGTCTAAGCAAGTTTAGAGAGTATGGGAACTTCGAGAGACCTGAAGGATGTCAGTGTACTTATAGTGGTGAACCCATAACCACTATTGGAGTGGTTCCGTCTTTTTAGGAGGATAACCGTCCCTTTATCTTAGGGAGTTTAAGCTTTGATTCGTAGAAGGGGGTTGAGAGATTTTAGGGGCAGTTACTTATTTGAATGAGTGTTATCTGCCAACTAATCTTCGTCCCGACTTCTTTCTGGCAGAACCTATGTCGAGCTCGACCTCTTACGAGGAGGTCGGTTGCAGGAAAAGGCCAATCTTGCAGATTGGGCCTCTAGGTAATGTTTGGATCTAGGTCTTGTAATTGGGCCAGGGTATGAACAACATTATTAATATATGTGTCAATTGAAGAACGAAACTCTCGCGCGATCTAGAATTTTCACAAATAAATTTCCCGTTGTAAGTATAGCTTCTAGACTGACAAGAATTCCTTTCTTACAAAAGTTTTGTTTGTCACTTAAGCAAACCCAATAAAAATAAATAACCGAAGTATTCAAACCTCGGGTTGTCTTCTCAAGGAATTGCAGGGAAGTATGATTTATTATTGGTTGAGTTTTTTGGAAAATTTGGAATTTGGGCAATGGGCACAAGCATATGATTGTAAATTAAAGCAATGGAAATTAAAAGAGATTTAACGTAATTAAATTAAAAAGCCTTGACTGGGAGTATGATTAATTGGAAGTTCTATCCTTGTTGGAATTTTCTCAAGTATAGTATCAAAAGGTTGTTATTTTCACTTAGTTAACCCTTACTAAATAAAAGAAAGTCAAGTGATTGAGCTAACTCTTATTCACAAATCCTAATCCTCTCCCTTAGGAAGGACTAGCTTTAGTAAATAGAGAATTAGCCAACAACTTCTAATTTAACTAATCACTTGAGCATTCCAACTCAAGTGTCTCCTTTTAATCAACCCCCATGTCAACATGGGAATATACTCTATCAACATGCATACCATCTTCATTGTTGGGAGAAGGGAGTAGAAAGGAGACATGATAATAAAATTGAAAGCAATTAAATAAATAATAAAATTAAATGAAAAAGTACTCTTTGAATTAATAATTTAAATGAACATTGAACCTGTGACGAAGAAGTAGAAATTCTAATCCTAAAACTAAGAGAGAGGAGAGAGCCTCTCTCTCTAAAAACTACATCTAAATTATGAAAAGAGAAATCTGTGTCTGATCTGAGGTATGGATAGATTCTCCCACTTTATAGCCTCTAATCTGTGTCTTCTGGGCCGAAAACTGGGTCAGAAGCAGCCCAAAAATCGCTGGAAACAAATTTTGCCACGCTGATTTTCGTAGATACGATGCGTCCGCATAGAGCACGCGTTTGCATTGCCTATCTATACGGCCACTATGTCAAAATATATATCAAATCAAAGCCCTAGAGGTTAGCTTTCCAACACAACTGAAACCGCGTCGTTTGGATCTCTGTAGCTCATGTTATGACCGTTTTAGTGCGAAGAGGTCAAGCTGGACAGCTTAGCAATTTCTTCAAATTCTTGTATTCCTTCCACTTTTGCATGCTTCCTTTCCATCCTCTAAGCCATTCTTGTCCTGTAATATCTGAAATCACTTAACACACATATAAAGGCATCGAATGGTAATAAGATAGGATTAAACATAGCAAAATTAAGACCAAAGAATCATGTTTTCAATCATAGCACAAAATCAGGAAGGAGTATGTAAAACATGCAAATCATATGAATAAGTGGGTAAAGAGTTGATAAAAACTACTCAATTGAGCATAAGATAAACTATAAAATAGTGGTTTATCAACCTCCCCACACTTAAACATTAGCATGTCCTCATGCTAAGCTCAAGAGAAGCTATAAAGGAGTGAAGAGGAATGATAGAGAGTATGCAATGCAACCTATCTATGTGAATGCAACTACATGCAAAATGTTACTTGGTTAAAAGCAAACAAGTTCTTCAAGATAAATACAAACCAGATTCCACTAATTCAAATCGTACAATAAAAATAAAGTAAACTTGTAAGAAGATAGCTCATGAAAGCAGGGAACATAGAATCAAGCATTGAACCCTCACTGGTAGTGTATATCACTCTAGTCTCTCTAGTGTATAGGGTAATCACTCTATTCTTCTCTAATCATGCTTTCTAAACTTTGTTCTTCATCTAACCAATCAACAAATATTTAATGTATACATACAAACATCATGAGGTCTTTTTCAAGTTTGTAATGGGGCTAAGGTAAAGGTAAGGGTATATATATAAGGCTAAGTGAGCTAATAATTGAACCCTTGATTAGTCTAAGATGCCACCTAACATATACATACTCTATATAATCTAAAAATCTTGCCTAGCTGCCCAATTTTCCCACTTGTGTGTTACATACTTATGCACCAATTTTATTTTTTATTTTATCCCATGTGCATTGATTCTTTAATTTTTGTACTGGGTAATTTTTTTTACCCCTTATTTAATTACTTAATAATTTTTTTTCTTTTTTCTTTTTTTTTCAATCTCTTTTTTTTGAAATATAAGAATAATATATCAATGCACATGGTGTTTTAATTATTTTGATTTCATATGAGCATGCTCCCAAATTTCAAATAATTTATTCACTTTAATAGCTTTTTTCTATCATCCCATGTTCCCATAAATTTCCCACACTTAGTTGATATATGGTGGACGAAATTGTGATTCATATGTTCTAGGCACTGTTAGAGAAGCTTTTTCTTTCCACAACTCCGTTCAACTTAACCAGCAAGTGTACTGGGTCATCCAAGTAATACCTTACGTGAGTAAGGGTCGATCCCACAGAGATTGTTGGTATGAAGCAAGCTATGGTTAGCTTGTAAATTTCAGTTAGGCAGATTAAATAGTTTTGGATTTCGAAAATTAATAATAAAAAGAAAATAAAAGGGATAGAAATACTTATGTAAATTAATAGTGGGAATTTCAGATAAGTGTATGGAGATGCTGTGCTCCTCTTGAATCTCTACTTTACTATTACATTCATCCAATCCTTCTTACTCTTTTCCATGGCAAGCTGTATGTAGGGCATCACCGTTGTCAATGGCTACATCCCATCCTCTCAGTGAAAATGTTCCTATGCTCTGTCACAGCACGGCTAATCATCTGTCGGTTCTTAATCAGGTTGGAATAGAATCCCTTGATTCTTTTGCGTTTGTCATCACGCCCAGCCTTCAGGAGTTTGAAGCTCGTCACAGTCATTCAATCCCAGAATCCTACTCGGAATACTGATGAGCGGATAATTTATACGCTTTTTGGCATTGTTTTTAGTATGTTTTTAATAGTTTGAGTTGAGTTTTTAGTATATTTTTATTAGTTTTTAGTTAAAATTCACTTTTCTGGACTTTACTATGAGTTTGTGTGTTTTTCTATGATTTCAGGTATTTTCTGGCTGAAATTGAGGGACCTGAGCAAAAATCTGATCCAGAGACTCAAAAGGGCTGCAGATGCTGTTGGATTCTGACCTCCCTGCACTCGAAGTGAATTTTCTGGAGCTACAGAAGCCCAATTGGCGCGCTCTCAACGGCGTTGGAAAGTAGACATCCTGGGCTTTCCAGCAATATATAATAGTCCATACTTTGCCCAAGATTTGATGGCCCAAACCGGCGTTCAAAGTCACCTCAAGAAATTCCAGCGTTAAACGCCGGAACTGGCACCTAATTGGGAGTTAAACGCCCAAACTGGCACTAAAGCTGGCGTTTAACTCCAAGGAGAGTCTCTACACGAAAATGCTTCATTGCTCAGCCCAAGCACACACCAAGTGGGCCCGGAAGTGGATTTTTATGTCATTTACTCATCTCTGTACACCCTAGGCTACTAGTTCTCTATATATAGGACCTTTTACTATTGTATTTTCATCTTTTGATCATGTTTTGATGATTGAACCCTCTTTGGGAGGCTGGCCATTCGGCCATGCCTAGACCTTGTTCTTATGTATTTTCAACGGTGGAGTTTCTACACACCATAGATTAAGGTGTGGAGCTCTGCTGTACCTCGAGTATTAATGCAATTACTATTGTTCTTCCATTCAATTCCACTTGTTCTTTGTCCAAGATATCACTTGTTCTTCAACTTGATGAAGGTGATGATTGACGCCCATCACCATTCTCACTCATGAACAAGGTGACTGACAACCATTCTTGTTCTACAAGCATCTGAGGCTTAGTGAATATCTCTTGGATTCCTGATTGCACGATGCATGGTTGATCGCCTGACAACCGAGTGCTCGCCTGACAAACGAGCCAACCATTCCGTGAGATCAGAGTCTTCGTGGTATAGGCAGGACCTGATGGCGGCATTCAAGAGAGGGGCACCAGACTGGCGTTAAACGCCAGAAAAGGGCTAGAACCTGGCGTTAAACGCCAGGAATGGGCACCAGCCCAGCGTTTAACGCCAGAAATGGCTCAAAACGTGAATTTTGATGCCATTTGGTGCAGGGATGACTTTTCCTTGACACCTAAGGATCTGTGGACCCCACAGGATCCCCACAAACCCCTCACCTATCAAATCCCATCTCTCTCTTCACCACTCACCTCCATAAAACCCCACTTACCTCACCATCCAAATTCAAACCACTACTTCTTCCCCTTTTGGCCAAACCACAAAGCCATCTCCCTCTCCTCCATTTCTTCTTCTTCTACTCTCTTCTTTCTTATTTTGCTCGAGGACGAGCAAACCTTTTAAGTTTGGTGTGGTAAAAGCATTGCTTTTTGTTTTTCCATAACCATTTATGGCATCCAAAGCCGGTTCAACTGAGAAGGCATGACCTCAAGCCCATCACCAAGAGAAAGATGGAGCAAACAAGAGACCCCTCTCATCAAGAAATCCCTGAGATACCTCAAGGGATGCACTTTCCTCCACAAGACTACTGGGAGCAAATTAACACCTCCCTAGGAAAATTAAGTTCCAACATGGGACAACTAAGGGTGGAGCACCAAGAACATGCCATCCTCCTCCATGAAATTGGAGAAGATCAAAGGATCATGAGAGAGGAGCAACAGAGACAAGGAAGAGACATTGAGGAGCTCAAGCACTCCATAGGATCTTCAAGAGAAAGAAAGAGCCGCCATCACTAAGGTGGACCCGTTCTTTAATCTCCTTGTTCTTTATTTTTCTGTTTTTCGAATTTTAGTGCTTTATGTTTATCCATGTTTGTGTCTGATGATCATTAGTGTCTTAGTGTCTATGCCTTAAAGTTATGAATATGAATCCATCACCTTTCTTAAATGAAAACTGTTTTTATCACAAAAGAACAAGAAGTACAGGATCTCAAATTCATCTTTAAAACTAGCTTAATTAGTTTGATGTGGTGACAATACTTGTTGTTTTCTGAATGTATGCTTAAACAGTGCATATGTCTTTTGAATTTGTGGTTCATGAATGTTAAAATTGTTGGCTCTTGAAAGAATGATGAAAAAGGAGACATGTTACTGAGGATCTGAAAAATCATAAAAATGATTCTTGAAGCAAGAAAAAGCAGTGAATATAAAAAAAAAAGGGAAAAAAGAAGGAGAAAAACGAAAAAAAAGGGGAGAAAGAGAAAAAGAAAGAAAAAGAAAGAAATAAAGTTGTGATCCAAGGCAAAAAAGAGTGTGCTTAAGAACCCTGGACACCTCTAATTGGGGACTTTAGCAAAGCTGAGTCACAATCTGAAAAGGTTCACCCAATTATGTGTCTGTGGCATGTATGTATCCGGTGGTAATACTGGAAGACAGAGTGCTTTGGGTCACGGCCAAGACTCAATAAGTAGCTGTGTTCAAGAATCATCATACTTAACTAGGAGAATCAATAACACTATCTGGATTCTGAGTTCCTAAAGAAGCCAATCATTCTGAATTCCAAAGGATAAAGTGAGATGCCAAAACTGTTCGGAGGCAAAAAGCTACTAGTCCCGCTCATCTAATTTGGAGCTTAGTTTCATTGATAATTTGGAGTCTATAGTATATTCTCTTCTTTTTATCTTATTTGATTTTCAGTTTCTTGGGGACAAGCAACAATTTAAGTTTGGTGTTGTGATGAGCGGATAATTTATACGCTTTTTGGCATTGTTTTTAGTATGTTTTTAATAGTTTGAGTTGAGTTTTTAGTATATTTTTATTAGTTTTTAGTTAAAATTCACTTTTCTGGACTTTACTATGAGTTTGTGTGTTTTTCTGTGATTTCAGGTATTTTCTGGCTGAAATTGAGGGACCTGAGCAAAAATCTGATCCAGAGACTCAAAAGGGCTGCAGATGCTGTTGGATTCTGACCTCCCTGCACTCGAAGTGAATTTTCTGGAGCTACAGAAGCCCAATTGGCGCGCTCTCAACGGCGTTGGAAAGTAGACATCCTGGGCTTTCCATCAATATATAATAGTCCATACTTTGCCCAAGATTTGATGGCCCAAACCGGCGTTCAAAGTCACCTCAAGAAATTCCAGCGTTAAACGCCGGAACTGGCACCTAATTGGGAGTTAAACGCCCAAACTGGCACTAAAGCTGGCGTTTAACTCCAAGGAGAGTCTCTACACGAAAATGCTTCATTGCTCAGCCCAAGCACACACCAAGTGGGCCCGGAAGTGGATTTTTATGTCATTTACTCATCTCTGTACACCCTAGGCTACTAGTTCTCTATATATAGGACCTTTTACTATTGTATTTTCATCTTTTGATCATGTTTTGATGATTGAACCCTCTTTGGGAGGCTGGTCATTCGGCCATGCCTAGACCTTGTTCTTATGTATTTTCAACGGTGGAGTTTCTACACACCATAGATTAAGGTGTGGAGCTCTGCTGTACCTCGAGTATTAATGCAATTACTATTGTTCTTCCATTCAATTCCACTTGTTCTTTGTCCAAGATATCACTTGTTCTTCAACTTGATGAAGGTGATGATTGACGCCCATCACCATTCTCACTCATGAACAAGGTGACTGACAACCATTCTTGTTCTACAAGCATCTGAGGCTTAGTGAATATCTCTTGGATTCCTGATTGCACGATGCATGGTTGATCGCCTGACAACCGAGTGCTCGCCTGACAAACGAGCCAACCATTCCGTGAGATCAGAGTCTTCGTGGTATAGGCAGGACCTGATGGCGGCATTCAAGAGAATCCGGAAGGTCTAAACCTTGTCTGTGGTATTCTGAGTAGGATTCAATGACTGAATGACTGTGACGTGCTTCAAACCCTGAGGGCGGGGCGTTAGTGACAGACGCAAAAGAATCACTGGATTCTATTCCGCGCCTGATTGAGAACCGACAGATGAATTCCGCTATGCTGTGACCAGAGCATATGCAATCGCTTTCACTGAGAGGATGGGAGGTAGCTGCTGACAACAGTGAAACCCTACACGAGCTTGCCATGGAAAGGAGTAAGAAGGATTGGATGAAGGCAGTAGGAAAGCAGAGAGACGGAAGGGAAGGCATCTTCATACGCTTGTCTGAAGCTCTTACACCAATGATATACATAAGTATCTCTATCTTTATCTTTATGCTTTATTCGTTCATCACTATACCCATTTGAGTCTGCCTGACTGAGATTTACAAGATGACCATAGCTTGCTTCATACCAACAATCTCCGTGGGATCGACCCTTACTCACGTAAGGTATTACTTGGACGACCCAGTGCACTTGCTGGTTAGTTGTGCGAAGTTGTGTAATGCCATGGTATTGAGCTACCACGTTTTTGGAGCCATTACCGGGGATTATGAGAGTTGTGAAAAAGTATTGTTCACAATTTCGCGCACCAAGTTTTTGGCGCCGTTGCCGGGGATTGTTCTTGTGTATGGACAACTGAAGGTTCATCTTGTTGCTTAGATTAGGTATTATTTTTCTTCAGAGTTCTTAAGAATGAATTCTAGTGTTTCAAGGTGATGTTCTTATCATCACCAAAGCTGATTGATCATCATCAATTTAGCTCTTGAATGCAATGTCCTGCTGAAGCTTAGCTAGCTATGTCTAATTCCTTTAGACTAAAGCTTTAGACTAACATTGCATGATTCCTGGAATTCTCATTAAGAATTTTGATACCTTTATTTTTCCTCTTCACTTAATTTTCGAAAAAAAAAAAAACAAAAAAAATTACAAAATCATAAAATCCAAAAATATTTCTTGTTTAAGTCTAGTGTCTCGTTTTAAGTTTGGTGTCAATTGCATGTTTCTGTTCTTCTTGCATTCATTCATGTGTCTTCATTAATCTTCAAGATGTTCTTGATGATTTCCTTGTTTTGATCTTTGAATTCTATTGACTTGAGTGTTTTGTTGTTTCTCATATGCATTCTCATTAGTGTCAGTAGTATACAAACTGCTAAGTTTGGTGTCTTGCATGCATTGTTATTTGATTTTAGTTGCATTTTGATTATTCCTTATTATTAAAAATCCAAAAATATTTTTAATTTGTGTCTTTTCAAGTCAACAATACAGAGAATTGAAGATTCAGAACATACTGCAGAGGAATCACACAGAAAAAGCTGAGCATTCAAAAATGCCCAGTGAAGAAGACAGACTGGCGTTTAAACGCCAGCCAGGGTGCCTGGCTGGGCGTTTAACGCCCAAAAGGGTAGTAGTTGGGGCGTTAAACGCCAGAATGTGCACCATTCTGGGCGTTTAACGCCAGGATGGCAAAGGGGGAAGATTTTGTTTTCAAAATCAATTTTTTTCAAGTTTTCAAAGTTTTTCAAAATCAAATCTTTTTCAAATCATATCTTTTCAATCAAATGTTTTCAAAATCAATTTCTTTCCTTTTTCAAAGATACTTACTAACAATTAATGATTTGATTGAACATTTTTTGCCTTTTCTGTTGAGAAAGGTTTTATGTCTGAATCATATCTTTTCTTGTTAGGCAAGTCATTAATTTTTAAAATCATATCTTTTCAAATTGTTTTCAAATCATATCTTTTAAAATTGTTTTCAAATCATATCTTCTCAATCACATCTTTTTAAAACCATAACTTTTCAATCAAATCTTTTTAATCACATCTTTTTCAAATAGTTTTCAATCAAATCTTTTTAATTTCTAATTTCAAAATTTTTTTTTCAAAAAATCACTTGATCTCTTTCCCACTTTTATTTTCGAAAATCAAATGGTGTTTTTCAAAAATATTTTCAAAATCTTTTACTTAATTTTCGAAAATTACTTCCCTTCTTCTCACATCCTTCTATTTATGGACTAACACTATCCCTTAATGCAAAATTCGAACTCCATCTTCTTTGATAAGTTCGAATTTTCCACTTCTATCTTCTACTTTTCTTTTCCTCTGACACCTAAAGGAATCTCTATACTGTGACATAGAGGATTCCACATTTTCTTGTTCTCTTCTCCTTCATATGAGCAGGAACAAAGACAAAGGCATTCTTGTTGAAGCTGACCCTGAACCTGAAAGAACCTTGAAGAGAAAGCTAAGAGAAGCCAAGGCACAACTCTCTTTAGAGGACCTGACCGAATTCTTCAAAGAAGAAGAACACATGGCAGCCGAAAACAATAACAATGCCAACAATGCAAGGAAGGTGCTGGGTGACTTTACTGCACCCACTCCCAACTTCTATGGGAGAAGCATCTCTATCCCTGCCATTGGAGCAAACAACTTTGAGCTTAAGCCTCAATTAGTTTCTCTAATGCAACAGAATTGCAAGTTACATGGACTTCCAATGGAAGATCCTCATCAGTTTTTAGCTGAGTTCTTGCAAATCTGTGACACAGTCAAGACTAATGGGGTTGACCCTGAGGTCTATAGACTTATGCTATTCCCTTTTGCTGTAAGAGACAGAGCTAGAATATGGTTGGACTCTCAACCTAAAGAAAGCCTGGACTCTTGGGAAAAGCTAGTCAATGCCTTCTTGGCAAAGTTCTTTCCACCTCAAAAATTGAGTAAGCTTAGAGTGGAAGTCCAAACCTTCAGACAAAAGGATGGAGAATCCCTCTATGAAGCTTGGAAAAGATACAAACAATTGATCAGAAAATGTCTTTCTGACATGCTTTCTGAATGGAGCATCATAGGTATTTTCTATGATGGTCTCTCTGAACTATCCAAGATGTCTTTGGATAGCTCTGCTGGAGGATCTCTTCATCTGAAGAAGACGCCTACAGAGGCTCAGGAACTAATTGAGATGGTTGCAAATAACCAATTCATGTACACTTCTGAAAGGAATCCTGCGAACAATGGGACAAGTCAGAAGAAAGGAGTTCTTGAGATTGATACTCTGAATGCCATACTGGCTCAGAATAAGATATTGACTCAACAAGTCAATTTGATTTCTCAAAGTCTGTCTGGAATGCAAAAAGCACCTGGCAGTACTAAGGATGCTTCATCTGAGGAAGAAGCTTATGATCCTGAGAACCCTTCAATGGAAGAGGTGAATTACCTAGGAGAACCCTATGGAAACACCTATAATTCTTCATGGAGAAATCACCCAAATTTCTCATGGAAGAATCAAGAGAGACCTCAACAAGGTTTCAATAATAATAATGGTGGAAGAAACAGGTTTAGCAATAACAAGCCTTTTCCATCATCTTCTCAGCAATAGACAGAGAGTTCTAAGCAGAATACCTCTGACTTAGCAACAATGGTCTCTGATCTAATCAAAACCACTCAAAGTTTCATGAATGAAACAAGGTCCTCCATCAGAAATTTGGAAGGACAAGTGGGTCAGCTGAGCAAGAAAATTACTGAACTCCCTCCTAGTACTCTCCCAAGTAATACAGAAGAAAATCCAAAAGGAGAGTGCAAAGCCATAACCATGGCCGAATATGGAGAGGAAAGAGAGGAGGTGGACGCCACTGAGGAAGACCTCAATGGGCGTGCACCAACCTCCTCTGAGTTCCCCAATGAGGAACCATGGGAATCTGAGGCTCAAAATGAGACCATAGAGATTCCATTGGACTTACTTCTGCCTTTCATGAGCTCTGATAAGTATTCTTCCTCTGAAGAGGATGAGTATGTCACTGAAGAGCAAGTTGCTAAATACCTTGGAGCAATCATGAAGCTAAATGACAAGTTATTTGGAAATGAGACTTGGGAAGATGAACCTCCCTTGCTCACCAAAGAACTGGATGACTTGTCTAGGCAGAAATTACCTCAAAAGAGACAAGATCCTGGGAAGTTTTCCATACCTTGTACCATAGGCACCATGACCTTCAAGAAGGCCCTGTGTGACTTAGGGTCAAGTGTGAACCTCATGCCTCTCTCTGTAATGGAGAAGCTAGGGATCTTTGAGGTACAAGCTGCAAGAATCTCATTGGAGATGGCAGACAACTCAAGAAAACAAGCTCATGGACTTGTAGAGAATATTTTGGTAAAAGTTGAAGACCATTACATCCCTACTGATTTCATAGTCCTAGAGACTGGGAAGTGCATGGATGAATCCATCATCCTTGGCAGACCCTTCCTAGCCACAGCAAAGGCTGTGATTGATGTTGATAGAGGAGAGTTGATCATTCAAGTGAATGAAGAATCCTTGGTGTTTAAGGCCCAAGGACATCCCTCCATCATCATGGAGAGGAAGCATGAAGAGCTCCTCTCAAAACTGAGCCAAGCAGAGCCCCCACAGTCAAACTCTAAGTTTGGTGTTGGGAGGCCACAACCAAACTCTAAGTTTGGTGTTGAACCCCCACATTCAAACTCTAAGTTTGGTGTTGGGAGGTTCCAACACGGTTCTGAGTATTTCTGAGGCTCCATGAGAGTCCTCTGTCAAGCTAATGACATTAAAGAAGCGCTTGTTGGGAGGCAACCCAATGTTTTATAGTTAACTATTTTCTTTTGTTATTATTTTTTTTTTTTTTGTAGGTTGATGATCATAAGAAGTCACAAAAACAATGAAAAAAGCAAAAACAGAATGAAAAACAGGAAGAAAAACAGCACACCCTGGAGGAAGATGCTGCTGGCGTTTAAACGCCAGTAAGCCTAGCAGTTGGGCGTTTAACGCCCAGTCTGGCACCATTCTGGGCGTTTAACGCCAGAGAGGGGCACCAGACTGGCGTTAAACGCCAGAAAAGGGCTAGAACCTGGCGTTAAACGCCAGAAAAGGGCTAGAACCTGGCGTTAAACGCCAGGAATGGGCACCAGCCCGGCGTTTAACGCCAGAAATGGCTCAAAACGTGAATTTTGATGCCATTTGGTGCAGGGATGACTTTTCCTTGACACCTAAGGATCTGTGGACCCCACAGGATCCCCACAAACCCCTCACCTATCAAATCCCATCTCTCTCTTCACCACTCACCTCCATAAAACCCCACTTACCTCACCATCCAAATTCAAACCACTACTTCTTCCCCTTTTGGCCGAACCACAAAGCCATCTCCCTCTCCTCCATTTCTTCTTCTTCTACTCTCTTCTTTCTTATTTTGCTCGAGGACGAGCAAACCTTTTAAGTTTGGTGTGGTAAAAGCATTGCTTTTTGTTTTTCCATAACCATTTATGGCATCCAAAGCCGGTTCAACTGAGAAGGCATGACCTCAAGCCCATCACCAAGAGAAAGATGGAGCAAACAAGAGACCCCTCTCATCAAGAAATCCCTGAGATACCTCAAGGGATGCACTTTCCTCCACAAGACTACTGGGAGCAAATTAACACCTCCCTAGAAAAATTAAGTTCCAACATGGGACAACTAAGGGTGGAGCACCAAGAACATGCCATCCTCCTCCATGAAATTGGAGAAGATCAAAGGATCATGAGAGAGGAGCAACAGAGACAAGGAAGAGACATTGAGGAGCTCAAGCACTCCATAGGATCTTCAAGAGAAAGAAAGAGCCGCCATCACTAAGGTGGACCCGTTCTTTAATCTCCTTGTTCTTTATTTTTCTGTTTTTCGAATTTTAGTGCTTTATGTTTATCCATGTTTGTGTCTGATGATCATTAGTGTCTTAGTGTCTATGCCTTAAAGTTATGAATATGAATCCATCACCTTTCTTAAATGAAAACTGTTTTTATCATAAAAGAACAAGAAGTACAGGATCTCAAATTCATCTTTAAAACTAGCTTAATTAGTTTGATGTGGTGACAATACTTGTTGTTTTCTGAATGTATGCTTAAACAGTGCATATGTCTTTTGAATTTGTGGTTCATGAATGTTAAAATTGTTGGCTCTTGAAAGAATGATGAAAAAGGAGACATGTTACTGAGGATCTGAAAAATCATAAAAATGATTCTTGAAGCAAGAAAAAGCAGTGAATATAAAAAAAAAGGGAAAAAAGAAGGAGAAAAACGAAAAAAAAGGGGAGAAAGAGAAAAAGAAAGAAAAAGAAAGAAATAAAGTTGTGATCCAAGGCAAAAAAGAGTGTGCTTAAGAACCCTGGACACCTCTAATTGGGGACTTTAGCAAAGCTGAGTCACAATCTGAAAAGGTTCACCCAATTATGTGTCTGTGGCATGTATGTATCCGGTGGTAATACTGGAAGACAGAGTGCTTTGGGCCACGGCCAAGACTCAATAAGTAGCTGTGTTCAAGAATCATCATACTTAACTAGGAGAATCAATAACACTATCTGGATTCTGAGTTCCTAAAGAAGCCAATCATTCTGAATTCCAAAGGATAAAGTGAGATGCCAAAACTGTTCGGAGGCAAAAAGCTACTAGTCCCGCTCATCTAATTTGGAGCTTAGTTTCATTGATAATTTGGAGTCTATAGTATATTCTCTTCTTTTTATCTTATTTGATTTTCAGTTGCTTGGGGACAAGCAACAATTTAAGTTTGGTGTTGTGATGAGGGGATAATTTATACGCTTTTTGGCATTGTTTTTAGTATGTTTTTAATAGTTTGAGTTGAGTTTTTAGTATATTTTTATTAGTTTTTAGTTAAAATTCACTTTTCTGGACTTTACTATGAGTTTGTGTGTTTTTCTGTGATTTCAGGTATTTTCTGGCTGAAATTGAGGGACCTGAGCAAAAATCTGATCCAGAGACTCAAAAGGGCTGCAGATGCTGTTGGATTCTGACATCCCTGCACTCGAAGTGAATTTTCTGGAGCTTCAGAAGCCCAATTGGCGCGCTCGCAACGGCGTTGGAAAGTAGACATCCTGGGCTTTCCAGCAATATATAATAGTCCATACTTTGCCCAAGATTTGATGGCCCAAACCGGCGTTCAAAGTCACCTCAAGAAATTCCAGCGTTAAACGCCGGAACTGGCACCTAATTGGGAGTTAAACGCCCAAACTGGCACTAAAGCTGGCGTTTAACTCCAAGGAGAGTCTCTACACGAAAATGCTTCATTGCTCAGCCCAAGCACACACCAAGTGGGCCCGGAAGTGGATTTTTATGTCATTTACTCATCTCTGTACACCCTAGGCTACTAGTTCTCTATATATAGGACCTTTTACTATTGTATTTTCATCTTTTGATCATGTTTTGATGATTGAACCCTCTTTGGGAGGCTGGCCATTTGGCCATGCCTAGACCTTGTTCTTATGTATTTTCAACGGTGGAGTTTCTACACACCATAGATTAAGGTGTGGAGCTCTGCTGTACCTCGAGTATTAATGCAATTACTATTGTTCTTCCATTCAATTCCACTTGTTCTTTGTCCAAGATATCACTTGTTCTTCAACTTGATGAAGGTGATGATTGACGCCCATCACCATTCTCACTCATGAACAAGGTGACTGACAACCATTCTTGTTCTACAAGCATCTGAGGCTTAGTGAATATCTCTTGGATTCCTGATTGCACGATGCATGGTTGATCGCCTGACAACCGAGTGCTCGCCTGACAAACGAGCCAACCATTCCGTGAGATCAGAGTCTTCGTGGTATAGGCAGGACCTGATGGCGGCATTCAAGAGAATCCGGAAGGTCTAAACCTTGTATGTGGTATTCTGAGTAGGATTCAATGACTGAATGACTGTGACGTGCTTCAAACCCTGAGGGCGGGGCGTTAGTGACAGACGCAAAAGAATCACTGGATTCTATTCCGCGCCTGATTGAGAACCGACAGATGAATTCCGCTATGCTGTGACCAGAGCATATGCAATCGCTTTCACTGAGAGGATGGGAGGTAGCTGCTGACAACAGTGAAACCCTACACGAGCTTGCCATGGAAAGGAGTAAGAAGGATTGGATGAAGGCAGTAGGAAAGCAGAGAGACGGAAGGGAAGGCATCTTCATACGCTTGTCTGAAGCTCTTACACCAATGATATACATAAGTATCTCTATCTTTATCTTTATGCTTTATTCGTTCATCACTATACCCATTTGAGTCTGCCTGACTGAGATTTACAAGATGACCATAGCTTGCTTCATACCAACAATCTCCGTGGGATCGACCCTTACTCACGTAAGGTATTACTTGGACGACCCAGTGCACTTGCTGGTTAGTTGTGCGAAGTTGTGTAATGCCATGGTATTGAGCTACCACGTTTTTGGAGCCATTACCGGGGATTATGAGAGTTGTGAAAAAGTATTGTTCACAATTTCGCGCACCAAATACCATAGACAAGGTTTAGACTTTCCGGATCCTCATGAATGCCGCCATCTATCTAGCTTATACCATGAAGATTCTGTTGGGGAATCTAGGAGATATGCGCCCGGCCTAGAGTAGAACGGAAGTGGTTGTCAATCACGCGCGTTCATAGGTGAGAATGATGATGAGTGTCACAGATCATCACATTCATCAAAGTTAAGTGTAACGTATATCTTGTGGAATAAGAATAGAAGAGAATTGAATAGAAAATAATAGTAATTGTATTGAAACTTGAGGTACAGCAGAGCTCCACACCCTTAATCTCTGGTGTGCAGAAACTCCACTGTTAAAAATACATAAGTGAAAGGTTCAGGCATGGCCGAATGGCCAGCCCCCTGAATGATCAAAAGACCGAATTATCAAAGACTGAGCAGTCAAAAGATTAAACTGTCAAAAGATGTCTAATACAATAGTAACTTATCCTATTTATACTAGACTAGCTACTAGGGTTTACATGAGTAAGTAATTGATGCATAAATCCACTTCCGGGGCCCACTTGGTGTATGCTTGGGCTGAGCTTGATCTATCCACGAGCTGAGGCTTTTTTTGGAGTTGAACTCCAAGTTATAACGTGTTTTGGGCGTTCAACTCCGGATCATGACGTGTTTCTGGCGTTTAACTCCAGACAGCAGCATGTACTTGGCGTTCAACGCCAAATTACGTCATCAATTTCCAAATAAAATATGGACTATTATATATTTGTGAAAAGCTATGGATGTCTACTTTCCAACGCCGTTGAGAGCGCGCCAATTGGAGTTCTGTAGCTCCAGAAAATCCATTTTGAGTGCAGGGAGGTCAGATTCCAACAGCATCAGCAGTCCTTTTGTCAGCCTTCTTTCAGAGTTTTGCTCAAGTCCCTCAATTTCAGCCAGAAATTACCTGAAATCACAGAAAAACACACAAACTCATAGTAAAGTCCAGAAATGTGAATTTAACATAAAAACTAATGAAAACATCCCTAAAAGTAGCTTGAACTTACTAAAAACTACCTAAAAACAATGCCAAAAAGCGTATAAATTATCCGCTCATCACAACACCAAACTTAAATTGTTGCTTGTCCCCAAGCAACTGAAAGTCAATTAGGATAAAAAGAAGAGAATATACTATAAATTCCAGAATATCAATGAATATTAATTATAATTAGATGAGCGGGACTTGTAGCTTTTTGCTTCTGAACAGTTTTGGCATCTAACTTTTTCCTTTGAAGTTTAGAATGATTGGCTTCTTTAGGAACTTAGAATTTTGGATAGTGTTATTGACTTTCCTAGTTAAGCATGTTGATTCTTGAACACAGCTACTTATGAGTCTTGGTCGTGGCCCTAAGCACTTTGTTTTCCAGTATTACCACCAGATACATAAATGCCACAGACACATAACTGGGTGAACCTTTTCAGATTGTGACTCAGCTTTGCTAGAGTCCCCAGTTAGTGGTGTCCAGAGCTCTTAAGCACACTCTTTTTGCTTTGGATCATGACTTTAACCACTCAGTCTCAAGCTTTTCACTTGGACCTTCATGACACAAGCGCATGGTTAGGGACAGCTTGGTTTAGCCGCTTAGGCCTGGATTTTATTTCCTTGGGCCCTCCTATCCATTGATACTCAAAGCCTTGGATCCTTTTTACCCTTGCCTTTTGGTTTTAAGGGCTATTGGCTTTTTCTGCTTGCTTTTTCTTTTTTCTTTCTAATTTTTTTTTTGCCATTTTTTTTCGCAAGCTTTTTACTTTTCACTGCTTTTTCTTGCTTCAAGAATCAATTTCATGATTTTTCAGATCATCAATAACATTTCTCTTTGTTCATCATTCTTTCAAGAGCCAACAATTTTAACATTTATAAACAACAAGATCAAAAATATGCACTGTTCAAGCATTCATTCAGAAAACAAAAAGTATTGTCACCACATCAATATAATTAAACTAAATTCAAGGATAAATTTGAAATTCATGTACTTCTTGTTCTTTTGAATTAAAACATTTTTCTTTTAAGAGAGGTGAAGGATTAATGGAATTTATTCATAGCTTTAAGACATGGTTACTACATACTAATGATCATGAAATAAAGACACAAAACATAGATAAACACAACATAAAAACCGAAAAGCAGAAAGAAATAAGAACAAGGAATGAATCCACCTTTAGTGGCGTCTTTTTCTTGAAGGACCAACAATGTCCTTAAGCTCTCCTATGTCCCTTCCTTGCCTTTGTTGCTCCTCCCTCATTGCTCTTTGATCTTCTGTTATTTCTTGGAGAATGATGGAGTGCTCATGATGTTCCACCTTTAATTGTTCCACATTGTGGTTCAAATCTTCTAAGGAAGTGTTGAGTTGCTCCCAATAGTTGTTGGGAGGAAAGTGCATCCCTTGAGGCATCTCGGGGATTTCTTGATGATGAGCTTCCTCATGCATCTCTTGAGAACCATGAGGGGTCTCTCTTGCTTGCTCCATCCTTTTCTTGGTGATGGGCTTATCCTCTTCAATGGGGATGTCTCCTTCTATGATAACTCCAACTGAGTAACATAGATGGCAAATAAGGTGAGGAAAAGCTAGCCGTGCCATGGTGGAGGGCTTGTCGGCTATTTTGTAGAATTCATTGGAGATGACCTCATGAACTTCTACTTCTTCTCCAATCATGATGCTATGAATCATGATGGCCTGATCCACAGTAACTTCAGATCGGTTGCTAGTAGGAATGATGGAGCGTTGAATGAACTCCAACCATCCTCTAGCCACAGGCTTGAGATCCAGTCTTCTTAGTTGAACTGGCTTGCCTTTGGAGTCTCTTCTCCACTGAGCTCCTTCCACACATATGTCCATTAGGACTTGGTCCAACCTTTGATTAAAGCTGACCCTTCTAGTGTAGGGGCGTTCATCTCCTTGCATCATGGGCAAGTGAAACGCCAACCTCACATTTTCCGGACTAAAATCTAAGCATTTCCCCCGAACCATTGTGAGATAGTTCTTTGGATTCGGGTTCATACTTTGATCATGGTTCCTAGTGATCTATGCATTGGCATAGAACTCTTGAACCATTAAGATTCCGACTTGCTGCATGGGGTTGGTTAGGACTTCCCAACCTCTTCTTCGGATCTCATGTCGGATCTCCGGATACTCATTCTTCTTGAGCTTGAAAGGGACCTCAGGGATCACCTTCTTCTTTGCCACAACATCATAGAAGTGGTCTTGATGGCTTTTGGAGATGAATCTTTCCATCTCCCATGACTCGGAGGTGGAAGCTTTTGTCTTCCCTTTTCCTTTTCTAGAGGATTCTCCGGCCTTAGGTGCCATTGATGGTAGTGGAAAACAAAAAAGATTGTGCTTTGACCACACCAAACTTAAAATATTGCTCGTCCTCGAGCAATAGAAGAAAGAAGAGAAGAAGAAGAAGAGAATATGGTAGAGAGGGAGAGAGGTAGGTTCGGCCAAGGTGAAGAAGAGGGGGTTGTGTTGTGTGAAAATGAAGTGGAATGGAAGGGTATATATAGGGAGAGGGGGGAGTGTATGTTCGGCCATTTAGGGTGGGAATGGGGGGGAAAATGGTTTTGAATTTTTGAAGGTAGGTGGGGTTTATGGGGAAGAGTGGATGGATGTGAGTGGTGAAGGGGGTGATTGGGAAGAGGAATTGAGGTGTGACATGGGAAAGAGTAAAACTAGGATTAGGAGGTAAGGTGGGAATATAGTAGGTGGGGATCCTGTGGGGTCCACAGATCCTGAGGTGTCAAGGAATTCCATCCCTGCACCAAATAGGCATGTAAATTGCCTTTGCACACCATTCTGGCGTTTAAACACCGTGTGGTGCACATTCTGGGCGTTCAACGCCCATGTAAAGCATGTTTCTGGCGTTGAACGCCAGTTTCATGCTTGTTAATGGC
This sequence comes from Arachis stenosperma, assembly GCF_014773155.1. Lineage (NCBI taxonomy): Eukaryota > Viridiplantae > Streptophyta > Magnoliopsida > Fabales > Fabaceae > Arachis > Arachis stenosperma. The sequence continues at coordinate 27,426,845 of NC_080377.1, forward strand.
GTTCAGCGCCAGCTTTTCTTCTCTAGACACATTCCTGGCGTTCAGTGCCAGAATGTTGCTTGTTTCTGGCATTCAGCGCCAGAATGATGCTCTGTTCTGGCGTTGAACGCCGGCCAGATGCATCTTACTGGCGTTGAACGCCAGCCTGTGCTTCCTCCAGGGTGTGAATTTTTTTCTTCTGCTGTTTTTTATTCTGTTTTTAATTTTTATGATTTTTTTCGTGACTCCTCATGATCATGTACCTAATAAAACACAAAATAACAATAATATAGAATAAAATAAAAATTAGATAAATAAAATTGGGTTGCCTCCCAACAAGCGCTTCTTTAATGTCAATAGCTTGACAGTGGCTCTCATAGAGCCACAAAGTGATCAGGTCAATGTTGTATAGTCCCAACACCAAACTTAGAGTTTGGATATGGGATCTTAACACCAAACTTAGAGTTTGATTGTGGTGGCTCTTCTTGACTCTGAACTGAGAGAAGCTCTTCATGCTTACTCTCTTTTGTCACAGAGGGATGGCCATGTGCCTTAAACACAAGGTAGTCCCCATTCAATTGAAGGACTAATTCACCTCTGTTAACATCTATCACAGCTTCTGCTGTGGCTAGGAAAGGTCTTCCAAGGATGATGCATTCATCCTCTTCCTTCCTAGTGTCTAAGATTATGAAATCAGCAGGGATGTAAAGGCCTTCAACCTTTACTAACACGTCCTCCACTGTTCCATAAGCTTGTCTCAATGACTTGTCTGCCAATTGTAATGAGAACAAGGCAGGTTGTACCTCAATGATTCCCAGCTTCTCCATTACAGAGAGTGGCATAAGATTTATCCCTGATCCCAGATCACATAGAGCCTTTTCAAAGGTCATGGTGCCTATGGTACAAGGTATTAAGAACCAGGATCTTGTTTCTTTTGAGGTAGAGTTTGCTGAATCCAGGTATCTAGTTCATTAATGAGCAAGGGAGGTTCACTTTCCCAAGTCTCATTACCAAACAACTTGGCATTCAACTTCATGATAGCTCCTAAATATTGAGCAACTTGCTCTCCAGTCACATCTTCATCCTCTTCAGAGGAAGAATAGTCTTCAGAGCTCATGAATGGCAGAAGGAGGTTTAATGGAATCTCTATGGTCTCTGTATGAGCCTCAGATTCCTTTGGATCCTTAATAGGAAACTCCTTCTTGCTTGAAGGACGTCCCAGGAGGTCTTCCTCACTAGGATTTTCGTCCTTCTCCTCCCTTGTGCATTCGGCCACATTGATCACATCAATGGCCTTGCACTCTCCTTTTGGATTCTCTTCTGTATTGCTTGGGAGAATACTGGGAGGAGTTTCAATGACTTTCTTAATCAGCTGGCCCACTTGTGCCTCCAGATTTCTGATGGAGGATCTTGTTTCATTCATGAAACTGAAAGTGGCCTTTGACAGATCAGAGACTAGATTGGCTAAATTAGAAGTGTTTTGTTCAGAATTCTCTGTCTGTTGCTGAGAAGATGATGGATATGGCTTGCTATTGCTCAGCCTATTGCGTCCACCATTGTTAAAGCCTTGTTGAGGCTTTTGTTGATCCTTCCATGAGAAATTTGGTTGATTTCTCCATGATGAGTTATAGGTGTTTCCATAAGGTTCACCCATGTAATTAACCTCTGCCATGGCAGGGTTCTCAGGATCATAAGCTTCTTCAGAAGCTACCTCTTTAGTACTGTTGGATGCATGTTGCCATCCATTCAGATTTTGAGAGATCATGTTGACTTGCTGAGTCAACACTTTATTCTGAGCCAGTATGGCATTCAGAGCATCAATTTCAAGAACTCCTTTCTTCTGAGGTGTCCCATTATTCACGGAATTCCTCTCAGAGGTGTACATGAATTGGTTGTTTGCAACCATGTCAATGAGTTCTTGAGCATCTTCAGGCATTTTCTTTAGGTGAATAGATCCACCTGCAGAATGGTCCAGTGACATTTTCGAAAATTCAGATAGACCATAATAGAATATATCTAATATGGTCCATTTTGAAAACATGTCAGATGGGCACCTTTTGGTCAGCTTCTTGTATCTTTCCCAAGCTTCATAGAGGGATTCACCATCTTTTTGTTTAAAGGTTTGAACATCCACTCTCAGCTTGCTCAGCTTTTGAGGAGGAAAGAATTTGTCTAAGAAGGCTGTGACCAGCTTATCCCAGGAGTCCATGCTATCCTTAGGTTGTGAATCCAACCATATTCTAGCTTTGTCTCTTACAGCAAAAGGGAAAAGCATGAGTCTGTAGACTTCAGGATCAACTCCATTCGTCTTTATAGTCTCACAGATCTGCAAGAACTCAGTTAAAAACTGATAAGGATCTTCAGATGGAAGTCCATCAAACTTGTAGTTTTGTTGCATTAAAGCAACTAGTTGAGGCTTCAGCTCAAAATTATTGGCTCCAATGGCAGGAATGGAGATGCTTCTTCCATCAAATTTGGACGTTGGCTTTGTGAAGTCACCAAGCATTCTCCTTGCATTATTATTATTGGGTTCGGCTGCCATCTCCTTCTCTTGTTCGAAATTTTCTGAAAGGTTACTTTTGGATTGTTGTAATTTAGCTTCTCTTAGTTTCCTCTTCAAAGTCCTTTCAGGTTCTGGATCAATTTCAACAAGAGTGCCTTTTTCCTTGTTCCTGCTCATATGAAAGAGAAGAAAACAAGAAAAGAAGAGGAATCCTCTATGTTACAGTATAGAGATTCCTTTATGTTAGTAGAAAAAGAGAGGGGAGAAGAATGAAGAAAAAAATGAATAGTCTGTATAAAGAGTAAGGATAGGGGAGGTGAAGAGAAGTGTTAGTAATTAAATAATTAAATAGAATAAGAAAAGAGAGGGAGAATTTCAAAAATAATTTTAAAAAAGGGATTAGTAATTTTCGAAAATTAAAGATAAGATAAGATTAAAATTAAAATTTAGAACAAAAAGAATTTTTGAAAAAGAGGTGATATATTTTCAAAAATTAGAGAGGAAAAAGTAGTTAGGTGGTTTTGAAAAAGATAAGAAACAAACAAAAAGTTAGTTAGTTGATTGAAAAAGATATTAAAATCAAATTTGAGAAAGATAAGAAGATAAGAAGTTAGATAAGATATTTTGAAATCAAATTTTGAAAAAGATAAAATTTTGAGAAGGATAAGATAAAAAGATAAGATAAAAATTTTAAGAAAAAGATATTTTGAAAAAGATTTAATTTTTAAAATGACTTAACTAACAAGAAACTACAAGATAAGATTCTAGAATTTAAAGATTGAACCTTTCTTAACAAGAAAGTAACAAACTTCAAATTTTTTTAATCAATCACATTAATTGTTAGCATATTTTTTGAAAATATGATATAAAAGATAAGAAAAAGATTTTGAAAAATAATTTTTTTTAAATTTTCGAAAATAAGAAAAAAAATGGAAGAGATATGATTTTTGAAAAAGATTTTGAAAAGATAAGATTTTTAAAATTGAAATTTTGACTTGACTTGTAAGAAACAACTAATTTTAAAAATTTTTGACCAAGTCAACCCAAAATTTCGAAAATTTGGAGGGAAATAAGGAAAAGATATTTTTTTGATTTTTGAATTTTTAATTATGAGAGAGAAAAACAACAAAAATACTCAATGCATGAAATTTTTAGATCAAAACAATGAATGCATGCAAGAATGCTATGAATGTCAAGATGAACACCAAGAACACTTTGAAGATCATGATGAACATCAAGAACATAATTTTGAAAAATTTTTTAATGCAAAGAAAACATGCAAGACACCAAACTTAGAAATCTTTAATGCATGGACACTAACAAACAAAAAATGCATATGAAATACAACAAACAACACAAAACAAGAAAACATCAAGATCAAACAAGAGGACTTATCAAGAACAACTTGAAGATCATGAAGAACACTATGAATGCATGGAGTTTCGAAAATTGCAAGAAAATTTTTATAAGCATGCAATTGACACCAAACTTAAAAATTGACTCAAGACTCAAACAAGAAACACAAAGTATTTTTTATTTTTATGATTTTCTCATTTTTTTGGATTTTTATTGATTTTTTCGAAAATATTTTTGGAAAAAACGAAAAAGAAAAGAAAAATTTTGAAAAAGATTTTGAAAAGAAAATTACCTAATCTGAGCAACAAGATGAACCGTCAGTTGTCCATACTCGAACAATCCCCGGCAACGGCGCCAAAAACTTGGTGGACGAAATTGTGATTCATATGTTCTATGCACTGTTAGAGAAGCTTTTTCTTTCCACAACTCCGTTCAACTTAACCAGCAAGTGTACTGGGTCATCCAAGTAATACCTTACGTGAGTAAGGGTCGATCCCACAGAGATTGTTGGTATGAAGCAAGCTATGGTTACCTTGTAAATCTCAGTTAGGCAGATTAAATAGTTTTGGGTTTCGAAAATTAATAATAAAAAGAAAATAAAAGGGATAGAAATACTTATGTAAATTAATAGTGGGAATTTCAGATAAGTGTATGGAGATGCTGTGCTCCTCTTGAATCTCTACTTTACTATTACATTCATCCAATCCTTCTTACTCCTTTCCATGGCAAGCTGTATGTAGGGCATCACCATTGTCAATGGCTACATCCCATCCTCTCAGTGAAAACGTTCCTATGCTCTGTCACAGCACGGCTAATCATCTGTCAGTTCTCAATCAGGTTGGAATAGAATCCCTTGATTCTTTTGCGTTTGTCATCACGCCCAGCCTTCAAGAGTTTGAAGCTCGTCTAAGTCACTCAATCCCAGAATCCTACTCGGAATACCATAGACAAGGTTTAGACTTTCCGGATCCTCATGAATGCCGCCATCTATCTAGCTTATACCACGAAGATTCTGTTGGGGAATCTAAGAGATATGCGCCCGGCCTAGAGTAGAATGGAAGTGGTTGTCAATCACGCGCGTTCATAGGTGAGAATGATGATGAGTGTCACGGATCATCACATTCATCAAAGTTAAGTGTAACGTATATCTTGGAATAAGAATAGAAGAGAATTGAATAGAAAATAATAGTAATTGTATTGAAACTTGAGGTACAGCAGAGCTCCACACCCTTAATCTCTGGTGTGCAGAAACTCCACTGTTAAAAATACATAAGTGAAAGATTCAGGCATGGCCGAATGGCCAGCCCCCTGAATGATCAAAAGACCGAATTATCAAAGACTGAGCAGTCAAAAGATTAAACTGTCAAAAGATGTCTAATACAATAGTAACTTATCCTATTTATACTAGACTAGCTACTAGGGTTTACATGAGTAAGTAATTGATGCATAAATCCACTTCCGGGGCCCACTTGGTGTATGCTTGGGCTGAGCTTGATCTATCCACGAGCTGAGGCTTTTCTTGGAGTTGAACTCCAAGTTATAACATGTTTTGGGCGTTCAACTCCGGATCATGACGTGTTTCTGGCGTTTAACTCCAGACAGCAGCATGTACTTGGCGTTCAACGCCAAATTACGTCGTCAATTTCCGAATAAAATATAGACTATTATATATTGCTGGAAAGCTCTGGATGTCTACTTTCCAACGCCGTTAAGAGCGCGCCAATTGGAGTTCTGTAGCTCTAGAAAATCTATTTTGAGTGTCGGGAGGTTAGATTCCAACAGCATCAGCTGTCCTTTTGTCAGCCTTCTTTCAGAGTTTTGCTCAAGTCCCTCAATTTCAGCCAGAAATTACCTGAAATCACAGAAAAACACACAAACTCATAGTAAAGTCCAGAAATGTGAATTTAACATAAAAACTAATGAAAACATCCCTAAAAGTAGCTTGAACTTACTAAAAACTACCTAAAAACAATGCCAAAAAGCGTATAAATTATCCGCTCATCAATATACAATTTCTATCTTAAGCTGACCAAGGATTCAACTTGGGATTTTTAATTTGTTTTTCTACTTAAGGCTAATAATGTGGTTATAGAACAGAAGAGGATTAAAAGGCTCAAGGGAGCTAACAAGGGTGATGTAAAAGGTAGGCTTATTTGGGATAAGTGAGTAAAAATTTAAATAATGGCCTCAATCACATGCAGGTATGTATCTACATTCTATATTGGACATATAGACTGAAACAAAGTAAAGATTACAATTATAGAGAAGGAAACACACAAGAATAAAATATTATGGTTAAATAATGTAATCATGCAATTAAGCTCAAAAACCATGTTCCAATTACAACTTCCAAACAAATTTAACACATAGAAAAATTTAATTTTTTTTAAATTAGTGAAATTTTTCAAAAATAGTGTCTTAAAAAGAAACTTATTATTTTTCAACCAAGTAGTACTTAAATTCAAACAATCAACTACACATGCAATCTATTATGCAATGCAACAATGAACAAACAAAGAAAATAGAATATTGGTATTGAGAAGAGAATAACTAACCCGTGGAGATCGGTATCGACCTCCCCACACTTAAAGATTGCACCATCTTCGGTGCATGCTGAGATGTGCAGGTGGACGGGTTGCTCCAACTGATGCTTTTCTCCAAAGATTGTATGGTAGACTTGTTCACTGTTCCAGTTAGAAACTCGTCTTTTTCCCTCTTGGTGGCCAACCTGAAAAAAGATGAAAAAGAAGAAAAAGTAACCCAGAAATAAAGATAAGAAAATAAATAAAGTCTGGGTGGGTTAATGCCAAATAATGAGGGTCTCAATTACATGGTAGCTACAACATGCAAGTGAGAAAACATTAGAAGCACATGGCATGTCAACTAAATAGCAAACAAGTTAAGAAGCACCTAAAATAAAGCAGAAGATATGCAACAGATGAGTAAAAAGATTGTAACACCAATATAAAACAGCAAATATAGAAAAGGAAGGGAGAAGAAGAGAAAGAAGAGAGTAAAGAGAAAAGAAGAAAAAGAATGAATAAGATGAAGAGTGGAGATAATAGAAGAAAGTAAAGAAGGAAGAAGAAAGAATTAAGAAAGAGGAAAGAAAAAGATGAAGAAAAGATAAGATAGTCGGCACTGGGATGGGTAGGCTGTGCAACGCAGGCGACGCGAGCGCGTGGGGCACGCGGTCGCCTGGATAGCGCTTCGGTGAAGTGACGTGAACGCGTGGGTCACGCATTTGCGTGAAGTGATTCATGCCTTCAGCGTGAGTGCAGCCTCGCAGCCGCGCAACTCTTTGGTGAAAAACTTAATTTGCCAAAACTTTGGGTGACGCGATCGCGTGAATGGCCATTTTTGAAAAACGACGCGGACGCATGAGGCACGCGTTCGCGTGGTAGGGCTTGTGCGTCTAGCACGAGTCCAGCCTAATTCTAGCTCAACTTTCGGCCATACACCCTTTGTACGTCGATTTTGAAGCACGCGTTCGCGTGGGTGACGCGGACGTGTGGGAGGCATTTTTCCCACATGACGTGGATGCGTCATCGACGCAGTCGCATGGACCAATTTGTGCCAAAGGCACGCCTCCAGCCACGCTTTCGCGTGACTCTCTGTTCAATTTTGGTGTCTTCCCAACGCACTTATGACGCTGTCGCGTCGCGTGCGAAATATTTTTTTTGATGCAGTATGCAGAATGCAATGAATGTTATGTAAAATTCCAGGTTCAATCAAAACTCAAAAATAGACTAAAATTGAAACTGAAAAAGGAACAATCATACCATGGTGGGTTGTCTCCCACCTAGCACTTTTAGTTAAAGTCCTTAAGTTGGACATTTGGTGAGCTCCCTGTTATGGTGGCTTGTGCTTGAACTCATCCAGGAATCTCCACCAATGTTTGCAAATCCAATATCCTCCGGGATCCCAAACTAGGCGCAGAAAGCCTTCAAGCAAGTTAAAGCAAGTGACAAGGCCCCAAGAGTGTTGATTGCCAAAATGAATTCCGAGGTCCCAAACCTTGCTTTTGCACCCGTCTTCTTGTTGATCATCATGATTCCATCTGGGTAGCAAGCAATCTGAATTCTCACCAAAGCGGCCAAACAACTTCCTAGACCCATTCAATTGAGCTCTATACCAAACTTTGCGTTTCAACTTGGAGCATACAACCATGTTGAACCTTGCTTGGCAACTCCAACCACTAACCATCTTCCTCTTGCTCTTAATGCCACAAAGAGCTCTAAGTTGATCATCCGTCTCTAGAAGCCCATATTCAAGTGGGAAAGTAAAGGTCAAGGATAAGAATTTTACCCACTTGAATGTTGTGTTGGACGGTAATGGCTTCGGGAGATGTGTTTCTAATGATCTTGCAAGCTCTACTCCCTTGTGCTCTTTTTTGACAACTTCCACCTATTTGCAATCTTCTTCAATATCAACCTCCTCCTCTTGGTGGATATCTTCCAATTCAATCTCTTCTTCATTGTTCACCAAGGGCATGGGAGGTTGTGCTTCCTCTTCTTTCATCTCCACGTCAAGTCCAATGGGAGAGAATGTAGATAAGAATTCATCAATGATCGAATCTATCTCTTGACCATCCCTTTCAAAGTCTTCAATCATGAGATGCCTTGGAGGTTGTACACCCTCCTCAACATCAGTTTCAAACGTCTTTGAAGGAGGCTCTATAACTTGACTTTCCCATGGAGGTTCAGCATCCCCTAAGTCTTGAACCACTCCTTCTTCTCCAATAATTCTGGCTTTCTCCACTTGTTCCAGTACAAAATCACGCTCCTTATTGTCCACTGGAGTTTCTAGTGTCTCCTTCATGCTACGTTCTTCATTAGATTCTGCATATGAAGCCATGGAAGTTCCTTGAATGTCCGAATGTCGGAAAGGTAATCGATTTATCGCTTGATCCAGGTGTTTAAGTATGAAATCGTATTCCTCCTTGATGGCTTTTTTCTATGATAACTCCCTTCAACTACTCCTTCATCTGCAAAGGTCTCTTCTACCTTCACCTTTAGTGCCTCCTCTAGCTCTTTATGAAGTATGGATTCGCGAAGATGATCCCTTCTCTCTTGTTCCATGTCAATAGCATTATTGGGATCATGTTGCTCTTGGATTGATGGATGTGGGTGCTCTTCCATGGATGGTGGCGATGGGATGGGGAGATCATTCTGTGGTTGAGACGAAAGTGCATTGGAGCTTGAGGGTTGAACATTGGAGGTGGAGGGTTGGTCCATGCGAGATATAAGATTTTGGAGTGTAGAGGTAAGACTAGTGAGAGAAGTAAGTGTGTTCTCCATGGAGGTTTGAGGTGGATAGGAGGGTTCATTATTTTGGGAAACAGATTCATAATACGGAGGTGGTTCTTTTTTATAAGGATATGGAGATGGTGAATATTGAGGTGGTGGTTCTAGGTATGGTTCATATGGTGGTTGGTGTAGTGGATAAGGATTAGGGTCATATGGGGGTGAATGGCGGAAAGGGGCTTGTGAGTATGGTGGTCCAAAGTCATGTTGAGGAGGGGGTTCATAGGCATATGGTGGTGGTTGTTGATAATCAAAAGAGCGTTCACCATAGCCTTTGCCTTGATATACATCGCAGAATGGTTGTTGATAGTCCATTGGAGGTGATTGTCGCCATGAGGGTTGATTAAATCCTTGTGGCTCCTCTCATCTTTGATTCTTCCAACCTTGATGCCTGTTCTCATTATAGTTCCCATTCCTAACAACAACATTGGAATCAAACTTGAAGCCAGAGGGGTGCGAGTTCATAGTAGTAGGAAAAAATAAAAAAAAACTAACAAAAAAAGAAAATATTTTGAAAAAGATATGATTTTTAGAAAAGAAAAAAAAGATAAGATAAGATTTTGAAAAAGATATGATTGTTGAAAAAAGATAAGATAAGATTTTGAAAAAGATATGATTTTTGAAAAAAGATAAGATAAGATAAAAAAAAATTAAAATAAAAATCTCAATTTTTTTTAAAATATTTACAATAACCAATAATAAGACACACGTTTGCAATTCCCCGGCAACGGCACCATTTTGAAGCACGAAACTCTCGCACGATCTAGAATTTTCACAAATAAATTCCCCGTTGTAAGTATAGCTTCTAGACCAACAAGAATTCCTTTCTTACAAAAGTTTTGTTTGTCACTTAAGCAAACCCAATAAAAATAAATAACCGAAGTATTCAAACCTCGGGTCGTCTTCTCAAGGAATTGTAGTGAAGTATGATTTATTATTGGTTATGAGTTTTCTGGAAAATTTGGAATTTTGGCAATGGGCACAAGCATATGATTGTAAATTAAAGCAATGGAAATTAAAAGAGATTTTACGTAATTAAATTAAAAAGCCTTGACCGGGAGTATGATTAATTGAAAGTTCTATCCTTGTTGGAATTTTCTCAAGTGTAGTATCAAAAGGTTGTTATTTTCACTTAGTTAACTTTACTAAATAAAGGAAAGTCAAGTGATTGAGCTAACTCTTATTCACAAATCATAATCCTCTCCCTTAGGAAGGACTAGCATTCGTAAATAGAGAATTAGCCAACAACTTCCAATTTAACTAATCACTTGAGCATTTCAACTCAAGTGTCTCCTTTTAATTAACCCCCATGTCAAGTTGGGAATCTACTCTATCAACATGCATACCATCTTCATTGTTGAGAGAAGGGAGTAGAAAGGAGACATTATAATAAAATTGAAAGCAATTAAATAAATAATAAAATTAAATGAAAAAGTACTCTTTGCATTAATAATTTAAATGAACATTGAACATGTGACGAAGAAGTAGAAATCCTAATCCTAAAACTAAGAGAATCCTAAATCCTAATCCTAAGAGAGAGGAGAGAGCCTCTCTCTCTAAAAACTACATCTAAATTATGAAAAGTGAAATATGAGTCTGATCTGAGATATGGATGGATTCCCCCACTTTATAGTCTCTAATCTGTGTCTTCTGGGGCGAAAATTGGGTCAGAAGCAGCCCAGAAATCGCTGGAAACAAATTTGGCCACGCTGATTTTTGCAGATGCGACGCGTCCACATAGATCACGCATTTCCGTTGCCTAGCTGTATGGCCACTATTACAAATTATATATCAAATCGAAGTCCCGGATGTTAGCTTTCCAACGCAACTAGAACTGCATCGTTTAGACCTCTGTAGCTCATGTTATGACCGTTTGAGTGCGAAGAGGTCAGGCTGGACAGCTTAGCAATTTCTTCAAATTCTTGTATTCCTTCCACTTTTGCATGCTTCCTTTCCATCCTCTAAGCCATTCTTGCCATGTAATATCTGAAATCACTTAACACACATATCAAGGCATCGAATGGTAATAAGAGAGGATTAAACATAGCAAAATTAAGACCAAAGAAGCATGTTTTCAATCATAGCACAAAATCAGGAAGGAGAATGTAAAACATGCAAATCATATGAATAAGTAGGTAAAGAGTTGATAAAAACCACTCAATTGAGCATAAGATAAACCATAAAATAGTTGTTTATCATCAATCTATGATAAAGATGCAAATTGGTACAGATTTACAGATATTCTTTTTGAATGAATATAGGATTGACACCTAGTGTTGTTTTGCAGGGCTTGTCTGTCTTAAGGGTAGGGGTGGCAAATGGACCTAAACCCATTGGACCGCCCGCATAACCCGCTAAAAAATGCGGGTTGGGCTGAAAAATTGGGACCGCCAAATAGCAAAAGTCCGTTTAACCTGCACCGCTTAAACCGTGGGCTTTGGCGGGCTTCGGCGGGGCGGGGCGGGCTTCCCCGTTGGGCTTAGTATTTTTTAGCAAGGGGATATTTTTACAATTTTTTTTACTAAAACCCAACTTCTTCCAACCCAACTTATAAGAGAATGAAGATGAAAATTGAGTGTTTTGGATTATGTTTATTTTTCTTTGGGAACAATATTTATAATTACAAAGACTTTAATATTTGTGAATATAAAAATTATAATTTATTTATACTTTTAAAAATTATAATAGTTAAAAGTAAAAAAACAGAAGAGATTTTTTTAGGCCTTTATATATATATTATTTAATAGTTAAAAGTAAAAAAAAAAAAGATATTTGGCGGGCTTGACCCGCTGGCCCGCCAGTCCGCCGTTAGGCGGGGCGGGCTAGGATTTTGGGACCGCCTCACTAGGCGGGGCAGGGCGGGCCAGCCCGGCTGAGGGCGGGCTTCTGGCGGGGCGGGACGGGACAGGGCGAGCTTCCCCGCTTGCCACCCCTACTTAAGGGTGGCTAAGCCAATTAGCCAAACTTGCTTGATTTAAATGTAAGCTGGTGGATTTGTTGAAGTGGGCTTTAGCAGTATTGAATTGGGTAGCCCAAAAGGACCTGAATTTTTTTTTGTGAATGAAAAAAAAAAGAAGGAAAAACCAGGTTCATCAGTATCCATGGAGGGTGAATAAAAACAAAGATCTCTCAAAAAATGAAACCCTAAGTTACAAGGAGACGGATACAATCGTCGTGGTGGTGCCGTCGTGGAGGATCACATCTGGAAACCGATACTGATCAAAGACACGGATTCATGCCATAGCCTGGTGGGCATTGTATTGCCTGCATATGGCCGTTCACGCTTCCGCTGCCGGCGCGATCCGTAATTACGGTTGTTCTAGTTTGGTCCGTAACTGAAAAAGCACTAAATTATGACTATCATCACCACAAAAACAAACGGCCACCTGTATGTTCGATAGAGCCAAGGATTCCCTCCCCCCACACTGATCGAAGCCCTATCTACCCGAGAGGGTAGGCTTTCTGTACCAGGTTCTTGGTTGTCTCGGTTGCTCCTTTCTTCAGGCTTGGCAAGGAGGAGGGGATCAGAAAGTCTTTTCTCTCGCTTTGCTGGAGACCTAAAGCCCTCCTATTCATTGTTTTGATTTGTTTTCAATTACCTTCGCCGCATGCCATGGAATGGAAGGGGGCTCGATCTGCCATCCCGAGGCGCTAAGGGGCTGAAGTTTTTGAAACAGACGGCAATGTTTTGCTGATGCCTTGAATCAAGCTTTTGACTGAGACCCACGATGTGTTTCTTATTCTGAGTTGAACACTTTCCTACATGTATGAATTTCATTGTTTTTGCTTTGTTCGGTTTTATAGTATTCAAAATGTCATGCTGATGTGATTAACAAGTATCTAACGTTCAACTCTTCCTTCCATATTTAGTTGCTTCCACAAATTAAACTCTGAGGATTGTAATGTAAATCTAGTAAGTTTGTCAGTCTTACTCTTTCCCTAGTCTCAAATTAAACTCTGAGGATTGTAATGTAAATTACTTTGTTTTAAATATTAAGTCTGTGATACAAGTCAAGATTTTTTCAAGGTGAATTTCTCTGCCTTATGTAACGCTATATTTCTATACTCAAGTCTTGGGCTTTATGAATTCTTGCTGCATGTTTTGTTATTTAGAGGGAAACATCTGTGATGGTGACACTTTTCTTTTATAATATTTGTCTTTGTTCAAAGGTTGTAAAGCCTAACTTCAATTACAATCAAGTCGAAGTTTCAAATACACAATATGTCATCAGGTAAGCTAAGCCCATTTTTGTTTGCTGTGAATTTACTTATATTCCTATCAAAAGTAATCTGATGCTAAACCTACTGCTTACGAATTGCAGGAAACAGAGTAAGATAATATCGACTTTGGAGTGAATATTTGGTTGCCTTTGTAGAGTTCTAAATTTTTTATGAATGGTTCTCATGTACCAGGAAACACATAAACAGTTGAATCAAGTTCAAGGAAAAAATGTTTCATGGTTATAGGGATCAATACAGCTTTTAGTAGCAAAAAGCGAAGAGATTCTTTTCGTGCAACTTGGATGCCACAAGATGATCAAGTGACATTTTAACCCATTTTCTAGTTTTTCCTTTCTTATTCATTGTATAGTTTTTTCTTTTTTATTCATTGTATCTGATGAATGGTTTGAAATGGAACATCATCAGTTGAGGAAAGAAAAAATTGAAGATTTGATTACTGTACAAAATATTTTAAAACTATTGCTTTTTTTTCTTGTGGTAGTACCATAGTTACATTTTAGCATTTTTTTCGTAAGAGGTAATGACCAATTCGGTACCCCAAAGATTCAAACGCTGACATTTTGGTACCCAACTATTGATATTGACAAAAAGGTACCTGAATGATTTAAAATTTTGCCAAGCGTGTCCAAGAGCTTGCCGGAACATAGCTCCGGTGAGTACGATGCTTACGTGGTGGGCGGTTTTTGCTGACAAGGCTAGTGTTATGTTAGATGGAATTTCTAATTTTAATTATGCTTATCCTACTTGGAAAATAAACTAAACCTAATTTGAACATTAGTTTTGCCCCAATTTTGCCCTAAAACCCAATTAGCTCTCCTTGCTCTCTCGTAGAGCACAATCCCAATCTGAAAGATGCAAGTAGCTAGGGCTCGTGGAAAAGGTGGAACCGTGAGAAAGCACTCATCCGTAGCCTTCGACGTTGATGGTGGTTCTGGAGTTGGTAGTAAACTCTACGATGGGTGTTGCTTTTGTCCCCTTCCGGTGGTTCCGTTGAAGTCGAAGACAAGTAGCAACCCTGATAGATGGTTTCTACGTTGTCCTCTGTGGAAGGTAAGGTTAAAATGTTGATGTTACGTGAGGAAATGATGCATTCTTCCTGGATTTATTTTCTCCACTTTTCAGATTTACTTTCCGATCTTCTCTGATTCATGAAATTTTTGTGCCATGCTAGAACACACAAAGACGTTGTGGGTATTTTCAATGGTTGGATGAAATTGAAGAGCAATGTGTGGAAGGAGAAGTGTCTTCGGAGAATAGCAACATGGTGGGTATAGCTGACCCAAAAAATAAAATCAGAATGAACCAGGAGTGTAGTGATGGCCGAGAAAGGGATAGGATGATGATGGTGCTTCCTGTGGTTAATGACATGAAGGAGCAACTGAAGAGGGTTGAGTTCTTGTTGATTGTTATCTGTGTATTGCTTGGGTTAAATCTGGTTTTGAGTCTGCTGTGTATGGCTAAGTAGGAAGACAATGGTCAAATTTAAGATTTTAGGAATGAAATTTTGTTCATTTGTAATGTTATCCTAATTGTAATTGAGATGAATTAATGGATGCACTCTTGTTAGTCTTCTGTAACTGAGTTATTGCTTTTGAATTATGAGCAAGCCAAATATAAGATAGGTTAGCCATTGATGAAAAAATGGCATAAACGGAAGCTGTATAAAAACACCTGTCTCATAGCATGAAAACATAATCCATAAGTATCCAGAGTAACATACCTCAGACCCAAAATAACAAAAGTTTTGCCCCAAAAAACTATCATGGCATAATGACAATAATGTTGATAACAAGTAATACTAAATCAGGTCCAACATGGAACTAAAAACTAAACATGCCATAATGGCATTTACTTGCATAGTATCTACATCAGGTCCAACATGGAACTACTAAAAACAAAATGAAAACCCAAGAAAGAAAGCTGTCACTTCTTGATGCTTGCTGAAGGCTTTTTCTTCTTCAAGGATGGGGTGGGCATGAAGCCTGTGAACCTGCTCTGTGTGGCTGGACTTGCTGCTGCCATGGTTTCTCTAGTCACAGTTGGTGGCCTAGAGGATGCTGAATTTTGGGCTTGCAGAGTGGGCCTACCCAAAAGACCTTGTGACATTGACCCAGGCCCAGTACTTGGTCCTGCAGCATTGGTTGGTGTGGCTGGGATCTGACAATTAGACCCAGCATCATGGCTGGCAACCCTAGTTTGAGGTGCTGTTGAGGTTGGGGGTCTTCCTCTTCGAATGGTCCTGCCCTTGCCTCTTGTTGGTGGTATTGGTGGTGCTGGCTCTACTGGCCTTGCTGCCACTGGAGGTGCTGGTCCTGAGCTGGTTGCTGGTATAGTGGCTGCATTAGGGGGTGCAGCAGTTGTTGTGGTAGACAAATCAACCTCAGTGTTCTGTATG
Organism: Arachis stenosperma; assembly: GCF_014773155.1. NCBI lineage: Eukaryota > Viridiplantae > Streptophyta > Magnoliopsida > Fabales > Fabaceae > Arachis > Arachis stenosperma. The sequence goes on from NC_080377.1 coordinate 27,442,626, forward strand.
AGTTGGGTGATTAGTTTAGGGTGGGGCTTTCTCAGTTCCAGGTGCAACATTTTGGGAAAGAACAAGGTTTGAATTAAAATACAAAAGTTTACCTCATCAGGTTGACTCTGTGGGTGGTTTTGAGTGAGGTTTTCCTCATCTGCAACATGTGCAGCATGTGCAGCCTCCATGGTCTCCTCCCAGTTAGCTTCTTGCTCTCTAGCTTCATCCTCATCAATTCCTTCTTCTTGAGCTGCTGCTCCATTTGATCTCTCAGGGCAAGTCCTACTATTATGTCCAACCTTGCAGCCAGGCAATAAATAAATTAAATCAGTATTCAAACAGTTTATGTATGATTGAATGATATTATGTAAGTAGATAGTAGATAATAAAGTTGATTCACTTACTCTCTTGCAGGTTTGACATGTTATCTGGCCATATCTTCTCTTGGCATGGTATTGGCTCCCAGAGTCTTGCTCGCTGCTGTCCTTCTTCCTTTTCTTGGAAGGTCTGCCAATAGGCCTCTTGTATGGAGGAGGCAGACAAGGCAATCCTTCATGGTGCTCCCAATATTCTTGGCTTGGTATGCTGTTAATGTGAAACTGGTAAGTCCTGTTGTATGCCTCCATGGTGAGCTTGTGATGGACATAGTCTTCGGGCTTCTCATTCTTCCTCTGGATTGCTGCAATACCATGACAGCATGGTAGTCCAGTCAGCTGCCATTTTCTGCAGGAACATGTCCTCTCTCTTGTGTTCACCCTGACTCTGTGTTGCCACTTTCTGACTTCAAATTCGTTATGTTCATCATCACCACACCACTGTGCCTCCCAGTAGTTAGCTTGTTTTTTTTCCTTCTCTAATCTACTCACTTGTATAGGGGCTATAAGTCCAGTGTAAGCCATCAGTGCGTCCTTGTGAGTTGCCATCGTCTTCATGATATAGAATCTGAGCTCCTCAAGCATTGTCAGTATGCTTTTCCCCCGCAGACCCACGATTGTTGAGTTAAACGATTCACAGTTGTTGCTAGTCAAGCTATCAACCTTTGGCCATTCAGAAAACTTGCTCCTTGACCACTGTTCTTGCTCAAATTTATCCAAATACTCCCATGCCTGTTTATTGATCCTTTTCACATTAGCCATTGCATCCTTGAATTCTTGATCAGTAGTTGCTTTTGCACATTGCCAGAATGCTCCCTTAAGCTCCTTATCCTTCCATCGTTTGTTCAGATTTCTCCACATATGCATACAACAAAATTTGTGCTTCACACCTGGCATCACATCTTGTAATGCTGGTATCAATCCCTGCATTCATGGGTAAATTCAGTAGTTAATACACTAAAGTTACTCAAGTAGGAATATAAGAACAATAATGATTGGATACTCTTCATATTACCTTCTGCTGGTCAGACATGAACACCCAGCCATTCTCATTATAGTCCCCTATGTCAGTATGTAACTCCTCGAGAAAGAATCTCCAATTTTCCCGAGTTTCTGCATCGACAACACCGTATGCAATTGGAAATAGCTGGTTATTTGCGTCCTGACCTACTGCTGTTAGTAACTGCCCTCCAAAGTAGCCTTTCAGAAACGTACCATCTAACACTATGAAGGGTCTGCACCCTGCTTTAAATCCCTGCTTGCAAGCAGCCAAACATACATACAAGTTCCTAAATCTTGGCAACCCTTCTTGCTGTGGAGTTATCCCCATGTTGGCTCTTGACCCAGGATTAACCTTGATGATCTCATTCAGATAGTCTCTAAGTCTCAGGTATTGATCCTTTTCTGTTCCTTCAATAACATCTTTGGCCTTATCCATAGCCCTGTACATCATCCTCTCATTAACTGAGATGTCATACTCCACCTTAAACCACTCCTGTGCCTCCCTTTGTAACATGTTAGGATGGATTCTGAGTTTAGGCACAAGCTCTTCAGCTACCCAAGCACAACTCACTGACTTACTCTTGTTGCTTCTCGGACACGTATGCTCATCCACAAATGTTTTAATCTGAAACGAGGCTGGATAGTTGGTCCTAGAACAGTAACACAACCAAGGGCAGTCGGGGTCATAGCAAATAACCCTGCACCTCTTCTTCTCATTCCTAAGATATAAAACCTGTCTCCCAATCTGTATGTTGTACTTTTGAACCGCTGCTTTAAAGTGTTCCATGGTCTCAAACTCCATGTTCAACTCCAGAGTAATTTTCCCAAAGGGTGTGTTCGGGTTATGTTGAGGAAAAACAGGTTCATCTTCATCATCAGATCCAGGAGGGCTATACAGTTCATCAGATTCGTATTGGTACATCTCAGGTCCCATCTCTCCATCTGCTCTGTTTGGGTTAGGCACCTCTACCCTTGGTGCTTCATCATCCTTTCCAGGTACAATCCTCTGCCCAGATGGTTGAGGCCTAGGATGATTTCTCCTTGAATTTGTCCTATCCTTTCTTTGTGTTTCTGTATCTGTTAATACATCAGGTGATACTTGTCAGCCATCATGCAATATTTATCAAAAAATGCTGTAACAAAACAGATATAATATGTTTACCTGCTGCATTTTCTGTAGCTGTTTCCTCTGCCCTCAACTCATCCACCACTGGTTCTTCAAGGTTAACACCTTCATTGGCAACATGTGTATCATAATCATTGAATTCATAAAACCAATACTTATCCAAAAATGCTATAAGTAAAAAAACCTAATATTTTTACCTCCTGCATTCTGAGTAGCTGCTTCCTCTGCCCTCATCTCATCCACCAATGGTTCTTCATTGTTAGCACCTTCATTGGCAACATGTGCATCATCATCATTCCTCTCATGTGTTTGTTCATTTACTATTTCAGCTTCTAGAGGATCACCCTCAGGCTGTTCAGATTCAGCAGCTCTCCTTTCTTGTGATAAACCACTGGGTGGTGGTCTTGGATGCCTCTTTCTCACCCTCTTAACAACTTTTTCTGGAGCTGCAGGTTGCTCAGTCTCTTTATCCCCATTCCCGTGATTCACATCTTCATTCATGACACCACCCTCTCTGGCCTCAGACTCGTTAACATCAACACCCTTCTCAGTCACAACTTCATTCAAAGTCTCCTTCACAACAACTGTTATATCCTTACTCAACTGATTAACCTCGCCAGTTTCCTCACTCACAACTTCAGTTTCCCTCTCATCATCGGGTGGATTGACCTCAACCACACTCTCACTGCTACCAGAAGACACCACATCATCATCAATGATTTCAGGGTTGGCATCAATAGGGTGATCAAAGTAGAGATGGACAGTATTGTCGTTTTTAATTGCACTCTCACACATCCTCATCACTTCAGCATCTGTCCTCAGTACTCTAAGACCCTGACCTAATTCGAAACCAGGTTCTAGCCAATATGCCTCACTATATCCAGGGTAACCCAGGTCTAAAACAACCCCTCAACAAAAATAAATTACATGTCTCCACATTCACCCTGTGTATCTCAGTGACTAAACCCCCTTCGTATATCACATTCCCATCTCTAACCTTTTTCAAGCAACCCATGTGATGATACACAAACGTAACTAAACGATCCATCTAAGAAATAGTAGAGAGAAGATATAATGAATAAACAGGATGTCACCAGCAAACGCAAAAAACCAGAACATAAACAAAGAACATGAAGCAGAACGTACCTCTTCGTAGGGTTGCTCCTTGCCAACAATGGTGATCCCACGATGCCACTTGAGAACCCTTACCCTTGATTCGACAATGCGTATCGTCTTCTATCCTTCTTCTTCTTCGCGCCAAGCTTCGAGAGCAACGTCTCTCCCTCTCTACGTGACCTTTGATTTTCGCTAGTGACACAATAACCACAGTAACTCAGTAACTAGTAACTTGCTATATGCTAATTGGGTTTTAGGGCAAAATTGGGGCAAAACTAATGTTCAAATTAGGTTTAGTTTATTTTCCAAGTAGGATAAGCATAATTAAAATTAGAAATTCCATCTAACATAACACTAGCCTTGTCAGCAAAAACCGCCCACCACGTAAGCATCGTACTCACCGGAGCTATGTTCCGGCAAGCTCTTGGACACGCTTGACAAAATTTTAAATCATTCAGGTACCTTTTTGTCAATATCAATAGTTGGGTACCAAAATGTCAGCGTTTGAATCTTTGGGGTACCGAATTGGTCATTACCTCTTTTCGTAATTTAAACATTTCATCATAATTTGGATCCAATAAAATTAAAAGACACAAAAAAAGACAACCAATAAATATTATCATATTAAAATTTTGAATACATTATACATATTATATAAAGATTTTTAATTCACATATCAAAATATGACAAGCTGATATAATCCCACCACCGTTACAAATTCTCCTTGTGATTTGTAAATCTCACTCACTCACACATACATACGTGCTACTTTGCATATACTTCTTTTTCTTAATATTTTTTAGAGTATAGCTTAAAACTCATTTTAAAAATTGTAAGCAGAATCCAAATTCTATTAAATTATTAACTTTTAGAAATATTTATACTTTATTATTTAACCTAAATCTCTGACGTTATAGTAGGATTTAATTAAATCACAAAACATAGTATCAACAATCAAATAACACTTATAATTTCACAAACAATAGACAATTAAATAAATTTATTTTGAAGCAAAGAGAAATGATTGCTTTTTTCAATTCAAAATTTAATTTTAAAATTTTATGGAGTTTGTACTTAACAAAAAAAGCGAAAATTAAATGTTGGCATGAGAAACAAACTGAAGGAAAAAAAAGGAATTAAGAAAAGAGAATCAAATTTATAAATAAATATTGATTATATCTCACTCAATTTGAAAATATATTTTTATTATAATATTTATGACATAAAAAATAAGTTTATTTTTTTGTTTTTCTCCTTCCAAAAGATTAATTATTACTTTTGTTAAAATATTGATCTTCTTCTTTCTTTGTTAAATGCTTACGCACACAGAGATATATATTACACCACATAACTACTAATTAGAAAAAAAATTGTTCTCAAAATTCAAAACTTAAAAAAAATTAATTGAGATAATTCAATTCAGTTTAAATAATAACTATTTCAATTATAGTATTAGTATGTTCAAAATTGACTATATACTAAAATTAATTTATACATATAAATAGTTTCTAAAATATTTTCATACTAATTACATGATGTTATTGAACCATTAGTGTTAATCAACCAAGCCTTTTTCTTTTTTTTTTTTTGGTTAGCAAAAATATTTAATGGTTCAAAAACTATTTAAGAAGACTCAGTATCACAGTCTAATAGTTTCTAAAGTATTTATGATGAGGGTTTGGAGACCGAACCACATAAGAAAGTTCAATAAAAAAATACAACAAACCAATAATTAAGCTAAACAATGAAAGATCTACAGTCCAATACTCTATTACTGGACCAAACATTCAAAGATCCACTTCTACTATATCCAAGCCAAGCCAATGTCAGCAGCATGGCTTGCCTCTCAACCCTTCCATCACGTTTTCAAGCTCTCTAAACCATATTTACAAGCTGTTCCTCCACCTATCAACACTATTTCACGTGTCATCATTATACCCTTCCAAGAGAATATCTGTATATGAAAATATGTATTGTATAATTGGCCTTAATATATTTGTTTCTTTCATATTCACCTACTTTTTTTCGTTTATTGCACCAGAGTACATATAAATTTTATTTGTTGCATGGGAGTACATAAAAATTTGAAATATAATTTAAGTAAAAAAAGTTTCATATTATAGTCATTAAATAAATCACGTTTATTTAAATTATATTTTAAATTTTTAAACAGTGAATAATTCAAAAAGTGGTAATAGTGTTAATCGTGGACAGTTTAATGGTTTTCAAGTAAACGTGTTAATTTCTATAATTTAAAATGGACTAAAATTAATCAAACATATCTATTTTAATCTCTTCTACCAACCTTTTTATGTAATAATTGTATGGCAAAAGTTTAGATTATTAAACATATCTATTCCTTGTTTCCACACAAATATTAAAGAATAGCCTATGATGGACGTCACCCTAAGACTTGAGACTGAAGCCTTCTGCTAAATTATAATAAAAAGTATAGTACAATTTCACTTCGACCCTTAACTTTTTTGCGAAATCTCATTCTGTCCTTTATCAATTAAAAAAATAACATTACGGTCCTTAACTACTGTCTCCATCAAACTTTTTGCCTCCTCTGTTAATGTCTCCGTCTATAGTTAATGGATATTGTTTACATATACTGTTACCTCAATATGTGTCAAGCAACTATTTGAAGGGACAAATTGTCCCCCGATGACTCAGCAAAACACTGCGTTTTAGAAATGTCAAGAATGCTTTACTTCTTTTTCTTTCTTTCGTTGTTCAACTTCATTATTCTAATTTTGTTTCTCCCAAAAAAGACCAGACATCTCAGGACCTCGATCAAATCTATCATTATCTAGCAAAAAATCATCCAAGTCATTTGAGTCAAAGGCCATAGAGGAGTTTATAAGCAATGGATTATTGTTCTGTGCTTCCAATTTCATTTGAGTCAAATTCTCTCATTCTCTCTTTTTTCCTTGTCTTCTAACTTTAATTACGCACCAAAATTATCAAATTGATCCAATCCCCTACCCTAACCACACAATCCACCCTCTAATTTTACATCATTATTATTTACCATGTGCATTGAATCTTCTCCCTCCAAGATAACCCTTCACCCACTGCTCTATCCACATCATCCAATTGATCCATTCCACTTTTTAATTTTGCATCGCCATCACCAACCCCACACTTCTCACTATTCTCAACAATAGTGTTACCATTATTATCACAATTCCCAATTCTATCATTAGCAAACCCTAACAACTCTGACGAAACAATCACAGTCATAGTGAGCTTATCACTGCAATCTCTATTCAATTCCAATTTGCTAGAATCATAATAGAGGCTTCGTGTTTGAAATACCCAGAATATTTGAAAAGTCTTTTTATGATCAAGTCTCAAATCATATAGTTATTTATAGCCTTAATTTCAGAAATTATTTTATTAAAGATAATTAAGGCAAGTTTTGATTTATTGAATTTGAGATAAGTTATGGTTATTAACCAATTTTACAATTATTGGATTATTTTCTATATTTAAATCATATAGTTGGTAGTTGTGAAATAAAAAGGATTTTATATGATTTTGGACTAAATAATTAATATTTTAGAATATTGATATTACTATTTTAAAAAATGAAGAAATTAAGTATATTATTTCTAATTATTTGGTGGGGACATTTTATTGGAAATAATTTGTAAAATTGATGAGCAAATAGTATTTTTATACATTATTATTATTGGATTAGAATTTATTTCTAATTACTATATTATCCCTATTTTTAAGTAAAATTACTAAAATGCCTCTAACCCTAATTTTCAAAAAAAATGAAACCCTAACCCAGTAACCCGTACCCGACCCGGTTCCCTCTTCACCCACACCCAGCAGCAGCAACGCACCTCTTCCCCTTTCTCCATTCCCGCGCAGCAGCAGTAGGGAAAAGGAACCAAGCAAAAGCCTCCAATCCTCCTCTTCAACGCTGCGCAGCCCTAACCCCTTTCTTCACTATCTTGCTGCACAGCCATCACACATATGCGGCTTCCCCTCCTCCCATGAAAGAAACCGAAACAGAAGTAGAGAAGGGAGAGGGAGTCTGTGTCGCGCCAGGAGAAGAAGACAAGGGGAGGGAGGAGAACCACACCGATGCGTCGGGCTTCACCACCGCCGTCGCGTTGCTGTCGTCCCTGCAAGCTGCCGTCGTGTCGCATCGCCAGATCGCCGCGTGTGAGGAGCTGTGTCATCGCGCCACCCAGTCGCCGATCTGCTGCCTCCATTCCGCCGCTGTACCACAGAGAAGAGAGAGTCGCGCCGCACCTCAGCCACTGCTAACCCACCGAAGCTGGTGTGCGAGAAGAGGAGAAAGGGACGTTGCCTTGCGTCGTCACCGGCACGCCTGGGCGCTATTGCTGCGGGCGCGCTATCGCCAGAGCTGGGTAGTCGTTGTCCTTGTTGGCGGCGAGAGAGAAACAACGAAACCCCCTCCGTTTCTATTACCTTAGTGCGTTAGGAAAGGGAAGGCGCCACCGTGTCTTCTATTGCCGCCGTCAGAAAATGGTTCAGGCCGCCGCAGGTGCCACTGCCGGAGAGGAAGCTGCGTCTCTGTGTTTCTGGCAGTTGGGAGTGGTTATGTGGCTCTCGGGATCACTGTCAGAGCTCCGGGCTGAGCTTCTGCCACTTGAGACCCTGCTGCCGTCGCCGAAAAAGTTTGCTGGTAAGGGTTGTAATTGTAGTTTCTGTCCTTTTGAATTACGAGAATACTATAGTCACTGCGTGTTGGTTTCAGTTGTCATGATCGGAATTTGTCATCGCTGCCGCTTGAAGTGGCTGCCAGGCTACCGCCGAACCGGCTTGGAGACCGCCGCTGTTTCGGTTCAGCCGTCCTTTCTTAGTTTCGGTAAGTAATTATGTTTCGAAAAGCCTCATGTTACTATTGGGTCGTGTTGGTTAATGAATATGAATTTTGATAACGAGGGATCTAGTCCTGATTATTATATGTTGCGATTAGTGTTGCTATGGTTATTGCAAAAGTGGCTGGGAGCTGAGGTTTTAGTTCCCGTCAGTTCTGTTTGAGGCGGAAAAGACTTGATGAGGCATTTGGGCTATGGATTTGCGTTTTGAGGTAGGGGCACTTTCTAAAAACTATACTTTATGTATTGGAATTATTACATATGGATACTGATGTGAGAAAATGTGTATTTGGTGATTGTATCGGCCTTATATATGGTTTGAATTGTCTCGATTGATTATGAACGTTTGTTGGTTGGATTTGTTGTGTGGTTTTGTGAAATGAAATGCTTTTGAAGTTGATTCTTTAAAGCTTTGAAGCCGAGTTTAATCCGTTGAGGATTGATTTGAGTTAACTTTCTTGAGAATGTGAAAAATAGAATACACTCTTGAATTCAGCCTGGTTTGCTTTAAATGATCTGGTTTGATAAATGATTGTTGCTGAACTGTTTCTTTAAAGTTTTAGAAATGAGTTTATTCGGCTGATAATGATTTGATTTTGGAACAGTTTTCTTGAAATATGGAATTGAGATGACTGTTGGATTTTGGCCTGCCTTGGACTGATTTTGAAATTTGGACTATTGAAAAGGATTATGAAACGATTTTGTTAGGACCCGAACCGGGTGGCAAAGTCCAAGTTTTAGGGGAGGTGCTGCCGAAATTTCGGTAGAATTTGGGACTTTACTGAAATATTATTTGGAAACTTATGAGTTAAGGCTTCTACTATTTTATCCGAATTATTAAGAAAGGGATGACTTATGCTTTTAAAGTGACTTACTAAAAAGAAAATTGTGATTTAGTCTTGTTTCTCAAGAAAGGTATTACATTTCATTTGCGAACAAGTTATTTAAATGAAACTTATGCTTTAAGGCTGTTGGAATGTGAAAAGGGTTTATGCCTTTGAATTTGACTTGGGGTTTTCAATTAAAGAAGTTTCAATGGTTTTGAAAGAACCCAAATGTCTATTGACAAGTTTCATTTTGAAATGTTTTGAGAAAAGCTTTAAGTACTCTTTGAATTCTGAATTCTTGCAAGACTAAAACAATTTCGAACAATTGAAACGCTGTAGAGTTTATCATGGGGGTTGAAGCTGGTTTTGCCTAAGTAAAGGAAACGGCTTTGAAAAAAGTAAATGATTACATGACTCGGTTTAGCTTAGATTCTATTTTATTACTCAAATCTAGAAGCCAAGGTTTTTAACGATTTTAAAGTGAATTTGGAAAAATGAGTTATGTTATTCTCCCCTAAAGACTTGGGACTCTGCCGAGAAACTTTGTTATAAAATTCCATTGTGGGATGGGTGATTTTGAATGTTCCCAAAATGAATCTTTAACTTTCCATGGTTTTGGGAGTTTTGGAAAGAGGATGCCGAGAGCGGCTTTGTTTTAAAAAGGAAACTCACTTTGAGTAAATTTGGCTTATAAGCCTGAGATGATTTGAGAAATGAGATCTTTAAAGTCAAAGCTGAAAAGAGTTGAAATTCAATTTTAAAGTGAAATGAATTGAGAAAAAATTATTTATGGCTTAAATGCCGATTTTATGAATTTAATGATGTTGAATGGTGGAAGTGCTGTTTTGTTATGGGCCTGAATGGCTGTGTATGATTATGAATATTGGCTGGTTCTGGATTGAACCGTGAGCCAGAATGGCTGTGTATGATATGAATATCGGCTGGTTCTAGATTGAACCATGAGCCGAATGGCTGAGATGGATGTTGATCCATGGATGAGAATGAATGCATGTATATGCTGAATTATTGATAATTATGATTTGCACTTCCACTATCAGAGGCACGAGATTCCTGGGAGAAAGCAGTGGCTAGCTGATGAGCGGATAATTTATACGCTTTTTGGCATTGTTTTTAGGTAGTTTTTAGTAAGTTCAAGCTACATTTAGGGATGTTTTCATTAGTTTTTATGTTAAATTCACATTTCTGGACTTTACTATGAGTTTGTGTATTTTTCTGTGATTTCAGGTAAATTCTGGCTGAAATTGAGGGACTTGAGCAAAACTCTGATAGGAGGCTGATAAAGGACTGCTGATGCTGTTGGAATCTGACCTCCCTGCACTCGAAATGTATTTTCTGGAGCTACAGAATTTCAAATGGCGCGCTCTCAATGGCGTTGGAAAGTAGATATCCAGAGCTTTCCAGCAATATATAATAGTCCATACTTTATTTGGGAATTGATGACTTAAACTGGCACTTAACGCCAGTTCCATGCTGCTGTGTGGAGTAAAACGCCAGAAACACGTCACGACCCGGAGTTGAACGCCCAAAACACGTTACAACTTGGCGTTCAACTCCAAAAGAAGCCTCGGCTCGTGGATAGATCAAGCTCAGCCCAAACACACACCAAGTGGGCCCCGGAAGTGAATTTATGCATCAATTACTTACTTCTGTAAACCCTAGTAGCTAGTTTAGTATAAATAGAACATTTTACTATTGTATTCAGTTTCTTTTGACCACGTTACATCTTTGGTCTCAGTTTTGTTTTATTCTTCATCATAGGAGGCCATTGATCACGTTTTGGGGGGCTGGTCATTCGGCCATTCCTGAACCTTTCACTTTTGTATTTTTAACGGTGGAGTTTCTACACACCATAGATTAAGGGTGTGGAGCTCTGCTGTACCTCAAGCTTTAATACAATTACTACTATTTTCTATCCAATTCTCTTTATTCCTGTTCTAAGATATTCGTTGCACTTCAACTTGATGAATGTGATGATCCGTGACACTCATCATCATTCTCACCTATGAACGCGCGTGATTGACAACCACTTCCGTTCTACCTTAGGCCGGGCGCATATCTCTAGATTCCTTAATCAGAATCTTCGTGGTATAAGCTAGATTGATGGCGGCATTCATGGGAATCTGGAAAGTCTAACCTTGTCTGTGGTATTCCGAGTAGAATTCCGGGATTGAATGACTGTGACGAGCTTCAAACTCCTGAAGGCTGGGCGTTAGTGACAGACGCAAAAGAATCAAGGGATTCTATTCCAACCTGATTGAGAACCGACAGATGATTAGCCGTACTGTGACAGAGCATTTTGACCTTTTTCACTGAGAGGATGGGATGTAGCCATTGACAACGGTGATGCCCTACATACAGCTTGCCATGGAAAGGAGTAAGAGGGATTGAAGGAAGAAGTAGGAAAGTAGAAAAAGAAAGGGCACAGTATCTCTATACGCTTATCTGAAATTCCCACTATTAATTTACATAAGTATTTCTATCCCTTTATTTTATTTATCTTTTAAATATCTAATCCAATTACATTTGACTCTACCTGACTGGGATTTACAAGATGACTCTAGCTTGCTTCATACCAACAATCTCTGTGGGATCGACCCTTACTCACGTAAGGTATTACTTGGATGACCCAGTACACTTGCTGGTTAAGTTGAACGGAGTTGTGTCCACACATAGCAAAGAGCCATTATAATTATTCCATACAACAACAAAGAATACAACATTGATGATCACAATTTCGTCCACCAAGTTTTTGGCGCTGTTGCCGGGGATTGTTCGAGTATGGACAACTGACGGTTCATCTTGTTGCTCAGATTAGGTAATTTTCTTTTCAAAAAGTTTTCAAAAAATTTTTCAAATTTTTTTTTATTTTTCGTTTTTCTAATAATGTTTTTCGAAAAAAATAATAAAAATAAAAAAATATTTTGTGTTTCTTGTTTGAGTCTTGAGTCAACTTTTAAGTTTGGTGTCAATTGCATGCTTTAAAATTTTTTCTTGTATTTTTCGAAAATTCATGCATTCATGGTGTTCTTCATGATCTTCAAGTTGTTCTTGACAAGTCTTCTTGTTTGATCTTGATGTTTTCTTGCTTTGTGTTGTTTGTTGTTTTTCATATGCATTTTTCGTTTGTTAGAGTCATGCATTAAAGATTTCTAAGTTTGGTGTCTTGCATGTTTTCTTTGCATTAAAAATTTTTCAAAAATATGTTCTTGATGTTCATCATGATCTTCAAAGTGTTCTTGGTGTTCATCTTGACATTCATAGTGTTCTTGCATGCATCTTGTGTTTTGATCCAAAATTTTCATGTTTTGGGTCACTTTTGTGTTTTTCTCTCTCATCATAAAAAAAATTCAAAAATAAAAAAAATATCTTTTCCTTATTTCTCTCCAAAATTTCAAAAATTTGAGTTGACTTAGTCAAAAAATTTTTAAATTTAGTTATTTCTTGTAAGTCAAGTCAAATTTTCAATTTTAAAAATCTTATCATTTCAAAATCTTTTTCAAAAATCATATCTTTTTCATTTTTTTTTCTATTTTTTTTCAAAAATTTTGAAAATTATTTTCCAAAAATCTTTTTCTTAATTTTATTTCAAATTTTCGAAAATTACACTAACAAGTAATATGATTGATTCAAAAATTTGAAGTTTGTTACTTTCTTGTTAAGAAAGGTTCAATCCTTAGAATCTAGAATCATATCTTTTAGTTTCTTGTTAGTCAAGTAATCAATTTTAATTTTAAAAATTAAATCTTTTCAAAATATCTTTTTTTTATCTTTTTTTAATCATATATTTTTATCTTATCTTTTTCAAAATTTTATCTTTTTCAAAAATTTTGATTTCAAAATATCCTATCTTATCTTATCTTCTTATCTTTTCAAATTTGATTTTAATATCTTTTTCAACTAACTATGTGACTTTTTGTTTGTTTCTTATCTTTTTCAAAACCACCTAACTACTTTTCTCTCTCTAATTTTCGAAAATACCTCTCTCTTTTTCAAAAATTATTTTTAATTGTTTTAAATTTTAATTTTAATCATATCTTATCTTTAATTTTCAAAATTACTAACTCCTTTTTCAAAATTATTTTCGAATTTTCCCTCTCTTTTCTTATTCTATTTAATTATTTATTTACTAACACTTCTCTTCACCTCTCTTCATCCAAAAATCCGAACTCACTCCTCCCCCTGTGTTTGGATTCTTCACTCTTCCTTCTTCTATTCTCTTCTTCTTTTTTACTAACATAAAGGAATCTCTATACTGTGACATAGAGGATTCCCCTTCTTTTCTTGTTTTTCTTCTCTTTCATATGAGCAGGAACAAGGAAAAAGGCACTCTTGTTGAAATTGATCCAGAACCTGAAAGGACTCTGAAGAGGAAACTAAGAGAAGCTAAATTACAACAATCCAGAAATAACCTTTCAGAAATTTTCGAACAAGAGAAGGAGATGGCAGCCGAACCCAACAACAATAATGCAAGGAAAATGCTTGGTGACTTCACAAAACCAACGTCCAAATTTGATGGAAGAAGCATCTCCATTCCTGCCATTGGAGCCAACAATTTTGAGCTTAAACCTCAACTAGTTGCTTTAATGCAACAGAACTGCAAGTTTTATGGACTTCCATCTAAAGATCCTTACCAGTTTTTAACTGAGTTCTTGCAGATTTGTGAGACTGTTAAGACAAATGGAGTAGATCCTGAAGTCTACAGGCTAATGCTTTTCCCTTTTGCTGTAAGAGACAGAGCTAGAATATGGTTGGACTCACAACCTAAAGATAGCCTAGACTCCTGGGATAAGCTGGTCACGGCCTTCTTGGATAAATTCTTTCCTCCTCAAAAGCTGAGCAAGCTTAGATTGGATGTTCAGACCTTCAAACAAAAGGATGGTGAATCCCTATATGAAGCTTGGGAAAAATACAAGCAGTTGACCAAAAGGTGTCCATCTGACATGTTTTCAGAATGGACCATATTAGATATATTCTATTATGGTCTATCTGAGTTTTCAAAAACGTCACTGGACCATTCTGCAGGTGGATCCATTCACCTAAAGAAAACACCTGCAGAAGCTCAAGAACTTATTGACATGGTTGCAAATAACCAATTCATGTACACTTCTGAGAGGAATTCGTGAATAATGGGACACCTCAGAGGAAGGGAGTTCTTGAAATTGATGCTCTGAATGCCATATTGGCTCAGAACAAAGTGTTGACTCAGCAAGTTAACATGATTTCTCAAAGTCTGAATGGATGGCAAAATGCATCCAACAGTACTAAAGAGGAAGCTTCTGAAGAAGCTTATGATCCTGAGAACCCTGCAATAGCAGAGGTAAATTACATGGGTGAACCTTATGGAAACACCTATAACTCATCATGGAGAAATCATCCAAATTTCTCACGGAAGGATCAACTAAAGCCTCAACAAGGCTTTAATAATGGTGGAAGAAATAGGCTCAGTAATAACAAGCCTTTTCCATCATCTTCTCAGCAACAGACAGAAAATTTGAACAGAGCCCCTCTAATTTAGCAAACTTAGTCTCTGATCTGTCAAAAGCCACTTTCAGTTTCATGAGTGAAACAAGATCCTCCATCAGAAATCTGGAGGCACAAGTGGGCCAGCTGAGTAAGAAAGTCATTGAAACTCCTCCCAGTATTCTCCCAAGCAATACAGAAGAGAATCCAAAAGGAGAGTACAAGGCCATTGATGTGATCAATATGACCGAATGCACAAGGGAGGAGAAGGACGAAAATCATAGTGAGGAGGACCTCCTGGGACGTCTCTCAAGCAAGAAGGAATTTCCTATTAAGGATCCAAAGGAATCTGAGGCTCATATAGAGACCATAGAGATTCCATTAAATCTTCTTCTGCCATTCATGAGCTCTGAAGACTATTCTTCCTCTGAAGAGGATGAAGATGTGACTGGAGAGCAAGCTGCTCAATATTTAGGAGCTATTATGAAGCTGAATGCCAAGTTGTTTGGTAATGAGACTTGGGAAAGTGAACCTCCCTTGCTCATTAGTGAACTAGATACCTGGGTTCAGCAAATTTTACCTCAAAAGAGACAAGATCCTGGCAAGTTCTTAATACCTTGTACCATAGGCACCATGACCTTTGAAAAAGCTCTATGTGATCTGGGGTCAGGGATAAATCTTATGCCATTCTCTGTAATGGAGAAGCTGGGGATCATTGAGGTACAACCTGCCTTGTTCTCATTACAATTGGCAGACAAGTCATTAAGACAAGCTTATGGATTAGTAGAGGACTTGTTAGTAAAGGTTGAAGGCCTTTACATCCCTGCTGATTTCATAATCTTAGACACTAGGAAGGAAGAGGATGAATGCATCATCCTTGGAAGACCCTTCCTAGCCACAGCAGGAGCTGTGATAGATGTCAACAGAGGTGAATTAGTCCTTCAATTGAATGGGGACTACCTTGTGTTTAAGGCACATGGCCATCCTTCTGTGACAAAAGAGAGTAAGCATGAAGAGCTTCTCTCAGTACAGAGTCAAACAGAACCCCCACAGTCAAACTCTCAGTTTGGTGTTGGGAGGCCACAACCAAACACTAAGTTTGGTGTTAAGACCCCATATCCAAACTCTAAGTTTGGTGTTGGGAGTTTTACAATATTGACCTGATCACCTTTGTGGCTCCATGAGAGCCCACTGTCAAGCTAATGACATTAAAAGAGCGCTTGTTGGGAGGCAACCCAATTTTTATTTATCTAATTTTTATTTTATGTTATTTTTATTTTGTGTTTTATTAGGTACATGATCATGTGGAGTCACGAAAAAAAATATAAAAATTAAAAACAAAATAAAAAATAGCAGAAGAAAAATCACACATTGGAGGGAGGACATACTGGCGTTCAACGCCAGTAAGGAGCATCTGGCTGGCGTTCAACGCCAGAACAGAGCATGAATCTGGCACTGAACGCCAGAAACAAGCAACATCCTGGCGTTTGAACGCCAGGAATGTGCCTTGAGGAAAGTTGGCGCTGAACGCCAGTAACAAGCATGGAACTGGCGTTCAATGCCAGAAACATGCTACACATGGGCGTTGAACGCCCAGAGTGTGCATCATCTCGGTGTTTAAATGCCAGAATGGTGTGCAAAGGCATTTTACATGCCTAATTGGCGCAGGGATGTAAATCCTTGACACTTCAGGATTTGTGGACCCCACAGGATCATCTCAGGATCTGTGGACCCCACAAGATCCCCACCTAATCTCAGTGTGACCCCACAAGATCCCCACCTACATATTCCCACCTTACCTCCTAATCCTATACACTCTTCCCCAAACACACTTCCCAACAACTTCAATCTCTCTTCCCAATTACCCCTTCACCACTCACATCCATCCACTCTTCCCCATAACCCCACCCACCTTCAAATTCAAAAACTTTCCGACCCAAACCCACCCTAAATGACCGAAACTACACCCACTCCCCTCCCTATATACCCTTCCATTCTACTTCATTTTCACACATCACAACCCCCTCTTCTACCCTTGGCCAATCCATCTCCCCTCACTATCCTCCATCTTTTCTTCTTCTCTTCTTCTCCTCTTTCTTCTCTTGCTCGAGGGCGAGCAATATTTTAAGTTTGGTGTGTAAAAGCATAAGCTTTTTGTTTTTCCATTACCATCAATGGCACCTAAGGCCGAGAATCCTCTAGAAAGGAAAGGGAAGACAAAAGCTTCCACCTTCGAGTCATGGGAGATGGAAAGATTCATCTCCAAAAGCCAACAAGACCACTTCTATGATGTTGTGGCATAGAAGAAGGTGATCCCCGAGGTCCCTTTCAAGCTCAAGAAAAATGAGTATCCGGAGATCCGACATGAGGTCCGAAGAAGAGGTTGGGAAGTCCTAACCAACCCCATGCAACAAGCCGGAATTTTAATGGTTCAAGAGTTCTATGCCAATGCATGGATCACTAGAAACCATGATCAAAGTGTGAACCCGAGTCCAAAGAATTATCTCACAATGGTTCGGGGGAAATACTTAGATTTTAGTCCAGAAAATGTAAGGTTGGCATTCCACTTGCCCATGATGCAAGGAGATAAACGCCCCTACACTAGAAGGGTCAACTTTGATCAAAGGTTGGACCAAGTCCTCATGGACATATGTGTGGAAGGAGCTCAATGGAAAAGAGACTCCAAAGGCAAGCCAGTTCAACTGAGAAGATTGGACCTCAAACCTATGGCTAGAGGATGGTTGGAGTTCATTCAACGCTCCATCATTCCCACTAGCAACCGATCTGAAGTTACTGTGGATCGGGCCATCATGATTCACAGCATCATGATTGGAGAGGAAGTAGAAGTTCATGAAGTCATCTCAAATGAAATCTACAAAATAGCCGATAAGCCCTCCAACACGGCAAGGCTAGTTTTTTCTCATCTTATTTGCCATCTATGTTACTCAGCTGGAGTTATCATAGAAGGAGACATCCTCATTGAAGAGGATAAGCCCATCACCAAGAAGAGGATGGAGCAAGCAAGAGAGACCCTCCACGGATCTCAAGAGATGCATGAGGAAGCTCATCATCAAGAAATCCCTGAGATGCCTCAAGGGATGCACTTTCCTCCCAACAACTATTGGGAACAACTCAACACTTCCTTAGAAGATTTGAGCCACAATGTGGAACAATTAAGGGTGGAACATCAAGAGCACTCTATCATTCTCCATGAAATAAGAGAAGATCAAAGAGCAATGAGGGAGGAGCAACAAAGGCAAGGAAGGGATATAGAAGAGCTTAAGGACATTGTTGGTCCTTCAAGAAGAAGACGCCACTAAGGTGGATTCATTCCTTGTTCTTATTTCTTTCTGCTTTTCGGTTTTTATGTTGTGTGTTCATTTATGTTTTGTGTCTCTACTTCATGATCATTAGTGTTTAGTAACTATGTCTTAAAGCTATGAATAATTCCATTAATCCTTCACCTTTCTTAAATGAAAAATGTTTTTAATTCAAAAGAACAAGAAGTACATGAATTTCGAATTTATCTTTGAATTTAGTTTAATTATATTGATGTGGTGACAATACTTTTTGTTTTCTGAATGAATGATTGAACAGTGCATATTTTTTATCTTGTTGTTTATGAATGTTAAAACTGTTGGCTCTTGAAAGAATGATGAACAAAGAGAAATGTTATTGATGATCTGAAAAATCATGAAATTGATTCTTGAAGTAAGAAAAAGCAGTGAAAAATCAAAGGCTTGCGAAAAAAAATTGAAAGAAAAAGAAAAAGCAAGCAGAAAAAGCCAATAGCCCTTAAAACCAAAAGGCAAGGGTACAAAGGATCCAAGGCTTTGAGCATCAATGGATAGGAGGGCCCAAGGAAATAAAATCCAGGCCTAAGCGGCTAAATCAAAGCTGTCCCTAACCATGTGCTTGTGGCATGCAGGTCCAAGTGAAAAACTTGAGACTGAGTGGTTAAAGTCGTGATCCAAAGCAAAAAGAGTGTGCTCAAGAGCTCTGGACACCTCTAACTGGGGACTCTAGCAAAGCTGAGTCACAATCTGAAAAGGTTCACCCAGTCATGTGTCTGTGGCATTTATGTATCCAGTGGTAATACTGGAAAACAAAGTGCTTAGGGCCACGGCCAAGACTCATAAGTAGCTGTGTTCAAGAATCAACATACTTAACTAGGAGAATCAATAACACTATCCGAAATTCTAAGTTCCTAGAGAAGCCAATCATTCTAAACTTCAAAGGAAAAAGCGAGATGCCAAAACTATTCAGAAGCAAAAAGCTACAAGTCCCGCTCATCTAATTAGAATTAATATTCATTGATATTTTGGAATTTATAGTATATTCTCTTCTTTTTATCCTATTTGATTTTCAGTTGCTTGGGGACAAGCAACAATTTAAGTTTGGTGTTGTGATGAGCGGATAATTTATACGCTTTTTGGCATTGTTTTTAGGTAATTTTTAGTAAGTTCAAGCTACTTTTAGGGATGTTTTCATTAGTTTTTATGTTAAATTCACATTTCTGGACTTTACTATGAGTTTGTATCTTTTTCTGTGATTTCAGGTAAATTCTGGCTGAAATTGAGGGACTTGAGCAAAACTCTGATAGGAGGCTGACAAAGGACTGCTGATGCTGTTGGAATCTGACTTCCCTGCACTCGAAATGGATTTTCTAGAGCTACAGAACTCCAAATGGCGCGCTCTCAACGGCGTTGGAAAGTAGACATCCAGAGCTTTCCAGAAATATATAATAGTCTATACTTTATTTGGGAATTGACGACGTAAACTGGCGCTCAACGCCAGTTCTATGCTGCTGTCTGGAGTAAAACGCCAGAAACACGTCACGACCCGGAGTTGAACGTCCAAAACACGTTACAACTTGCCGTTCAACTCCAAAAGAAGCCTCAGCTCGTGGATAGATCAAGCTCAGCCCAAACACACACCAAGTGGGCCCCGAAAGTGAATTTATGCATCAATTACTTACTTCTGTAAACCCTAGTAGCTAGTTTAGTATAAATAGAACATTTTACTATTGTATTCAGTGTCTTTTGACCACGTTACATCTTTGGTCTCAGTTTTGTTTTATTCTTCATCTTAGGAGGCCATTGATCACGTTTTGGGGGGCTGGCCATTCGGCCATGCCTGAACCTTTCACTTATGTATTTTTAACGGTGGAGTTTCTACACACCATAGATTAAGGGTGTGGAGCTCTGCTGTACCTCAAGCTTTAATACAATTACTACTATTTTCTATCCAGTTCTCTTTATTCCTGTTCTAAGATATTCGTTGCACTTCAACTTAATGAATGTGATGATCTGTGACACTCATCATCATTCTCACCTATGAAAGCGCGTGATTGACAACCACTTCCGTTCTACCTTAGGCCGGGCGCATATCTCTTAGATTCCTTAATCAGAATCATCGTGGTACAAGCAAGATTGATGGCGGCATTCATAGGAATCCGGAAAGTCTAACCTTGTCTGTGGTATTCCGAGTAGGATTCCGGGATTGAATGACTGTGACGAGCTTCAAACTCCTGAAGGCTGGGCGTTAGTGACAGACGCAAAAGAATCAAGGGATTCTATTCCAACCTGATTGAGAATCGACAGATGATTAGCCGTGCTGTGACAGAGCATTTGGACCTTTTTCACTGAGAGGATGGGATGTAGCCATTGACAACGGTGATGCCCTACATACAGCTTGCCATGGAAAGGAGTAAGAGGGATTGAAGGAAGAAGTAGGAAAGTAGAAAAAGAAAGGGCACAGTATCTCCATACGCTTATCTGAAACTCCCACTATTAATTTACATAAGTATTTCTATCCCTTTATTTTATTTATCTTTTAAATATCTAATCCAATTACATTTGGCTCTACCTGACTGGGATTTACAAGATAACTCTAGCTTGCTTCATACCAACAATCTCTGTGGGATCAACCCTTACTCACGTAAGGTATTACTTGGATGACCCAGTACACTTGCTGGTTAAGTTGAACGGAGTTGTGTCCACACATAGCAAAGAGCCATTATAATTATTCCATACAACAACAAAGAATACAACATTGATGATCACAATTTCGTCCACCACTAGCCACCACGTGCTCCAGGTGGAGACTCGAGACTCTGCTGATCCTATGTCGTAAGTGTGGCCGGGCATTGTGAAAGTCCCGGATGAGCTCGCCCCTGTAAATATTCACCAGTGAAGGTGATGGATATGGATCATGATTATGATCAAGTTTATGATGAGTATAACTTGAGTTGGGGATGCACGACAGAGGGACAGTCCAATGGTTAGTTACCAGGACTTGTCGGGTTGGCTCTATAACCGACAGATGATATCTTCAGCCACTAGGACAGGCATGCATCATATGCATCTATGTGACATTATTTGGGTGTGCATATTGTACTTGGTTTGCCTATGTGATTAACTGCTAATTCTTCTACTTGCAATAACTGTTTGTTTGTGCTTGCATCTTCCTATTCGTGTTTGCTACTGAGACTCTGTTGGACTGTGGTGATTAGTTGATGGTTGGATTGTTTGGGTCTAGGGCCGTGGTTAGAATGAGATGAACCGATGGTTGGTTTTGGTTTTGTGTTTCTGGTTTTGAAAAATATGAAAGGCTATTTTGGTTCAGCATAGATAAACCTTTTTAAAAGGCTTTTGAGTTTTGAGAATTGAACGGTACTTCTTTCAGAAAAGATTTCTGACTTTACTTTTATTGTAAACCATTGTTTTTGAAAAGAGGCATAAGACAGTTATTAATCACTGGTACGGTTTATCTTCACGTATCCTATTACAGTAATTCCCAAAAACCCCTACTGAGAATCCTTTCGAGGATGATGTTCCACCCCCCTACTTTTTTCCCTTTCAGGATATGGGCGCAGAAGTCACGAAGAGTTTATTTAGTTGTTGTGAAAATGCTCTGTGTTGCTTTAGATTATTATTTATTGTACCCTCGCTTTTATCTTGATATATTTTTGTAAGAGGGATAGGGATTGTATTGGTTATTGTCTGTAATATTATTTATATATATGGATGTACTCTTTATGAGTTTCTGTAAGTTGTATGGTATGTATGGATGTACGTTGTATAGCAAAAGTATTTTCGGGAGCGGTTTTGAGGTTTAAAGTTTTAAACAGGCTCATATTTTAGTATCAAATAGTAAATGTGTCATTGTAATGTCCGCGCTATTAGAGTCGCGCAGCCGGAAGCGTGAGCTTTTTGTAGTTAGGGTGTTACATTATGGTATCAGAGCGGTCTTTCCTGTAGAGCCTGAGAAATGGACCGACTATGCTTCAATTGCATACTCTGAGCATTTGTCATGTACTAAGTCTTGTCGAATGATGAGGATTAGAGCTTTATGCACATGACGGTCTATTGATTAACGCTGTTAGTCTTGCATTGCATAATTCTTGGTATTAAGTTTGGCCGGCTTAATACTAGTGAATTTTGTACATGAAAGCACTAATGGGTTATCATAGACAATATAAGAGTTTTAAGTAAAGCGAATCGCGGGTTTTGGGAGCATTAGAAACTACTTCTCGAGGCTATTCAGTTGTGTATCTTGGATTTTGTTCGAGTCGACCTGTTCTTTCATATCCTAACTTGAAGTTCTTGGTTGCTAATCCCCATGAAAAGTAGTTTGCTTTTGCAACTCTATTCTCCTATTCATATGCATTCTTGTTTGATCTTAAGTGCATATGCTTGTTTGAAATCCTTGTTGTATCTATCTTTTTTTGTTTGAGTTCTTCTTAAATTACGTGTTCTTTGATAGAGCTTTGAACTGGTATTAATGCGTTGTGCTTTTAACTCCGGATTCCGAGTCCATTAATAGAGAAATTTTTGATTCAGTTTTTCTCTTATTTAACAGTGATCACAACCAATTTTGAGATTTTTATGAAAATTGCTGTTAAAAAGATATATACTTATCTATATGTGCAATTTTGAAGATTTCTTATACAGTTTAACAACTATTTATTTCTAATACCTCGTCTGTGCTTTTACTGTGTTATGGAACTACACCTTCTTTAAATACAAATTGACTTTCTAGTAATTTTACTACGGTTCCAATGCACATCTTCATTTGATTATGTATTTGGGTATTTTTCAAAACTCCGAAAAGAAAGAATTTTTTGCTTTTACTCAGGTTGAGTTTCGTTTGGTAAACTTCACTTAATTTATTTTGATTTGAGTTTGGTTTAGCCTACTACATTGTTTATGTCATTGTGATTCTTCTAAAAATGATGGACTCGCAACTTTCTTCTTATGAACGGACTCATTCTCTCTTAAGCTTTCCATCTCCATGAATGTCATGTTTGACTTTGTTTTTGACTAATCTTTTACATCTTGTGAACATTACCATTGATCTTGGTTTTTTCTCTCTTGTGAATCTCACTCTTATGTGAGTCAGCTTGATTTGTTTCAATTTCGTGCATCGTCTATCCTCTCATTATCTCTACAAGAGTTTTTAGCCAAAGATTTATCCTTGAGAAATTACTAATGGTTGAGTTGTCTTTTTCTATGACTTTTGTATTCTTTTGAATCAATTGAAAGCTTGTTTGATGTCTCATGCCTAGTGGATCTTGTTTGAGCTATCTTGGTTTAAGATCCTTTTGTTGCATGGCTTGACTTCTTTTTAGTACATCTTAAACTTCTTGAATGTTCTTCTGAGATGGTGATTTCAAGAACACTTTTGGAGTCTTGTTTTGAACCTTTTAAAGAAGTTTTGAATTCTCTTTTAAGAAGTTTTAAACAGAATTTATTTTCTATTGCTTGATTGAGATTGAAACCATTATTCAATTTTGGCGAAGTTAATTTAAAGTTGGCATGCGCTATTCTAAATGAGGTTTTGGAAAGCTTCCTTATTTAGTAGAAACCGGTTTGTTTGTAACGCACCACTTATTTTCTTACTAGATTGTAAGCAAATTTTTACCTCGGAATTTCCTTTCTAAAAAGAGTTTAACTTTCTCTTTGTCCTTGCTAAAACTTTTATACACGCTTGTTGGAGTATGGACTCTAAAAATTTTTGAACAAGCATTTGATTTCTCTTCCGAGTTTTATGATTGCCTTTGGTTAGGTTGTGCACCTAATTATCTTTCTAACATATTTGAGGAAATATTTTGGCTCTTAGCCAAACTTATGTTCATTTTGTTTTTAAAACTCTACATAATCTACATCAATTTGAAATCGAATTAGAGCAAAGCCACGTTATTGCTTTTGTTGCCCTCTTGAGGAATGTTTGCTATTGAGCTTTTCTTCTAAATTGTGAAGTGATTTTCCGCAAGTTTTTTATTCTTTTTTGAACAATGTATTTGGAAGTATTTTTAATCATGCTCTTAAGTTCTGTGAGCTTTGTCTTAGGTTTGAGATATTCTTTTCTGGACACTTCATGCTTCTTTGACTCAGCTTGAATTTGTTTCAAAATAATGCGCTGAATTTTCTTTTTATTGGTCTTGTTGGATTTCTTTGATACAAGGGTTATCTTTGAAGTTGTCAATCGATTTATTTCTAGTAAACTTCATTGGTTGAGCGTCTTTGTTTACCTGAATTGGATACATTCTCTCAAATCTATTAGTATTATTCTTGACATGTGTCCCTCCTTTCTGAATCTTGTATCCTTCTGAGTAGACTCGAGAATTGTTTTGATATCACATGCGACTTGTAGACGTAGTAACGTGATGCGTTAGTTCTTTAAGACGTGATATGTGTATACAGAAACTGGAGCAGTAGGTGTGCAACGTTATGAGTTGTGGGTGTTTTGTTCCTTGCGAACGGGTTTGTGGTTGTTAGGCTTATGATCGGCTATGAGGTTGTAAAATGATTGGTGGAGTTGGGAAATTGAAGTTCTGAAGTGGGAACAAGATTTGTCGGTGAACGTTATGCCGCTGTTTAAATACCAACATGCTTTACAGCCTTTTACCACACTAATTACCACTTTGCCTTGTGAATGCCTATCCTGATTTGCACCCTATTTTGGCACCTCAAGTTTTTGTAAAGCCTTCAGATCATATGACCTTGTGCATTGAGCCTATCTTGTAATGTTTGCTTTACAATCACACTCCTACCTTTGTATTTTTATGCATACGGCCATTTAAGTACTTGAAAACCGTATATATGTTTATATTTTGAGATATTTTTGCTTCTTCCTTAAATGTGTTCAAGGGTGAACTGTTATGAATTTTCTTTCGTTTTGTATCAATTTTCGAGGGCGAAAATTTTTATAAGGTGGGTAGAATATAAGACCCAGAATCTTTGAAAAGTATTTTTATGATCAAGTCTCAAATCATATAGTTATTTATAGCCTTAATTTCAAAAATTATTTTATTAAAGATAATTAAGGCAAGTTTTGATTTATTGAATTTGAGATAAGTTATTGTTTTTAACCAATTTTACAATTATTGGATTATTTTCTATATTTAAATCATATAATTGGTAGTTGTAAAATAAAAAGGATTTTTATATGATTTTGAACTAAATAATTAATACTTTAGAATATTGATATTACTATTTTGGAAAATGAAGAAATTAAGTATATTATTTCTAATTATTTGGTGGGGACATTTTATTGGAAATAATTTGTAAAATTGATGAGCAAATAGTATTTTTATACATTATTATTGTTGGATTATAATTTATTTCTAATTACTATATTATCCCTATTTTTAAGTGGAATTACTAAAATGCCCCTAACCCTAATTTTTTAAAAAATGAAACCCTAACACAGTAACCCGTACCCGACCCGGTTCCCTATTCACCCACACCCAGTAGCAGCAACGCACCTCTTCCCCTTTCTCCATTCCTGCGCAACAGCAGTAGGGAAAAGGAACCAAGCAGCAGCCTCTATTCCTCCTCTTCAACGCTGCGCAGCCCCAACCCCCTTCTTTACTGTCTTGCTGCGCAGCCATCACACATATGCGGCTTCCCCTCCTCCCATGAAAGAAACCAAAACAGAAGTAGAGAAGGGAGAAGGAGTCTGTGTCGCGCCAGGAGAAGAAGACAAGGGGAGGGAGGAGAACCGCACCAACGCGTCAGGTTTCACTACCGCCGTCGCGTCGTTGTCGTCCCTGCAAGCTGCCGTCGCGTCGCATCGCCGGATCGCCGCGCGTGAGGAGCCGTGTCATCGCGCCACCCAGTCGCTGGTCTGATGCCTCTATTCCACTGCTGTACCACTAAGAAGAGAGAGCCGCGCCGTAACTCAGCCACTGCTAACCCACCGAAGCTGGAGTACGAGAAGAGGAGAAAGGGACGCTACCTTGCGTCGTCACCGGCACGCCTGAGCGCTGTTGCTGCGGGCGCGCCGTCGGCAGAGCTGGGTAGTCGTTGTCCTTGTCGGTGGCGAGAGAGAAATAATGAAATCCCCTCCATTTCTGTTACCTTGGTCCGTTGGGAAAGGGAAGGCGCCACCGTGTCTTCCGTTGCCACCGTCAGAAAATGGTTCAGGCCGCCGCAGGTGCCGCTGCCGGAGAGGAAGTTGCGCCTCTGTGTTTCCAGCTGCCGGGAGTGGTTATGTGGCTTCCGGGATCACTGCCGGAGCTCCGGGCTGAGCTTCTGTCACTTGAGACCCTGCTGCCGTCGCCGAAAAAATTTGTCGGGAAGGGTTTTAATTGTGGTTTCTGTCCTTTTTGAATTCCGAGAATACTATAGTCACTGCATGTTGGTTTTAGTTGTCGTGATCAGAATTTGTCGCCGCTGCCGCTTGAAGTGGCTGCCAGGCTGCCGCCGAATCGGCCCAAAAACTGCCGCTGTTTCGGTTCAGCCGTCCTTTCTTAGTTTCGGTAAGTAATTATGTTTCAAAAAGACTCGCGTTAGTATTCGGTCGTGTTGGTTAATGAATATGAGTTTTGATAACGTGGGATCGAGTCCTGATTATTATATGTTGCGATTAGTGTTGCTATTGTTATTGCAAAAGTGGTTGGGAGCTGAGGTTTTAGTTCTCGTTAGTTCGGTTTGAGGCGGAAAGGACTTGATGAGGTATTTGGGTTATGGATTTGCGTTTTAAGGTAGGGGAGCTTTCCAAAAACTATACTTTATGTATTGGAATTATTACATATGGATACTGATGTGAGAAAATGTGTATTTGGTGATTGTATCGGCCTTATGTATGGTTTGAATTGTCTCGATTGATTATGAACATTTGTTGGTTGGATTTGTTGTGTGGTTTTGTGAAATGAAATGCTTTTGAAGTTGATTCTTTTAAAGCTTTGAAATCGAGTTTAATCCGTTGAGGATTGATTTGAGTTAACTTTCTTGAGAATGTGAAAAATAGAATACACTCTTGAATTCAGCCTGGTTTGCTTTAAATGATCTAGTTTGATAAATGATTATTGCTGAACCGTTTCTTTAAAGTTTTATAAGTGAGTTTATTCGGCTGATAATGATTTGATTTTGGAACGGTTTTCTTGAAATATGGAATTGAGATGACTGTTGGATTTTGGCCTGCCTTGGACCAATTTTGAAATTTGGACTATTGAAAAGGATTGTGGAACGGTTTTGTTGGGACCCGAACCGTGTGGCAAAGTCCAAGTTTTAGGGGAGGTGTTACCGAAATTCCAGTAGAATCCGGGACTTTACTGAAATGTTATTCGGAAACTTATGAGTTAACGACTTCTACTATTTTATCCGAATTATTAGGAAAGGGATGACTTATGCTTTTGAAGTGACTTACTAAAAGGGAAATTGTGATTTAGTTTTGTTTCTCAAGGTATTACATTTCCTTTGCGAACAAGTTATTTAAATGAAACTTATGCTTTAAGGCTGTTGGAATATGAAAAGGGTTTATGCCTTTGAATTTGACTTGGGGTTTTCAATTAAAGAAGTTTCAATGGTTTTGAAAGAACCCGAATATCTATTGACAAGTTTCATTTTGAAATATTTTGAGAAAGGCTTTAAGTACTCTTTGAATTCTGAATTCTTGCAAGACTAAAACAATTTCAAACAGTTGAATCGCTGTAGAGTTTATCATGGGGGTTGAAGCTGTTTTGCCTAAGTAAAGGAAACAGCTTTGAAAGAAGTAAATGATTACGTGACTCGGTTTGGCTTAGATCCTATTTTATTACTCAAATCTAGAAGCCAAGGTTTTTAACGATTTTAAAGTGAATTTGGAAAAATGAGTTATGTTATTCTCCCCTAAAGACTTGGGACTCTATCGAGAAACTTTGTTATAAAATCCCATTGTGGGATGGGTGATTTTGAATGTTCCCAAAATGAATCTTTAACTTTCCATGGTTTGGGAGTCTTGGAAAGAGGATGCCGAGAGCGGCTTTGTTTTAAAAAGGGAACTCACTTTGAGTAAATTTGGCTTATGAGCCTGAGATGATTTGAGAAATGAGATCTTTAAAGCCAAGGCTGAAAAGAGTTAAAATTCGATTTCAAAGTGAAATGAATTGAGAAAAAAGTGATTTATGGCTTAAAATGCCGATTTTATGAATTTAATGATGTTGAATGGTGGAAGTGCTGTTTTGTTATGGACCTGAATGGCTGTGTATGATTATGAATATTGGCTGGTTCTGGATTGAACCGTGAGCCAGAATGGCTGTGTATGATATGAATATCGGCTGGTTCTGGACTGAACCGTGAGCCGGATGGCTGAGATGGATGTTGATCCATGGATGAGAATGAATGCATGTATATACTGGATTATTGATAATTATGATTTGCACTTCCACTATCAGAGGCACGAGATTCCTGGGAAAAAGCAGTGGCTAGCCACCACGTGCTCCATGTGGAGGCTCGAGACTCTGCTGACCCTATGTCGTAAGTGTGGCCGGGCACTGTGAAAGTCCCGGATGAGCTCGCCCCCGTAAATATTCACCAGTGAAGGTGATGGATATGGATCATAATTATGATCAAGTTTATGATGAGTATAACTCGAGTTGGGGATGGACGACAGAGGGACAGTCCAATGGTTAGCTAACAGGACTTGTCGGGTTGGCTCTATAACCGACAGATGATATCTTCAGCCTCTAGGACAGGCATGCATCATATGCATCTATGTGACATTATTTGGGTGTGTATATTTTACTTGGTTTGTCTATGTGATTAACTGCTAATTGTTCTACTTGCAATAACTGTTTGTTTGTGCTTGCATCTTCCTATTCGTGTTTGCTACTGAGACTCTGTTGGACTGTGGTGATTGGTTGATGGTTGGATTGTTTGGGCCTAGGGCCGTGGTTGGAATGAGATGAACCGATGGTTGGTTTCGGTTTTGTGTTTCTGGTTTTGAAAAATATGAAAGGCTATTTTGGTTCAGCATAGATAAACCTTTTTAAAAGGCTTTTGAGTTTTGAGAATTGAACGGTTCTTCTTTCAGAAAAGATTTCTGACTTTACTTTTATTGTAAACCATTGTTTTTGAAAAGAGGCATAAGACGGGTATTAATCACTAGTACGGTTTATCTTCACGTATCCTATTACAGTAATTCCCAAAAATCCCCTACTGAGAACCCTTTCGAGGATGATGTTCTCACCCCCCCTACTTTTTCCCCCTTTTAGGATATGGGCGCAGAAGTCACGAAGAGTTTATTTAGTTGTTATGGAAATGCTCTGCGTTGCTTTAGATTATTATTTATTGTACCATCGCCTTTATCTTGGTATATTTTTGTAAGAGGGATAGGGATTGTATTGGTTATTTTCTGTAATATTATTTATATATATGGATGTACTCTTTATGAGTTTCTATAAGTTGTATGGTATGTATGGATGTACGTTGTATAGCAAAAGTATTATCGGGAGCGATTTTGCGGTTTAAAGTTTTAAACAGTCTCATATTTTAGTATTAAATAGTAAAAGTGTCGTCATAATGTCCGTGCTATTAGAGTCGCGCAGCCGGAAGCGTGAGCTTTGGTAGTTAGGGTGTTACAGTGTTCAATCACTGTCGTGATTCATCTCCTTCCTACCTCCTCTGCTAAGAGTGAAATTATCTAAACCATTAACGAAATCAACTTCGGAGAAATTATTGAAGAGGGAAAAATGTAGCATTTTTGTTGAACGATCAGGGGGCAATTTGTTCTTTAAATGATTGCTTGACACGTGTTGAGTTAACGACATAAGTAAGCAACATCCTTTAACTATAGACAGAGACATTAACAGATGGGGCAAAAAGTCTGACAAAGACAGTGGTTAGATGCTGCAATATCATTTTTAAATTGATGAGGGGGCAAAATAGGAGTTTGTGAAATGATTAAAGGTCAACGTGGGGTTTTACTCTAAAAAGTGATCCATTAGTTAGCAATTCTTAAATTGTCTTATTAGACATGATGAAAATAACTTCAACCTAATATTTCTCCTGTTTTGCTCCTCGCCAAATGATCTCAAACCAGACAGATATAATATCACTCTTGCCAACTCCAAAAATACAAATCAGCATGCCATTTAAACATCATTGGAATCTTTGATCTATGAAATGGTTTCCACCAAAATTCTTTAGGATTAGACATGAATCATTAAAAATACAATTCACACCAATATTTTTAGATCATTCGTGAGAATCCATCAATTCATTTGAATTTTCTTTTGTCCATATACGTTATATTTCAATATATAAATATTTATATCTTTACTAGAATCCTTTATGTGGAACAAAGTTTGAAACACTAACTCGATACAAATACATCAATATCTTACATGTTACAGACTTAAAGAAATCTAAAAGAACTAAGAAAAGTTGAAAAATATTTTGTATTAGTGAAGTTTTCAAAAGAATTTAAACTACATCTTAAATTAAGTGAGTGACAATTTTCTAAAAAATGATAGAGTAAACTATTTTCTTATACTTTAGAGATAACAGTTGAAACACGTCTATAAGACCACAAAATATTCTTATACTTAATATTATTCCTACCTGTTTGTGCATTAGTGACATTTTCATATTTTGGTAAACAAGAGAATTCTAGAGTTAATGTACAAATACATAGGAGACGGTCTTATCTCTACCCTCAATTTTGTGCTTATCAATCAAGGGTATGCCATAATAAACATCGTCAAGGTCACATTTTGGGACAATGAATCTCATCACCATTCATCTCATATGAATGATAGCAAACAATAAAACACCATAAATGTATTTGTACTCTTATATACATATGGTGAGAAACAAAAAAGCAACACTACTTATGAAATTTGTATGACTTTGTTACCCACATTAAATCACCTTAATGAGATCTCCAATTACTGTGATTAGATATCAATCATACAGTTTCATTCATTGGGCATCAGTCACATTCTCCTCGTGTTATTCAGTAAGCACAAATATACTCAAAAGAGGAGTGAATTTTCCCCCCAAAATAGTGTAATTCTATTTTTCATAGCCTTATTACGAATTCAACTGTTTAAACCACATACTTAATGTTTTTCGTATAACTTGGATTAGATTATTTAAATTAAAAGGCAAATAGTAATGTACTCATATTTTTCAATGGCTTGCAAGTAAGCCCAAGCATTTAGTAACTTAAAAACCGAATCAATTATTAGATTACTGTAGTTATTGATTTATTGGTTTAGAAATTTGATCAATTTAACTATGGCTAATCAAAATAACTAAATTCTTATAAAATAATATATAAAATTATAAATAAATACATACAAAAGTGCAAATTAAAAAATGGATAGCTCACCAATGTACAAGCTGTTCTGCAAATTAAAAAGTGCATGCATTTGCTTGTTGATTGGCAGCGCTGTAATAATCATAACTCACAAAAAAGAATCACTAAAATCAAAGAAAAGCTGAAAAGGAGAAGGCAAAAGGAAATTTGGCAAAGAAAATGAGAATTCAAGTTTTAGAGGCCAAATTAGCAGATGCTTATGAGTTATAGGAGAGATACTGAAGGGAGAAATCTAAACTGTAATGGCTACAATAGAGGAACTAGAATACAAAGTTTTTTCATGCGAAATTTCAAAACAAAAATCAAAAGAACAAGATGCACAGGCTCCAAGATAACTTGGGTTCCTACAAAGCTAACCCAAAAAGTATGTCACACATTGCTTAGGAATACTTTAGTGAGCTTTTCACTACTTCTAATCCAAGGAGGGCTATAGAAAAACTGGAGGAGATGGGTAGGCGGGTGGATGAGGATACTAATAGTAGACTTACCAAGAGAGTTACAGAGAAGGAAATCAATAAAGCTACCTTTTTTATTAATCTTTTTTAGCCTTGTGTGATGATGGTTTCACATGTAAATTCTTTCAATATTTCTGGAACATTATTAAAAAAGAAGTTGTAGATGTGGTTTCAAGCTTCTTTTGTAGGAAAAAAATATTAAGGAGTTTCAATCATACTCATATCTGCTTAATCCCTAAGGTCCTACCTGCTGACATTATGACATTGAATAGACTTATTAGTTTGAGTAGTGTTGTTTATAAGATTATTTTAAAAGTGCTAGTTCACTATATGCAGGGTGTTTTAAACATGGTAATTAGTGAAAATAAAAGTGCATTTGTTAAAGATTGACTAATTAGTGATAATACTCTAATTACACATGAACTGATGCATTCCCTAAAAACTAAGAGTAGCGGTGATTATGAAGTAGTATTGAAGCTTGATATGAGCAAAGTATACTACAGGGTAGAATGGTACTTTATTTGGGAAGTAATGAAGTTAGGTTTCGGCAACCAGTGGATCGGGTGGATGAAGGAGTGTGTAACTACTGTATCCTACTGTGTTACAGTGGATGATCAACCTCATGATTTTTTCAAACCATACAGAAGGTTGCGATAATGCGACCTCCTTTCCCTTTATCTTTCTCTTATTTGCGTAGAAAGGCTCTCCTATTTGCTCCACAGAAGAGGAGAACAAAGACAAAAAATCTCAAGATTTAAGATTAACAGTAGGTGTCCAACAATCAGCTACTTGTTATTTGATTCAAGTACTACAAAACTATAGGCAGCTAAGTGGACAATCGATAATCTTAATAAATCCTCTTTTTTTCAGCAAAAATATCCCCTACAAGTCAGAGATGATTTAGCACAAAGAATGGATATTTCCCATGTTGTAGCTCAAAACAAATATTTGGGTTATCAACGGTTATTCAATGGTCTGAAAAGAGCACCTTCAACTATATTAAAGATAAAGTAGAAAAAAAATTACAAAGGTGGAAAAGATCATTGTTCTCAGTAAGTGAAAGAGAAATATTTGTCAGGATAATACCAACAGCTGTTTCACGCTATACTTTGAGCTGTTTCAAATTACTTGACTCTTTATTAGAGGAAATACAGAGGAAGATAATGACATTTTGGTGGGGTCAAAGGAATTCGAAAAAGAAGCAACGGTGGATTAAATGGGATATTACTAGTAGAGAAAAAAAATCAAAGAGGCCTAGAATCAGGGGTCTAAAAACTTTCAACCTAGCCATACTTACCAAACAAGAATGGAGAATAGCCACTAAACCAAATTCATAAGTTAGTAAGCTTTACAAAGAAAGATATTTTAAGTATTCTACATTTTTTAGTCCTGAGACATATTACAATCTATCCTGGATATGAAGGAGCCTGCTTGAAAGGAGAAAGGTTTTGGAGAAAGGGACTGTTATGGAAAATCGGCTAAGAAAATTCAGTGAGAATTTTTAAAGACTCTTAGATCAGAAATTTATTGTCTATTGCTACTATGCAAAATTAGATCCCTAATGCTCAATTTGAATAGGTTAATAAACTCATTAACAACAACAGACAATGGGATAAACACACAATAACATCAAACTTTGCTCACATATTGCAACAAGAATATTACAAATAGAAATTAAAGAAAGAAAAGATAGACTAACCTAGTCCAAAAAAAAAATCAGGGAGCTACTCAATATCCACGGGTTACCAAATTACATATCATTTTTTTCATCCACCCATGTAGTAATAACTGGAAAGCATGCAGAGAAAAGAAGATGTGAAAAGTTTTCTGTAATTTGCGATGTGCTCCAAAAATAAAAATTTTTATTTAGTGTTCATTCATAAACAATTATACATTACACTCTTAAAGTGCAAAATAAACTTTAAGAATATTATTGAAAAATTATGATGACTTTTAAAAAAAAAGTGTATTATAAATATAATTTATCGCAAAATAAATAAGGTTTGAGAATATTATTGAAAAATTATAATGACTTTAAAAAAAAGTGTATTAAAATATGGTTTATCACAAAATTTTTTAGAACAGATAACATGGTATACTTTTTAGCTTAAATTAATTCTAATAAAACTATTATTGATACTTTTATTCTGGTTAGAATATAAGTTTTACGATTTTATCACTATGGGTAATGCTATGATACTGAAAGTAATTTTTTCAGTGCATGCTAAAATGAAGTGGCATGAAGAAAATGTGGACGCGTGGTTCACCTATAATCACAATTAGGAACAACAACTGATACACAACAGATAAGTGTCAATCATCCGTCAGTTAACAAAAAATAATTGGTGATGTTTACAGGATAAATTAATACAACATTAAAAGATTAATTAATTGTCAAAAGAGATAATCTCTTTTTTTTTTCTTTTTTGGTGTCTGGACCAAGAAATACTTTTTTGAACATAAAATTTAAATTGGGCCATGAAATGCTATTATAGTAATAATAAACAATAACAATATAAAACTCAAGAGAAGCCAATGAGCCTTGGCTCTAGTGGCATTACTCCCCTCTCCCCACTTCAAGGTCTAGGGTTCAAATCCTAGAGGAGACAATTGAGGAGAAAATGTGGTAAATATGTGAGGAGTGTGTGGGTGTGTTGTGTACCTAGGATTGGGGGTTGTCCAATCCACCGACCAAAAAAAAAAAAAAAAACCCAAGAGAATAAGTAATGATAATAATAGTAATATATATATATATATATATATATAGAGAGAGAGAGAGAGAGAGTAGTTTCCAATGACACACTTTTAAGTTTAAATCACCTTCTTCCATATAAATTGAAAAACCTAATTTTCTCTATCTCAAAAACTCATAACACATGAATTAGTTTTTAATCTTAAACTCTAAAACTTAAATTCTAAATAACATAATTATCAAAACCAAATTAGTAATTGATTCGATCATATAACCAATTTACCGAATTATTGGTTTAACTGATAAATTACTGATTCAATCGGTTGATTCAGTCATAATTAAATAAAAATATAAAATTATAAAAATAATTAAAATCAAAAGTTAAAATTTAAAATGTATATCTTTACAAGTATATTAATAGCGCTACGTCAATAAAAATAATTATTTTATATATATAATCGTATGAATGATTAGGACATATTTAAAATTAATTTCTATTTAAAATATCTGTATAATTTTAATCTCCAATCAATTTATTAACATAAATTATCTTTATTTTTAAATTTAATATATATATATATATATATTTGTTTAGTTTTATTTTTTCATAAATTTACTATTCTTTTAAAATTTTAATGATTTATTAATTACTTTGTATTTACTAAGCTCTTCAAAATTTTTTAATATTGATGTGTCTATGTCTACGTTTGGAGTAATTGATGTTTTCACTGCTTTGTTAATATCACATTAGGCATATGTAATTATCCCAATTCCCAACTCTTCAGTTAAACCTTTCTTTACAAACAACGCTTATGCATTTGGATTGTTTTTTTTTTTTTTTTTGTTGGTGATGGTCATTTTTTGTGTCGCTCACATATTTTATTTTTTTATGTGATATTAATGATGTGTATGTCTAATGTGATATTAAAATATGTCTAATATGTTTAGATTTTTTTTATGTTGATAATTAAAAAAATCTATTTTTGGTGTTTAATATTATTTAGTTCACATTAATAAAAAAATTATATTTTTATATTTTTTGTTGAATATTTAATTTGTGACATTAATAATAATAATTAAAGCTTGATATATTTAATTTTGAATATTGCATTGTTATTGTCCATGCTAATAATAATATTTTTTATTTTTAAATTTTAACTTTTCATGTTAATAATGAATAAAATTATATTCAGGTTTTAAAATATTATTATATGGTATGGTTTTTTTGTATTAAATATGCAATTTAAGTAAAGTTAAATTATATTCAGGAATTAAAAAGAAAAATTAATTTTTTTAGTATTTTGTAATTTAATGATTTTGATCTCTTATTTTTTATAAAAAATTTGAAGAGCTCAGTAACTATAAAATAATTAATGAATCATTAAAAGTTTAAAAGAATAGTAAATTTATGAGAAAACAAAACTAAAAAAATATATATTGAATTTAAAAGTAAGAATAATTTATATTAATAAATTAATTGGAGATTAAAATTACACAGATATCTTGAATAGAAATTAGTTTTAAATATGTCCTAATCATTTATACGATTAAATATATAAAATAATTATTTTTACTAATGTAATGTTATTAATATATTTGTGAAGATATACATTTTAAATTTTAATTTTTAATTTTAATTTATTTTTATAATTTTATATTTTTATTTAATTATGACTGGTTAATCGGATAAATTAGTGGCCCATCGGTTAAACTAATAATCCAGTAATTCAGTCATATAATTAGATTAATAACCAATTTGATTATGATAATTATGTTATTTAGGATTTAAATTCTAGGATTTGAGATTAAGAACTAACTCTTGTGTTATGAGTTTTTAAAATAGAGAAAATTAGATTTTTTCAATTTATATGGAAGAAGATGATTGAAACCTGAACTACTATATCTCCATATCGTAGTTCTCTTTTTATATATATATATATATATATATATATATATATATATATATAAAAGATTATAATTATTATTACTAATATTATCATTATTTATTCTCTTGAGTTTTATATTGTTATTATTTATTATTATTATAATAGTATTTTATGGTCCAATTTAAATTTTATGTTCAAAAAAACATTTTTTGATCGAGACACTAAAAAAAAATTTATCTCTCTTAACAATTAATTAATTTTTTAATTATGTATTAATTTATCTTGCAAATATCACTAATTATTTTTTTAACTGACTGGATGATTGACACCCATCTGTTTTGTGTCAGTTGTTATTCCCGATTGTGGCTATATGTGAATCATGCGTCCATGGTTCTTTCATACCACTTCATTCTTTCATGCCATTTCAACATGTACCGAAGAAAATTATTTTTAGCACCATAGCATCACCCATATTTGACATTCAAACATTTGTTTCTCTCTCCTTGCATTATTGGACGTAACTTTTTCACATTTTAAGTAGGTGTATACTATTTTATTATTACTACTTTGTAATTACTTAATGATGAAATCATTAATTTTAATTTATTACTTTTTATGTGTGATACAGATGAAAAATATAAATTTTTATTAATTATAAAACATTCAACTATGGTTTATAATTATAAATATTATTATTAAAAAAATTAATTGTTATTTATAAATATTATTATTCAACTTTATTTTTTATTATTATTAAGATTGTGTTTGATATGGGATACGAAATTAAAATTATAAAATTAAAATTTAATGTTATATTTAATATCTAAAAATTAAAATTAAAATTTTAATCCAATTTAATACTTTTAAAAAATAAAAAAACAAAAAATTAAAATTTTTAAAGGCAAAGACTAAAACTTTAAACATTTTTTTTTTAAATGTCCTCGTTATATTTTTAATTTTCCAAGTTTATCATAAAGCCTCAGATTAGGATGTCCTCGCTGCCGGACTTCTCTCTCCTCTGAACATCATCTTCTTCTCATTCTGATCAGCAACCACACCTCTTTTCCCCTCGTCCTTGATATCACAGCCTCGCCTCCTTGGCCTCTCTTCCTTGTTGGCTCGTGCTCGATGGCTCACCTCTATTCCAAGCGCGATTCGACGACGGAGCAATTGGAGGAGAGGCAGAGCGATTGGGCTTATTCAAAGCCGGTGGTGATCCTTGATATGGTTTGGAACTTCGCATTCGTCGCGGTGATGGTGATGGTTAGAAAAGAAG
Organism: Arachis stenosperma; assembly: GCF_014773155.1. NCBI lineage: Eukaryota > Viridiplantae > Streptophyta > Magnoliopsida > Fabales > Fabaceae > Arachis > Arachis stenosperma. Next base: position 27,480,298 of record NC_080377.1, read on the forward strand.
TGTTGAAAATGTCGCTGAGGCTATGGATTATAGGGTATGCTACAGTGCATGCTTCACATGGTTTGAGTTTGCGCTAATTACAGGAGAAGGAGAAGGATCCAGCGCTCCCAGTATCTGAACAGTGGTGGAGAAGAAACGGTTGGAAGTAGTGGGAATTTGAGTTCACCTTCGAGGGAGGGTTCTTCGCACTATGTTACATGCTGTTTATTTATTTTTGGCATTGAGTATTGAAGCATTTTATGGTTATGGCTAGAACTTTGGATCTACATGATAGTTGCTTTATGTGGCTCCTATGGCTGAAAAGGGAGAGTTCATGTGTTACTTGACAAAGGGAGGAGGTTTATGAGGTTGATTCTCATCATGATGATGATGATGAGTTATTTTGTTTTAATAAAGTTATTTGGATAGAGAAAGTCTAAAAGGCCAGCAATTTTGTTAAAATTTGGTTAGTACTTAACCATCAAAAATAAAATGAGTAATTTTATATTATTAGATGTAATCTCTCAGTTAAACATATTTATAATGATTAATTGATAGTTATATATTACGATTTCTGTTGATTTTCTAATACTTTTTATTTGAATAATTATATTTGTTTTAATTTTTATATTTATTTTAAATTAATCAAAACATTAAAACATAATTTAATCATGCACACTTTATATCAAATAAAATATAAAAATTTAATTTAATTTTTGTATTATTTTTAGTATCTTTATGTTTTAATTTTTGTCTTTCAGTTTCAACCTTCTAAATTCAAACTAATAGTGCAAACTCCTGGCATGGGCTTGTCCACTAGTTTAAATAAAAAAAAAAAAAATCCATTTTTAGGAGCAGAGTGAGTTGAGAGGCTAGTGGTTGACTGGTTCTGATTGTATAAAGTTTTTTCCCTCCATTTTCCGAAGTACGGTTTTCTTCTCTCTCTTTTTCGTTAAGCAAGGGTTTAGGGGAGGGTTTGATGCATCGGACGGCAATAGAGCTTAACCGACACCATCAACGAATGAGATTTACGGGGTGCCACGTTTTTGTCTTGATCCAAGAATTGATGGCGATATCTATTGATTTCTTCTCCCAAGTTAAACTATTATTTAAATAAAAAACAAAGAAAGAATATTTTAGTCTTATAAAATAATTTTAATTTGATAACATATGATTTTTGTAAGACTATTTAGTATTTAGAAACTAGATATTTTCATCTCTTCAGCAAATTTATTTTTTTAATTCATTTTTACATGAATGCCAAAGAGAATTATATTTTTATTAAATTAAGATTACTTTTAAAAAATTAATTATCATTTCTTTATTTTTTAAGTCATTTTGTCACCAATTAAATTTTTTAAAATCAAATGATAGTATACTCCTTCCACCTTTCCACGTTGCGCCTCAACGTTTCTCGCTCACACCAGGTTGTTTTTGCTTTTACCATTTTTCCTATTTCTTCTAACTAGTAACTAGGGTAAGCTTGAAAAAGATAATAATAATAATAATAATAATAATAATAATAATAATAGTTAGGTTTATACAATATTGGAATACGAATTGTTTGATCACTTGAGTTTTTTTTCGTAAAATATCTTTTATTACATATAATGTAAAATATTATTATTTAAAAAAATTGAATTAAAAATTTCTTAGTTAAATATTGTTACATTTATAAATAGGATTTTTTATACATTTTAACGTAAAAAATAAAAAAAATTTATAAAGATAATTATATTATTTCATCAATAAAATAATTAATTTTTAAATAGATTTAAAATATTATTTAAATTCATAAATCTAGTTAGAAAAAATGTACAAAATCAATAATGCTAGGAATCAAGATAGTTCTAGCCAAAAACCAGTTAAATGTCTCTAAATGAATCTAAAATTTTTATGTGGATGATATTTATATTAGACATTAAGATGTTTTTTTTTGTAAATGGGATGGTTTTAAATTTATTTTCTGATTTATCATGTTTTAGATATTTGAAAAGAAAAAAAGAATGAAGCGACGGAAACTAATTAAATCAATTTTTATAATTTACGTTGCAATAATACTAAACGTGTCTCGTAATTTAAATGTGATGAAACATTTAATAACCAATATTTTAAATTATAAATAAATAAAATTAATTACTATATTTATAATTAATTAAATTGTTCCATTCTTAAGTTGATTCATATATTTTTTCTTATAAATATATTATTATCTATTAATACCGATCACCACTAATAATAATAATAATAATAATAATAATAATAATAATAATAATAATAATAATAATAATAGCTAAATTGACAAAACAGTTAAAAGAAAAGAACACATCAAATTAATAGTGTTTGAGATCTGTTCACAAAACACAATCACATGCCATAAATAAACCGAGTGGTGCCAGAAAATTTTTCAGTAAAATTATTCTTACTTCTGCAGTTCTGCTTGTTTCCAGATATATTCTTAATCGAAAAAGGATATTCAGATCCACAACTATTTCTCACTAAACCCAGTTTCTGTAACTTCTATCCCTTCACAGTTTTTTTTTTTTTTTTTTGTTATTATTTTTGTCATATCCTTCCCATATTTCTCAGTATTGCAGATTAATCAAGATCACGTGTTGTACGTTGTGAGCATTGTCCATTTTGAGAGAGAAAATTGTTACCTTTCATCACCACTGCAGAAAAAGACATTTCTTCGTTGTGAATTTTGAGTATCTTGCACAACCTGTGGGTACAATTTGATACGGGTATGTGATGTTATTGATGCAATTGCTTTCTTTTCTTTTTTGTTTCTGGAAACTTCTCTTCAATTTTTGGGGTAGTTGAATTGCTTGTTTAATTGAGTTGTTTAGGATTTAAGCCTGGATCTGTGTTTGATGTGTGTGGATTTTCCTTGAACATGCTCTGTTTCAGTATTTGATTATTTATGTTCTGGCCATGCCTTGATCTGGGTTTGTATAAGGGAACACCCGTATTTCGTGTTTGTTTGATTCAGAATTACTATAATATGAATTTGTATTATTCTTGTTTACTGAATACTATCTAGATACTTGTTCTGTTGCTTAGTAATAAGTAGGGTGTAAATATGATCTTGATTTTATTATAACTTTAATAATGTGTAGAGTATTCTAGGCAATATGTGTCTAGTGATTTAATTTCTTTGGTTTTAAAAAATGAGGAGTGTTGGAGGTCAGCAACCTTTGTGATTTGTAGCTATCAAGTAGCCATCAATAATGTTTTTAATGGTATGAGATTTTATCCAATAGTATGGAATTACTCATTTTTCTCTTACTGGTTACATGCTGGCCAAAATTTAATAAAGTTGCTGGCCCCTAGACTTTTCCTTTAAGAATTATAACTATAGTATTTAAATTTATGATTTAGTGGAATTTAATCTGTTGTTTAATTGGAAATATATAAGCAGTTTGAGTAGGGTGCTAATGAGAAATATGAATTGTGGTCAACACTGTTTTTCTTCTACAACTGCTTTATATAGGAAAATAGCAATAGACATTAGTATCTTGATCAAACCATTTTGGATATGCATTTTTCAGTTTTCAGTTTTTTTTTTCTTTTGTTTTTTTATTCATTTGTTTGTTATCAGTTATCTTGAGCAGGCCACTAGTGTTGTATTGCAGAGTCTCTGATAGAAGTTAATCTTCATATGGACAGGTATATTTTAAAGAAGTGAGAATTTTGGAGACTGAGAAATTCGGCATGTTCAGATTATCTCCTCGGAGGAATCAAAGATCGAAAGGCTTCAAGGTGAAGCATGCTCTACAACTAATCCTCTTGCTTGGCATTTGTATCTGGTTGGTTTACCAAATCAAACATTCCCATGAGAATAAAGGATCCAAAGGTGAAAACCAAAAAATCAGTAGTGATTTGAAATTAGGGAGGAAGGATCCCCGTCCTCGTGTGGAGGAAACTTCAGTGATCGATGCGAGGCACAAGGAGGAGGATGACGAGGAGGAAGAAAACAAGCATGAGGAGCAAACCAAACTGGATGATGTTAACGGTGTGGAAGATGAAGCCCTGATGCAAAAGAATGAGATAAGTAGCAGTGAAGAGAATTCAGAGAATGGACAGGATTCAGTGGACAAAGAGAATGAAGAGAGTTCTGAAAACGACGGGACTCACATGGAAAGTGTGCAGCATAATATGGAGGAGGACAATACGGAGAGGGAGCATGGAGAGGATGATAAAAATGACACGGAGGAGAACAAAGAAAGCGGAGAAACTATAGAGAAGGGTGTACAAGAGAATGAAGAGACAGAAGATAACGGGAACGAAGCAATCAACCAGAGTGAAACAGAAGTGAATGAACTTGAGCAGAATAATGAGCAAGATGGTAAAGAAAAGGAGGAGAGAAATGAAATTGAAGCCGAGAAAGAAGAGCATGATAATAAGATTCAGGAAGAGACTTCATCTGAAAATCTGGTTCAAGATGGAGGCATGAAAGAAGAGGAGGAGCGTAGAGAACAACAATATGCTGGAGATAATGCCTCGAGTGCTGTAGACCATAAGTCAGAAGATGTCTTTGATGAAACTTCTAACAAGGCAGAAAAATTTGACAAAAGGGAAAACAATGAATTTGAGTCAGAGTCTGAGAAAAGTGGCTCTGAAAATACTGAAGTGACTGATTCCACTGTGACAACAGACAGCCAAGAAAATGATGGCGAGAATGAGGCAAATACAGAGAATGATTCCCAGAAGAGTTCTATTTCGGAATCAGGCGAGCAACAAGAAGTTCGGCATAACTTCAAGAATGAGTCTACAGATGAGACTGACACATCTTTCACCACTGAGAAACATAACGAAACATCAGAAAACTCAGACTCCAAGGTAGAGGACTCCAGCATGCAAAAATCATTGCCGGATTCCGACAATGCTAACTCAGATACTGCAGCAGATGAGACCGGTTCCAGTTCAAAATCTTCCTCAGAAACTCTTGATAATGATGCAAAAAATGGAGAATTTCAGGACAGTGCTAACAATAGTTCTATTGTGAATGAAAATTCCAACACCAATTCTGTCCAAGAAGAAGCACAAGAGATTGTTCAATCATCCAAAACATCAGAATCTGATAACAAAGATTCAAACCAAGAAGGGGAACTCACTACCACTGATACTACATCAGAGCAGAAAAAGGACAAATCCTCAAACGAAGAAAACAAGACAGATGCAGTGGAGAATGAGAGCGAGAGCAAAAACACTAGCGAAGACAATTCTGATTCTACTTCTGATCAAAACAAGGATGATTCTTCGAAATCAGAGAACAACAGTGATGCAAACCAGGATGGCTCAAATGCTGATATAAATGAGAAAGATGCATCGTCCAATGCGGAACTGAACGAGAACAAGAATGAGAACGAAAACGAGAATGAGAACAGTGATCGGAGCAAGACGACACGCGAAAATGATGATGAAGGTTCTCAAAATGAATCAGTGGAATCACAAAATGAGAAAGAGGAAATTGCACACACTGATGTGGATAGCAATTCCAACTTGCATGAGGATCAAGGAAGTTCTGATCGGGTCGATTTGGGAACTTTGCCGGACACCAATGGGGAAAGCAATCACAGAGATGTTGCTACTGCAGAGTGATAATGCACTGCAATAAAATTAGTTTTATCTTTTTCTTTCTTCTTTTAGTTACAATTAGTTTGTCATCTTTGCTTCTTCTGATCCTCTGCTTTCGTTTTTGGTTGAGCCATGCGCTGTTCTTTAGGTGGTTTATGATATGAAAGTTTTTGGTTCCGTAGGATTAGAACATGAATATTTAGCGTTATAGTTTAAGCTGTATAAATTATATCCTGTTTAACTGAACTGTATTAAATGCAAGCAATAATAGTTACAACTTACTTTGAAACTATTGTGCTCTTTATGCATATTGCATCCTCCAAAAATAGAAGAAAAACGAGAACGAACTTGGATAGTTAATAAAATGGTGGTTACTTTCATGAAAATGTTTTCATGTGAATGTCTTCATGTGAAAATCATACTCATAACTTGGATGCTGCATTGGAAGGAGTATGACATATAGGTCCTTTTGGAGTTGATGAAGTAAATCTCTGAAATATTTTGTGATGGATTTATAAGAGTGAAAAAAAAAAATAACGTAAATTCATTAAAAAACGAAAAAATTGCAATGAACTTATTAGGGGGGGGGGGGGGGGGGGGAGAGAGAGAGAGAGAGAGAGAAGTATACCAAATACATGATTGATAAATAAATTATATAAAAGTTTAACAAGATGTTCACATATGCCAGTGTCCTTTTTGGTAATTAATTAAAAAAATAGCTCAATCAAATAGCTCAAGTTCAAAAATAATTAATTAAAAAAATATAAACATTTAAAAGATGTTAGTTTTACCTAGTCAATTTTAGAGAAAAGTCGAAAGACGGGAAAAAGATTACGATTGGAAGTGTTCATCTTCAAAGGTTAGTTACATCTTGAAAGTACAAAGTATCATTATTGTAACACAAGTATGAGAGTGTAATTTTGCTACTCTCAAATTATAAGTCAACTTACATTTGTTTTTTTATTGTTTTTCGTATTTTTCAATCTGACAAGTCAATGATTAATTTATCATAAATTTGAGTTATATTTAAAAATTTGTCACTAATTAATAAATTATTACATATAATTATATTATGTATATTAAAAATCAAATCAATTTCTAGTATAAAATATATGTTAAAATACAAAATACATATTAAAAATAAATTAAACAACACATATATTAAACTTACATTATAGCTAATTTAGTGACTACTTTTTTATATACATATAACATTTTTGTTATTCTTAATACAACACACATTTATAACAAAATTGAATAAATACCCAATTCGATTACTGTCCATTCCAAAATAGGATAAAATAATTCCTGTCGAAAAAATAGACCTATCCCAGTTCCTGCCCGTGTCTTCCGTGAGTCATGGCAACCCCTCCGTCATCTCCCCTCACCAAATTTAACGAAAGAGACCAAGTGACACTTAACGTTGTTGATGTGGACGCCAAGTCACTGTTAAGTGATATGTTGGCGAATGAAGAATGGTTAGGGATCAATTTGTCTCTCTACGGGCAATGGTTAGGGGTTGATTTGTCCCTCTTTATCCACAAAAAATGATATCATTTCACGTACTGCAGTGAACCAAAACCTATGTTATTTGGAGGTGATTATTCATCTCAACTGAAACCTCCTACTTCTCTTCCAAATCAAATACAAACAGCATAACACTATAAGAAAGTTGCTGAAAATCATCAGATTTACCAGCAGAATTACCAAAAAAATCCGCCGATAAATTTATTACCGTGGAATTTAGCAGTGGACAAATTCAAACAATAAAATCCTCAACTCCGGATTTTTTAGTCCACTGCTAATTATTGACTCTATATTTACACTTATAAATACCCTACCCCTTAGTTATAATTCAAACCTAATCTACTAAAAACCTGTTAAAATCTTTACTAACTTAAACATCAGAGTCTCTTGCAGGTACCATCCCCCAACTTCACAAAGATGTCGGATGACGACATTCTAGCCACAAAGAGATATCGGACAAATCATCCAAAGGCATTTGGACCTCACGTCCAAGCCCAATGCAATCCACTTTAAGGTAACCCTCAGAACATTGACATCGTTGCTGGAGACTTAGAAATCAAGACCGTACAATGGCAAACGACATCTCAGAAGATGGATACATAGCTTCCGATTCAGAAGCCTGAGAGGAAGAACAACACAACTACAAATGAATGTTAGTCATACCACTAGAAGATGATAGGGGAAGAGGTGCGGCCAAAGATGTGCACACTTTAAATCCGGAGGAACATATATAGGATAAGCTCAGAAGTGCACTGACTCGAAGGATCTGCGCCAAGGGATCCATGGAGATCATGGACTTGTCCACGAACATCAAGGTTGGATAGAACAACTCGAGCAGGAACTAGAGCGACAACGAGAATATGAAAGAGCCCTGAGAAGAGAAGTTCGACGATGAAGGGAGCTAGAAGAAAGGCTCTTGAAACTAGAGTCTGACTTTAAGGGTACGAGAATCTGAGTTGACCGAGAAGAAACGCCTCTGATAGGCGAAGATCTATCCATAGAAGAAATCATACAGGATAAAGTTCCTAAAAACTCTAAGAGCCCGAACATGGATCTTTATGAGGAACCACCAATCCTAGGCATCATCTGAGCAATTTCAAAAGGCGAATGTACTTGGCAGATACATCGGATGAAACTCGTTGCAAAGTCTTCCCGACCACGTTAACTAAAGTAGCCATGAAATGGTTTGATAGTTTACCAACTTGATCGGTCACATGCTTCGACGATTTGGCCAAAAGCTTCCTTACTCGATTTTCCATCTAAAAGGATAAGGTCAAGCATGCGCCAAGCCCCTTAGGAGTGAAACAAGAAGTCGAGAAATCTCTATGAGTTTATATTGAAATATTCAAAAAATCATGCTTAAAGATTCAAAATCTACCTACCAAAGCAGTCATCATGGGACTAGTCAACGGTCTTAGAGAAGGACCCTTCTCCCAATCCATATTAAAGAGGCACCCGACCTTGTACGAGGTACAAGAGCGAGCCAAAAAATACATTAACATGGACGAAACTGCTTGGTTGAGAGACCCTTTGCCGAGACAACACATTTAATATCCAGATCGAGGTAGAGAAAAGAAATCAAAGAATAAAGAAGAATACAACTCGGACAAAACTCGAAGATATCACACTTCACTTTCTTGTTGACATTTACAAAGAGATCTGCCACACTGAAAATATTCCATCCCCAGGCCGATCAAAAATAAAAAAGGTGAAAGTCGGTCCGAATACTGCGAATACCACAAAATCTACAACCATTCCACAAATGATTGCTATGACTTGAAAAATGAGATCGAGAAATTGGCTAGGGAAGGTCGGTTGGATAGGTATTTAGCAGACAGGTCGAATGATTAGAGCAAAAGAAAAAGAGATGAAGAAGACAGAGCACGCTAGGATCAGCCACCACGAACTCCTGAGAGGCACATCCATATGATTTCCGGAGGATTCACAAAAAGAGGAGTAACAAAATCCTCCCGCAAGAGACACTTTAAAGAAGTCTAATAGGTCGGTGAGGATGCTGAGACCCCCGACCTCCCCATCATTACCTTCACAAAAGAGGATACCCAATGAGTAGTACCCAGACATGATGACCCTATCGTGATCACAATGATATTCACCAATACAAACTTCCCGAGAACTTTAGTAGAACAGGGGAGCTTGGTAGACATCCTGTTCAAACCAACTTTTAATAAGTTGGGCCTGGAAGAAAAGTATTTAAAGGTGTACCCAGATACCCTCTTCGGTATGGGAGACACACCGATCTGGCCTCTAGGATTTATTTCCCTCTACACCATCTTAGGAAAGGCCCAAGATAAAAAACCTTGAGCATAGACTACATAGTGATCGATGTGGCATCAACCTACAACGCCTTAATAGGTTGGACAACACTAAATCGACTTGCTGTAGTAGTCTCCACTCCTCACCTTTGTATGAATTTTCCTACTCTAGAAGGGATAGCCACTGTAAGGGGGGGACCAAAACTAGCAAGAAGATGTGATGAGCGGATATTTTATACGCTTTTTGGGGGTAATTTCATGTAGATTTTAGTATGTTTTAGTTAGTTTTTAGTATAATTTTATTATTTTTTAGGCAAAAATCATATTTCTGGACTTTACTATGAGTTTGTGTATTTTTCTGTGATTTCAGGTATTTTCTGGCTGAAATTGAGGGAGCTGAGCAAAAATCTGATTTAGGCTAAAAAAGGACTACTGATGCTGTTGGATTCTGACCTTCCTGCACTCGGAATGGATTTTTTGGAGCTACAGGAGTCCAATTGGTGCGCTCTCAATTGGGTTGGAAAGTAGACATCCAGGGCTTTCCAGAAATATATAATAGTTTATACTTTGCACGAAGATAGACGACGTAAACTGGTGTTCAACACCAGTTCCATGTTGCAGTCTGGCGTTCAGCGCCAGAAACAGGTTGCAAGTTGGAGTTCAATGCCAGAAACAAGTTACAACCTGGCGTTCAACTCTAGAAACAGTCCAAGCACGTGAGAAGCTTAAGTCTCAGCCCCAGCACACACCAAGTGGGCCCCAGAAGTGGATTTCTGCACTATCCATCTTAGTTTACTCATTTTCTGTAAACCTAGGTTACTAGTTTGGTATTTAAACAACTTTTAGAGATTTATTTTGTATCTCATGACATTTTAGATCTGAATTATATACTCTTTGATGGCATGAGTCTCTAAACTCCATTGTTGGGGGTGAGGAGCTCTACAGCGTCTCGATGAACTAATGCAATTATTTCTGTTTTCCATTCAAACATGCTTGTTCCTATCTAAGATGTTCATTCGTGCTTCACTATGAAGAAGGTGATGATCCGTGTCACTCATCACCTTCCTCAATCCATGAACGTATGCCTGATAACCACCTCCGTTCTACATCGGATTGAATGAGTATCTCTTAGATTTCTTAATCAGAATCTTTGTGGTATAAGCTAGAATTTATGGCAGCCTTCATGAGAATCCGAAAAGTCTAAACCTTGTCTGTGGTATTCCGAGTAGGATTCAATGATTGAATGGCTGTGACGAGCTTCAAACTCGCGATTGTTGGGCGTAGTGACAGATGCAAAAGGATCAATGGATCTTATTCCGACATGATCGAGAACCAACAGATGATTAGCTGTGCTGTGACAGAGCATTTGGACCATTTTCACTAAGAGGATGGGAAGTAGCCATTGACAACGGTGACACCCTACATACAGCTTGCCATGGAAGGAGCCTTGCATTTATGAAAGTGAGGAAGCATTATGTTACAGAAATTCAGAAGACAAAGCATCTCCAAAACTCCAACATATTCTCCATTATTGCATAATAAGTAATTTGAATTTTTCAACATCATTTACTATTTTTATTCTAACTTTGTATTATTTAATCCATGTCCTCTTGTTCATTTGCAAGTCAACTGATAATCATAATTGGTATCCTGACTAAGAATAACAAGATAGCCATAGATTGCTTCAAGCCAACAATCTCCGTGGGATCGACCCTTACTCACGTAAGGTATTACTTGGACGACCCAGTGCACTTGTTGGTTAGTTGTACCGGAATTGAAATTTGAGATAAGTGATTACAATTCCGTGCACCAAGATGCTACAACGAAAGCTTGAACCTAAGGAGGTATATAAAAGGGAAAGTGATCAACAACATCGAACTTGGAGGTTTCCAAGTTCAGGAGGAACTAAGACCCCAACCGAAAGGAAAGATTGAGGAAGTTCAAATCTGGAATGAGGTTGGGAAGACAACAAACATAGGAGTAAATTTAGAACACCAGTTAAAAGAAGAACTCGTTAAGCTCCTACGGAATAATTTCAACTTCTTTCCATCTGGGCGGTTTGGAAATTAGATTCTCACCACGGTGACCAAACGTTCTCCGTGATCCACTCAATTGAGCATGATACCAATCCTTGCACTTCGAGTTGAAACGTGGAATCTTATTGAACCTTGTGCACCGGCTCTGAGTATGAGCCATTTCCCTTTTACTCTTAAAGCCGCAGAGAGCTCTAAGCTGGCCATCTGTTTCAAGCAAACCATATTCAAGTGGAATATTGAAGATAAAAGACAAGGATTTTACCCACTTATAGTTGGTGGTGGGCGGTAACGGCCATGGGATAGGTGTTTCCAGTGGTTCTGTAAGTTCTACTCCCTTATAATCTTATGTGAATTCTTCCACTTCAACCGTCTCTTGACCAGAGTCTTCAATTTCTCCCTCATCATCGCTCAAGTCATATATTGGAGGTTGAGAAAGATCTACCTTAGCATCATCTTCATATTCACTCGGGGAAGATTCTTCTGTCTCAAAGAAATCAGTTGTGGATGCAAGTTCGTCGCTAAGAGAATAGGACTCGTGATCATCATCATCAAGGAAACCTGTGTCCTGGGTTATTCCGTTCAGTTCTTCATAAGATATTTGCAGTGGAGGCGATGCAAAATCCTCCTCAGCGTCAATTGTAACATCCTTGACGGAGTTCTCCACAACAACCGACTCTTCTTCTTCTGCAATGACAGCTTTCTCTACTTGTTCTAGTACGAAGTTATGCTCTATGATGTTCATTGGAGCTTCCAGCGTCTCCTTTGTACTGCGTTCTTCATTGGATTCTCTACATAAACCATGGGGGTCTGTTGAGGGGCTGAGCGTCTGGAAGATAATTGTTTTAACTTCTCCACTATTGCTTGCTCTAGTTGATGAAGGATTGCAGTACATTGTTTCATTGATTCTTCGAGGCTAACCTGTGATTCTGACTTTGATGGATATGGGTAATGTGTATGGGGGAGTGGTGGTTCTTGGGAGTAATTGGATTGGTATTGGGGCGGATAAGGATCGTATGGTGGCGAATGGCGAAAAGAAGCTTGTGAGTGTGGTGGTTCGAGGTCATGTTGAGAGGATGGTCTATAGGCACGGGGTGGGGCTTGTTGGTAGTTACAAGGTTGTCCACCGTATCTTTCAGCTGGGTATGCATTGTAGAATGATCGTTGTCCATGATATCTTTGAGGGTGTTGTTGCTTAAAGGGTTAATTAGATCCTCTTGACTCCATCCATCCTTGATTGGTCTGACCTTGATGCATATTCCTGCTGTAGTTTCTATTTCCTTCAACAAAGTTAGAACTAAACTCAAAGCGAGAGGGGTGAGAATTCATAATAGCTATCAGAAATAAGGGGGAAAAAGAGAAAACAAATAAACAAGTAAAAGAAAAATATTTTTTTTTGAAAAATATTTACAATAACCAATAATAAGGCACACATTTGCAACTCCCCGGCAACGGCGCCATTTTGACGTTAAGATTTTTGCTAGTAAAGAATTTTATAAAAATAGTTGCGTTGTAGATATAGATTCTAAACCAACAGAAATCCCTTCGTACAAACGTTTTGGTTGTCACAAGTAACAAACCCCTTTAAAATTGATAACCGAGTATTTAAATCTCGGGTCGTCTTCTCAAGGAATTGCAGGGAGGTATGTTCTTATTATTGGCTATGAAAAAGGTAAAATTGGGGTTTTGGAAGTAAGGGGGCAGTATGTTGCACAAAAAAATAATAAGAAAAATAAATAAACAACTATAAAATAAACTCTTGGCAAGGTATGGGAACTGGAAGTCCTATCCTGGTTATCCTTATCAATTGTAATGAGAATTGGATTTTTCTCCCACTTTGTTAACCTCTAACTATGAAGGTAAGTTAAGTGGATGAATTAATTTTGATTCCTCAGGTCCTAGTCTTTCCTTGGGAAAGACTAGAGTTATTGGAACTTGAATTAATGAAATGAAGAAATTCAATTTTCAATCAACAATGGAGCTGATAACTCTAGAGTCACCAATTAGTCAACCGCAGCCAATAATGTAAAAAGCTAAATTAAAATCATAAATATCTGGAATACCTTCAATTCATTCAAAGCAGTAAAATCTAAAACTAACAATATTCATAAGCCAATTGGGCAACAGGAAAATCCAAATTATTTATATAAATAAAAGACAGCAATCATCAATCTGAAATATCTCAAATAACATTAATTAAGAAAATCAATCTAAACATGGAACATTGAAAATAAATAAATACAAAGAACCTGGGATTGAGAGTCACTCCTAAAACTAAGAAAAGTCCTAAATCCTAATCCTAAGAGAGAGAGAGAGGAGAGAACCTCTCTCTCTAAAACTACATCTAAATTATGGAAAGTGACAGAAAATTGCTCTCTTCTTTGAATGGATACATTTTCCCACTTCATAACCTCTGGTCTATGACTTCTGGACTTGGATTTGGGCCAAAAAGGCTTCAGAATCCGCTATGAGCGTTTTCTGCAATTTCTGGTGCGTGGGTCACGCGGTCGCGTCATTCGAAGTTCTCCTTGTCACGCAGTCGCGTCGGTCACGCGTCCGCGTCGTATGCGATTTGCTCAAGTCGCGCGGTCGCGTCAGTCATGCGGCCGCGTCGTTGCCTCTTCGCTTCTGGCACGCGATCGCGTCGTCCATGCGATCGCGTGGATGCCAGTTCCTTCAGAAACCCCATTTTGCGCTTTCCTTCCATTTTTGTATGTTTCCTTTTCTATTCTTTAAGTCATTCCTGCCTTAGAAGATCTGAAACTACTCAACACACTAATCACGGCATCGAATGGAATTAAAGGTGAAAAATAATTAATTTAAAAGCATAGGAAACATGTTTTTCACATACATCACATAATAAGGAAGGAGAAGTAAAACTATACAATTAATATGAATAAGTGGGTGAAGGATTGAATAAATCACTCAGATTAAGCATAAAATATATAATAAAATATGGGTTTATCAACCTCCCCACACTTAAGTAATAGCATGTCCTCATGCTATGTCAAAGGTAAAAAGTAAGGTTTTGAAGTGGTTGAATGCCATGCAATGCAATTCTAATCTAAATGCAACTAACTAAATGCATGATGCAATTCTAATTTTATTCACTCATATATAAAGCTTACATATAGTTAAATCAATTCACATTCTCAAGGATTCATATATATATATAGCCAACCTTAGATAGTGGTAAAGCACTTTTACAATTGAGATGAAAAAAAAAACATTTATAAACTCGCAAGACAATTAGTAATTTAAACAGAGATATATGTTAATGAGTTAGTGAACCCTCACTGGATTTTGTGTTTACTCTCTAATCACTCAGTGTTTATTGGGTTAATCACTCTATTCTTCTTTTTATCCTTACTTTCTATAACTTTGTTTTTCATCTAACCAATCAACAATTATAAAATATAGACATACCAAAAATCATGAGGTCTTTGATTAAGGTTGTAATGGGGCCAAGGTAAAGGTAAGGGTATATGTATAAGGCTAAGTGAGCTAATGAATGAATCCTTAATTAGTCTAAGATCTCACCTAACATACATACTCAGTAAAACAAAACTTCTTTACCTATTTTCCCATATTTTCCCACTTGTTGTTACATGCCCATATTTTGTTCTTATACCATGTGCATTTGCTTTAATTTTGCAAAATTTCTTTTTTAATGCACATGGTAATTAATTATTTTAATTCCACATGAGCATGTTTCCCAAAAATTCTTAATTTTTTTTCAATTTTTCTACCTTTGTTTCTGTCATCCATGTTCCCATAAAGTTTCCCCACACTTAACTAATTACACAATTTCTATCTTAAGCTAACCAAGAATTCAACTTGGGATTTTAAATTTGTTTTTCTGCTTAAGGCTAGTAATGTGGTTATAGAACAAGAGGGGATTAAAAGGTTCAAAGGGCTAACAAGGATGGCATAAAAGGTAGGCTTTATTTGGGATAGTGAGTTAAAATCAAACAAGGCCTCAATCACTCTCTTGGTATGTATCTATATTCTATAACTGGACATATAGATTAAAACAAAGCAAAGAACACCAGAATAAAAAAGAAGAGTGGAACACACAGGAATAAAATATTATGGTTTAAATGTAACCATACAATTAAGCTCAAAACTCACAGGCTGTATGTTCTCCAACTCATAAATCATATATCACTCATGTATGTCATGGAGGTTTAGTTAAAATTTCCCATTATTCTCATAAAAAAATTGTTTTAGGTGGCCTTTAAGGTTTTAGTGTTTCTCTTTGATGAAATGCTGTTAACTAACTAACATGTAATGCTATATATACAAGGCGTGGATTGTTTATAACTTTGTTAAAGTCTCTAGCTTACTTTCTTTTTATATTATTCAGTTTAAACTAGGTTATCTTTATGCTAAAAAGGGTAAGCTATACTAATTTATCCACTAATAAGTCAGAATTGCAAACTAAACTAAATAACTAAAATATGAACTAAAGATGGAAAATGCAGAGATAGAGTAGAAATACATAAAAGTAGCAATGTATAAGTACTCAGAAAATAACAATAAAAAGAAAAATACAGAAAAATATCCAGAATAAAAGAAAAAGAGATGTAGTGGTTCACCAAAATAAAACGCCAGAGATGGCGACCTCCCCACACTTAAAGTGAAGCATCGTCCCTGATGCTCAGTCAAGCCGGGTGTGAAGGGGTGTTATCACTGGTAGGGATGGTAGCTGGAGGCTCTGTGGTGGTGGTGGACTGAGGGTCTGGCTGCTGTAGAGGAGGTGCTGATTGGATCGGGATCTCAGGATCTGCAGCTTCAATCTGATGTGGAACCTCTACCTGGGGAGCAGCCTGCTCTGTGCCTGCCTGCGGATGGGTCTCCTCCTGGTGCTCATCCGCCTCTTCCTCTAATGGCTCTGATGGTGAGTCAGGCTCGGAGGGGATGTCACTGCCCTGTCGAATCATCAGCTTCAGATGCTCATAGCGGCGCCGGTTATGGCACTCCATCTGATCAAGCTGTCCGAATAAGCGGTGCACGAGGCGGTAGACGGGCTCTGAGGCAGGTGGGGGTGCAGTGGAGGCAGCAGGGGCAGCTGTGGATGAAGAGGGTCGGGCAGATGGTGGGGTTGTCTCATCAGTAGCAGTGAAAGGTGGTGGTCTGTAGCCCAAAGCCAGGAAGTTCCTACTGTGAGGAATGATCTTCCTGCAGTCTGCAGCCGGTGGTCTCTCATCGGCATCCTCCCATGGCACGTCAGCTCGACGGCCTAGCTGTGTAACCAGATAAGGAAAGGGAAGAGTGCCTCGGACGTGGACCCTGGCCATATAATGCCGGATAAAGCGTGGCAAGTACAGGTCCTTACCCTCCATCACACACCATAGGAGGGTGATCATAGCAGCTGGAATCTCTGTCTCATGAGTACTCGGCATCACATAACAGGATCTGATGCCATAACCGAGCCTCATCATTTAGGTACGCCCGCTTGATACCCTTGGGCAAGGTGGTGTCCTGACCCATCTCCCAAGGAACAGTCGGGTCCAGGGCTATCCTTGCCTTGACAGCATCCCAATCAAACCTCAAGAAACGC
Organism: Arachis stenosperma; assembly: GCF_014773155.1. NCBI lineage: Eukaryota > Viridiplantae > Streptophyta > Magnoliopsida > Fabales > Fabaceae > Arachis > Arachis stenosperma. Next base: position 27,497,253 of record NC_080377.1, read on the forward strand.
ATGTCCTCCTCAGCCTTTATGTAACCATCAGGCTGATCGGACTTAGGTGGGAGCTGTAGAATGTCCTCTATGGCCTCCTCAGTGACCAGAATCTGCTTTTCTCGCAGGTTCACTGCATCTAGGGTAGTGATATAGTAGTTGCAGTAGAATTCCCTAACCAAAGATGCATTGACCTCTGTCAATGCTCTTTCCAGAAAGAACCAGCCTCTTTGCTTGATTTGCTCAGTGGTGTACTGCTGGAGTGCTTCTGGAATCTTCAGAGTTCTCTCCAGGTATAGGTTTCTGGAGTCTGTAAATGCCGGATACTTCAGCTCACAGTACCGATTTGCAAATTTGATGGAATCATTTGCAGGGAGCAGCTGGTCAGCTTTTTCCTATTGGGTAAAGTTTTTCTCCCGCCATGAGGAATCATGCATTAGATCTATGATGGACTGGGATGGGTCTCCTCTTTTACGCTTGCCAGTAGTAGCATTGCCTTTCCCTTTTCTCTGTGAGGTAGACATCCTGAAAAATAGAAAACCAGGATATATAAAAATAGGAAGGCAGATAGGCATATAGTCAAAGAAAACACAAAGTGGCAAGGGAAAATAAAATAAGGAAAATGAGTTTATTAAATGTGCATTAAGGATTGTATAGGAGTGAAAAGTTCAAAAAGAAAAATCACAATCCAAAATGTAATTGAATTCATGTTAAATAGAAAAACTTTCAATATGCCATGGTGAGAATGTTAAGGGAAAGTGAAAAATCAGAAAAGAGATTTTAAAAGGTTAGTTTGGTTAGAATTTGAAAAAGAAGTTAGTAGTTTAAAATCAGTGAGTCAGTAAAAAGTGGGCTAAGTAAGTGGCAGAAGAAAATATTCCATGTAATAAGGATTCACAGGTAGGAACTATGAGTAACTCATAACCAAACAAGGAAAACAAGTGGATGCTGATTCAAAGAGATATAAAGAAAAATTGGAATCAAAACATCACAAATGGTTTGGAGAAAGTAGAGGAAGACAGAGTTCAAAATGCCAAACCAAAACATGAATGAAAATATTTCACAGAAATTTGGGCAGCATTCCGGCTAAAATTGGACTATTTCGAAAAATAAAAGCAGTTCATATGAATTAAAAATTAAGCTGCAGTTACAGATAATGAATATAAACATGAAAATTCGGAGTAATAAGCAGCAAATGCAGAAAATCGCAGCAAATGAACAAGGTCACAGCAACAGCAGAATTGCAGATTTGATAAAACAGAAACATGAACAGTGCAAGTAAACAGACCTAAATCCACTAACCACATCCTAGGCTACCTAACAACCTAAAATCCACTACAACATACATATCTAACTAGCCTAAACATGAACAAAAAAACGGAAAAAAATAAGAAGAACTACGAATGGAGAAAAGGGTTTGCGTGTTGCGGAACCTGGTAGGCTAAGAAGGAGAGTGGGGCAGAGAGGTGGCTGGGGGTGTCGGGGATGGTGGCGTCCGGTGCGGCGGCTGGCGATGGGCAGTGGCGGAGGAGGAGGGAGAAAGAAGAAAGAAGAAGAAAGAAGGGAAGAGGAGAGAGGGGTAGATGGCGGCGGCGTCTGGGTGGTCGGCGGCGTCCGGGTGGTGGTTGGGTGGTGTTAATGGTGGCTGGGTGGTGGTAGAGGATAGAGGAAGGAGAGAGGGGGAAGAAGGTGGCGGGTGTGCGCGCGACTGATAGGGTTCGCGTGGCTGGGGGGATATATTTTGAAACCCACGCGGCCGCGTGGGGCACACGGTCGCGTGGTAGGGGTGAAAAATGGTTGGACGCGATCGCGTGGATCGTGCGATCGCATGGGAGGGGTAGGAGAGGGGTGGACGCGATCGCGTGGGTCGCGTGATCGCGTCGCTGAAATTTGTGCGAGACGCACGATTCCAGCGTCGTCTCAGTGCAACTCTCTGTCTCCTTCTAGGGTGTTGTGCAATACACGCGACGCGGTCGCGTGGAATTGGTTATGTACATGTGACGCGATCGCGTCAGGGACGCGATCGCGTGGGTCTTTTGCGCGAAAAGCACAAGGGCAGCACGATTCCAGCCCAACTTTCTGGACGTTGGGGTTATACGCCGATCTCCAGGGCACGCGACCGCGTGAGTGACGCGGACGCGTGGGGGGTGTTTTATCGCAATTGACGCGATCGCATGATTGATGCGGTCGCGTCGCACGCCACCTTTTTTTTTGCAGATATGTAATTATGAAATATGCAGAATGCAAAATGATATGAATGTTATGAGTAATTCCAGGTTCAATGAAAAATAAAATAAAACTTGAAAACAACTAAAACTAAATAAAAATTGAAAAAGGAACGATCATACCATGGTGGGTTGTCTCCCACCTAGCACTTTTGGTTAAAGTCCTTAAGTTGGACGTTGGTTCAGCTTCCTGTTATGGCGGCTTGTGCTTAAATTCATCCAGAAATCTCCACCAATGCTTAGAATGCCAATAGCCTCCGGGGTCCCAAACTAGGCATGTGAAGCTTCTGAGCAGCTTCAAACAGATTTTTAGGCTCCCGGGGTGATGAATATCGGAATATTTTCCAGGATCCCAAACTTTGGTTCCAAATCCGCTTTCGTTTTAATCTAAACTTTTCCATATGGGCGGTTTGGAAATTAGATTCTCACCACAGTGATCAAACATTCTCTGTGATCCACTCAATTGAGCATGATACCAATCCTTGCACTTCGAGTTGAAGCGTGGAATCTTATTGAACCTTGTGCACCGGCTCTGAGTATGAGCCATTTCCCTTTTACTCTTCAAGCCGCAGAGAGCTCTAAGCTGGCCATCTGTTTCAAGCAAACCATATTCAAGTGGAATATTGAAGATAAAAGACAAGGATTTTACCCACTTGTAGTTGGTGGTGGGCGGTAACGGCCTTGGGATAGGTGTTTCCAGTGGTTCCGTAAGTTCTACTCCCTTATAATCTTCTGTGAATTCTTCCACTTCAACCATCTCTTGACCAGAGTCTTCAATTTCTCCCTCATCATCGCTCAAGTCATATATTGGAGGTTGAGAAAGATCTACCTTAGCATCATCTTCATATTCACTCGGGAAAGATTCTTCTGTCTCAAAGAAATCAGTTGTGGATGCAAGTTCGCCGCTAAGAGAATAGGACTCGTGATCATCATCATCAAGGAAACCTGTGTCCTGGGTTATTCCGTTCAGTTCTTCATAAGATATTTGCAGTGGAGGCGGTGTAAAATCCTCCTCAACGTCAATTGTAACATCCTTGACGGAGTTCTTCACAACAACCGACTCTTCTTCTTCTGCAATGACAGCTTTCTCTACTTGTTCTAGTACAAAGTTATGCTCTATGCTGTTCACTGGAGCTTCCAGCGTCTCCTTTGTACAGCGTTCTTCATTGGATTCTCTACATAAAGCCATGGGGGTCTGTTGAGGGGCTGAGCGTCTGGAAGATAATTGTTTTAACTTCTCCACTATTGCTTGCTCTAGTTGATGAAGGATTACAGTACATTGTTTCATTGATTCTTCGAGGCTAACCTGTGATTCTGACTTTGATGGATATGGGTAATGTGTATGGGAAAGTGGTGGTTCTTGGGATTAATTGGATTGGTATTGGGGCGGATAAGGATCGTATGGTGGTGAATGGCGAAAAGAAGCTTGTGAGTGTGGTGGTTCGAGGTCATGTTGAGAGGATGGTCTATAGGCACGGGGTGGGGCTTGTTGGTAGTTACAAGGTTGTCCACCGTATCTTTCAGCTGGGTATGCATTGTAGAATGATCGTGGTCCATGATATCTTGGAGGGTGTTGTTGCCTAAAGGGTTGATTAGATCCTCTTGACTCCATCCATCCTTGATTGGTCTGACCTTGATGCATATTCCTGCTGTAGTTTCTATTTCCTTCAACAAAGTTAGAACTAAACTCAAAGCGAGAGGAGTGAGAATTCATAATAGCTATCAGAAATAAGGGGAAAAAAGAGAAAACAAATAAACAAGTAAAAGAAAAATATTTTTTTTTTGAAAAATATTTACAATAACCAATAATAAGGCACACATTTGCAACTCCCCAGCAACGGCGCCATTTTGACGTTAAGATTTTTGCTAGTAAAGAATTTTATAAAAATAGTTGCGTTGTAGATATAGATTCTGAACCAACAGAAATCCCTTCGTACAAATGTTTAGGTTGTCACAAATAACAAACCCCTTTAAAATTGATAACAGAGTATTTAAACCTCGGTTCGTCTTCTCAAGGAATTGCAGGGAGGTATGTTCTTATTATTGGCTATGAAAAAGGTAAAATTGGGGTTTTTGGAAGTAAGGGGGCAGTATGTTGCACAAAAAAATAATAAGAAAAATAAATAAACAACTATAAAATAAACTCTTGGAAAGGTATTGGAACTGGAAGTCCTATCCTGGTTATCCTTATCAATTGTAATGAGAATTGAATTTTTCTCCCACTTTGTTAACCTCTAACTATGAAGGTAAGTTAAGTGGATGAATTAATTTTGATTCCTCAGGTCCTAGTCTTTCCTTGGGAAAGACTAGAGTTATTGGAACTTGAATTAATGAAATGAAGAAATCCAATTTTCAATCAACAATGGAGCTAATAACTCTAGAGTCACCAATTAGTCAACCGCAGCCAATAATGTAAAAAGCTAAATTAAAATCATAAATATCTGGAATACCTTCAATTCATTCAAAGCAGTAAAATCTAAAACTAACAATATTCATAAGCCAATTGGGCAACAGGAAAATCCAAATTATTTATATAAATAAAAGACAGCAATCATCAATCTGAAATATCTCAAATAACATTAATTAAGAAAATCAATCTAAACATGGAACATTGAAAATAAATAAATACAAAGAACCTGGGATTGAGAGTCACTCCTAAAACTAAGAGAAGTCCTAAATCCTAATCCTAAGAGAGAGAGAGGAGAGAACCTCTCTGTCTAAAACTACATCTAAATTATGGAAAGTGACAGAAAATTGCTCTCTTCTTTGAATGGATACATTTTCCCACTTCATAACCTCTGGTCTATGACTTCTAGACTTGGATTTGGGCCAAAAAGGCTTCAGAATCCGCTATGAGCGTTTTCTGCAATTTCTGGTGCGTGGCCTCTGTCACGCGTCCGCGTGGGTCACGCGGTCGCGTCATTCGGAGTTCTCCTTGTCACGCAGCCGTGTCGGTCACGCATCCGCGTCGTATGCGATTTGCTCAAGTCGCGCGGTCGCGTCAGTCATGCGGCCGCGTCGTTGCCTCTTCGCTTCTGGCACGCGATCGCGTCGTCCATGCGATCGCGTGGATGCCAGTTCCTTCAGAAACCCCATTTTGCGATTTCCTTCCATTTTTGTATGTTTCCTTTTCCATTCTTTAAGTCATTCCTGCCTTAGAAGATCTGAAACTTCTCAACACACTAATCACGGCATCGAATGGAATTAAAGGTGAAAAATAATTAATTTAGAAGTATAGGAAACATGTTTTTCACATACATCACATAATAAGGAAGGAGAAGTAAAACCATACAATTAATATGAATAAGTGGGTGAAGGATTGAATAAATCACTCAGATTAAGCATAAAATATATCATAAAATATGGATTTATCAGAAAGCAGAGATTCAGGAAGGACACAGCATCTCCATGCACTTATCTGAAATTCCCACCATTGAATTACATGAGTAACTCTATCTTTATTCCATGTTTATTATTTATTATTATTCAAAATTCCATAACCATCTATTATCCGCTTGACTGAGATTTACAAGGTGACCATAGCTTGTTTCATACCAACAATCTCTGTGGGATCGACCCTTACTCACGTAAGGTATTACTTGGACGACCCAGTACACTTGCTGGTTAGTTGAGCGAAGTTGTGAAATTATGTTTAGACTATGGTATTGAGCACCAAGCTTTTGGAGCCATTACTGGGGCAATCAATTTTGAACAACAATTTAAGTATGAATCACAATTTCGTCCACCAAGTTTTTGGCGCCGTTGCCGGGGATTGTTCGAGTTTGAACAACTAACGGTTCATCTTGTTGCTCAGATTAGGTAATTTTCTTTTCAAAAAGTTTTCAAAAATCTTTCAAAAAAAAAATTTTCTTTATTTTCCTTTTTCTAAAGAATATTTTAGAAAAATTTATTAAGAAAATACAAAAAAAATCATAAAATCATAAAAATCAAAAATATTTTTTGTTTCTTGTTTGAGTCTTGAGTCAATTTTTAAGTTTGGTGTCAATTGCATGTTTTAAAAATTATTATGCATTTTTCAAAAAATTCATGCATTCATAGTGTTCTTCATGATCTTCAAGTTGTTTTTGGTAAATCTTCTTGTTTGATCTTAATGCTTTCTTGTTTTGTGTCTTTTATTGTTTTTCATATGCATTTTTGCATTCATAGTATCCATGCATTAAAAAATTCTAAGTTTGGTATCTTGCATGTTTTCTTTGCGTCAAAAATTTTTCAAAAATATGTTCTTGATGTTCATCATGATCTTCAAAGTGTTCTTGGTGTTCATCTTGACATTCATAGTGTTCTTGCATGCATCATGAGTTTTGATTCATAATTTAATGTTGTGAGTCATTTTTGTTGTTTTTCTCTCTCATCGTTAAAAATTCAAAAATCAAAAAAATATCTTTTCCTTATTTCTCTCCTAATTTTCGAAAATTTGAGTTGACTTAGTCAAAATTTTTTAAAATTAGTTGTTTCTCATAAGTCAAGTCAAATTTTCAATTTTAAAAATCCTATCTTTTCAAAAAAAATTTTCAAAAATCAAATATTTTTCATTTTTGTCTTATTAATTTCGAAAATTTTAAAATTATTTTCAAAATCTTTTTCTTAATTTTATTTCAAATTTTCGAAATTACACTAACAATTAATGTGATTGATTAAAAAATTTGAAGTTTGTTACTTTCTTGTTAAGAAAGGTTCAATCTTTAAATTCTAGAATCATATCTTTTAGTTTCTTGTTAGTTAAGTAATTAATTTTAATTTTAAAAATTTAATCTTTTTCAAAATATCTTTTTCTTAAAAATCATATCTTTTTTTATATCTTTTTATCATATCTTTTATATCATATCTTTTTCAAAATTTTATCTTTTTCAAAAATTTGATTTTAAAATATCTTATCTAACCTCTTATCTTCTTATCTTTTCAAATTTGATTTTAATATCTTTTTCAACTAACTAATTAACTTTTTGTTTGTTTCTTATCTTTTTCAAAACCACCTAACTACTTCTCCCTCTCTAATTTTCGAAAATATCTCATCCCTTTTTTCAAAATTCTTTTTAAATTAATTGATTGTTTTAAATTTTAATTTTAATTCTATCTCATCTTTAATTTTTGAAAATCACTAACTCCTTTTCAAAATTAATTTTCGAATTCTCTCTCTCATCTTCTTCTATTTATTTATTTATTTACTAACACTTCTCTTCACCTCTCTTCATCTCCAATCACTTCCTCTATCCTTACTCTTGTGTTTGGATTATTCCTTCTTCTTAATCCTTATCCCCTTTCTTCTTCTACTAATAATAAGGATCCTCTTTACCGTGACATAGAGGATTCCTCTTCCTTTTCTTTTTCTCTTCTCTTTCATATGAGCAGGAACAAGGAAAAAGGCACTCTTGTTGAAGCTGATCCTGAACCTGAAAGGACTCTGAAGAGGAAACTAAGAGAAGCTAAATTACAACAATCCAGAGGCAACCTTTCTGAAATTTTTGAACAAGAGAAGGAGATGGCAGCCAAACCCGACAACAATAATACAAGGAGGATGCTTAGTGATTTTACTAAACCCACTTCCAAGTTTGATGGAAGAAGCATCTCAAATTCCTGCTATTGGAGCAAACAATTTTGAGTTGAAACCTCAATTAGTTGCTTTAATGCAACAGAACTGCAAGTTTCATGGACTTCCATCTGAAGATCCTTACCAGTTTTTAACTGAGTTCTTACAGATTTGTGAGACTGTTAAGACGAATGGAGTAGATCCTGATGTCTACAGGCTCATGCTTTTCCCTTTTGCTGTAAGAGACAGAGCTAGAACATGGTTGGACTCACAACCTAAAGATAGCCTAGACTCCTGGGATAAGCTGGTCACGACCTTCTTGGATAAATTCTTTCCTCTTCAAAAGCTGAGCAAGCTTAGAGTGGATGTTCAGACCTTCAAGCAAAAAGATGGTGAATCCCTCTATGAAGCTTGGGAAAGATACAAGCAGATGACCAAAAAGTGTCCTTCTGACATGTTTTCAGAATGGACCATATTAGATATATTCTATTATGGTCTATCTGAGTTTTCCAAAATGTCATTGGACCATTCTGCAGGTGGATCCATTCACCTAAAGAAAACGACTGCAGAAGCTTAAGAACTTATTGACATGGTTGCAAATAACCAATTCATGTACACTTCTGAGAGGAATTTTGTGAATAATGGGACGCCTCAGAGGAAGGAAGTTCTTGAAATTGATGCTCTGAATGCCATATTAGCTCAGAACAAAGTGTTGACTCAGCAAGTCAACATAATTTCTCAAAGTCTGAATGGATGGCAAAATGCATCCAACAGTACTAAAGAGGCATCTTCTGAAGAAGAAGCTTATGATCCTGAGAACCCTGTAATGGCAGAGGTAAATTACATGGGTGAACCTTATGGAAACACCTATAATTCATCATGGAGAAATCATCCAAATTTCTCATGGAATGATCAACAAAAGCCTCAACAAGGCTTTAATAATGGTGGAAGAAATAGGCTCAGTAATATCAAGCCTTATCCATCATCTTCTCAGCAACAGACAGAGAATTCTGAGCAGAGCCCCTCTAATTTAGCAAATTTAGTCTCTGATCTGTCTAAGGCTACTTTAAGTTTCATGAGTGAAACAAGGTCCTCCATCAGAAATTTGGAGGCACAAGTGGGCCAGCTGAGTAAGAAAGTCATTGAAACTCCTCCCAGTATTCTCCCAAGCAATACAGAAGAGAATCCAAAAGGAGAGTACAAGGCCATTGATGTAATCAATATGGCCGAATGTACAAGGGAGGAGAAGGACGAAAATCCTAGTGAGGAAGACCTCCTGGGACATCTCTCAAACAAGAAGGAGTTCCCTATTGAGGACCTAAGGGAATCTGAGGCTCATATAGAGACCATAGAGATTCCACTAAATCTCCTTCTGCCATTCATGAGCTCTGAAGACTATTCTTCCTCAGAAGAGGATGAAGATGTGACTAGAGAGCAAGTTTCTCAATATCTAGGAGCCATCATGAAGCTGAACGCCAAGTTGTTTGGTAATGAGACTTGGGAAGGTGAACCTCCCTTGCTCATTAGTGAACTAGATACATGGGTTCAGAAAACTTTATCTCAAAAGAGACAAGATCCTGGTAAATTCTTAATACCCTGTACCATAGGCACCATGACCTTTAACAAGGCTCTGTGTGATCTAGGCTCAGGCATAAACCTTATGCCACTCTCTGTAATGGAGAAACTGGGGATCATTGAGGTACAACCTGCCTTATTCTCATTACAATTGGCAGATAAGTCAGTAAGACAAGCTTATTGGATTAGTAGGGGACGTGTTAGTAAAGGTTGAAGGCCTTTACATCCCTGCTGATTTCATAATCTTAGACACTAGGAAGGAAGAAGATGAATGCATCATCCTTGGAAGACCTTTCTTAGCCACAGCAGAAGCTGTGATTGATGTTAACAGAGGAGAATTAGTCCTTCAATTGAATGGGGACTACCTTGTGTTTAACGCACAGGGCTCTTCCTCTGCAACCATAGAGAGGAAGCATGAAAAGCTTCTCTCAATACAGAGTCAGACAAAGCCCCCACAGTCAAACTCTAAGTTTGGTGTTGGGAGGCCACAACCAAACTCTAAGTTTGGTGTTGAGAAGACCCCATATTCAAACTCTAAGTTTGGTGTTGGGAGGACTTCATCGTGGTCTGAACTTCTCTAAGGCTCCATGAGAGCCCACTGTCAAGCTAGTGACATTAAAAGAGCGCTTGTTGGGAGGCAACCCAATTTTTATTTATCTAATTTTATTTTTATTTTTTTTTGTTATTTTGTGTTTTAGTAGGTTCATGATCATGTGGAGTCACGAAAAAAATATTAAATTTAAAAACAGAATCAAAAACAGCAGAAGAAAAATCACACCCTGGAGGAAGGACTTACTGGCGTTTAAACGCCAGTAAGGAGCATCTGGCTGGCGTTCAACGCTAGAACAGAGTATGGAGCTGGCGCTAAATGCCAGAAACAAGCAACATCCTGGCGTTTGGACGCCAGGAATATGCCTTGAGGAAAGCTGGCGCTGAACGCTAGTAACAAGCAGAGATTCAGGAAGGACACAGCATCTCCATGCACTTATCTGAAATTCCCACCATTGAATTACATGAGTGACTCTATCTTTATTCCATGTTTACTATTTATTATTATTCGAAATTCCATAACCATCTATTATCCGCTTGACTGAGATTTACAAGGTGATCATAACTTGCTTCATACCAACAATCTCTGTGGGATCGACCCTTACTCACGTAAGGTATTACTTGGACGACCCAGTACACTTGCTGGTTAGTTGAGCGAAGTTGTGAAATTATGTTTAGACTATAGTATTGAGCACCAAGCTTTTGGAGCCATTACTGGGGCAATCAATTTCGAACAACAATTTAAGTATGAATCACAATTTCGTCCACCAGTGCTTGTGAAGAAATAGAATAGGAAGTGGAGGATGTGTATTAACTGTACCAACGTCAACAAAGCTTGTTCCAAGGACCCATACCCACTTCCCAATATTGACGCTTTGGTAGATTCGGCCTCAAGCTACAAATATTTATCCTTTATGGATGCATATTCGGGATACAACCAAATTCTGATGTACAAGTCAGATTAAGAGATGACCACTTTCATTACTCCCAAGGTGAACTACTACTATGTTGTAATGCTTTTTGGGTTGAAAAATGCTGGAGCCACTTATCAAAGGTTAATGAACAAGGTATTCTCATCCCATCTCAAAAAATTGATGGAGGTCTACGTAGATGATATTCTTGTAAAGACCAAGGAAGAAACCAGTCTGCTGTCCGAACTCACAAAAGTGTTCAACACAATAAGGTAGTATGGGTTGAGATTAAATCCCAGAAAGTACATCTTTGCAGTAAAAGTTGAGAAGTTTCTGGGATTCAGGCTCACTCAGAGAGGCATTGGTGTGGAATTTAAAGTCCACAAACTAACCGGCAAGTACACCGGGTCGTACCAAGTAATACCTCAAGTGAGTGAGGGTCGATCCCACGAGGATTGATGGACTAAGAAACAATGGTTGGTTAAACTACTTAGTTAGGCAAACAAAAAAATAGTGTTTGAGAGTTTAATTGCATTAAATAGTAATTAAGAATATCAGAAAGCAAGCAGTAAATAAGTTGTGAAATATATGTAGGGAAACATTTAAGGTTTCAGAGTTATTTATTTTCTGGATTGACTTTTCTTACTAACTATTTTAATCATGCAAGATTTAATTCATGGCAAACTATATGTGACTAGACCTTAATTCCTTAGACCTTCCTAGTCTCCTCTAAAATTCATTAACTGTCAATTCCTTAGTCAATTAATTCCAATTAGAGGGTGATGATCAAATTCCAGTTTATATGCCACAAAAATCCTAATTACCCAAATATAAGAGGATTATATGACACGTATCCCGTTAAATCCAGATAATTAGAATTTAGGAGAAATTGTTTTCAAGCTATTGTTCAAGTAAAGAACTTTTCCAAGTTATACAAGAACTCAATTAGAAAGAAGGTCATACTTCCGTTCCACCCAAATTCATAAGATAAAGAACGAAAACAATTCTTGAAATATAAATCAAAACATGAATTAAAATAGAAAAATAATAGTATCAATTCATACAATAGACAGAGCTCCTAACCTTAACAGTGGAGGTTTAGTTGCTCATGGTTCAGAGAAGAAAATCAAGATTCAGGTAAACTGTAGAGTACGGAATGTAAATTGGAATAGAATCCTAATATCTTTTATATCTAATCCTAATTAATTTAAAATCTAATATCTAAAATTAAGATAATGTCTTTTCCTATTTTCAAATTAAAAATTTGAATCAGAATCAATTAAATAATCCGCGCCTTGTAACGTGGGGACCACTTGGCTTCACTGGATCCGCGCCTAAATTGGCAGAGAGCTGCGCCTTACTTGAGTGCCAAAATGGGGCCCAAAAATCGCCCACAGCATTTTTTGCGTTCTTTGCACGTGGCGTATGTCACGCGTACGCGTCAGTCACGGGTACGCATCGATGGTCTATTCTGCGTGTCACGCGTACGTGTGAGGTATGCACACGTGTTGCTGCACAAATCTCCAAATCACGCGCAGGCATCGGGTACGCACACGCGTCGCCATGGAAAGCTCCAAATCACGCGCAGGTGTCGGGTACGCGCGCATGTCGCTCTTCGCTGTCCTTTCCTTTAATTCTTATGCTGCAGAAACTCCATCAAATCCAGCCAAATGCTACCTAAAATAAATAAAATTGCACGAGACTCAAAGTAGCATCCATAGTGGCTAAAAGATAATTAATCCTTGATTAAAATCAACAATTTAGATGCAAATTCACTAGGAAAAGATAAGAAAGATGCTCATGCATCAGGCATCAAAGCCAACTTGGAAAAATGTATGGCCATCATGGAAATAAAAAGTCTGACTTACTTAAAAAATGTCTAACAGCTAAATGGCAGTCTGGCAACCTTGTCTAGATTTTTGGCCGGGTCGGCTTTGAAATTCCTACCATTATTTACAATACTCAAGAAGGGACACCAGTTTCAATGAACTCAAGACTTCAAAAAATTATTGAGCCAGTCACTAATACTAACTCAACCCGAAGAAGGAGAAGAACTCGTGATATACTTAGCCATTGCAGATAAGACCATAGCCTCAACCCTGGTCCGAGAAGATAAGGAGGGATAGCGACCTGTTTATTTCACAAGCAAGGCATTACAAGGGGTGAAACTAAACTACCAAAAGACTCTGATCTTACTTTCAAGCTCACACTATCAAAGTCTGAACTAACCAATCTATGAAGCATATCCTCCAAAACACGAACATTACAAGTCAGATGCTACAATGGGTTGTGAAATTATCCGAATTCGACCTTAAATATGAAACTTGGACAGCAATCAAATCTCAATATCTGGCCAACTTCTTGGCCGAATACACGGGTTAACAGCAAGGAAGCTCAGCAGCTTGGCATTTATGTGTGGATGGATCATCAAATAAAGGTGGTAGTGGGGCAGAAATCATTCTTGAGAATAAAGAAGGAACTCGAATAAAGCTCTCATTAAAATTTAAGTGTCCAGACTCCAACAACCAAGCCGAATACAAAGCCATGCTTGTTGGCTTAAAGCTAGCCAATAAAGTCAGAGCATCAAAAGTCACAGTGTTTAGTGACTCCCAAGTGATAACCTCTTAGATAAATGGGGATTACCAAGCTAAAGATCTTAACGTGAAGAGGTACTTGGAGAAAACACAAGAAAAACTTCGACAATTTTAGGGAACAGAGGTCAGACACATAACTCGAGAACTAAATTGTCAAGCTGATGCCCTCTCCAAACTAGCTAGCATTAAGCCAGGGGAAACAATAAAAGCCTGATCCAGGAAACTCTCCACACACCATCAGTGGCCAAGGAAGTTGACAAGTCAAACGCATTGACTATCTCCAATCTAAACTTAGGTTGGATGACTTTTATTATTGAATATCTCACATTTGATATCATCCCTAAAGAAAAAAGGGAAGCAAGGAGACTTATAAGGGAAGCACAGAAATATACTTTGGTTCACAACATTTTCTATAGAAGAAGAATATCTACACCCATACTGAAGTGCGTCCCGACCTCCAAAACTAAAGAGGTCCTAGAAAAAGTACATAGTGGCATCTGTGAAAATCACTTAGGAGCACGGTCACTAGTTAAGAAAGTGATATGGGCTGGCTTCTTTTGGCTGACCTTGCAGAGGAAAGCGGCTGACTTCGTCAAGTGCCCGTCCTGCCAAATGCATGTAAATTTTCATGTGGCACCACCAAAAAAGCTCATCAGTATCACCTGACCATGGCCTTTTGCAAAATGGGATTTGGACTTGCTCGGATCATTTTCTCAAGCACCCAGACAGGTAAAATTCCTTACAGTTGGGATTGATTATTTCACTAAGTGGATTAAGACAGAACCTCTGGCAATAGTCACAGCTCAAAGAAGTCGGAGATTCTTCTACAAGAATATTGTCACCCGATTTGGGATTCTATATTCCATCGCTACGGACAATAGTACTCAGTTTACCGACTCAACATGGCAAGCCTCAAAATTAGGTACCAATTCACATCAGTAAAGCAACCTCAAGTCAATGGACAAGTAGAAGTTGCAAAAAAAGTCATATTGGCAGGGCTCAAAAGAAGACTACAATAGGTAAAAGGAGCTTGTGCTGAAGAGCGCGTGCAAGTTCTATGGGCAAATCGAACAACTTTCCATTCCACAATGGGAGAATCTCCGTTTTGACTTGCTTATGGCATAGAAGCTATGATTTCTATAGAAGTAAATGAAGTAAACCAAAGGGTAAGGTTCTACAATAAAGTGAAAAATATCCAAACTCAAACAGAAAAGCTCGACCCCCTCCTAGAAATCCGAAAACAAGCTCGGATAAGGGAGGAAGCATTGAAATAAAGGATTCTACAAGGTGCAACAAGAAATTTATTAGAAGAAATTTTGCCACGAACAATCTCATATTAATTAGAAATGACATTGGAGTATAGAAGTCGGGCAAAAGAAAAATTGACTGCGAATTGGAACGGACCTTACAAGATCATCAAAGTCTTGGGAAAAGGTTGCTATAAATGTTCGACCTACAAGGGAACGAACTCCCTAGGTCATGGCATGCATGTAATATGAAGATATACTATAGCTATAAAGCGCACCTTGCTCCCTGGTGTAATCTTTTTTCCGACTTCATGGTTTTTTTTCCCAAGAAAGGATTTCCTAAAGGGGGTTTTAACGAGGCATCATAGCAAAGGATAGAAGTTAAAAATGAAAACATGAACCCATTAGGCAATCCTAATCTTCAACTTCATAGAAGTTTAAGCTTAGGGTCTTAACTAATTCCAATAGGGTCAATTCGCTAAAGTCTCAGCTCTATCAATTACCTCTAGCCTTAATTTTTCCAAATGTATCAGCATATTTATCCTCTGTCTTAAGATTTCTCAATTCTGTAAGATCAATCACAAATACAAATTAAATACAAAGCAATCACAAATAAGCACAATTAGAACAAGTAGTACAACTAGCAGTTAGGCAGGATTATCAGATAGGCAAACTAAAATACACTTATGCACACCCAAACAATTACAAACAAATACAGTATGATGTATGCCTGTCCTATTGGCCATGAGCTCACTTGTCGGTTATATTGCCAGTTTCGATACATCCAGTAGCTAACCTGGACATTGTGTCTCGGTTGTGCAGCCCCAGGAGGAATATAAACAAAGGAGAATTCCTTTTCACCTTCTTCTGGAGGAATTACGAAGGAGTGTGCCTTTCCACATTTGAAGGAGTGTGTATTTCCACCTTGCAACTAGAGAGAAATGTGGAGGAACAATATGAAGGAGATTATCTTTTTACCTTTTCCACATCCACACCACAACAAGAGAGAAAATCCTTCATCCTCAACTTGTTTAGTCGCTCTGAGATATAATGCTCGCCACATTTCACAATTAAAAATTGAATCGAAGAAAATCCTCAACCTTCTATCAAATTTCTTGATATAACAAGAGAGGGAACCCTCAACCCCGCTTGTCCGCTACAAGAGAGAAAATTCTCAACCTCAACTTGTCTAGCCGTAAGCAGAAAAAGTCACCGTCCTCATCATGGACGGGACGAACCTCCACACCCACAATAATTTCATCCGGCTAACCAATGGTTTACCGGGAATTAGTCAATTCAATTCATTATATTCTTCTCCAGTATATTCAATGCTTGAAAATTAGTTATTCAACTCCATATGGAGATTTAAGGGGGTTACAAATATGCTGGAAAGGCTAAATAGTTCAAAAATAACATCTAAGCAAAAACAGAGAAGTCGTGCGTACGCATGCCTCGTGCGTACGTGCGAAACTTGATTCAAGAAATTGGAAATTTGCAAACAATGCGTACGCGGGCCTCGTACATACACGAGAGTTTGAATTCATGCGTACACACGCATGGTGCATATGCGTGGGACCTGGTTCTGCCCCACATTCTGCAAAATCTGCAATTTTCAGTTTTTGACACCAATTTTCAAACTTCTATATCTTTTGTTACAAAATTCATTTTTTCTCCATTCTTTGATGGTTTTAAAGTGATCATTCCCAATTTTAATTCAAGATAAAGTTCACTTGATTTTAAACTCTGAACGCCAAGTTATGGCCCGTCAAAATTGGTTAAAATCACCAAATTACCAATTTTTCTGCACAATTCAAATTCATCATTTCTCAAATGCTCCTCTTTTAACACCCATGACTCTCACCCTTATGCATCACTTACACTTAATCATCAATGCCAATTTTCAAAATCACATCATTTTCATTCAAAACTCAAAACCAACCATTCTCACCAATATCTCTACTTCACCTCATTCTTAATCTCATGTTCATATAACTCCAAGACAAACCTTAATCAATCTTCACAATCCAATTTGATACCTCATTTGTAATAATTCAATTTCAATAACATATCACAATACAATCTAACACTCAATTATTCACCAAACATTAATTTTCATTCCCAAAATCATATCATTTGACATTCTAACTCAAACTCAATAATTTTTATCATCCAAATCCAATTTCATATATCGTTCAAAACAATTCCAAACTCAAAACTCATACCACAACACAATTAATTTTGCTAAACTTACCAAGACTTATCCAATCACGTCCTCCGACCTAAAAATTTATTCAATATGGGTGTAGCTCACCCAATCACAATCCCTGACCTAATTTTCATTCAATCATCAATAGTAAATCAAACCATAAATTCACTCAATTATTCAACTAAACCATCATCAATCAACAACATCAATTATTCAACATTATCATAGGGTCATCTAACCTAGATTTTCGCATAGTGTCATATAGTGTGTACCCAAAACCAAAATCCATACATCGTTGAAGGCAGTTTCCAACCTTGTGAACCTTTCTTCGGTCACCCAAGCCTCCACCAAGTTCTTCCCAATCAAACCAAGCACTCAATCTGCACCAACTCAATCCAAGCAAGCCATCACTCTCATTCAATCTAATTACATCAATTTTCAAGCAAACACTAGGATTTTTTGCACAAAATTAGAGAAAATAGGGGGGAAAATCCCTTACCTCTTTCTACATGTTCTTGGGTCAAAACTCCACTAGAAGTTGTGCTTGAGTTTCTCCTAAAGCATCAAAATTACAAACTTCAACACCTCATCGTACAAAAATGCAAATATAGTGGAAAAAATAAAAATGGGTCAAAGTTCTCGTGAGTACTCACCACAAAAATTAGATAGAATTGAAGATGATGATGAGATGAATGCATGGGAGCAAACGAGTCGTCGATCGGAGCTCCGATTTGAGAGAAAAGTATATTTGTAAGTGTATGTGAATACTGTTGTTGTTTCACTCAATCCTCACACACTCTCACTCACTGTCCTGCAATGAATTTGCAGAACTCACACTCGAACTGTTGTATGTTCAGAGAAAAAGAGAGAGAGAGTTGAACACTAGAGAACTGAAGAAGCAAAACTACATTCTGACACTATTCAATAAATTGTTAAATACAATAACAGAAAGAAAAAAAACCACTCACTCCACTACCTTAAGAATAGGACTCCACTTCCTTAAAAATAGAAACTAGCTGAACAAAAAAGATTAACTTGCCTCTAAGGCCACTAATGACTTTGACCCTATTAACTGAATCATACACATAAGCATAAAACAGAAATAAATAAATATCAGGTCCTAATACATTATCTAACATTTCTCCTCCTTGGATTAGAGACCTAGACACATTCCAACTTCATGAATCAATTGACTAAATCGACTAACAGCAAGAGGCTTGGTGAAGACATCAGCTATCTGATTATCTGTCTTGCAATACTTCAGCTCCACCTCTTCCTCCTGTTGTGCTTCACGCAGATAATAGAATCTCAGCTTGAAATGTTTAGTCTTGCCATGAAAGACTGGATTCTGAGCAATTGCAATTGCAGCTTGATTGTCCACATACAACACAGTTGATCTTTTCTCTTACAGCCCCAAATCACAGAGTAACTTCCTGAGCCATACTGCATGCTTTGCAGCTGCAGTTGCAGCCACAAATTCAGCTTCAGCTGTAGACTGTGCTACAACTTTCTGCTTCTTTGAGCTCTAGGAAAAACAACCTGATCCAAGTGAAAAACAGAAACCCGTTGTGCTTTTCATGTCTTCCACTGAACCACCCCAGTCACTATCTACAAAACCAACCAGCTTCATCTCAGGAACTGCTTTGAATTTCACACCATAACTTTGAGTCCCCTTTAGATATCTCAACACCCTTTTTGCTGCAGTAAGATGTTCCTTAGCTGCACAATGAAGGAACCTCGATAGAATACTCACTGCATACTGAATGTCAGGCCTAGTAGCTGTTAAATACATTAGACAGCCTACTAGACTTCTGTACTCATTCTCATGCTCAGAATCCTGCACATTACTCTTGCTTAACTTCTCTTTCTGATTAACAGGAGTAGTGACTGTCTTGCATTCTCCCATTTCAAACCTCTTTAGGACCTCTCTGATGTACTTTCTCTGACAGATGAATATCTCACCTTCTTTTTGCTGAATCTCCATGCCAAGAAAGTAAGACATTCTCCCCAAATCTGTCATCTCAAACTGCTTCATCAGTCCTACCTTCAACTTCACTATCTCACTCTCCTTCTCTCCTGTAACAAGCAGATCATCGACATAGATAGACACCACCACAAGGCCTCTCTCACTCTGTTTGTAGTTGATGAGCGGATAATTTATACGCTTTTTGGCATTGTTTTTAGGTAGTTTTTAGTAAGTTCAAGCTACTTTTAGGGATGTTTTCATTAGTTTTTATGTTAAATTCACATTTCTGGACTTTACTATGAGTTTGTGTGTTTTTCTGTGATTTCAGGTAATTTCTGGCTGAAATTGAGGGATTTGAGCAAAACTCTGAAAAAGGCTGACAAAAGGACTACTGATGCTGTTGGAATCTGACCTCCCTGCACTCGAAATGAATTTTCTGGAGCTACAGAACTCCAAATGGCGCGCTCTCAACGGCGTTAGAAAGTAGACATCCAGAGCTTTCCAGCAATATATAATAGTCCATACTTTATTCGGAAATTGACGACGTAACTTGGTGTTGAACGCCAAGTACACGCTGCTGTCTGGAGTTAAACGCCAGAAAAACGACATGATCCGGAGTTGAACGCCCAAAACACGTCATAACTCGGAGTTCAACTCCAAGAGAAGCCTCAGCTCGTGGATTGATTAAGCTCAGCCCAAGCATACACCAAGTGGGCCCCGGAAGTGGATTTATGCATCAATTACTTACTCATGTAAACCCTAGTAGCTAGTCTAGTATATATAGGACCTCTTACTATTGTATTAGACATCTTTGGTCTCAGTTTTGTTTTATTCTTCATCCTAAGAGGCTATTGATCATGTTTTAGGGGGCTGGCCATTCGGCCATGCCTGAACCTTTTACTTATGTATTTTCAACGGTGGAGTTTCTGCACACCATAGATTAAGGGTGTGGAGCTCTGCTGTACCTCAAGTTTCAATACAATTACGATTACTTTCTATTCAATTCTCTTTTATTCTTATTCCAAGATATACGTTACACTTAACTTTGATGAATGTGATGATCCCGTGACACTCATCATCATTCTCACCTATGAACGCGCGTGATTGACAACCACTTCCGTTCTACTTTAGGCCGGGCGCATATCTCTTAGATTCCCCAACAGAATCTTCGTGGTATAAGTTAGATAGATGGCGGCATTCATGAGGATCCGGAAAGTCTAAACCTTGTCTATGGTATTCCGAGTAGGATTCTGGGATTGAATGACTGTGACGAGCTTCAAACTCCTGAAGGCTGGGTGTGATGACAAACGCAAAAGAATCAAGGGATTCTATTCCAACCTGATTGAGAACCGACAGATGATTAGCCGTGCCGTGACAGAGCATAGGACCTTTTTCACTGAGAGGATGGGATGTAGCCATTGACAACGGTGATGCCCTATATACAACTTGCCATGGAAAGGAGTAAGAAGGATTGGATGAAAGCAATGAGAAAGTAGAGATTCAAGAGGAGCACAGCATCTCCATACACTTATCTGAAATTCCCACTATTAATATACATAAGTATTTATATCCCTTTTATTTTCTTTTTGTTATTAATATTCGAAAATCTATAAACCAATTTAATCTGCCTAACTGAGATTTACAAGGTGACCATAGCTTGCTTCATACCAACAATCTCTGTGGGATCGACCCTTACTCACGTAAGGTTTATTACTTGGACGACCCAGTACACTTGCTGGTTAGTTGAACGAAGTTGTGAAAACAACCGATGCCATAATAATGATTTCATACAAGTACAAAAGAACATGGATCACAATTTCGTCCACCAAGTTTTTGGCGCCGTTGCCGGGGATTGTTCGAGTATGGACAACTGACGGTTCATCTTGTTGCTCAGATTAGGTAATTTTCTTTTCAAAAAAAAAATCTTTTTCAAAATTTTTCTTTTATTTTTCGTTTTTCTAAACTTTATTTTCGAAAAAATTTAATAAAAATACAAAAAAATAATAAAATCATAAAAATCAAAAATATTTTGTGTTTCTTGTTTGAGTCTTGAGTCAATTTTTAAGTTTGGTGTTAATTGCATGCTTTTAAAATTTTTTTTTTTCATTTTTCGAAAATCCCATGCATTCATAGTGTTCTTCATGATCTTCAAGTTGTTCTTGATAAGTCCTCTTGTTTGATCTTGATGTTTTCTTGTTTCGTGTTGTTTATTGTTTTTCATGTGCATTTTTTGTTTGTTAGAGTCCATGCATTAAAGATTTCTAAGTTTGGTGTCTTGCATGTTTTCTTTGCATCAAAAATTTTTTCAAAAATATGTTCTTGATGTTCATCATGATCTTCAAAGTGTTCTTGGTGTTCATCTTGACATTCATAGCATTCTTGCATGCATTCATTGTTTTGATCTAAAAATTTCATGCACTGAATATTTTTGTTGTTTTTCTCTCTCATCATTAAAAATTCAAAAATAAAAAAATATCTTTTCCTTATTTCCCTCCAAATTTTCGAAATTTTGGGATGACTTGGTAAAAAAATTTTCAAAATTAGTTGTTTCTTACAAGTCAAGTCAAAATTTCAATTTTAAATATCTTATCTTTTCAAAATCTTTTTCAAAAATCATATCTTTTTCAATTTTTTTTTATAATTTTCAAAAATTTCAAAAATCTTTTTCAAAATATTTTCAAAATCTTTTTCTTATCTTTACATCATATTTTCAAAAATTCACTAATAATTAATGTGATTGGTTCAAAAATTTGAAGTTTGTTACTTTCTTGTTAAGAAAGGTTCAATCTTTAAGTTCTAGAATCTTATCTTGTAGTTTCTTGTTAGTGAAGTAAACAATTTCAAAATTTTTGAATTAAATCTTTTTTTTTATCTTTTATCTTATCCTTTTCAAAATTTTATCTTTTTCAAAATTTGATTTCAAAATATCTTATCTAACTTCTTATCTTCTTATCTTTTTCAAATTTGATTTTCAAATCTTTTTCAATCAACTAACTAACTTTTTGTTTGTTTCTTATCTTATTCAAAACCACCTAACTACTTCTCCCTCTTCTATTTTCGAAAAATATCTCTCTCTTTTCAAAAATTCTTTTTAACTAATTAATTGTTTCAAATTTTAATTTCAATTACATTTATCTCTAATTTTCGAAAATCACTAACCCCTTTTTAAATTTATTTTCGAAATTCTCCTTCTCTCTTCTTCTTCTATTTAATTATTCATTTACTAACACTTCTCTTCACCTCTCTTCATCCATAAATCCGAATATCCATCTTCATTCTTCTACCCCTTCTTTTTCTACTAACATAAAGGAATCTCTATACTGTGACATAGAGGATTCCTCTTTCTTTTCTTGTTTTCTTCTCTTTCATATGAGCAGGAACAAGGATAAAGGCACTCTTGTTGAAATTGATCCAGAACCTGAAAGGACTCTGAAGAGAAAATTAAGAGAAGCTAAATTACAACAATCCAGAAACAACCTTTCAGAAATTTTCGAACAAGAGAAGGAGATGGCAGCCGAAAATAATAATAATGCAAGGAGAATGCTTGGTGACTTCACAAAGCCAACGTCCAAGTTTGATGGAAGAAGCATCTCCATTCCTGCCATTGGAGCCAATAACTTTGAGCTGAAACCTCAGCTAGTTGCTTTAATGCAACAAAACTGCAAGTTTTATGGACTTCCATCTGAAGACCCTTATCAGTTTTTAACTGAGTTCATGCAGATCTGTGAGACTGTAAAGACAAATGGAGTTGATCCAGAAGTCTACAGACTCATGCTTTTCCCTTTTGTTGTAAGAGACAGAGCTAGAATATGGTTGGATTCACAACCTAAGGATAGCCTGGACTCATGGGATAAGCTGGTCACTGCTTTCTTGGATAAATTCTTTCCTCCTCAAAAGCTGAGCAAGCAGAGAGTGGATGTTGAAAACTTCAAACAAAAAGATGGTGAATCCCTCTATGAAGCTTGGAAAAGATACAAGCAGCTGACCAAAAGATGTCCATCTGACATGTTTTCAGAATGGACCATATTAGATATATTCTATTATGGTCTCTCTGAATTTTCGAAAATGTCATTGGACCATTCTGCAGGTGGATCTATTCACCTGAAGAAAATGCCTGAAGAAGCTCAAGAGCTCATTGACATGGTTGCAAATAACCAGTTCATGTACACTTCTGAGAGGAATTCCGTGAACAATGGAATACCTCAGAAGAAAGGAGTTTTTGAAATTGATACTCTGAATGCCATATTGGCTCAGAACAAAGTGTTGACTCAACAGGTCAACATGATCTCTCAAAATCTGAATGGATTGCAACATGCATCCAACAGTACTAGAGAGGCAGCTTCTGAAGAAGCTTATGATCCTGAGAACCCTGCCATAGCAGAGGTTAATTACATGGGTGAACCTTATGGAAACACCTATAACTCATCATGGAGAAATCATCCCAATTTCTCATGGAAGGATCAACAAAAGCCTCAACAAGGCTTTAACAATGGTGGACGTAATAGGCTGGGCAATAGCAAGCCATATCCATCATCTTCTCAGCAACAGACAGAGAATTATGAACAAAACACTTCTAATTTAGCCAATGTAGTCTCTGATCTGTCAAAGGCCACTTTCAGTTTCATGAGTGAAACAAGATCCTCCATTAGAAATCTGGAGGCACAAGTGGGCCAGCTGAGTAAGAA
This sequence comes from Arachis stenosperma, assembly GCF_014773155.1. Taxonomy (NCBI): domain Eukaryota; kingdom Viridiplantae; phylum Streptophyta; class Magnoliopsida; order Fabales; family Fabaceae; genus Arachis; species Arachis stenosperma. The sequence goes on from NC_080377.1 coordinate 27,520,738, forward strand.
AGTCATTGAAACTCCTCCCAGTATTCTCCCAAGCAATACAGAAGAGAATCCAAAAGGAGAGTGCAAAGCCATTGACAGAGTCAATATGGCCGAATGCACAAGGGAGGAAGAGGACGAAAATCCTAGTGAGGAAGACCTCCTGGGACGTCCCTCAAGCAAGAAGGGGTTTCCTATTAAGGATCCAAAGGAATCTGAGGCTCATACAGAGACCATAGAGATTTCATTAAATCTCCTTCTGCCATTCATGAGCTCTGAAGACTATTCATCCTCTGAAGAGGATGAAGATGTAACTGGAGAGCAAGTTGCTCAATATTTAGGAGCTATCATGAAGCTGAATGCCAAATTGTTTGGTAATGAGACTTGGGAAAGTGAACCTCCCTTGCTCATTAATGAACTGGACACTTGGATTCAGAAAATTCTACCTCAAAAGAAACAAGATCCTGGTAAGTTCTTAATACCTTGTACCATAGGCACCATGATATTTGAAAAAGCTCTGTGTGATCTGGGGTCAGGGATAAATCTAATGCCACTCTCTGTAATGGAGAAGCTGGGGATCATTGAGGTACAACCTGCCCTGTTCTCATTACAACTGGCAGACAAGTCATTGAGACAAGCTTATGGAATAGTAGAGGACGTGTTAGTAAAGGTTGAAGGCCTTTACATCCCTGCTGATTTCATAATCTTAGACACTAGGAAGGAAGAGGATGATTGCATCATCCTTGGAAGACCTTTCCTAGCCACAGCAGGAGCTGTGATAGATGTCAACAGAGGTGATTTAGTCCTTCAATTGAATGGGGACTACCTTGTGTTTAAGGCACATGGCCATTCCTCTGTGACAAAAGAGGGTAAGCATGAAGAGCTTCTCTCAGTTCAGAGTCAAGAAGAACCCACACAGTCAAACTCAAACTCTAAGTTTGGTGTTGTGAGGCCACAACCAAACTCTAAGTTTGGTGTTAAGATCCCATATCCAAACTCTAAGTTTGGTGTGGACAACTATACAACATTGACCTGATCACCTTGTGGCTCCATGAGAGCCACTGTCAAGCTATTGACATTAAAGAAGCGCTTGTTGGGAGGCAACCCAATTTTATTTATCTAATTCTTATTTTATTCTATATTATTGTTATTTTGTGTTTTATTAGGTACATGATCATGAGGAGGCACGAAAAAATCATAAAAATTAAAAACAGAATCAAAAACAGCAGAAGAAAAAAAATTCACACCCTGGAGGACGCACAGGCTGGCGTTCAACGCCAGTAAGGTGCATCTGGCCGGCGTTCAACGCCAGAACAGAGCACCATTCTGGCGCTGAACGCCAGAAACAAGCAACATTCTGGCGCTGAACGCCAGGAATGTGCCCAGAGAAGAAAAGCTGGCGCTGAACGCCTGTAACAAGCATGAAACTGGCGTTCAACGCCAGAAACATGCTTTACATGGGCGTTAAACGCCCAGAATGTGCACCAATGGGCGTTTAAACGCCAGAATGATGCACGAAGGCATTTTACATGCCTATTTGGTGCAGGGATGGAATTCCTTGACACCTCAGGATCTGTGGACCTCACAAGATCCCCACCTACCTCGCCCTCTCTCTTTCCATCCCTTCTGTTTTTCATTCACCACCTACATCTATCCACTCTTCCCCATACACCCCACCTACCTTTACAAATCACCTTCTCTTTCCCACCCAATCCCACCCATATAGCCGAATACACACATCCCTCCATCTCCTCCATCTCTTCTTCTTCTTCTTCATCTTTTCTTTCTTCTCTTGCTCGAGGGCGAGCAATATTTTAAGTTTGGTGTGGTAAAAGCATAGCTTTTTTGCTTTTCCATTACCATTAATGGAACCTAAGGCCAGAGAAACCTCAAAGGGAAGACAAAAGCTTCCACCTCTGAGTCTTGGGAGATGGAAAGACTCTTATAAGCCGTCATAGCTCAGTGGTAGAACATGTGGCTGCAAATCAAGAGATCCCTGAGATACCTCGGGGGATAAATTGTCCTCCACACAAATATTGGAAGCAACTAAGGGTAGGAACACCAAAATTACTAGGAATCATTCAACAGAAGCAAGGAAGAGACATAGAGGAGCTCAAAGAGCACCATTGGACCTTCAAGAAGGCGCCACCCTCACTCAGGTGGATTCATTCCTTGTTCTTATTTCTTTCTGCTTTTCGGTTTTTAATGTTGTGTTTATTTATGTTTTGTGTCTTTATTTCATGATCATTAGTATGTAGTAACTATGTCTTAAAGCTATGAATAAATTCCATTAATCCTTCACCTCTCTTAAATGAAAAATGTTTTAATTCAAAAGAACAAGAAGTACATAAACTTCGAATTTATCCTTGAATTTAGTTTAATTATATTGATGTGGTGACAACACTTTTTGTTTTCTGAATGAATGCTTGAACAGTGCATATTTTTGATCTTGTTGTTTATGAATGTTAAAATTGTTGGCTCTTGAAAGAATGATGAACAAAGAGAAATGTTATTGATGATCTGAAAAATCATGAAATTGATTCTTGAAGCAAGAAAAAGCAGTGAATAGCAAAAGCTTGCGGAAAAAAAAAAGAAGGAGCAATAGAAAAAGCCACGAGCCCTTAAAACCAAAAGGCAAGGGTAAAAAGGATCCAAGGCTTTGAGCATCAATGGATAGGAGGGCCCAAGGAAATTAAATTCAGGCCTAAGCGGCTAAATCAAAGCTGTCCCTAACCATGTGCTTGTGTCATGAAGGTCCAAGTGAAAAGCCTGAGACTGAGTGGTTAAAGTCGTGATCCAAAGCAAAAGAGTGTGCTTAAGAGCTCTGGACACCACTAACTGGGGACTCTAGCAAAGCTAAGTCACAATCTGAAAAGGTTCACCCAGTTATGTGTCTGTGGCATTTATGTATCCGGTGGTAATACTGGAAAACAAAGTGCTTAGGGCCACGGCCAAGACTCATAAGTAGCTGTGTTCAAGAATCAACATGCTTAACTAGGAAAGTCAATAACACTATCCGAAATTCTAAGTTCCTAGAGAAGCCAATCATTCTAAACTTCAAAGGAAAAAGTGAGATGCCAAAACTATTCAGAAGCAAAAAGCTACAAGTCCCGCTCATCTAATTATAATTAATATTCATTGATATTCTGGAATTTATAGTATATTCTCTTCTTTTATCCTATTTGATTTTCAGTTGCTTGGGGACAAGCAACAATTTAAGTTTGGTGTTGTGATGAGCGGATAATTTATACGCTTTTTGGCATTGTTTTTAGGTAGTTTTTAGTAAGTTCAAGCTACTTTTAGGGATGTTTTCATTAGTTTTTATGTTAAATTCACATTTCTGGACTTTACTATGAGTTTGTGTGTTTTTCTGTGATTTCAGGTAATTTCTGGCTGAAATTGAGGGATTTGAGCAAAACTCTGAAAAAGGCTGACAAAAGGACTACTGATGCTGTTGGAATCTGACCTCCCTGCACTCGAAATGGATTTTCTGGAGCTACAGAACTCCAAATGGCGCGCTCTCAACGGCGTTGGAAAGTAGACATCCAGAGCTTTCCAGCAATATATAATAGTCCATACTTTATTCGGAAATTGATGACGTAACTTGGCATTGAACGCCAAGTACACGCTGCTGTCTGGAGTTAAACGCCAGAAAAACGTCATGATCCGGAGTTGAACGCCCAAAACACGTCATAACTCGGAGTTCAACTCCAAGAGAAGCCTCAGCTCGTGGATTGATCAAGCTCAGCCCAAGCATACACCAAGTGGGACCCGGAAGTGGATTTATGCATCAATTACTTACTCATGTAAACCCTAGTAGCTAGTCTAGTATATATAGGACCTCTTACTATTGTATTAGACATCTTTGGTCTCAGTTTTGTTTTATTCTTCATCCTAAGAGGCTATTGATCACGTTTTAGGGGGCTGGCCATTCGGCCATGCCTGAACCTTTTACTTATGTATTTTCAACGGTGGAGTTTCTGCACACCATAGATTAAGGGTGTGGAGCTCTGCTGTACCTCAAGTTTCAATACAATTACGATTACTTTATATTCAATTCTCTTTTATTCTTATTCCAAGATATACGTTACACTTAACTTTGATGAATGTGATGATCCCGTGACACTCATCATCATTCTCACCTATGAACGCGCGTGATTGACAACCACTTCCGTTCTACTTTAGGCCGGGCGCATATCTCTTAGATTCCCCAACAGAATCTTCGTGGTATAAGTTAGATAGATGGCGGCATTCATGAGGATCCGGAAAGTCTAAACTTTGTCTATGGTATTCCGAGTAGGATTCTGGGATTGAATGACTGTGACGAGCTTCAAACTCCTGAAGGCTGGGCGTGATGACAAACGCAAAAGAATCAAGGGATTCTATTCCAACCTGATTGAGAACCGACAGATGATTAGCCGTGCCGTGACAGAGCATAGGACCTTTTTCACTGAGAGGATGGGATGTAGCCATTGACAACGGTGATGCCCTATATACAACTTGCCATGGAAAGGAGTAAGAAGGATTGGATGAAAGCAATGAGAAAGTAGAGATTCAAGAGGAGCACAGCATCTCCATACACTTATCTGAAATTCCCACTATTAATATACATAAGTATTTCTATCCCTTTTATTTTCTTTTTGTTATTAATATTCGAAAATCTATAAACCAATTTAATCTGCCTAACTGAGATTTACAAGGTGACCATAGCTTGCTTCATACCAACAATCTCTGTGGGATCGACCCTTACTCACGTAAGGTTTATTACTTGGACGACCCAGTACACTTGCTGGTTAGTTGAACGAAGTTGTGAAAACAACCGATGCCATAATAATGATTTCATACAAGTACAAAAGAACATGGATCACAATTTCGTCCACCAAGTTTTTGGCGCCGTTGCCGGGGATTGTTCGAGTATGGACAACTGACGGTTCATCTTGTTGCTCAGATTAGGTAATTTTCTTTTCAAAAAAAAAAAGCTTTTTCAAAATTTTTCTTTTATTTTTCGTTTTTCTAAACTTTATTTTCGAAAAAATTTAATAAAAATCCAAAAAAATAATAAAATCATAAAAATCAAAAATATTTTGTGTTTCTTGTTTGAGTCTTGAGTCAATTTTTAAGTTTGGTGTTAATTGCATGCTTTTAAAAATTTTTTTTTTCATTTTTCGAAAATCCCATGCATTCATAGTGTTCTTCATGATCTTCAAGTTGTTCTTGATGAGTCCTCTTGTTTGATCTTGATGTTTTCTTGTTTCGTGTTGTTTATTGTTTTTCATGTGCATTTTTTGTTTGTTAGAGTCCATGCATTAAAGATTTCTAAGTTTGGTGTCTTGCATGTTTTCTTTGCATCAAAAATTTTTTCAAAAATATGTTCTTGATGTTCATCATGATCTTCAAAGTGTTCTTGGTGTTCATCTTGACATTCATAGCATTCTTGCATGCATTCATTGTTTTGATCTAAAAATTTCATGCACTGAATATTTTTGTTGTTTTTCTCTCTCATCATTAAAAATTCAAAAATCAAAAAAATATCTTTTCCTTATTTCTCTCCAAATTTTCGAAATTTTGGGATGACTTGGTAAAAAAATTTTCAAAATTAGTTGTTTCTTACAAGTCAAGTCAAAATTTCAATTTTAAATATCTTATCTTTTCAAAATCTTTTTCAAAAATCATATCTTTTTCAATTTTTTTTTATAATTTTCAAAAATTTCAAAAATTTTTTCAAAATATTTTCAAAATCTTTTTCTTATCTTTACATCATATTTTCGAAAATTCACTAATAATTAATGTGATTGGTTCAAAAATATGAAGTTTGTTACTTTCTTGTTAAGAAAGGTTCAATCTTTAAGTTCTAGAATCTTATCTTGTAGTTTCTTGTTAGTGAAGTAAACAATTTCAAAATTTTTGAATTAAATCTTTTTTTTATCTTTTATCTTATCCTTTCAAAATTTTATCTTTTTCAAAATTTGATTTCAAAATATCTTATCTAACTTCTTATCTTCTTATCTTTTTCAAATTTGATTTTCAAATCTTTTTCAATCAACTAACTAACTTTTTGTTTGTTTCTTATCTTATTCAAAACCACCTAACTACTTCTCCCTCTTCTATTTTCGAAAAATATCTCTCGTTTTTCAAAAATTCTTTTTAACTAATTAATTGTTTCAAATTTTAATTTCAATTACATTTATCTCTAATTTTCGAAAATCACTAACCCCTTTTTAAATTTATTTTCGAAATTCTCCTTCTCTCTTCTTCTTCTATTTAATTATTCATTTACTAACACTTCTCTTCACCTCTCTTCATCCATAAATCCGAATATCCATCTTCATTCTTCTACCCCTTCTTTTTCTACTAACATAAAGGAATCTCTATACTGTGACATAGAGGATTCCTCTTTCTTTTCTTGTTTTCTTCTCTTTCATATGAGCAGGAACAAGGATAAAGGCACTCTTGTTGAAATTGATCCAGAACCTGAAAGGACTCTGAAGAGAAAATTAAGAGAAGCTAAATTACAACAATCCAGAAACAACCTTTCAGAAATTTTCGAACAAGAGAAGGAGATGGCAGCCGAAAATAATAATAATGCAAGGAGAATGCTTGGTGACTTCACAAAGCCAACGTCCAAGTTTGATGGAAGAAGCATCTCCATTCCTGCCATTGGAGCCAATAACTTTGAGCTGAAACCTCAGCTAGTTGCTTTAATGCAACAAAACTGCAAGTTTTATGGACTTCCATCTGAAGACCCTTATCAGTTTTTAACTGAGTTCTTGCAGATCTGTGAGACTGTAAAGACGAATGGAGTTGATCCAGAAGTCTACAGACTCATGCTTTTCCCTTTTGCTGTAAGAGACAGAGCTAGAATATAGTTGGATTCACAACCTAAGAATAGCCTGGACTCATGGGATAAGCTGGTCACTGCTTTCTTGGATAAATTCTTTCCTCCTCAAAAGCTGAGCAAGCAGAGAGTGGATGTTGAAAACTTCAAACAAAAAGATGGTGAATCCCTCTATGAAGCTTGGAAAAGATACAAGCAGCTGACCAAAAGATGTCCATCTGACATGTTTTCAGAATGGACCATATTAGATATATTCTATTATGGTCTCTCTGAATTTTCGAAAATGTCATTGGACCATTCTGCAGGTGGATCTATTCACCTGAAGAAAATGCCTGAAGAAGCTCAAGAGCTCATTGACATGGTTGCAAATAACCAGTTCATGTACACTTCTGAGAGGAATTCCGTGAACAATGGAATACCTCAGAAGAAAGGAGTTCTTGAAATTGATACTCTGAATGCCATATTGGCTCAGAACAAAGTGTTGACTCAACAGGTCAACATGATCTCTCAAAATCTGAATGGATTGCAACATGCATCCAACAGTACTAGAGAGGCAGCTTCTGAAGAAGCTTATGATCCTGAGAACCCTGCCATAGCAGAGGTTAATTACATGGGTAAACCTTATGGAAACACCTATAACTCATCATGGAGAAATCATCCCAATTTCTCATGGAAGGATCAACAAAAGCCTCAACAAGGCTTTAACAATGGTGGACGTAATAGGCTGGGCAATAGCAAGCCATATCCATCATCTTCTCAGCAACAGACAGAGAATTATGAACAAAACACTTCTAATTTAGCCAATGTAGTCTCTGATCTGTCAAAGGCCACTTTCAGTTTCATGAGTGAAACAAGATCCTCCATTAGAAATCTGGAGGCACAAGTGGGCCAGCTGAGTAAGAAAGTCATTGAAACTCCTCCCAGTATTCTCCCAAGCAATACAGAAGAGAATCCAAAAGGAGAGTGCAAAGCCATTGACAGAGTCAATATGGCCGAATGCACAAGGGAGGAAGAGGACGAAAATCCTAGTGAGGAAGACCTCCTGGGACGTCCCTCAAGCAAGAAGGGGTTTCCTATTAAGGATCCAAAGGAATCTGAGGCTCATACAGAGACCATAGAGATTCCATTAAATCTCCTTCTGCCATTCATGAGCTCTGAAGACTATTCATCCTCTGAAGAGGATGAAGATGTAACTGGAGAGCAAGTTGCTCAATATTTAGGAGCTATCATGAAGCTGAATGCCAAATTGTTTGGTAATGAGACTTGGGAAAGTGAACCTCCCTTGCTCATTAATGAACTGGACACTTGGATTCAGAAAATTCTACCTCAAAAGAAACAAGATCCTGGCAAGTTCTTAATACCTTGTACCATAGGCACCATGATCTTTGAAAAAGCTCTGTGTGATCTGGGATCAGGGATAAATCTAATGCCACTCTCTGTAATGGAGAAGCTGGGGATCATTGAGGTACAACCTGCCCTGTTCTCATTACAACTGGAAGACAAGTCATTGAGACAAGCTTATGGAATAGTAGAGGACGTGTTAGTAAAGGTTGAAGGCCTTTACATCCCTGCTGATTTCATAATCTTAGACACTAGGAAGGAAGAGGATGATTGCATCATCCTTGGAAGACCTTTCCTAGCCACAGCAGGAGCTGTGATAGATGTCAACAGAGGTGAGTTAGTCCTTCAATTGAATGGGGACTACCTTGTGTTTAAGGCACATGGCCATTCCTCTGTGACAAAAGAGAGTAAGCATGAAGAGCTTCTCTCAGTTCAGAGTCAAGAAGAACCCACACAGTCAAACTCAAACTCTAAGTTTGGTGTTGTGAGGCCACAACCAAACTCTAAGTTTGGTGTTAAGATCCCATATCCAAACTCTAAGTTTGGTGTGGACAACTATACAACATTGACCTGATCACCTTGTGGCTCCATGAGAGCCACTGTCAAGCTATTGACATTAAAGAAGCGCTTGTTGGGAGGCAACCCAATTTTATTTATCTAATTCTTATTTTATTCTATATTATTGTTATTTTGTGTTTTATTAGGTACATGATCATGAGGAGGCACGAAAAAATCATAAAAATTAAAAACAGAATCAAAAACAGCAGAAGAAAAAAAATTCACACCCTGGAGGACGCACAGGCTGGCATTCAACGCCAGTAAGGTGCATCTGGCCGGCGTTCAACGCCAGAACAGAGCACCATTCTGGCGCTGAACGCCAGAAACAAGCAACATTCTGGCGCTGAACGCCAGGAATGTGCCCAGAGAAGAAAAGCTAGCGCTGAACGCCAGTAACAAGCATGAAACTGGCGTTCAACGCCAGAAACATGCTTTACATGGGCGTTAAACGCCCAGAATGTGCACCAATGGGCGTTTAAACGCCAGAATGATGCACGAAGGCATTTTACATGCCTATTTGGTGCAGGGATGGAATTCCTTGACACCTCAGGATTTGTGGACCTCACAAGATCCCCACCTACCTCGCCCTCTCTCTTTCCATCCCTTCTGTTTTTCATTCACCACCTACATCTATCCACTCTTCCCCATACACCCCACCTACCTTTACAAATCACCTTCTCTTTCCCCCCAATCCCACCCATATAGCCGAATACACATCCCTCCATCTCCTCCATCTCTTCTTCTTCTTCTTCATCTTTTCTTTCTTCTCTTGCTCGAGGGCGAGCAATATTTTAAGTTTGGTGTGGTAAAAGCATAGCTTTTTTGCTTTTCCATTACCATTAATGGAACCTAAGGCCAGAAAAACCTCAAAGGGAAGACAAAAGCTTCCACCTCTGAGTCTTGGGAGATGGAAAGACTCATATAAGCCGTCATAGCTCAATGGTAGAACATGTGGCTGCAAATCAAGAGATCCCTGAGATACCTCGGGGGATAAATTGTCCTCCACACAAATATTGAAAGCAACTAAGGGTAGGAACACCAAAATTACTAGGAATCATTCAACAGAAGCAAGGAAGAGACATAGAGGAGCTCAAAGAGCACCATTGGACCTTCAAGAAGGCGCCACCCTCACTCAGGTGGATTCATTCCTTGTTCTTATTTCTTTCTGCTTTTCGGTTTTTAATGTTGTGTTTATTTATGTTTTGTGTCTTTATTTCATGATCATTAGTATGTAGTAACTATGTCTTAAAGCTATGAATAAATTCCATTAATCCTTCACCTCTCTTAAATGAAAAATGTTTTAATTCAAAAGAACAAGAAGTACATAAACTTCGAATTTATCCTTGAATTTAGTTTAATTATATTGATGTGGTGACAACACTTTTTGTTTTCTGAATGAATGCTTGAACAGTGCATATTTTTGATCTTGTTGTTTATGAATGTTAAAATTGTTGGCTCTTGAAAGAATGATGAACAAAGAGAAATGTTATTGATGATCTGAAAAATCATGAAATTGATTCTTGAAGCAAGAAAAAGCAGTGAATAGCAAAAGCTTGCGGAAAAAAAAAAAAAGAAGGAGCAATAGAAAAAGCCACGAGCCCTTAAAACCAAAAGGCAAGGGTAAAAAGGATCCAAGGCTTTGAGCATCAATGGATAGGAGGGCCCAAGGAAATTAAATCCAGGCCTAAGCGGCTAAATCAAAGCTGTCCCTAACCATGTGCTTGTGTCATGAAGGTCCAAGTGAAAAGCCTGAGACTGAGTGGTTAAAGTCGTGATCCAAAGCAAAAGAGTGTGCTTAAGAGCTCTGGACACCACTAACTGGGGACTCTAGCAAAGCTAAGTCACAATCTGAAAAGGTTCACCCAGTTATGTGTCTGTGGCATTTATGTATCCGGTGGTAATACTGGAAAACAAAGTGCTTAGGGCCACGGCAAGACTCATAAGTAGCTGTGTTCAAGAATCAACATGCTTAACTAGGAAAGTCAATAACACTATCCGAAATTCTAAGTTCCTAGAGAAGCCAATCATTCTAAACTTCAAAGGAAAAAGTGAGATGCCAAAACTATTCAGAAGCAAAAAGCTACAAGTCCCGCTCATCTAATTATAATTAATATTCATTGATATTTTGGAATTTATAGTATATTCTCTTCTTTTATCCTATTTGATTTTCAGTTGCTTGGGGACAAGCAACAATTTAAGTTTGGTGTTGTGATGAGCGGATAATTTATACGCTTTTTGGCATTGTTTTTAGGTAATTTTTAGTAAGTTCAAGCTACTTTTAGGGATGTTTTCATTAGTTTTTATGTTAAATTCACATTTCTGGACTTTACTATGAGTTTGTGTGTTTTTCTGTGATTTCAGGTAATTTCTGGCTGAAATTGAGGGATTTGAGCAAAACTCTGAAAAAGGCTGACAAAAGGACTACTGATGCTGTTGGAATCTGACCTCCCTACACTCGAAATGGTTTTTCTGGAGCTACAGAACTCCAAATGGCGCGCTCTCAACAAAGTTGGAAAGTAGACATCCAGAGCTTTCCAGCAATATATAATAGTCCATACTTTATTCGGAAATTGACGACGTAACTTGGCGTTGAACGCCAAGTACACGCTGCTGTCTAGAGTTAAACGCCAGAAAAACGTCATGATCCGGAGTTGAACGCCCAAAACACGTCATAACTCGGAGTTCAACTCCAAGAGAAGCCTCAGCTCGTGGATTGATCAAGCTCAGCCCAAGCATACACCAAGTGGGACCCGGAAGTGGATTTATGCATCAATTACTTACTCATGTAAACCCTAGTAGCTAGTCTAGTATATATAGGACCTCTTACTATTGTATTAGACATCTTTGGTCTCAGTTTTGTTTTATTCTTCATCCTAAGAGGCTATTGATCACGTTTTAGGGGGCTGGCCATTCGGCCATGCCTGAACCTTTTACTTATGTATTTTTCAACGGTGGAGTTTCTGCACACCATAGATTAAGGGTGTGGAGCTCTGCTGTACCTCAAGTTTCAATACAATTACGATTACTTTCTATTCAATTCTCTTTTATTCTTATTCCAAGATATACGTTACACTTAACTTTGATGAATGTGATGATCCGTGACACTCATCATCATTCTCACCTATGAACGCGCGTGATTGACAACCACTTCCGTTCTACTTTAGGCCGGGCGCATATCTCTAGATTCCCCAACAGAATCTTCGTGGTATAGTTAGATAGATGGCGGCATCATGAGGATCCGGAAAGTCTAAACCTTGTCTATGGTATTCCGAGTAGGATTCTGGGATTGAATGACTGTGACGAGCTTCAAACTCCTGAAGGCTGGCGTGATGACAAACGCAAAAGAATCAAGGGATTCTATTCCAACCTGATTGAGAACGACAGATGATTAGCCGTGCCGTGACAGAGCATAGGACCTTTTCACTGAGAGGATGGGATGTAGCCATGACAACGGTGATGCCCTATACAACTTGCCATGGAAGGAGTAAGAAGGATTGGATGAAAGCAATGAGAAAGTAGAGATTCAAGAGGAGCACAGCATCTCCATACACTTATCTGAAATTCCCACTATTAATATACATAAGTATTTCTATCCCTTTTATTTTCTTTTTGTTATTAATATTCGAAAATCTATAAACCAATTTAATCTGCCTAACTGAGATTTACAAGGTGACCATAGCTTGCTTCATACCAACAATCTCTGTGGGATCGACCCTTACTCACGTAAGGTTTATTACTTGGACGACCCAGTACACTTGCTGGTTAGTTGAACGAAGTTGTGAAAACAACCGATGCCATAATAATGATTTCATACAAGTACAAAAGAACATGGATCACAATTTCGTCCACCAGTAGTACAGAGTGACTTCACTTAGACTCTTCTGGAACCCAAGCTGATGCAGATAACAATCAATTTTGCTATACCAAGCCCTGGGAGCTTGTTTCAGCCCATACAAGGCTTTCCTCAGCTTATACACTTTGTCTTCATGGCCTTTAACAACAAATCCTTCTGGTTGGTCTACATAGATGTCCTCAGATAGGTCACCATTTAGGAAAGCTGATTTCACATCCAGCTGATAGATGGTCCACCTTTTCTGTGCAGCAACAGCTAGTAGCAATCTGATGGTATCCATGCGAGCAACCGGAGCAAAAGTTTCAGAGTAGTCCACCCCACTCACTTGAGCATATCCCTTCACAACCAACCTGGCTTTATACTTGTTCACAGTGCCATTTGGGTTCAATTTTGTCTTAAAAACCCATTTGACACCTATAGTCTTCTTGTGATCAGGCTTAGACACAAGTTGCCATGTGTTGTTCTTGTTGATCATGCTCAGTTCTTCTTTCATAGCTGAGGCCCACTCCACACTTCCTTTTGCTTCCTCAACTGTTCCTGGTTCTAGGAGAGCCACATTACATCTGGCATAGACCTCTGCCAGTGGTCTTGTACCTCGTGTAGGTGATGAGCGGATAATTTGTATACTTTTTGGCATTGTTTTTAGTATGTTTTTGATATGATATAGTTAGTTTTTAGTATATTTTTATTAGTTTTTAATTAAAATTCACTTTTCTGGACTTTACTATGAGTTTGTGTGTTTTTCTGTGATTTCAGGTATTTTCTGGCTGAAATTGAGGGACCTGAGCAAAAATCTGATCCAGAGACTCAAAAGGACTGCAGATGCTGTTGGATTCTGAATTCCCTGCATTCGAAGCGGATTTTCTGGAGCTACAGAAGCCCAATTGGCGCGCTCTTAACGGCGTTGGAAAGTAGACATCCTGGGCTTTCCAGCAATATATAATAGTCCATACTTTGCCCAAGATTTGATGGCCCAAACCGGCGTTCAAAGTCACCTCAAGAAATCCCAGCGTTAAACGCTGGAACTGGCACCCAAATGGGAGTTAAACGCCCAAACTGGCACCAAAGCTGGCGTTTAACTCCAAGAAGAGTCTCTACACGAAATTGCTTCATTGCTCAGCCCAAGCACACACCAAGTGGGCCCGGAAGAGGATTTTTTATGTCATTTACTCATTCTGTACACCCTAGGCTACTAGTTTCTTATAAGTAGGACCTTTTATTATTGTATTAGGGAGAATCTTTTGATCATTTTTTATGATTGAACCCTCTTGGGAGGCTGGCCATTCGGCCATGCCTAGACCTTATCTTATGTATTTTCAACGGTGGAGTTTCTACACACCTAGATTAAGGTGTGGAGCTCTGCTGTACCTCGAGTATTAATGCAATTACTATTGTTCTTCCATTCAATTCCGCTTGTTCTTTATCCAAGATATCACTTGTTCTTAACATGATGAGGTGATGATTGACGCCCATCACCATTCTCACCCATGAACAAGGTGACTGACAACCATTCTTGTTCTACAAGCATCTGAGCTTAGTGAATATCTCTTGGATTCCTGATTGCACGATGCATGGTTGATCGCCTGACAACCGAGTGCTCGCCTGACAAACGAGCCAACCATTCCGTGAGATCAGAGTCTTCGTGGTATAGGCAAGAACTGATGGCAGCATTCAAGAGAATCCGGAAGGTCTAACCTTGTCTGTGGTATTCTGAGTAGGATTCAATGATTGAATGACTGTGACGTGCTTCAAACCTGTAACCTACTGGGCGTTAGTGACAGACGCAAAGAGTTATTCTATTCCGGTAGGGGAGGGAACCAAACCGGTGATTGGCAGCACTGTGACAGAGTGTGTGCATTAGCTTTCACTGAGGATGGGAGGTAGCTGCTGACAACAGTGGACCCTATACGAGCTTGCCATGGAAAGGAGTAAGAAGAGTTGGATGAAGACAGTAGGAAAGCAGAGAGACGGAAGGGAAGGCATCTTCATGCGCTTATCTGAAGTTCCTACCAATGAATTACATAAGTATCACTATCTTATCTTTTATGTTATTTTCGTTCATCACCATATATCTGAGTTTGCCTGACTAAGATTTACAAGATGACCATAGCTTGCTTCAATACTACAATCTCCGTGGGATCGACCCTTACTCACGTAAGGTTTATTACTTGGACGACCCAGTGCACTTGCTGGTTAGTTGTGCGAAGTTGTGTAATGCCATGGTATTGAGCGCACCAAGTTTTTGGAGCCATTACCAGGGATTATGAGAGTTGTGAAAAAGTATAGTTCACAATTTCGCGCACCAAGTTTTTGGCGCCGTTGCCGGGGATTGTTCTAGTTTTGAGCAAGCCTTTGGTAACATCAGTGCCAAGATCCGGCAACAACATCAATTTTTTTGGTGTTATTGCCCGGGATTGTTCAGGCTGGACAACTGACGGTTCATCTTGTTGCTTAGATTATTTTTTTTTTCGAAATTCTTGAAGATGAATTCTAGAGTTCATGATGATTTGTTGAAATCTGGCTGGCTGAGAAGCATGTCTAATCTGATTGGACCGAGGTTTCAACTTATCACCACAAGAGCTTGTTGATTTCGTGTCAATCTTGTTTTTGGAGCAGTGATTTGCTAAGGCTTGGCTGACCTTTGGTCATGTCTAGTGTTTTGGACCGAAGCTTTCTTTGAAAGCTTGGCTGGCTGTGAGCCATGTCTAATTCTGGACCGGAGTCTTAGACTAGCATTGCACTGATTCCTGAATTCTCATTAAGATTTTGATACCTTTTCCCACTTAATTTTCGAAAAAAAAAAATTTGCAAAATCATAAAAACCCAAAAATATTTGATGTTTCTTGCTTGAGTCTAGAGTCTCATCTTAAGTTTGGTGTCAAATGCATGTTTTGTTATATTTTTCGAATTCATGCATATAGTTCTTTGTTTTGATCTTTGATTCTTTTGGCTTGAGTGTTTCTGTGTCTCATATAGTGTTAGTACACAAACTGCTAAGTTTGGTGTCTTGCATGCATTGTTATTTGATTCTTGTTGCATTTTAATTATTAAAAATCCAAAAATATTTTAATTTGTGTCTTTTCAAGTCAATGATACAAGGGATTGAAGATTCAGAACACACTGCAGAGGAATTATACAGAAAAAGCTGAGCATTCAAAATGCCCAGTGAAGAAGGCAGACTGGCGTTTAAACGCCAGCCAGGGTACCTGGTTGGGCGTTTAACGCCCAAAAAGGTAGCATTTTGGGCGTTAAACGCCAGAATGTATACCATTCTGGGCGTTTAACGCCAGGATGGTGCTAGGGGAAGATTTTGTTTTCAAATCAATTTTTTTTCAAGTTTTTCAAAATCAAATCTTTTTCAAAATCATATCTTTTCATCAAATGTTTTCAAAATCAATTTCTTTCCTTTTTCAAAGATACTTACTAACAATTAATGATTTGATGAACATTTTTTTTTGCCTTTTCTGTTAAGGAAGGTTTTATGTTTGAATCATATCTTTTTCTTGTTAGGCAAGTCATTAATTTTTAAACTCATATCTTTTAAAATTGTTTTCAAATCATATCTTCTCAATCACATCTTTTTTAAAACCATAACTTTTCAATCAAATCTTTTTAATCACATTTTTTTTAAATAGTTTTCAATCTTTTTAGTTTCTAATTTCAAAATCTTTTTCAAAATCACTTGATTTCTTTTCACTTTTAATTTTCGAAATTATCAATCAAATTTCAAAATGTTTTCAAAATCTTTTAAATGAATTTTCGAAAATCCCTTCCCCTCCTTCTCACATCCTTCTATTTATGGAGTACCACTCTTCTAAATGCACAATTCGAACCTTATCTAAGTAAAGTTCGAATTCTTCTTCTCCTTCTTCTTTCTATTTCTCTTTCCTCTGACACTTCAAGGAATCTCTATACTGTGACATAGAGGATTCCATATTGTCTTTTTTTTCTCCTCTTTCATATGAGAGGAGCAGAGACAAAGGCATTCTTGTTGAAGCTGATCCTGACCTGAGAGGACCCTGAAGAGAAAGCTAAGAGAAGCCAAAGCACAACTCTCTTTAGAGGACCTGACCGAATTCTTCAAGGAAGAGAACACATGGCAGCCGAAACACAAAACAATGCCAACAATGCAAGGAAGGTGCTGGGTGACTTCACTGCACCTACTCCTGATTTCTATGGGAGAAGCATCTCTATCCCTGCCATTGGAGCAAACAATTTTGAGCTTAAGCCTCAATTAGTTTCTCTAATGCAACAGAATTGCAAGTTCCATGGACTTCCAATGGAAGATCCTCATCAGTTTTTAGCTGAATTCTTGCAAATCTGTGACACAGTCAAGACTATGGGGTTAACCCTGAGGTCTATAGACTGATGCTATTCCCTTTTGCTGTAAGAGACAGAGCTAGAATATGGTTGGATTCTCAACCTAAAGAAAGCCTGGACTCTTGGGAAAAGCTAGTCAATGCCTTCTTGGCAAAGTTCTTTCCACCAAAAAGATGGAGTAAGCTTAGAGTGGAAGTCCAAACCTTCAGACAGGATGGAGAATCCCTCTATGAAGCTTGGGAAAGATACAAACAATTAATCAGAAGATGTCCTTCAGACATGCTTTCTGAATGGAGCATCATAGGCATTTTCTATGATGGTCTCTCTGAACTATCCAAGATGTCCTTGGATAGCTCTGCTGGAGGATCTCTTCATCTGAAGACGCCTGAAGCTCAAGAATTTATTGAAATGGTTGCAAATAACCAATTCATGTACACTTCTGAAAGGAATCCGGTGAACATGGACTAGTCAGAAAGGAGTTCTTGAGATTGACACTCTGAATGCCATATTGGCTCAGAACAAGATATTGACTCAACAAGTCAATTTGATTTCTCAAAGTCTGTCTGGAATGCAAAATGCACCAAACAGTACTAAGGATGCTTCATCTGAGGAAGAAGCTTATGATCCTGAGAACCCTTCCATGGAAGAGTGAATTACCTAGGAGAACCCTATGGAAACACCTATAATTCCTCATGGAGAAATCACCCAAATCTCTCATGGAAGAATCAAGAGAGACCTCACAAGGTTTCAATAACAATAATGGTGAAGAAACAGGTTTAGCAATGGCAAGCCTTTTCCATCATCTTCTCAGCAACAGACAGAGAGTTCTAAGCAGAATACTTCTGACTTAGCAACAATGGTCTCTGATCTAATAAGACCACTCAAAGTTTCATGAATGAAACAAGGTCCTCCATCAGAAATTTGGAAGGACAATGGTCAGCTGAGCAAGAAAGTTACTGAACTCCCTCCTAGTACTCTCCAAGTAATACAGAAGAAAATCCAAAAGGAGAGTGCAAGGCATCAACATGGCCGAATATGGAGAGGAAAGAGAGGAAGAAGACGCCACTGAGAAAGACCTCAGTGGGCGTGCACCACTCTCCTCTGGTTCCTCAATGAGGAACCTTGGAATCTGAGGCTCAAATGAGACCATAGAGATTCCATTGGACTTACTTCTGCCATTCATGAGCTCTGATGAGTATTCTTCCTCTGAAGAGGATGAGTATGTCACTGAGGAGCAAGTTGCTAAATACCTTGGAGCAATCATGAAACTAAATGACAAGTTATTTGGAAATGAGACTTGGGAGGATGAACCTCCCTTGCTCACCAAAGAACTGGATGACTTGTCTAGGCAGAAACTGCCTCAAAAGAGGCAGGATCCTGGGAAGTTTTCTATACCTTGTACCATAGGCACCATGACCTTCAAGAAGGCCTTGTGTGACTTAGGGTCAAGTGTGAACCTCATGCCCCTCTCTGTAATGGAGAAATTAGGGATCTTAGAGGTGCAAGCTGCAAGAATCTCATTAGAGATGGCAGACAACTCAAGAAAACAAGCCCATGGACTTGTAGAGGATGTTCTGGTTAAAGTTGAAGACCAGTACATTCCTACTGATTTCATAGTCATAGAGACTGGGAAGTGCATGGATGAATCCATCATCCTTGGCAGACCCTTCCTAGCCACAGCAAAGGCTGTGATTGATGTTGACAGAGGAGAGTTAATCATTCAAGTGAATGAAAATCCTTGGTGTTTAAGGCCCAGGATATCCCTCTGTCATCATGGAGAGGAAGCATGAAGAGCTTCTCTCAAAACAGAGCCAAGCAGAGCCCCCACAGTCAAACTCTAAGTTTAGTGTTGGGAGGCTACAGCCAAACTCTAAGTTTGGTGTTGAAACCCCACATTCAAACTCTAAGTTTGGTGTTGGGAGGTTTCAACACGGTTCTGAGCATTTCTGAGGCTCCATGAGAGCCCTCTGTCAAGCTAATGACATTAAAGAAGCGCTTGTTGGGAGGCAACCCAATGTTTTATAATTAATTATTTTCTTTTGTTATTTTATCTTTTTTGTAGGTTGATGATCATAAGAAGTCACAAAAACAATGAAAAAAGCAAAACAGAATGAAAAACAGGAAGAAAAACAACACACCTGGAGGAGAAGAAGCTGGCGTTCAAACGCCAGTAATGCTAGCTGTTGGGCGTTTAACGCCCAGTCTGGCACCATTCTGGGCGTTTAACGCCAGAAAGGGGCACCAGACTGGCGTTAAACGCCAGTAAAGGGCAAGAACCTGGCGTTAAACGCCAGGAATGGGCACCAGCCCGGCGTTTAACGCCAGAAATGGCTCAAAACGTGATTTTGAGCAACATTTGGTGCAGGGATGACTTTTCCTTGACACTACAGGATCTGTGGACCCCACAGGACCCTACCATCACTCTCTCTCTTCTTCCCCCATTCACCAATCACCTCACCTCTTCCCCAAAAACCCCTCACCTATCAAATCCCATCTTTCTCTTCACCACTCACATCCATCCTTCATAAAACCCCACCAACCTCACCCTTCAAATTCAAACCACTTTCCCACCCAAACCCCCCATAATGGCCAAACCACTCACCCCCTCCTCTCCTATATACCCTTCTTCAACCCTTCAATTTCACACAACCTAACACCACTTCCCCCCTCTTTGGCCGACACACTCTCCCTTCTTCTTCATTCTTCTTCTTCTACTCCCTTCTTTCTTCTTTGCTCGAGGAGTAAACATTTTAAGTTTGGTGTGGTAAAAGCGTTGCTTTTTCGTTTTTTCCATAACCATCTATGGCATCCAAGGCCGGAGAAACCTCTAGAAAGAGGAAAGGGAAGGCAAAAGCTTCCACCTCCGAGTCATGGGAGATGGATAGATTCCTCTCAAGGGTGCATCAAGACCACTTCTATGAAGTTGTGGCCTTGAAGAAGGTGATCTCCGAGGTCCCCTTTTCACTCAAAAAGGGTGAATATCCGGAGATCCGCCATGAGATCCGAAGAAGAGGTTGGGAAGTACTTACCAACCCCATTCAACAAGTCGGAATCTTGATGGTTTCAAGAGTTCTATGCCAATGCATGGATCACAAAGAACCATGACCAAAGTGTGAACCCGAATCCAAAGAATTATCTCACTATGGTTCGGGGGAAATACTTGGATTTTAGTCCGGAGAGTGTGAGGGTGGCGTTCAACTTGCCTATGATGCAAGGAGATGAGCATCCTTACACTAGAAGGGTCAACTTTGATCAAAGGTTGGACCAAGTCCTCACAGTCATATGTGAAGGGCGCACAATGGAAGCAAGATTCAAGAGAAAAGCCGGTCCAATTGAGAAGGCATGACCTCAAGCCCGTGGCTAGAGGATGGTTAGAGTTCATACAACGCTCAATCATCCCCACTAGCAACCGGTCCGAAGTTACCATAGACCGGGCCATCATGATCCATAGTATCATGATTGGAGAAGAAATAGAGGTTCATGAGGTTATAGCCCAAGAACTCTATAAGGTGGCGGACAAGACCTCCACCTTGGCAAGGTTAGCCTTTCCTCATCTCATTGTCACCTCTGTTATTCAGTTGGAGTTGACATAGAGGGAAACATTCCCATTGATGAGGACAAGCCCATCACCAAGAAAAGGATGGAGTACACAAGAGATCTCACTCATCATGAGATCCCTGAGATTCCTCAAGGGATGAATTTTCCTCCACAAAACTATTGGGAGCAACTAAACACCTCCCTAGGAGAACTAAGTTCCAACATGGGACAACTGAGGGTGGAGCATCAAGAACACTCCATCATCCTTCATGAAATTAGAGATCAAAGAATCATGAGGGAGGAGCAACAAAGACAAGGAAGAGACATTGAGGAGCTCAAGCACTCCATAGGATCTTCAAGAGCAAGAAAGAGCCGCCATCACTAAGGTGGACCCGTTCTTTGATTTCCTTGTTATTGTTCTTCTGTTTTTCGAATTTTAATGCTTATGTTTATCCATGTTTGTGTCTTGTGATCATTAGTGTCTTAGTGTCTATGCCTTAAAGTTATGAATGTCCTATGAATCCATCACCTCTCTTATAAAACGTGCTTAATTGAAAAGGAAAGAATTGCATGAATTCTGAATTTTATAACAGTTTAATTATTTTGATGTGTGGCAGTATTTTTTGTTCTCTGAATGTATGCTTAAACAGTGCATATGTCTTTTGAATTTGTGGTTCATGAATGTTGGCTCTTGAAAGAATGATAAAAAAGGAGACATGTTACTGAGGATCTGAAAAATCAATAAAATGATTCTTGAAGCAAGAAAAAGCATTTCAAAAAAAAAAACCGAAAAAAAAAAAACGAAAAAAAAAAAGAGAGAAAGGAATAAGAGTTGTGATCCAAGGCAATAAGAGTGTGCTTAAGAACCCTGGACACCTCTAATTGGGGACTTTAGCAAAGCTGAGTCACAATCTGAAAAGGTTCACCCAATTATGTGTCTGTGGCATGTATGTATCCGGTGGTAATACTGGAAGACAGAGTGCTTTGGGCCACAGCCAAGACTCAATAAATAGCTATGTTCAAGAATCATCATACTTTACTAAGAGAATCATTAACACTATCTGGATTCTAAGTTCCTAAAGAAGCCAACCATTCTGAATTACAAGGGATAGAGTGAGATGCCAAACTGTTTGGAGCAAAAAGTTAAAAGCCCCGCTCATCTGATTAATACTGATCTTCACAGATGTTTTTTGGAATTCATTGCATATTCTCTTCTTTTTATCTTATTTGATTTTCAGTTGCTTGAGGACAGCACAGTTAGTTTGGTGTTGTGATGAGCGGATAATTTGTATACTTTTTGGCATTGTTTTTAGTATGTTTTTGATATGATATAGTTAGTTTTTAGTATATTTTTATTAGTTTTTAATTAAAATTCACTTTTCTGGACTTTACTATGAGTTTGTGTGTTTTTCTGTGATTTCAGGTATTTTCTGGCTGAAATTGAGGGACCTGAGCAAAAATCTGATCCAGAGACTCAAAAGGACTGCAGATGCTGTTGGATTCTGAATTCCCTGCATTCGAAGCGGATTTTCTGGAGCTACAGAAGCCCAATTGGCGCGCTCTTAACGGCGTTGGAAAGTAGACATCCTGGGCTTTCCAGCAATATATAATAGTCCATACTTTGCCCAAGATTTGATGGCCCAAACCGGCGTTCAAAGTCACCTCAAGAAATCCCAGCGTTAAACGCTGGAACTGGCACCCAAATGGGAGTTAAACGCCCAAACTGGCACCAAAGCTGGCGTTTAACTCCAAGAAGAGTCTCTACACGAAATTGCTTCATTGCTCAGCCCAAGCACACACCAAGTGGGCCCGGAAGAGGATTTTTATGTCATTTACTCATTTCTGTACACCCTAGGCTACTAGTTTCTTATAAGTAGGACCTTTTACTATTGTATTAGGGAGAATCTTTTGATCATGTTTTTATGATTGAACCCTCTTTGGGAGGCTGGCCATTCGGCCATGCCTAGACCTTATGCTTATGTATTTTCAACGGTGGAGTTTCTACACACCATAGATTAAGGTGTGGAGCTCTGCTGTACCTCGAGTATTAATGCAATTACTATTGTTCTTCCATTCAAATTCCGCTTGTTCTTTATCCAAGATATCACTTGTCTTCAACATGATGAAGGTGATGATTGACGCCCATCACCATTCTCACCCATGAACAAGGTGACTGACAACCATTCTTGTTCTACAAGCATCTGAGGCTTAGTGAATATCTCTTGGATTCCTGATTGCACGATGCATGGTTGATCGCCTGACAACCAAGTGCTCGCCTGACAAACGAGCCAACCATTCCGTGAGATCAGAGTCTTCGTGGTATAGGCAAGAACTGATGGCAGCATTCAAGAGAATCCGGAAGGTCTAACCTTGTCTGTGGTATTCTGAGTAGGATTCAATGATTGAATGACTGTGACGTGCTTCAAACCTGTAACCTACTGGGCGTTAGTGACAGACGCAAAAGAGTTATTCTATTCCGGTAGGGGAGGGAACCAAACCGGTGATTGGCAGCACTGTGACAGAGTGTGTGCATTAGCTTTCACTGCGAGGATGGGAGGTAGCTGCTGACAACAGTGAGACCCTATACGAGCTTGCCATGGAAAGGAGTAAGAAGAGTTGGATGAAGACAGTAGGAAAGCAGAGAGACGGAAGGGAAGGCATCTTCATGCGCTATCTGAAGTTCCTACCAATGAATTACATAAGTATCACTATCTTTATCTTTTATGTTATTTTCGTTCATCACCATATATATCTGAGTTTGCCTGACTAAGATTTACAAGATGACCATAGCTTGCTTCAATACTAACAATCTCCGTGGGATCGACCCTTACTCACGTAAGGTTTATTACTTGGACGACCCAGTGCACTTGCTGGTTAGTTGTGCGAAGTTGTGTAATGCCATGGTATTGAGCGCACCAAGTTTTTGGAGCCATTACCAGGGATTATGAGAGTTGTGAAAAAGTATAGTTCACAATTTCGCGCACCAGTAGGCAAACTATCAATCAATTCATCTTCAATCAGCTCACACTCATTCTGAAGATCTGCTTCCTCATTTAACTCATCCTCATTCTGCACATTAGCTTCAACTACAATATTGTCAGCCATTTTCTTTTCAAATACTGCCCTCTCCCAATTTTTATCTTCACAAAAAATCACATTTCTACTCATAGTAATCTTTTGTGCATCAGGACAATACACTCTATAGGCTTTAGACTGAGAACTATACCCTACAAAGATACCAACCTCACCTCTATGATCAAGCTTGTCTCTACTGACTGAAGGAGTCAAGTAATAGCATAGACAACCAAATGTTCTTAGTCCACTAACCTTTGGTTTGTACCCGTGCCATGCCTCGAATGATGTCTGCTTGTTGAGAGCTTTGGTTGGTAACCTATTCAACAAGAAGACAGCAGTATTTACTGCTTCTGCCCAGAAGCTCTTGGGTAGTTGTTTGCCTTGTAGCATACATC
This sequence comes from Arachis stenosperma, assembly GCF_014773155.1. NCBI lineage: Eukaryota > Viridiplantae > Streptophyta > Magnoliopsida > Fabales > Fabaceae > Arachis > Arachis stenosperma. The sequence continues at coordinate 27,544,628 of NC_080377.1, forward strand.
TTCCCATCTCCATAATGCTTCTATTTTTCCTTTCACTCACCCTATTTTGTTGGGGAGTGTAAGGAACTGTAAACTGCTGCTTTATGCCAGAGTCCTCACAGATGGCTTTGAACCTTTTTGAGGTATACTCACCACCATTATCACTCCTCACTGTCTTTATTTTACAATTTGCTTCATTCTCCACCTCTTGTTTGAACCTCAGAAATACTTCATCAACTTCTGACTTTTGTTTGAGAAAGTAGACCCAGCAAAATCTTGTGCAGTCATCAATGAAGGTCACAAAGTACTTGCTTTTGTTCAGTGACTCCTCAGGCATAGGCCCACAAACATCTGAGTGAACCAGTTGAAGCTTCTCCTTAGCCCTCCATCTTGTTTTCTGGAATGGCTTCCTTACTAGCTTCCCTTGCAGACATACTTCACAATCAAACACTTCACTTCCCAACTGAGGCAAGTCTTCAACTAAACCATGCCTCTGCATAAACTGCAATCCCTTATAGTGAAAGTGACCCAACCTTCTATGCCACAACTCCTCCTGACCCTGCACACATGCCATAGCTTTGCTCTCTTTGCTTGCAGGATCGAATGCAAATGTTTTGTTCTGCATAGGGATCCTAAACAAGAGTTTGCCCTCCTCATCTGCAATAGCACATTCATTCTTATCAAACACAATCTTCATGCCCTTCTCAACTAACTGTCCCACACTCAGAAGATTCTGATCTATCTTGGGAACATAGTAGACATCAGACATCAGCTTCACTCCTCCAGGGCCTTCAAGTAACACATTGCCTCTTCCTTCAACCTAGATGATCACCATTCCCAATTCTCACTCTAGTATTGACTGATCTGTCAATATTAGTGAAAATTGCCTCATTTCCTGACATGTGATTGGAACAGCCACTGTCCACCAGCCATCCATCACGTGAGACTTGAGACACAAACCCTGAAGCAACAAACAATTGCTCCACTTCACCTGCAGCTGCTTGAGCCTCTCCTTGTTGAGAGCTCTTTTCTTTGCAGATTCTCTCTATGTGCCCCATCTTCCCACACTTCCTGCAGACTACATTTGGTCTTCTCCAACACCTAAAGAAAGGATGACCTTTCTTTCCACAATGTTTGCAGGCTTCATCACTCCCTTTCCTCACTTGTGCATCACTTGAACTAAAACTGGTCTGTTGAGCACCAAGCTGCTTGCCTTGCTTCTTCTTCTCACCACTTCCATGCTTCACCCTAGCCTGCATTGCACCTTCAACTGGCTCATCTCCTCTCCTCAGTACCCTCCTTTGTTCTTGTGCTTGAAGAGCACTAACTACTTCAGCAAATGGCATCTCTGAGATTTCTCTTGTGTTCTCAAGAGATGCTATAGTAGCTTCAAATCTTTCAGGTACAGAACACAGGAGCTTCTCGACAAGTCTTTCCTCTCCAAGATCAGTACCCAACAGTGCCAATTTATTGGTTAAGTCTAGGAGTTTATCAGCAAATTCTTGAACTAATTCATTTTCCTTCATCTGCACTCTTTCTAGCTCCCTTTTAAGGTTCATTGCTTTCATTCCTTTAATCTTCTTATTGCCCTCATATTCTTTCTTCAAAAAATCCCAAATATCTTTTGCAGATTCTAGACTCATAATCCTATTAAAAATAATAGGAGTAACAACAGCATAGAGACTAGATCTTGCTTTGGCTTTTCTAGTCACACGTTCTTTGTAGAGCTTTTGTTGATTTGCAGTTGGATTGGCAACCAATGGAGGCACCACGTAGTCATCGTCCACTGCCTCCCACAAATCAGCTCCTTCAAGGAATGCTTTCATCCTCACTTGCCAGACATGATAATTGCTCCCATCAAGGATTGGAGGAGCAATGCCTGCTAGCCCAATAGTTGTTGATGAAGCTTCCATCACCACAGCCCTTAAAATACTTAAGGCTCTTGATACCAATTTGTTGTTGTTTCACTCAATCCTCACACACTCTCACTCACTGTCCTGCAATGAATTTGCAGAACTCACACTCGAACTGTTGTATGTTCAGAGAAAAAGAGAGAGAGAGTTGAACACTAGAGAACTGAAGAAGCAAAACTACATTCTGACACTATTCAATAAACTGTTAAATACAATAACAGAAAGAAAAAAAAACCACTCACCCCACTACCTTAAGAATAGGACTCCACTTCCTTAAAAATAGAAACTAGCTGAACAAAAAAGATTAACTTGCCTCTGAGGCCACTAATGACTTTGACCCTATTAACTGAATCATACACATAAGCATAAAACAGAAATAAATAAATATCAGGTCCTAATACATTATCTAACAAATACTGTTAGGGTTCTCTCCCTTCTCTTCTCTCAAGGCTCGTGCTCACTCTTTTCTTTGTGCAAAAATGAATGAAAATTGGGAAAGAGTGGGAGAGTGTCATGTTTTGGCTAAGTGAATGAAGGACATTTTTATCCTTTTGTCCATTAGCCCCACTTAAGGCCAAAATTTTAAAGAAAAGTGTTCCAATTTTTATTCTAAATATTTTTTTGGTTATTTCTACATTTTTATTTGTCTCATACGTAGTACCATACAAACTTAAGCTTGTACAATTAATTATAATGCCGGTATGTATTTTTTCACAAAATTATATTTTCGCACTCCAATTAATTTTCTAAGTTATATTTTTACTGGTAAATTTTTAAATTATAAATTTTTTTAACCCTTACCTAGAGGTTTAAACCATCTCAACTCAATTTTAATTAATCAATTGACTAGTTAATATTTTTCTGGGTCTTACATTCATAAGTTGAAAAAACTAAAAGAAAATTTTAGAGGACAACAGAAGATCGAGCTCCCGACTAACCAGCTGATAAACTTTCATGAAAACTCAGGAGTTAGGGTGAAGTTGAGAAAGGGCAACTCTACAAATACAAAGGATTTTCAGTTCAAAGTCAGAAAAGGGAATACTCACTCCTAACTTGATAAAAAGGCATTTGTACATGAAAACAAAATGGCGCTCCGACTTATCAAGTTAGGAAAAGCAAATCCTATCCTCAGGGTCAGGAGCCACTATCTCGTACTTCTCCTCGTCCTCCCTCCCTTTACAAAGCCTATGCTGCCTATGAAAAGTCTCTATATACTTATTATCAATTACGAGGATAACAGAGAGAATAGTAATATCTACCTAATCTAAGTCTGACGAAACTTTGGTAGACATTCTAAGAAATATAGAATGAGACATAAATGGTTATGCCTACAAAACAAAAGAAAGTAGTCATTACAAAAAACTCACGAGCTACAAATCAGGAACAACAATATGGCATACAGAAACGTCGAACCATTCTAAAAAATAAGACCTTTACCATGTTTTACTGAGAATACAAAATGGCACCGTTACTCAGAATGAACATGGCACCATTCAGGGGCAAGATAAAATCTAAAAAATTCAACAAACAAAGTAACAAATTCACAAAATCAGATTCCACCAGATTCTACAGATTCTTTTCAGATTCTACAAAATTCTTGCAAATAATAACAAAGGTTTACAGTAAACAAGAAAATAAGCAAGAGTTAGTTTAGATAGGAACAAGAAGCCACATTCGCAGGAAACCAGCAAATTTCAAACAACAACAATCAACTAGTAATGAATAAGTAAAGAATAACAAGAGAAAAACCAACCTTGAAGAAGAACAGGAAGAAGGAATGCACGCAACAGCAAAACAAACGGACGATCTCCAAAATCTTCTCAAGAAAAACGAAGAAGAAGGTAGAGAAACCTTGATGAAAAGAGTGAACGGCGAGGCCGAAGAAAGTCAAAGTGGAAAATGCAGAAGAAGAAACAAAAAAGAGGTAAGAGAGTAATTATGTTTATATATAGTCATTAGGGGAAAAATAGTAAAAATACCCCTCATTTGCTGACATGCATGGTTACCAAGGTAACTAAAAAAATGCGCAAACAGTTATGAAAAGACATAACGTTCAAATTTAAAAATACACCGAGTACCCGACCTGGTACCAAGAAACGTGATGTACCCGACGTGATAAGATGAAGATCATCATGAATCTAGACCGACTTGGAGATGCTTGAACCCGAATCCATGAAGCTCGGTTTCAAGTAGAGGCACTGTTTATACCTTGACCTAATACACAGCCAGACCTAAAGTGAATAAATCCCAATCTACAAACATTAGTCAAGTAAACACCAATCCGACCTGATAAAGTTCGGCCGTAATGACATCAGACTAGGAATTACTTATCTGAATAAGTAACCAATTCCTACAATCTCTCCTACTCATCTAGAAAGGAAATTTGAACAACTTTTCTAACAAAAAAGAACAACTTCCCACCATCAATGGTGAAACGACTTTAAAAGACGATTATTGACTTTACATCTACACTTATAAATACCTAACACCCTCAGGTATAATTCGAACCCAATCTACTAAAAACTTGCTAAAACCCTTACTAACTTAAGCATTAGAGTCCCTTGCAAGTACCATCCCCCGTCTTCACCATGACGTCAGATGGCGACATCCTAGCAGCAAGAGACATTGGGCAAATCATCCAAAGGCGTTTGGACCTCAAGTTCAAGCTCAAACTAACTCAATTTCAGGTAACCCTCGGAATAGTAAGTTTGCCCCATGAATTTGTTTTTCACGCATTCTTTATTGTCGGATTTATCTCCCAGTAAATCTGAAGGTAATATATTATTTGTTAATAATTAAATGACGAATTCAACCAATGATAAATCTTGAAGGACTTGGTCATGTGGTGGATAATGAAGTGAAAGAATTAGAAGAATGGTGAATTGGATTAGAGAATAAGTGGAAGAAGTGTAGATTCAAAATCAATGAAAGTAGATGCCTTTGTTTTGGATGTAGTGTTTTTGCATTTCTTTGTGGGCTGTAATTACAAACTTGTTCAGAGTAATTGTGTAGGAAACTTATGACTGATTTGGATTATTTGAAAGTTGTTTATGTTATAGGATGACACTGAATATTGGAACACTTTTGAAGATAAACAAAAATGGATTATTACGATCAATGTTTACAATTGGGTTAAGTACGATTTTGGTCCCTGAGATATAGACCGAAAATTATTTTTGTCCCCAATCTTTTTTTGCATACAAAATCGTTCCTAAGGTTTAACATAGTTTTAAAATTGTCATTCGGACCAAAATATCCTTCCCCTTCTTCACCAAAATACTCAGTTCTTCTTCTCCATCACAGCAGCATCTCTTCTTCATTTTCTTCTTCTTCAACTAGAATTTCAACAAAATTTCAACTAGAATTTTAAAAACAACAACAAAATTTCAACTAACAGATATAAAAAAATTAAAACAGAATTTCAACTAGCAAATATCAGAAGCAGAAGAATGGAATAGAATCAGAAGCAAAACAAAAACATAGGAACAATGGAATCAATCAGAATGGAATCAGAGTCAACAACAACGATGCGATTAACAAAATCAACAAATCTAACAATACAAATAACAAAAGAAATGGAAGTAGAATAATCAACTTAATTAACAAAATCAGAAACAGAAGTAGAATAATCAACTTAATCAGAAATAGAATTGGAACCCAGAGGTGAACAACGAAGAGCAGCGATGACATGCGACGAGCAGCGGCGAGAGGCGAGAAGCAGCGGCAAGGAGTAGCGGTGACCGGCGAGCTAGTGAGGAGGATGAGCAGAACGACAACGCGGCAGACGTCCTCCTCACTGATCTGCTAGCATCGACGTCCGTCCTCTCTTGTTGGCGTCGTCGCCATCCTCCCTTCCCCCTTCTTCTTCTTCCCTCCCCCATTGTGTGATTCCTTTCTCCCCGCCTTTCCTTCCCCCTTCTTCTTCCCTCCTCCTCTCGTGTGATTCCCTTCTCTCTCTCATTCGTCTCTCTTTTTTTTCTTTTTTTTTAATAATTTTTTAATTAGGGGTAATTTAGTAATAAAATTTAAAATTTACTAAGAATGACAATTTTAAAATCAAGTTAAACTTTAGGGACGATTTTGTATGCAAAAAAAGTTGGGAACGAAAAATAATTTTGGCCTATACCTTAGGAACCAAAATCGTATTTAACTTTTTAAAATCTCTTCCGTGAAATAAAACAATCATTTGTGTAAAACAACAAAGCAGCAAATTAATATATTTGTAGCATGCATTTTTCTAACTTCAAAGAAAGTATAGATGTTCATATATTATATTGATAAGGTTAATAAAGAAGCATTCCATCTTTGACAAGTTAACACCTAATGATAGTAGTCCTAAGACAAAACAAAAAAAAAAAATTAGAACATTTGTCCCTAACGAAATAATATATTTCGTTGAGATTATAAACAAGCAAAATAAATAGCCAAAATAATAAAACATGTCCTTAAGTCCTATGGCTAATATCCACATTGGCAAAGTCTAAGTTATCCAATATTAATTCTTCCTTGGTACCCTAAGTCTTGGAGGCTTTAACCTATAGTTGGCACAAACTAGAAAAACTTCGATGATAGTTCCTAAGCTTGCAATAACCATTGTCTCTGCTGATATTACACCATCTCTAGTTGTTGAATTTGTTGCAGCAGTTATTGGCCCATTCAATGAGTTTGGTGAATCATGTCTCTAGTTGTTGAATTTGTTGCAGCAGTTATTGGCCCATTCAATGAGTTTGGTGAATCATGAGGTCTCAACTGTTTAATTTGGAAGAGAAGTGATAATCCCAACTGAGATGAAACATTCCCAAATAACATAAGTTTAAATAACATCAATTTTTGTGGATAAAGAAAGATAAATTAACCCGACTATTGCCCATAGAAGGACAAATCAATCCTTGACTAGTGCGCATAGGGATACAAATCAACCCCATTGCCCATTCGCTAGCATGACACTTAATGAAAACTCAACGTCCACATCAACAATATTAAATGCCAGACATGTCTCTTCCGTTAGGTTTGAAGAACGGAGATGACAGAAAGGCCACCATGACTTGCAGTAGTCAGTGCAAGGACTGGGACAAGTCTTTTTTTTTTTTGACAAAAATGGCCTTGTCCTATTTTAGAATGTACAGGGACCAGTTTGGTGTTTACTCAACAAAACTTACCATCAACCTTAGAACGATATTATCTTCTACTCAGAAATATTCTGTAAAACAAATGTTTTTTTGTATACTAAGTTCCTCGTCACAAAACCATTCCAAATAGTTTATCAATTAATATTTAAATGGAGTTTACAATCATCAAGACTAATTTATATCATTATTAATACAAATAAATGAACAAAAATAATTAAAATTACCCTAAAACGTATCAAAGATTGTGAGGACGAGACGATGAATGAGTCCCTAGGCAAAGACGACATAAAAATTTAACACAATTTTCTTTTCAGCTTAACAAGAGTTGGTATAAAAATAAGGATCGAATTGTTTGCCGAATTTATTTTGCTTACAATCTTAGGAACAAACACGGGATAAAAGCATGAGAAAAACCACCTTGCCAAGTGCATCTTCTAGATCACATTTCAACAAACAATAAGAAATTGCGACTATCAGTGTTTCTTAAACTATGACAAAAGGGCTCCATCACAGCCACAAAAGCCACCAATATTCCTAGTGGTGCTTCCTTTCAAATAGACCATCGGGACCTATTTTTCATCACAAAAGAACCTTGTCATACAATGAGGAACCTCAAAAGGCCAAAGCAACAAACTAGAAAACAGGAGCATCATTATTGAATTACTAGCAGGACCCCTGGTAATATAAAATAGTGACAACACAGCAAGAAATTAATAGCAAAAGCCAAAAAAACATTCATACAAGGTTCATGACAAAAGTGTGTAACCAAATGAGATATATATATCCACACAGACACATACACATAAAGCAATGAACGAGACACTTCTCTTGCACATATTTATGTGTGCCTGAGAAATTTTGGCCAGGTTAAAAAAGAATGAATGATTCACTTCTCATACATTCATTTAGGTTTCAGTGACTGTGTCAATACCTGTAGTATTATGTGCCAGAAACCATGTTTATTATTTAAAAGATGAATGCCAAATTCTGATGAGGTAACTGGCTCAAAAGCAGAACGGAAATGACAAGTGTCATGTGAACAAATGTAGGTAATAACTCGAACTAATAAATTATTTGAGGCCAAAAAATGGGCAGTTAATACAACAACATGCTATTAATTTTGAAAATAGAAGCCAACAGGTTGCAAATATAAGTTTTCTGACAAACAACAAAGTGCACATGATAACAGGTGCATATAATTAACCATGAGTACCCTACTACCCTGCTCCACCCAACTATTATATATTCTAGACCTTGTGTACCAACCCCAACATGCTAATATACCAAAAATGGCTGTTAAACGTTAAAATTACTAATGCAACCAGCAACATAAGTACAAACAAAACAAAAGCATAAGACTAAATTTTTCCAGCAACGGAGGTAATTGGTGGTGTGGTGGTGGTGTTTTTTATTTTGGCAGGGGGGGATAGTTGAATCGTTTTTGGGAACCTTCTATCAGCTGTAGAAGACAATATAAATATCAGAGAATGAGATAGAAGACACATACCCCATGGGAATTCTTTATTGCGGATATGCATATATGGGTATGCCTGCATCAAAAAATAAGTTAAGAAAATTAAAGTTTAATTGTTTCAAAGTTTGTTTCAAAATGGAAATAATTTCAATAGCCACTTTTCATAACATGGGCACAAACCATAACCAAGCGATATGAACGGCTACAAATAGCTAATGGTTGTGGGGAGCATGACAGATATAAATTATCCAATTTTCAGGGAGAATATCTAGCTAGAATCCCATTTACATGTTATCAGTAAATATCATCAATTAGACAAAAATGTTGCATAGATAAAAATATCAGGATTCATTAGAGTGCTTTCTAGTAGACCCTTCATTTTATTATTCATTTGTAGTGTGTGTTTCCAGAGAAACCTCTCCTTGTTTTTGGTAATTTATTGTGAAGCTTCGATGGAAATCCAAAGGTCCCCAAATTCAAGTCCTTCATCTGGACAGGAGCACTGAGAATAATATAAGCCACTATCACTTCTTACAAGTACCTAATAAGGCTGTCTATCTTTACATATAAATGATGTGCTATTTTAATTCAGAGATAACTTCACATACGGAGAGAAGGCCTTGCGGCACAATAACTTGGGACAGTATCTCTTGATGAAGTTAACTTATCTTGGTGAGAGGCTGAGAGCAGGGATTGAAGAGTTACATGAATGTTCTATTTATCCTCACATTTGTTATCTTGTGCTACAGAAATACTTAAGCTCTTGAACCTTCGTGACAAAATTGTACTGGTGTTACCCCATTACGGCAGAGATTGAGCATTTTTTTTCCAGTTTTAAAATGAGAATATCAATGCACTAAAGGTTCAATTAACTCCCTGAAATTACATTCCATTGGCCAATTTAGTAATTGGATGGTCAATCGTTAGTCAACCATTTCTATTTGCTATGTCATGTCATGTGACACATCAACATACCACATGGCAGTATGGTACATCAGCAAACAATAATTGTTGTCTAACAGTTGAATGACCAAGGACTAAACTGACTTACAGAGTGCCAGTTAAGGAACTAAATTGACACTTGAAATTTCAGACACTAAAACAGAGAATGCTTGAAATTTCAATGACCAAATTGAACACTGCTTTATTTGCAATAATATCTATTTCCTTTTAATATATTCCTCCTAGTTTTTTATTTGTAAACAGTTTAAACAAGCTGAGCAGACAAACATGCATTAAAATAGGGAAGAAAAGAGAGAGAAAAAAAAAGATGTAAATGAAACAATTATATATTGTGTAATTTGTGTAGAGAGGAAAGCTCACAGGGGGTTCGTCATGGTGTGGGTGTCCCTTTGACAGGTTATAAATGGCCAAAACAGTGCATGTAGCAATGCCTAGATATGTAATCTTCTCCCACTTGGCCGTCTCATCTGATGGGGAAAAAGGATAAAAACACATAACAATAAAAGAGAAATCAAGAAACGGAAGTTAAGTGAGTGAGCCACATAAAACCTAATAATTTCATCATGAAACAAAAAGATACGCGAAATAAATACAATACAAATCCTTCTAGCTATAATGTACGGATACTGGCAATGACACGACACACGACTCAACATTCAGATACACGAATTTTAAATTCTTATAAGACTTGAGATATGGCATATATATAAAATTTTTAAATAAATTATAATGATATTTTGATATTTTATTCATATTAAAATATAAATTAATCTTCTAACTATTTTTAATGTTTTTAATTATATAAAATATTTAAAATAATTTTTGTTTTAATAAATAATAATATATATTATTTCTAAACTTATTTCAAAAATCCAGATTAAGAATATCGAATAAGGCTACGCAAGAATTTTTTATTTTTATTAAGCCAAAGTTGGATCAGTCGTGTCGACGAGTTTCTTGTCTTCCAGGTTAAATTCACGTATGCAAATGTAAATGCAACTAAGCAGCCTCTTACGGGTTTAACACAGATTTAAAATAAAACCCAAAAGAAATGTACAATAATCATTTCTCAGAACCCAAAATAAAAAATAGCGTGCATAAACCTTAAATCAGGCCAAAAAACCGAAACTATGCGCAAATCGATTTCAAAACGAGCAATAACCAACGCAGACACGCAAAAGCTTTAAGATCAGAGCGAAATATAGATCAATCTCATAAACTAAAAACCCATTGCCCAAATTGAAGTTATGAAACTCAAAATGCAACCGAAATTTAACACAGCTTCCACGAGATAAACCTGATAAGGAGAGCTATTTGCGTATTAATTTAATTAAACCCTAAAAAAAGGAAATGAACAAATAGCTAGAGAGAGAGGGAGAACAAACATGCATCATCGTGATGAGCAGAGGAAGCGAAGTTTCGCTTAGGTGCAGCGGGGTTACGAGCACCACCGCGTAGGGCGGTTCGAAGAAGACCAGATCGGACTAGCGCCGTCGCCATTCGTTTACTGCTTGACTCTTTCTCTTGTCTTTCGGTCTGTGTGTTTTCACGGTATCCTCCCGACTCCCGAGTACCACTCCGAAACTTCTTATATTGGGGGTTTTTTTTTTCACCAAAATAAAATAAGGACTCGTTTAAAAAAATAAACTATTTACAGTTAAGATTAACAGATTTTAGTATTTATTATTTTAGTCGAAAATTAAAATTGTTCTTGAAATTTGTTTATGTTTAAAATTTTTTCTAATATTAAATCTTATTTTAAATTATTATTTTTTTAATTCTCATATAAAAGTATTTTTTTCTCCCGTATCTTGATACGAATTTTTTTATTTAAATTAAATAAATATAAAATTTATAAAAATACGTAAAATATAGAATAATTATTTAAATACACAATTTATTACATTTCGAATACTGAGGGTGTGTTTGTTTTGAGAGAAATATGAGAGGAAGGAAATAGAAAGGAAAGAAATTGGAAGGAAAATAACTATTTTTCTTTGTTTGGTTGAATGAAAAAGTCAAAGGAAAATATTGAATAGTGTAAAAAAATGGGTGGGACCCATTGAAAATTTTTTCCCTCCAATAATAGATGGAAAATGGAAGGAAAATATATTTTGTATCAATATTCCAATATTACCCTTTATTTTTTAATATATTTTAAAATATCTAAGGATAAAATTGTCTTTTCATAACATTATATACTATTTCATTCCTTCTCATTTTCCTTTCATCCAAACATACCTAAGGAAAATAAAATTCCACTCAATTTCTTTCCTTTCTCTTCTTTCCTTTCTATTTCTTTCCTTTCTATTTTTTTCCTTCCAACCAAACAAAGCATGAGAGAATAACTTAATTATAGACCTTAGATTATGACGCAACGAAAAGTTGACGTACTTTAAGGCAATGTTTGATTTCAAAGACATAGACACAGAGACATATACACGCTAGAACATGTCTTATATTTGTTTGTTGAGACACAAATCTTTACTGGACACATTAGTACACAAGTATATATAAAATATATGTATTTGTTGTAAAATAAATAACTGATGAAGATATAATAAATATAAAATAAATAAATATAAATAGAAGACTCTAATTTTGATTTTCACCAATATAATTATCTCACTATAATAATAGAAGAAACTTATATATTCACTACTATTATATATTAGTAGCATATGAACGAGGGAGAAGAAAAGTTTAATATAAAGAGAGGGAGAAGATTTTTATTGCTGTGTGTTATTTTGCATCAGATCATGCCTATTTATAGGCGTACAAGAGAAGTGTCTATTAATTTCATTCCGTGTTGAGAAAGTGAATTCTCATTTGTGAAAAGAGTGAACCGCTCACATCATCATGCTTATCTTAACACTCCCCCTTGGATGACCATTTAGGAATATGTCTCATTAAAATCTTACTAAAGAAAATCCAATGAAAAAAACTTTAGTGAAGGAAAAAAGAGTACAATATCCTTTGTGATGGGATTGCCTCATTAAAAACCTTGCCAAGAAAAATTCAATAGGAAAAAAAACTTGACCAAGGAAAAAAGAATACAGTCTCCCCCTCTTGTCGACATCATTTAATGTCTCGAAATCGGTGCATCCCAATCTCATGTACCAATCTTTCAAAGGAGGATTTTGGGAGTGACTTTGTGAATAAATCTGCCAGATTGTCACTTGAGCGGATCTGTTGAACATCAATTGTCCCTTGATTTTGAAGATCATGAGTGAAGAAGAATTTGGTAGAAATATGCTTTGTTCTATCACCTTTGATGTATCCGCCTTTAAGTTGAGCAATGCATGCTGTATTATTGATAAACCACCATTTTATAGTTTATCTTGTGCTAAATTGAGTGGTTTTTATCAGTTCTTTGCACACTTATTCATGTAATTCGCATGTTTTACATCTGCCTTCCTAATTTTGTGCTATGATTGAAAACTTGCTTCTTAAGCCTTTAAATTGTCAATTTTTAATTCTCCTTTATACCATTCGATGTCGTGATCTGTGTGTTAAGTGTTTTCAGACTTTATAAGGTAGGAATGGCTTAAAGGACGGAAAGAAAGCTTGCAAAAATGGAAGGAACACAAGAAACTAAGGAGCTGACTAGCAAGGATCGACGTACATGCATGGCTCACGCGTGCACATGACTTGGCCCATTCCACAGCGACGCGTACGCGTAACTGACGCGTACGCGTGACAAGCGAAGTCGTACATCGACGCGTATGCGTAACTGACGCATACGCGTGACACACGCAGAAGACCATCGACGCGTACACGTGACTGACGCGTACGCGTGACGTGCGTCACGTGCTGCAACTGCAGAAGATGCTGGGGGCGATTTTGGGCTGAGTTTGGACCCAGTTTTTGGCCCAGAAACACAAATTAGAGTCAGGAGACAACAGAGATTCAACACACATTGACATTCACTTAGTTTTAGTTTTTAGTTTTTGAATTTTGGAGAAAAAACACTACTTTCTCTAGGGTTCTTCATATTCTGAGATTTTTAGTTTTATGCTTTGGATTGGATCTTGAGAGAGTGACTATCTCCGTTTGGAGTCTCTATCATTATAGTTTGCTTTCTTATTTCCTTACTCTTTTATTGTCCATTTAGTTTGTTCAGAGTTATATATGGATGTCTTTGATTTTGGAAATTATTAATGCAAGGGTTATTTTTACATTTAATTTCATTATTTGTTTGAATATCATCTTCCCTTAATTTATTATTTTAAAAATAACTTTTACTAAATTAATTTTAATTACCATGTCTTCTTTCTATTTTCTTTACATGTTTGCGAAAATGGCACCCATGTAAATGGAGTAGGCTCCCAACTTGACTTTGGAGTTGATTAATAGGAGACCCTTGAGTTGGAATACTCAAGTGTTAATTTGTAATTGGAAGTTGTTGACTGACTCTCTAGTCACTAACTCTAATCCTTTCCTAGGAGAGGATTAGGATTTGTGAATCAGAGTTGGTTCAGTTACTTAACTTTCCTTTATTAGGTAAAGGATAACTAAGTAGAAACAACAACCTTTTACCATTACACTTGGGAAAATTCAACAAGGATAGAACTTCTGATTAATCTTCTCCTAGTCAAGGCTTTTTATTTCAATTGCATAAAACCTCTTGTTAAATTTTTTTTGCTTTAATTCATAGTCATTTATTTATCTATTCCCCAACTCTAAAAATTCTCAAAAAAATTCTGACCAATAAATTACACTCTTTTGTCAACTCGTTGGGAGACGACCTAGGAATTCTACTCCCAGTATTTTATTCTTAAATTGTGACAACTCTTTCTAAATTGATAAGCGGAATTTTTGTCGATTAAGAACTGTACTTGCAACATTATTTCTATTATAAATTCTTAATCGGCATTTTTTCGCCAGTCAATTATCTTCAAACAGGACAGTTGGAGCTATCTTATGATCAATCAGTCTACATGATGACAGGATATATTAGATCAAACTCCTGAGCCAAAAACACTCGCAACTTGCTTCATGTATCGCTAGCATTTCAGCATGATTAGAGGAGGTTGTTGCTATCGTCTATTTCGTGGACCTCCATGATATAGCTGTACCTCCATATGTGAATAGGTATCCTGTTTGATATCTCCCTTTGTGTGGATCAGACAAGTATCCAGCATCTACATAGCCAACTAGTTGTGACTTGGATCCAAAGGGATAGAACAATCCCATATCAACCGTTCCATGAAGATATCGAAATATTTATTTGATTCCACTCCAATGTCGTCTGGTTGGAGAGGAACTATATCTTGCTAGTAAATTCACAGCAAATGATATATCGGGTTGTGTATTATTAGCAAGATACATTAGCGCTCCAATGGCACTAAGATATGGTACTTCAGGACCAAGGATATCTTCATTTTCTTCGTTAGGACGGAATTGATCATTTTCCACATCCAAAGATCTTACGATCATTGGGGTACTCAAGGAATGTGATTTATCCATATAAAATCTTTTCAAGATCTTCTCTGTATATGTTGTTTGATGAATAAAGATCCCGTTTTGTATATGTTCGATCTGCAGGCCGAGACAAAATTTATTCCTTCCAAGATCTTTCATCTCAAACTCTTCTTTTAGAGTTTTTATAATTATTAGAACATCTTCAGGAGTTCCAATGATATTTAAATCATCAACGTACACAGCAATTATAATGAATCCAAATGCATATTTCTTTATGAAAACACACGGGCAGATATCATCATTCTTGAATTCATTTTTGGCCAGATACTTAGTAAAACGACTATACCACATTCGTCCAGATTGCTTTAGACCATATAAAGATCTTGCAATTTAACTGAGTATAGCCCCTGCGAATATTCATTGGATGGTTTAGACATCTTTAGTCCTTCAGGGACTTTCATATAGATATCCCGATCTAATGAGCCGTATAAGTAGGCTGTTACCACATCCATTAAATGCATATACAGTTTATGATATGCAGATAAACCGACCAAATAACACAATGTTTTCGCATCCACTATAGGGGAATACGTTTCTTTATAATCTATGCTGGGCCTTTGTAAAAAATCTTGTGCCACAAGTCGGGCTTTGTAGCGCACAACTTCATTTTTTCATTTCGTTTTCTCACAAATACCTACCTGTATCCAACAGGTTTTACATCTTCTGGTGTACGGACTACAGGTCTAAAGACTTTACGTTTTCCAAGTGAGTTTAATTCAGCCTTCATGGCTTCTTCCCATTTTGGCCAATCATTTCTTTGTTGACATTCTTCGACTGATCTTGGCTCAAGATCCTTACTTTCATGCATGATATTTAATGCCACATTATATGCAAATATTTCATTGACAATTTTCTTATTTTGGTCCCATTTCTCCATTGTAAAGACAAAATTTATCGAGATCTCGTCATTTTCACAATTTTCAGGTACCTAAACATCTTCTGGCATTAAAACTATATCAGAATTTTGGACAGCTGCAGGTGTCTTTACAATATCTTTTTTGACAGGAATAGTATTTACCTATTTTTACTTTCAAGGATTTTTGTCTTTGGAACCAACAGGCCTGCCACGCTTCTGGTGTGTATTTGCTTCGATGGCAATTTGTTTAACTGGGACATCAATTCAAATTGGGGCATTTTCTGCTACTATATACGACTTGGTTATCCTCTTTGTATCGGAAAATACATCAGGCAATTCATTTGCTATTCTTTGCAAATGTATAATCTTTTGAACTTCTAGTTCACATTGCCCTGATCGAGGATCTAAATACATCAAGGATGATGCATTCCAATTAAGTTCCTTTTTAGGAAGCTTATTCTCTCCCCCTAATGTTGAAAATTTTGATTCATCAAAATGACAATCCGCAAACCGAGATTTAAATATATCTCCAATTTGTATCTCAAGATACCTCACTATAGAGGGAGAATCATATCCAACATATATCCCCATTTTTCTTTGGAGTCCCATTTTGGTGCAATTAGGTTGTGCAATGAGAACATATATCACACACCCAAATATTCTTAAATGGGAAACATTTGGCTGCTGGCCAAAAGCTAATTGCATAGAAGAGAACTGATGGTAACTCGTTGGTCTCAATCGAATAAGTGCTGCGGCATGTAAAATAGCATGCCCCCAAGCTGAGGTTGGGAGATTTGTTCTCATAAGTAAGGGTCTAGCAATTAATTGGAGGGATTTAATAAGTGATTCTGCTAACCCATTTTGTGTGTGAACATGAGCTACTGGATGTTCAACACTTATTCCATTGGCCATACAATAAGCATCAAAAGCCTGGGAAGTAAATTCACCAGCATTATCAAGTCGAATTGCTTTGATTGGATTTTATGGAAATTGTGCTTTTAATCGAATAATTTGAGCCAGTAATCTCGCAAACACCAGGTTGCGAGAAGACAATAAAGACACATATGACCATCTCGAAGATGCGTCTATTAGGACCATAAAATATCTAAAAGATCCATATAGTGGATGAATAGGTCCACATATATCACCTTGAATTCTTTCTAGGAATTCAGGGGACTCAAATCCAATATTTACTGGTGATGGCCTTAAAATTAACTTCCTTTTAGAACATGCAGCACAACAAAATTCACTAGATTTAAGAATCTTCTGGTTCTTTAGTGAATGTCCATGGGAGTTTTCAATAATTCTCCGCATCATGGTTGTTCCCGAATAACCCAATCGGTCGTGTCAAATTATGAATTCATTTAGGCTAGTAAACTTCTGGTTTATAGTGGCATGTGATTCAATTGCACTAATCTTGGTGTAATATAACCCAGATGAAAGTGAATGCAACTTTTCTAATATAATCTTTTTATTTAAATCATGAGTTGTGATACATAAATACTCATGATTTTCTTCATTCATAGTCTCAATACGATATCCATTTCGGCAAATATCTTTAAAACTCAACAAGTTTCTTAGAGACTTGGTAGACAATAGTGCATTATTTATTATGAATTTTTTTCCTCCGGAAAACAAAATTATAGCTCTTTCGGAGCCTACAATCACATTGCCTGAGCCAATAATTGTATTAACATATTCTTCTTTTAGCACAAGATGGGTAAAATATACATCACTTTTAAGAATGGTGCGCGAACTTGCACTATTCGCAAGGCATACATCTTCATTATATATTCTTGCCATTTTCTTCAAAGACAAATAATATAAAATGAGTAGTATGCACAGTTAAATTGAATACTTGATCGAAATTATTTTTCTAAGAAACACTGTACTTGAAAATAATGTCTTATACTAAAATTTTATTATTATCACTATTATTATTATTTTTTAAAACTTAACACATTTAATGATTTCACAATTCATAAACATTAATATTTAATTATTTATATACATCATATTTGAAACTTAAATACATAGAAAATAAAACTTAATAATAAGTTCTTTACATTATTTATTTACATGAATACTTAATAATCCTACATATTAAACTATTTCATCATTGATCAAATGACCAATATTTTCTTCAGGATCCTCAAAGAAATCTGACACATCATAATAAGTGGTGGAATTTTTAGCATCATTTGAAACAAAATTCGTTTCCTTTCTTTTGTCGTCTTTTTTCAAAGATGATTGAGAAAGATCGACTAGGTACCTTGGTGTACGACAGGTACGCGACTAATGGCCCTATCCACCACAACGGAAAAACTTATCTTCTGTTGATTTATTTTGCCCAATATTTCTTTCTTTATCCCACTTCTGGTGAGATCCTCTCTTTTGAACATAATTCATTTTCCTTCATAATTTTTCTTATTTCCAAAACCTTGCCATTTACCTCTTCTGGGGTGATGATTTGTCGCATTTACTTCAGGAAATGGGGCGCTGCCAGCTGGACGCGCTTCATGATTCTTTAAGAGCAACTCATTGTTGCGTTCAGCAACAAGAAGGCAAGAAATTAACTCAGAATATTTTTTAAATCTCTTTTCTCGTTACTGCTGCTGCAGGAGCACATTCGAGGAATGGAAGGTTGAGAAAGTTTTCTCCAACATATCATTATCAGTTATCTTTTTCCCACATAATTCATTCGTGAGGTGATTCGAAACATTGCTAAATTATATTCATTTATGGATTTAAAATCCTGTAGACGCAAGTGCGTCCATTCATATTGGGCTTGAGGAAGTATCACCGTCTTTTGATGATTATACCTTTCTTCAAGGTCTTTCCAAAGATCTGCAGGATCTTTTAATGTGAGATATTCATTTTTCAATCCCTAGTCAAGATGACGACGAAGAAAAATCATGGCTTTGGCTTTATTCTTCTGGGATGCCTTATTTTCAGCCTTAATGGTATCTCCAAGATCCATTGAATCAAGATGGATTTCAGCATCCAGTAACTCGACATAATAAAAATTTGTTACCTGAGTCTTCTTAAAAATTTGATCAGAGTCTCATGCTGATAACGTGTTGTAAAATAAATAACTAATGAAGATATAATAAATATAAAGTAAATAAATATAAATAGAAGACTCTAATTTTGATATTCACCAATATAATTATCTCACTATAATAATAGAAGAAACTTATATATTTACTACTATTATATATTAATAGCGTATGAAAGAGGGAAGAGAAAAGTTTAATATAAAGAGAGGGAGAAGATTTTTATTGCTGTATGTTATTTTGCATCAGATCATACCTATTTATAGGCGTACAAGAGAAGTGTCTATTAATTTCATTCAGTGTTGAGAAAGTGAATTCTCATTTGTGGAAAGAGTGAACCGCCCATTAATTGGGCATCCACATCATCATGCTTATCTTAACAATATTCAGTGTACTTCCAAAATAATGAGACACAGAGACACAATCAATTAGACAAAAAATTTTACTCATTTACCCCTTATTAATTTCTTAATCCTAATTTTTTTTCTCTTTCTCCTTCCACTCTCCTTTCGCTATCGCATCCTATTATCCAGATTCGCCGTCAATGTTGCATCTCCTCGTCCAGATCCACCGCCGTTGCCGTCGCCTCCCTTTGCCTAGATCCACGTGCCACTGCCACTGCGTCTCCCACTTTGTCCAAATTCGAGCGCTACCGTTGTGTCTCCTCCTCTGTCTAGATCCGTGTGCCACCACTCGTCTCCTCCTTTGTTCAAATCCGCTGTCGCCGCTACGTCTCCTTCTTCGTCCAGATATGCGTCTGTCGCCTCTCCTCCCTATTTGCGATGCCCATGGCCGCCTCTCCCTCTTCCTCTTCAAGTTTGCCATTGCCGCCTCTTCCTCTACCTTGGTTCTTCTCTTTTCACAATTTGCTCTTCAGTTACCTTATCCTCCCTTTTTGTTTTTCTATTGAAAAATAAAAATTCTTATTGATTCTTGTAAAATTTTTGTTGATTGATTTGTGGCGAATTGTGTGTGATGATGAATTTATAGTGGTGGAGATGGTGGATGATAGTGGTAGCAATGGTGGCTGATATTTTTTTTTGTTTTATAAGGATAATATGAACTTTTTCTAATTTTATTGTGTCTTGTTCAATGTTTACCAAACACAGTACATAGACACTAATAATTTGTGTCCATGTCTTTAATGTCTATGTCTCTGTGTCTCTGTCTCAGAGATACATAAACCAAACGCTGCGTAAGTGCATCTGGGATACGTGTCACGTGGAAAAACAGTTATTGAGCATCTGAGATACGTTTAAATACTGATTAGGGTATCAGTACTCGAGATATACTTAAACATGAAAAATGGGTCACATATAGTCAGAGACAAATTAAGGCCACAGTATCCGAGATACGTGTATTATGGTCTAGGTGTCTCTGCACCCTAGATATATTGGAGAAAAACTCTATATATATTCTCCCATCTTCAACTATACACTCGCAATTGTTCTTTTCTCTCTTTATCCTTTAATTTTGTTCGCATGGATAATAATCAATTCTTTTTTGTTGTAATTTATCCCAATGGGATAGTAAGAAAGTAAGAGATAGTGATGAATGAATGATTTTTTAGTTTAATTCAACTGTGATGTTGCGCACTAGCCGTGTTGATATCTTTTATGTGCTAAAGACAGTCATATTGAGCAATATGAGGGGAATAAATTCCAAGGAGGTTGGACAAGTTGCATATAGATTTTTGTATGCGCTTCCGAGCGGTGGATTTACCAACAGGTTATTCTGGCTTGAAGGGAATCAACATGTGAGGATAATGTTCGACGTACATACAAGGCTAATGCCATAACATGTGATGGAGTGGTATGCTGCGGTTTGTAACGTGGTTGTTATGGTGGGCTGTCCTCTTCAAATCCTCAAGTAGTTCCGCTAGATGCAAGACATACCCACTTTTCAGCCTCGTGATAGTGATTTAGATTATGTTACCAAATCCGAGTCATCGAACGAGATTTCTTCTTCTTATGAGTATGTGCTGGAGACTCCCACCAGCGGTGGTGCTCGATTTCTCCTGCCCCCCTTTGATCATTCCTCAATTGTCAAAAGTTTCAAGTCATTATCACATTTTGAATTTCGACGCAATGCATTTGGATAATCATTTCAATATCTGCCAAGGAGAGGATTACAACACCGATGGTGGGTTGAAATTTTGGGTTGGCCATAGGTTCAGGAACCGTGATGTTGTTCTGATGACTGTGAAGAACTACAGTATTCGAAGGAACACGGAGAATAGAGTTTTAGAGTCGGATAGACTTAAATACCATATCGTTGCAAGAAATTCACCAATAGTTGTCCATAGAGTCTTCATGTGGCACTATGTCCGAATTTGAACTACTGGTATATTTTATTTTTTAGTTTTGATGAAATTAAAGGCTAATTATTTTAATTATGTCTTGTACTGAATGTTGACATGCACGAGTAATTTTATAGGAAAGTACGTAGGTTTAGTGGACTACACACCTGTTTGGAACTAACCATGTCTCAAGACCATGCTTAGTTAGATAGTAGTTTGATTTGCAAGGTCATTCCACCTATAATAAATACTGATCCACCAGTCTCTTTCCCAGTGTTGCAAAGTGCGGTACATTAAAGTTATCATTTCAAGCCATTGTATCGAAAGGTGTGGATGGCGAAGCAGAAATCGATTGTCAGATTTATGGTGATTGGGAAAAATCGTACAACAAGATACCCAGTCTTTTACAAGCTTTGCAAGAATGCCTCCCAGGTATAATTCACGATTGCGTTGCAGTTCCATATTATGATGCCACCATAGTTGACGGAGATTGGAGCCAGCTTGATAAGGTCTTTTGGACATTCCCTCCTTGTGTTCAGGCGTTTAAGCACTAGAAGCCTTTTGTATTAGTGGATGGGACACACTTGTACGAAAAGTACAGGGACGTGCTGTTATGGCTTAAGATGGTAATAACAACATTCTGCCCATAACTTTTGCATTAGTCTAGTCTGAGACAACTGAGTCATGGTCATTTTTCCTATCGAATTTGAGGTAGCATGCCACTCGTGCTGCCTTAAATGCACCTCATAGTGGTTGGCATCCTACCTTAGCACATCATGCTTATTGCATGCATCACATGGCTTCAAACTTCAATTCACAGTTCAAATCAACCAAAGGTAAGAGGTACCTTATAAATGCAGCATATAGTCCAAGCAAAGAAAGTTACGATTGTTACTTGGATGCTTTGGGTGGGTTATCCTGGGATATGTTGGATTGGGCTCTTCAGTTTAGGAAGGGCTTATGGCTTCAGCATTGTGATGAAGGTCATCGGTATGATCATATAACGACGAATCTTTCAGAATGTATAAATACAGTTCTAAAGAGAACGAGGAACCTTCCTGTAGTGACCATTGTTAAGGTAACTTATGAGAGGTTGCAACAGCTATTTGTGTGCAAAGGTCATGAAGTGCATGCTCAATTACAAGGTGGATAGATATTCTCACAAGGACTGTTAGCAGCTATAGAGAAGAACAGAGAGAGCATGCCAATGATGAGAGTTGCCCACTGTGATCGTAGGGCATCTATATTCAGTGTGGAAGAGGTGGAGTCGATTAAGGGATGGTGCTGTGCCAGACTTCATATTGCATTCGTCTTAATGCTTGTACATGCGACTGTGGATTATTCCTCAAATAAAACTATTTTTAGAGTACAGTGATCATTGCTCGTCTTATGAGTCTTTCCAAAAACCATGGGTTCACATTCGAAATCCAGAAAATCCTTTTCAGAAACTTGGTAAATTCCTCAAATATTGTAAAACAAAACCTTTTTCCTTTTTTGTAAAATCTGAAAAGTTTTTCCTAGACAGTATAAATGACCAACATGTCCTAAATATAGGTTCAATTAAGTCTATGTTGTAAGAGTTTGATTTTTCATACTTTTCTAGATCGCAACTATGAAAGCAGTTACCTACGCGGTATAAATGATCATCCCGTTCCTAACATAGGTTCATTAAGTCTATGCTGAACCGGTCAGATACTTTATACAAAACTAGAACTCAATATACCAATCACGGTGATGAGCGAATAATTTATACGCTTTTTGGCATTATTTTTAGTATGTTTTTAGTATGTTTTAGTTAGTTTTTATTATATTTTTATTAGTTTTTAGTTAAAATTCACTTTTCTGGACTTTACTATGAGTTTGTGTATTTTTCTGTGATTTCAGGTATTTTTTGGCTGAAATTGAGGGACCTGAGCAAAAATCTGATTTAGAGGCTGAAAAGGACTGCAGATGCTGTTGGATTCTGACCTCCCTGCACTCGAAGTGGATTTTCCGGAGCTACAGAAGCTAATTGGTGCGCTCTCAATTGCCTTGAAAAGTAGACATCCTGGGCTTTTCAGCAATGTATAATAGTCCATACTTTGCCCGAGATTTGATGGCCCAAACAGGCGTTCCAAGTCAGCTCAAAACTGCCCAGCGTTAAACGCCGGAACTGGCACAAGAATGGGAGTTAAACGCCCAAACTGGCAAAAAAGCTGGCGTTTAACTCCAAGAAAAGTCTCTACACATAGAAGCTTCAATGCTCAGCCCAAGCACACACCAAGTGGGCCCAGAAGTGGATTTTTATGTCATTTACTCATTTCTGTAAACCCTAGGCTACTAGTTCTCTACATATAGGACCTTTGACTATTGTATTCTCATCTTGGTAGCTATCTTTGACTAGTCTTATGCTATCTTAGATCACGTTTTAGGGGCTGGCTTCACGGCCATGCCTAGACCTTGTTCTTATGTATTTTCAACGGTGGAGTTTCTACACACCATAGATTAAGGTGTGGAGCTCTGCTGTACCTCGAGTATTAATGCTATTACTATTGTTCTTCTATTCAATTCAGCTTATTCTTGTTCTAAGATATCACTTGTTCTTCAACTTGATGAATATGATGATCCGTGACACTCATCATCATTCTCACCTATGAACGTGTGCTTGACAACCACCTCCGTTCTACCTTAGATTGAGTGGATATCTCTTGGATCCCTTAATCGGAATCTTCGTGGTATAAGCTAGAATTGATGGCGGCATTCAAGAGAATCCGGAAGGTCTAAACCTTGTCTGTGGTATTCTGAGTAGGATTCAATGATTGAATGACTGTGACGAGCTTCAAACTCCTGAAGGCTGGGCGTTAGTAACAGACGCAAAAGAATCACTCGATTCTATTCCAACCTGATTGAGAACCGACAGATGATTAGCCGTGCTGTGACAGAGTGTGATGAACGGATAATTTATACGCTTTTTGGCATTGTTTTTAGGTAGTTTTTAGTAAGTTCAAGCTACTTTTAGGGATGTTTTCATTAGTTTTTATGTTAAATTCACATTTCTGGACTTTACTATGAGTTTGTGTGTTTTTCTGTAATTTCAGGTAATTTCTGGCTGAAATTGAGGGACCTGAGCAAAACTCTGAAAAAGGCTGACAAAAAGGACTGCTGATGTTGTTGGAATCTGACCTCCCTGCACTCAAAATGGATTTTCTGGAGCTACAGAACTCCAAATGGCACACTCTCAACGGCGTTAGAAAGTAGACATCCAGAGCTTTTCAACAATATATAATAGTCTATACTTTATTCGGAAATTGACGACGTAACTTGGCGTTGAACGCCAAGTACATGCTGCTGTCTGGAGTTAAACGCCAGAAACACGTCATGATCCGGAGTTGAACGCCCAAAACACGTTATAACTTGGCGTTCAACTCCAAGAAAAGCCTCAGCTCGTGGATAGATCAAGCTCAGCCCAAGCATACACCAAGTGGGCCCCGGAATTGGATTTATGCATCAATTACTTACTCATGTAAACCCTAGTAGCTAGTCTAGTATAAATAGGATAAGTTACTATTGTATTAGACGTCTTATCTTTTGACAGTTTAATGTTTGACTGTTTAGTCTTTGATCATTCGGTCTTTTGATCATTCAGGGGGCTGGCCATTCGGCCATGCCTGAACCTTTCACTTATGTATTTTTAACGGTGGAGTTTCTACACACCATAGATTAAGGGTGTGGAGCTCTACTGTACCTCAAGTTTCAATACAATTACTATTACTTTCTATTCAATTCTCTTTTATTCTTATTCCAAGATATACTTGCACAACACTTTGATGAATGTGATGATCCGTGACACTCATCATCATTCTCACCTATGAACGTGCGTGATTGACAACCACTTCCGTTCTACCTTAGGCCGGACGCATATCTCTTAGATTCCCCAACAGAATCTTCGTGGTATAAGCTAGATAGATGGCGGCATTCATGGGGATCCGAGAAGTCTAACCTTGTCTGTGGTATTCCGAGTAGGATCCCGGGAATCCGGAAAGTCTAACCTTGTCTGTGGTATTCCGAGTAGGATTCCGGTATTGAATGACTGTGACGAGCTTCAAACTCCTGAAGGCTGGGCGTGATGACAAACGCAAAAGAATCAAGGGATTCTACTCCAACCTGATTGAGAACCGACAGATGATTAGCCGTGCTGTGACAGAGCATTTGGACCATTTTCACTGAGAGGATGGGATGTAGCTATCAACAAGGGTGATGCCTCCAGACGATTAGCCGTGCAGTGACAGTGCATAGGACCATTTTTCCGAGAGGATTAAAAGTAGCCATTGATGATGGTGATGCCCTACATACAGCTTGCCATGGAAAGGAGTAAGAAGGATTGGAGGAAAGCAATAAGAAAGTAGAGATTCGAAAGGATTCTAGCATCTCCACACGCCTATCTGAAATTCCCACTATTGATTTACATAAGTATTTCTATCCCTTTTTATTTTCTATTTATTATTAATTTTCGAAACCCATAACCATTTAATCTGCCTAACTGAGATTTACAAGGTGACCATAGCTTGCTTCATACCAACAATCTCTGTGGGATCGACCCTTACTCACGTAAGGTATTACTTGGATGACCCAGTACACTTGCTGGTTAAGTTGAACGGAGTTGTGTCCACACATAGTTGAAAAAGCAATGAATTTTACAAAATACAATAACAAAGGAATCACAATTTCGTCCACCAGAGTGCGTTGAACATTTTCACTGAGAGGACGGGACTGTAGCCATTGACAACGGTGATGCCCAACATACAGCTTGCCATGGAAAGGAGTAAGAAGGATTGGATGAAAACAGTAGGAAAGCAGAGAGACGGAAGGGACAAAGCATCTCCATACGCTTATCTGAAATTCTCACCAATGAATTGCATAAGTATCCCTATCTTTATTTTATGTTTTATTCATAAATCATCCATAACCATTTGAATCTGCCTGACTAAGATTTACAAGGTGACCATAGCTTGCTTCATACCAACAATCTCCGTGGGATCGACCCTTACTCGCGTAAGGTTTATTACTTGGACGCCCCAGTGCACTTGCTAGTTAGTTGTGTGAAGTTGTGATAAAGAGTTGAGATTACAATTGAGCGTACCATGTTGATGGCGCCATTGATGATCACAATTTCGTGCACCAAGTTTTTGGTACCGTTGCCGGGGAATTAAATGTCCTAACTGTAGTTTCGCATTTGTTCCCTGCAATAATAGTGCCAAATTTTGATCCGGCAACAACACCAAGTTTTTGGCGCCGTTGCCGGGGATTGTTTGAGTTTGAACAACTGACGGTTCATCTTGTTGCTTAGCTTAGGTATTTTTCTTCAGAGTTCTTAAGAATGAATTCTAGTGTTTCAAGGTGATGTTCTTATCATCACCAAAGCTGATTGATTATCATCAATTTAGCTCTTGAATGTAATGTCCTGCTGAAGCTTGGCTAGCCATGTCTAATTTCTTTAGACTAAAGCTTTAGACTAACATTGCATGATTCCTGGAATTCTCATTAAGAATTTTGATATCCTTATTTTCATTCAATTTTCGAAAAAAGCACAAAAAAAATATAAAATCATAAAAACCAAAAATATTTTTTGTTTCTTGTTTGAGTCTAGTGTCTCATTTTAAGTTTGGTGTCAATTGCATGTTTCTGTTCTACTTGCATTTTTCGAATTCATTCATGTGTCTTCATTGATCTTCAAGTTGTTCTTGATGATTTCCTTATTCTGATCTTTAAATTCTCTTGTCTTGAGTATTTTGTGGTTTCTCATATGCATTCTCAATTTGTTAGTGTCAATAGTATACAAACTTCTAAGTTTGGTGTCTTGCATGCATTGTTTATTTGATCTTAGTTGCATTTTGATTATTCCTCATTATTAAAAATCCAAAAAAGTTTTTAATTTGTGTCTTTTCAAGTCAATAATACAGAGAATTGAAGATTCAGAACATTCAGCAGAGGAATTACACAGAAAATGCTGGGCGTTCAAAACGCCCAGTGAGGAAGGAAAACTGGCGTTTAAACGCCAGCCAGAGTGCCTGGCTGGGCGTTTAACCCCCAAAGGGTAGTGTTTTGGGCGTTAAACGCCAGAATGTATACCATTCTGGGTGTTTAACGCCAGGATGACACAAGAGGGAAGATTTTGTTTTTTAACTCAAAATTTTTTTCAAGTTTTCAAAATTTTTCAAAATCAAATCTTTTTCAAATCATATATTTTCAAAATCAATTTCTTTCCATTTTCAAAGATACTTGCTAACAATTAATGATTTGATTCAACATTTCAAGTATGTTGCCTTTTCTGTTGAGAAAGGATTAATGTTTGAATCATATCTTTTCTTATTAGCCAAGTCATTAATTTTCAAAATCAAATCTTTTTTAAATTGTTTTTCAAATCATATCTTCTCAATCACATCTTTTTAAAACCACATCTTTTCAATCATATCTTTTTGATCACATCTTTTTCAAAATGGTTTTCAATCATATCTTTTTGATTTATAATTTCAAAATCTTTTTCAAAAAATCACTTGATTTCTTTTCCACTCTTAGTTTTCGAAAATCAATTAATGTTTTTCAAAATGTTTTTAAAATCTTTTTAATTTATTTTCGAAAATTTCTTCCCCTCTTCTCACATCTTTCTATTTATGGACTAACACTCCTCCTCAATGCACAATTCGAACTCTATCTTTCTTGATAAGTTCGAATTCTTCTACCTATTCCTTCTATTTTTCTTTTCCTCTGACACCTCAAGGAATCTCTATACTGTGACATAGAGGATTCCATATTTTCTTGTTTTCTTCTCTTTCATATAAGCAGGAGCAAAGACAAAAGCATTCTTGTTGAGGCTGACCCTGAACCTGAAAAGACCTTGAAGCAAAAGCTAAGAGAAGCTAAGGCACAACTCTCTGTAGAGGACCTAATAGAAATTTTCAAAGAAGAAGAACCCATGGCAGCCGAAAACAACAACAATGCCAATAATGCAAGGAAGGTGCTGGGTGACTTTACTGCACCTACTCCCGACTTCTATGGGAGAAGCATCTCTATCCCTGCCATTGGAGCAAACAACTTTGAGCTTAAGCCTCAATTAGTTTCTCTAATGCAACAGAATTGCAAGTTCCATGGACTTCCATTGGAAGATCCTCATCAGTTTTTAGCTGAATTCTTGTAAATCTGTGACACTATCAAGACTAATGGGGTTGACCCTGAGGTCTACAGACTTATGTTATTCCCTTTTGCTGTAAGAGACAGAGCTAGGATATGGTTAGACTCACAACCTAAAGAAAGCCTGAACTCTTGGGAAAAGCTAGTTAATGCCTTCTTGGCAAAGTTCTTTCCACCTCAAAAATTGAGTAAGCTTAGAGTGGAAGTCCAAACCTTCAGACAGAAGGAAGGTGAATCCCTCTATGAAGCTTGGGAAAGATACAAACAATTGATCAGAAGGTGTCCTTCTGACATGCTTTCTGAATGGAGTATCATAGGTATCTTCTATGATGGTCTGTCTGAACTGTCCAAGATGTCATGGGATAGCTTTGCTGGAGGATCTCTTCATCTGAAGAAGACGCCTGCAGAAGCTCAAGAATTGATTAAAATGGTTGCGAATAACCAATTCATGTACACTTCTGAAAGGAATCCTGTGAACAATGGGACGAATCAGAAGAAAGGAGTTCTTAAGATTGATACTCTGAATGCCATATTGGCTCAGAACAAAATATTGACTCAGCAAGTCAATATGATTTCTCAAAGTCTGTCTGGAATGCAAGCTGCACCAGGCAGTACTAAGGATGCTTCATCTGAAGAAGAAGCTTATGATCCTGAGAACCCTTCAATGGAAGAGGTGAATTACATGGGAGAACCCTATGGAAACACCTATAATCCTTCATGGAGAAATCATCCAAATCTCTCATGGAAGGATCAACAGAGACCTCAACAAGGTTTCAACAACAATAATGGTGGAAGAAACAGGTTTAGCAATGGCAAGCCTTTTCCATCATCTTCTCAGCAACAGACAGAGAATTCTAAGCAGAGCCACTCTGACTTAGCAACCATGGTCTCTGATCTAATCAAAATCACTCAAAGTTTCATGACTGAAACAAAGTCCTCCATTAGGAATTTAGAGGCACAAGTGGGACAGCCGAGCAAGAAAATTACTGAACTCCCTCCTAGTACTCTTCCAAGCAATACAGAAGAGAATCCAAAAGGAGAATGCAAGGCCATTAACATGACCCACATGGCGGAACTTGGAGAGGAGGAAGAGGCAGTGATCGCCACTGAGGAAGACCTCAATGGACGTCCACTGGCCTCCAAGGAGTTCCCTAATGGGGAACCATGGGAATCTGAGGCTCACACTGAGACAATAAAGATTCCATTGGATTTACTTCTGCCATTCATGAGCTCTGATGAGTATTCTTCCTCTGAAGAGGACGAATATGTCACTAAAGAGCAAGTTGCTAAGCACCTTGGAGCAATCATGAAGCTAAATGACAAGTTATTTGGTAATGAGACTTGGGAGGATGACCCCCTTTGCTCACCAAAGAACTGGATGACTTGTCTAGGCAGAAATTACCTCAAAAGAGACAGGACCCTGGGAAGCTCTCAATACCTTGTACCATAGGTACCATGACCTTTAAGAAGGCTCTGTGTGACTTAGGGTCAAGCATAAACCTCATGCCTCTCTCTGTAATGGAGAAGCTAGGGATCTTTGAGGTACAAGCTGCAAGAATCTCACTAGAGATGGCAGACAATTCAAGAAAACAAGCTTATGGACTTGTAAAGGATGTTTTGGTGAAGGTTGAAGACCATTACATCCCTGCTGATTTCATAGTCCTAGAGACTGAGAAGTGCATGGATGAATCTATCATCCTTGGCAAACCCTTTCTAGCCACAGCAAAGGCTGTGATTGATGTGGACAGAGGAGAATTCATAATTCAAGTGAATGAAAAATCCTTTGTGTTTAAGGCTCAAGGATATCCCTCTGTCACCATGGAGAGGAAGCATGAAGAGCTTCTCTCAAAACAGAGTCAAACAGAGCCCCCACAGTCAAAATCTAAGTTTGGTGTTGGGAGGCCAGAACCAACTTCTAAGTTTGGTGTTGAACCCCCACATTCAAACTCTAAGTTTGGTGTTGGGAGGTTCCAACATTTTTCTGAGTATCTGTGAGGCTCCATGAGAGCCCACTGTCAAGCTACTGACATTAAAGAAGCGCTTGTTAGGAGGCAACCCAATGTTATATTTATCTATTTTCCTTTGTTATTTTATATTTTCTGTAGGTTGATGATCATGGGAAGTCACAAATCAATTGAAAAAGCAAAAATAGAATGAAAAACAAAAAGAAAAATAGCACACCCTGGAGGAAAACCTTGCTGGCGTTTAAACGCCAGTAAGGGCAGCAAATGGGCGTTTAACGCCCAGTCTAGCACCATTCTGGGTGTTTAACGCCAGAAAGGGGCACCAGAATGGCGTTTAACGCCAGGAATGGGCATCAAGCTGGCGTTAAACGCCAGAAATGGGCACCAGCCCGGCGTTTAATGCCAGGATTGGCAGAAAGAGCAATTTTGCTCGCCATTTGGTGCAGGGATGAATTATCCTTGACACCTCAGGATCTGTGGACCCCACAGGATCCCCACCTACCCCACCACTCTCTCTCTTCTTCATCCATTCACCAATCACCTCAACACCTCTTTCCCAAAAACCCCTCACCTATCAAATCCTACCATTCTCTTCACCACTCACATCCATCCTTCATGAAACCCCACCTACCCTACCATTCAAATTCAAACCACTTTCCCTCCCAAACCCACCCATAATGGCCGAACCCTACCCCCCTCTCCACTCCTATATAAACCCATCTTCACTCCTTCATTTTCACACAACCTACACACTACTTCTCCCCCTTGGCCGAAAATCAAATCCACCTCCATCTCCTCTATTTCCTTCTTCTTCTACTCTCTTCTTTCTTCTTTTGCTCGAGGACGAGCAAACCTTCTAAGTTTGGTGTGGTAAAAGCATTGCTTTTTGTTTTTCCATAACCATTTATGGCACATAAGGCCGGAGAAACCTCTAGAAAGAGGAAAGGGAAGGCAAAAGCTTCCACCTCCGAGTCATGGGAGATGGAGAGATTCATCTCAAGGGTGCATCAAGACCACTTCTATGAAGTTGTGGCCATGAAGAAGGTGATCCCCGAGGTCCCTTTCAAACTCAAAAAGAGTGAATATCTGGAGATCCGACATGAGATTCAAAGAAGAGGTTGGGAAGTTCTTACCAATCCCATTCAACAAGTCAGAATCTTAATGGTTCAAGAGTTCTATGCCAATGCATGGATCACCAAGAACCATGATCAAAGTGTGAACCCGGACCCAAAGAATTGGCTTACAATGGTTCGGGGGAAATGGTTAGATTTTAGTCCAGAAAATGTAAGGTTGGCATTCAACTTGCGCATGATGCAAGGAGATGAACACCCTTACACTAGAAGGGTCAACTTTGATCAAAGGTTGGACCAAGTCTTCATAGACATTTATGAAGAGGGCGCTCAATGGAAGAGAGATTCAAGAGGGAAGCCGGTTCAACTGAGAAGGCATGACCTCAAGTCCGTGGCTAGGGGATGGTTGGAGTTTATCCAACGCTCAATCATTCCCACTAGCAACCGGTCTGAAGTTACTATAGACCGGGCCATCATGATTCATAGCATCATGATTGGAGAGGAAGTAGAAGTTCATGAGGTTATAGCCCAAGAACTTTATAAGGTGGCGGACAAGTCCTCTACCTTGGCAAGGTTAGCCTTTCCTCATCTCATTTGTCACCTCTGTTATTCAGTTGGAATTGACATAGAGGGAGACATCCTCATTGATGAGGACAAGCCCATCACTAAGAAAAGGATGGAGCAAACAAGAGATCCCACTCATCATGAAATCCCTGAGATGCCTCAAGGGATGCACTTTCCTCCACAAAACTACTGGGATCAAATCAACACCTCCCTAGGAGAATTGAGTTCCAACATGGGACAACTAAGGGTGGAGCACCAAGAACATTCCATCCTCCTCCATGAAATTAGAGAAGATCAAAGAATCATGAGAGAGGAGCAACAAAGGCAAGGAAGAGACATTGAGGAGCTCAAGCACTCCATAAGATCTTCAAGAGGAAGAACAAGCCGCCATCACTAAGGTGGACCCGTTCTTTAATTTCCTTGTTCCTTATTTTCCTGTTTTTCGAATTTTATGCTTATGTTTATCTATATTTGTGTCTTATTACATGATCATTAGTGTCTTAGTGTCTATGCCTTAAAGTTATGAATGTCCTATGAATCCATCACCTTTCTTAAATGAAAAATGTTCTTAAATAAAAAAGAGAAGAATTGCATGAATTTTGAATTTTATAATAGATTAATTATTTTGATGTGGTGGCAACACTTTGACTTCTGAATGTATGCTTGAACAGTGCATATGTCTTTTGAATTTGTTGTTCATGAATGTTGGCTCTTGAAAGAATGATGAAAAAGGAGACATGTTACTGAGGATCTGAAAAATCATAAAAATGATTCTTGAAGCAAGAAAAAACAGTGAATATTAAAAAAAAAACGAAAAGAAAAAGAAAAAGAAAAAAATAAAGGCGTGATCCAAGGCAAAAAGAGTGTGCTTAAGAACCCTGGACACCTCTGACTGGGGACTCTAGCAAAGCTGAGTCACAATCTGAAAAGGTTCACCCAGTTATGTGTCTGTGGCATGTATGTATCCGGTGGTAATACTGGAAGACAGAGTGCTTTGGGCCACGGCCAAGACTCATAAAGTAGCTATGTTCAAGAATAATCATACTTAACTAGGAGAATCAATAACACTATCTGGATTCTGAGTTCCTATAGAAGCCAATCATTCTGAATTTCAAAGGATAGAATGAGATGCCAAAACTGTTCAGAGGTAAAAAGCTAAAAGCCCCGCTCATCTAATTAATACTGATCTTCATGGATGTTTTTGGAATTCATTGCATATTTTTTTCTTTTTATCTTATTTGATTTTCAGTTGCTTGGGGACAAGCAACAATTTAAGTTTGGTGTTGTGATGAGCGGATAATTTATACGCTTTTTTGGCATTGTTTTTAGTATATTTTTAGTATGTTTTAGTTAGTTTTTATTATATTTTTATTAGTTTTTAGTTAAAATTCACTTTTCTGGACTTTACTATGAGTTTGAGTGTTTTTCTGTGATTTCAGGTATTTTCTGGCTGAAATTGAGGGACCTGAGCAAAAATCTGATTTAGAGGCTGAAAAGGACTGCAGATGCTGTTGGATTCTAACCTCCCTGCACTCGAAGTGGATTTTCTGGAGCTACAGAAGCTCAATTGGCACGCTCTCAATTGTGTTGAAAAGTAGACATAATAGTCCATACTTTGTCCGAGATTTGATGGCCCAAACAGGCATTCCAAGTCAGCTCAAAACTGCTCGGCGTTAAACGCCGGAACTGGCACAAGAATGGGAGTTAAACGCCTAAACTGGCACAAAGCTGGCGTTTAACTCCAAGAAAAGTCTCTATACATAGAAGCTTCAATGCTCAGCCCAAGCACACACCAAGTGGGCCCGGAAGTGGATTTTTATGTCATTTACTCATTTCTGTAAACCCTAGGCTACTAGTTCTCTACATATAGGACCTTTGACTATTGTATTCTCATCTTGGTAGCTATCTTTGACTAGTCTTATGCTATCTTAGATCACGTTTTGGGGGCTGGCCTCACGGCCATGCCTAGACCTTGTTCTTATGTATTTTCAATAGTGGAGTTTCTACACACCATAGATTAAGGTGTGGAGCTTTGCTGTACCTCGAGTATTAATGCTATTACTATTGTTCTTCTATTCAATTCAGCTTATTCTTGTTCTAAGATATCACTTGTTCTTCAACTTGATAAATGTGATGATCCGTGACACTCATCATCATTCTCACCTATGAACGTGTGCCTGACAACCACCTCCGTTCTACCTTAGATTGAGTGGATATCTCTTGGATCCCTTAATCGGAATCTTCGTGGTATAAGCTAGAATTGATGGCGGCATTCAAGAGAATCCGGAAGGTCTAAACCTTGTCTGTGGTATTCTGAGTAGGATTCAATGATTGAATGACTGTGACGAGCTTCAAACTCCTGAAGGTTGGGCGTTAGTGACAGATGCAAAAGAATCACTGGATTCTATTCCAACCTGATTGAGAACCGACAGATGATTAGCCGTGCTGTGACATAGCGCGTTGAACATTTTCACTGAGAGGACGGGACTGTAGCCATTGACAACGGTGATGCCCAACATACAGCTTGCCATGGAAAGGAGTAAGAAGGATTGGATGAAAATAGTAGAAAAGCAGAGAGACAGAAGGGACAAAGCATCTCCATACGCTTATCTGAAATTCTCACCAATGAATTGCATAAGTATCCCTATCTTTATTTTATGTTTTATTCATAAATCATCCATAACCATTTGAATCTGTCTGACTAAGATTTACAAGGTGACCATAGCTTGCTTCATACCAACAATCTCCGTGGGATCGACCCTTACTCGCGTAAGGTTTATTACTTGGACGACCCAGTGCACTTGCTGGTTAGTTGTGCGAAGTTGTGATAAAGAGTTGAGATTACAATTGAGCGTACCATGTTGATGGCGCCATTGATGATCACAATTTCGTGCACCACACGGCCTCAAGTCCATCCAATCCAACACGGCCCCCCGACCCAAACAACTCAATCATCAACCAATTCATCACAAACCAGCCAATCAAACACAATCACAATTAATGTAGTTCAAACACAATCAATAGCAATTACAACAATTATAGCAGTTAGCAGTTAACATAAGTATCCACATAGGTAAACCAATTACAATATGCACACCCAAACAATGTCACATAAATGCATATGATGCATGCTTGTCCTACTGGCCATGAGCCCACGCGTCGGTTACGTTGCCAAACCCGTCTCGGATAAGCGGGATCCAACCACCGTCCATACCCGTAGGATCCACAGACAAGCAGGATTAAACCACTGTCCTTGCGCGGAACATGCAAGCGGGATCAAACCACCATCCTTGCCTCCACCGTAAGTGGGATCAAACCACCGTTCTTACGCGGGTGCTGCACCCTCGACAAGCAGGATTAGACCACCGTCCTTGCCAGGTACCAGCGACATATCAACAATCTCATCTCACCATAAGTGGGACGAACCCGGCCCTTATGCCTATCAAACCATAACTCATCAATCTTGAGAAAATTCATAATCAATCAGGCTCAATAGCTTCTTTCAAATTCATTCTTGGCCCATTTTCTTTTAAATAACAAATGTATTCATTTCACATCTTGCCAAGAATCACTTTTCAAAACGGACCCACTTTCCACATCTTTCCAACACTTCCAAACAATCACAAAACCATGCCAAATTCAAAATCTCTTTGAAAGACTCAAAATCATTCATTTCTAAATCAAGATTTGGTCGTTTCCTAAGCAGAGTCTCAAGACTTCAGGGGAGAATAACCTAACTCATTTCTTAAATTCATTGAAAACCTCCGAAACCTTAACTTCTTGATATGAATAATTAAAAGTAGAATTTAAACCAAAACCAAGTCATGTATCCAAATATTCCGAACCAATTTCAAAACCACTAACTTGACCAAAACCAAATCATCTAAACTAAACACCAATTTTTAGTTTCATTCTTAAATCTGTTTCTGAAGGCTCGGAAAGCGTTTCAGTTTCACTAAATCAAAGTTTCAGAAAATACTTCAACCTTTTCTTAAAATGTTGTAAAGTGAAATTAGTTAATCGAACTCCATTAAAACTCCTTCAAATTTGCTTATTTGATCAAATTCCAAACTTAATTATTTTCATCTTTAAATCGACTTTAGAACATGGTTCTCTTCTAAAATAGTTTACATTCAAAATATAATAATTTTCTTAATAAAGGGGTTCAAAACTAATTCATTTATCGGTAATATAGTTCAAGGCATAACCCATTCCCTTTTTAAAATACCGTGTCAAATAAAGTGTCAAATTTTATAGAAATTTTGGTAGTATCTCCCCTAAAACTTGGACTTTGCCACCCTGTCCGGGTCCCAACCAAACCAATCCTCAACTTTTTCCAACGGGTTTAAGATCAAATCAATTTCCAATAAAACAAAAACTCAAACTTTCAGACTATCAAAAATCATTTCAAATCAACCAATCCAGAAATCTCTAATTTATCAAAGCAGACATTATTTCAATCAAATAGGCAACCATATTCATTCAAGACAAAATTAGACAATTCATAAAATTCACATAATCACCAAAAATACATTTCGTATAGCATATCTATTTATAACAATTTCCAATTTAAAATAAATTAGTTTGTATAAAAAGCCCCTACCTCGACACGGGAAACCACAGCCCAAACGCCTCACAGAGTCCTTTCCACCTCAACCCAAACTGACGGCAACCAACAACTCGGCTCCACTTGCTTTCTCAATAACCACAACAACTCTAATCATAACAGATAATAATCAGGACTCGACCCCACGTGACCAAAACTCATATTCATTAACCAAACACAACAAAATACTAGTGCGAGGCTTTTCGAAACATACTTACTTAGCGAAATAACTAAATGAGGCAGTTACAATTCCGAACCGACCCGACAACAGCCCCGTAGCGGCCAGAAGCTCCGGTGGCTCAACAGTAGCCTTAGTTTCGACGCATAAATATCAGAACTCAACCTTGTATAACCAACATCTCAGAATCTCTAACAGAGTATAACAGAGCACTAACTTTAAGTAATTTCGGAAACATAACGCTTACCAAGAAAGATGGGTTCTGGCGGCCACAATATCGATCTTGGCAGCCAATGGCGTGGCGGCCTTGACAACAACAGCAACAGAGTTCCAACAGTGGCAGAAACCCCTCTTCCTACTTTCCCATTCCGGTCTCCTTCACCCCAACAGCAACAATGGCAGTGGTGGAGCCTTTACAGTGGCGGTGACAGCAGTGCGGTCCTTTCCCTGCGTGCGCATGCGCGTTCCCTCTTTCTTGCGTCGGGTTCCTACATCACATCCCTCACATTCGCAGTTCTGGTTCTGACATAGCTCAATGGCGATCGACAGTGACTCCCAGATCTTCAGCAATGGCGGCGAGGTGCGGCGGCTAACCAGCGCCTCCTTCCTCTCCCCTGCGCGCTCCCTTCGCGCCCGAGCTCACTCTCTTTTCGTGATACTCCTCAGGCCGGAACGGGGTGATGGGTGGCAGAACCGCGACTGGGCAAGAACGAACGGCACGATTTCGGTGGTGACGCTCCTCGCGGCTCCGGCGACAATGGTGGCGGCGTCTCCCTCGTCTCTAAACCTCTCGTCTCTCAGATCTCCCTTTTAGCTTATCTTCTTTCTCATTGCAGCGTTGCTGCTGCTTCTGAGTGTGTTGTGTTTGCTGTTGTTTTGGGGGGGAAGGGGATTTCGGCTGAGGCAGAGGGGGTTTGGGTTAGGAAATTGAGGAATTAGGGTTAGGAGTAATTTGGTAATTTTAACAAAATTAGGGTAATAAGATTAGTTTTGTAATTTCAAATAAAAGTAGGGATAGTATAGTAATTAGAAATAAATTTTAATCCAACAATAATAATGTATAAAAATACTATTTGTTCATCAATTTCACAATTATTTTCAATAAAATGTTCAAATACAATAATTAGAAATAATATAATTAAATCTTTTATTTTTCCAAAACAGCAGTATTAATATTTTAAAATATTAATTATTTAGTCCAAATCATATAAAATCCTTATTATTTCACAACTACCAACTTTATAATTTGAATATAGAAAATAATTCAATAATTGTAAAATTGGATAATAATCTTAATTTATTTCAAATTCAATTAATAGAAACTTGCTTTAATTTTCTTTAATAAAGCAATTTCTGAAGTTAAAGCTACAGAAATACTGAATTTGAAATTAGCTCATGATAGCCCTTTTTCAAAAGTCCTGGGTCTTACATTCTACCTACCTTATAAAAATTTTCGTCCTCAAAATTGATACAAAACAAAAGAAATTTCATAACAGTTCACTCTTGAACACATTTAAGGAAGAAGCAAAATATCTCAACATATAAACATATATACGGTTTCTAAATACTTGGATTATCATATGCATAAGGATACAAAGATAGGAGTGTGATTGCAAAGCAAACGTTACAAGATATGCTCCCTGCAAAAGATGACATGGTTCAAACATGTGATAGCAAGGCAAGGCATCGAAGGCTATAAAATAGGATGGGCTTAAATCGACGTGCTTATCATCTGCACACTAATCTCGTACCAACCTCAAAGCTTCAAATTTCCAACTCCATCAATCACTTTACAACTCCATAACTGATCACAAGTCTCAGAAGGAACAAAATACCCACAACTTGTAACGTTGTACACCTGCCGCTTCAACTTTCATATACACATATCACGTCTTAAAGAACTAACGCATCGCATTACTACGTCTATAGATCGCACGTGACATCAAAACAATTCTCGAGTCTACTCAGAAGGATACAAGATTTAGAAAGGAGAGGCAATTGTCAAGGACAATACTCATAGATTTGAAAGAGTGTATGCAATTTCAGGTAATCAAGGATGCTCAAGCAATAAAATTTGCTAGAAATAAATCAAATGACAACTTCAAAGATAACCCTTGGATCATAGAAATTCAATATAATCAATAAGAAGAAAATCAGCGCATCAGTTTGAAACAAACTCAAGCTGAGTCAAAGAAGTATGAGGTTTCTAGAAAAGAATATCTCAAACCCAAGACAAAGCTCACAGAACTCAAGAGCACGATTAAAGTACTTCCAAATACAGTGCTCATGAAGAGTGAAAGACCTTTCAAAAACTATTTCACGTTTTCAGGGAGACGGGTGCGCAACAAACACTTTGAAAAAAGGATATCAAGAGTATAAATGTGGCATCCTTTAATACAGTTCCATGTTGAAATAGATTATGTAGAGTTTTAAAAACGACATGTACACAGGTTTGGCTAAGAGTTAAAATATTTCTTCAAATATGTTAGAAAGATAGTTAGGTGCACAACCTAACCAAAAGCAACATAAAACTCGAAAGAGAAATCAAATGCTTGTTCAAAAATTTCCGAAGTCCATATTCAAACAAGCTTGTATAAAAGTTCTAGCAAGGACGAAAGGGAAAGTTAAACTCTATTTAGAAAAGAAAATCCGAGGTAAAAGTTTGCTTATAAATTGGTAAAGGAAACAAGTGGTGCATTACAAACGAACAGGTTTCCACTAAATAAGGAAGCTCTTCGAAACTTCATTTAAAATAGTGCATGCCAACTTTAAATTAACTTTGTCAGAATTGAACAATAGTTTCAATTACAATCAGGCAACAAAAAAGTAAATTTAGTTTAGAACTTCTTCAAAGAGAATTCAAATTGCTTTATAAAATTCAAAACAAGACTCCAAAAGTATACTTGTAATCACTACCTCAGAAGGATATTCACAAAAATTAGGAAGTACTTAAAAAGGAGTCAAGCCATACAAGAAAGGATCTTAAATCAATGTATTTTAAACAAGATCCACTAGGCATGAGACATCAAACAAGCTTTCAATTGGTCCAAAACAATGCAAAACTCGTCAGAAAAGACAACTCAATCAACAGTGAATTTTCAAGAAAGAACCTTTAACTAAAGAAGGACAATTAAGAGGACAAACAACACACTTGATAGAAACAAATTCAAGTTGATTCGGATGAGTATGAGATTTATAAGAGAAGGAAAAACTAAGACTAATAGTGATGTTCATAAAAGTAAAAGAATAGTCAAAAACAAAATCAAGTATCACAACCATAGAAACAAGAGCTTAAAGAATTAGCCCATACTTGAGAGGAAAGGTATGAACCGAATATTTTCGAAAGAACAACGAATGCATAAATAATGTATCATGCCAAATTAAAGTCAATTTGTCAAACGAAAGCTAATTGGAATAAAAGAAAAAATCTTTTCCTTTAAGAATAAATAAATTACCTAAATACATAGTCAAATAAAGTTACGTATAGGAACCGTAGGAAAATTATTTGAAAAGTCAAATTGTACTTAAAGTAAGTGTAGCTCCGTAAACCAGTAAAAGAACATGCGATGTAATAGAAATAAATAGTTTTTAAATTGCATAAGGAATTTTCAAAGTTTTATATAGATAGGTGTATATCAAATCAAAAGGAATTTTATAAAAGTTTGAAAATTGGTTATAAATACAATCAATTAAGAGAAAAATTGAATCAACGATTTCTCTAAGAATGAACTCGGAATCCGGAGTTAAAAGACATAGTGCGTTAAGACAAGTTCAAAGCTATATCAAAGAATATGTGAATCAAGAAGAACTCAAACAGAGAAAGATAGATGCAACAAGGATATCAAACAAGCATATGCATTTAAGGTCAAACAAGAATGCATATGAATAGAGGAATAAAGTTGAAAAAATCAAACTACTTTTCAAAGGGATTAGCAAACAAGAACTTCAAGTTAGGATATGAAAGAACAGGTCGACTCGAACAGAATTCAAGACACACAACTGAATAGCCTCGAGAAATAGTCTCCAACGTTCCCAAAACCCGTGACTCGCTTTACCCAAAACTCATATATCATCTATGATAACCCATCAGTGCTTTCATATACATAATTCATGAGTATTAAGCCGGCCAAACTTAATATCAGGAATTATGCAACGCGAGACTAATGGCATTAATCAATAGACCGTCATGTGCATAAAGTTCTAATTCTTGTCATCCAAACAAGACCTATTACATGACAAATGCTTAGAGTATGCAATTGAAGCATAGTCGGTCCATTCCTCAGGCTCTACAGGAAAGACTGATCTGATACCATAGTGTAACACCCTAATTACCAGAGCTCACGCTTCCGACTGTGCGACTCTAATTGCTCGGACATTACGACGACTCTTATACTATTTAATACTAAATTAGGAGCCTGTGTAAAACTTAAAACCGCATAAACTTTCAAAAACGCTTTTTCGTTGAAAACAAAAACATACACGTACATACAAACTAGGTACAATACCTATATATATATATATATATATATATATATATATATATATATATATATATATATATATATATATACACTAGCTTACAAACATACATATCATAATTTCCTATCCCTCTTACAAACTTAACAAGGATGAGGCGAGGGAAAAATAATAGCTAAGATAATACAAAAATACCGAATAAACAGAAAGTGAACATAACTCTTCTAAATCTTTGTTGTCCATATCCTGAAAAGGAATAACCTGTAGGAGAGTGAGAACGTCGTCCTCGCTTCTTCTCACTATAGGTTTATAGAAATTGCTATAACAAGATACGTAAAATAAAACTATTTTTAGAGTACAGTGATCAAATCTCGTCTTATGAGTCTTTCCAAAAACCATGGGTTCACATTCGAAATCCAAAAAATCCTTTTCGAAGACTTGGTAACTTCCTCAAATATTGTAAAACAAAACCTTTTTCCTTTCTTGTAAAATCTGAAAAATTTTTCCTAGACAGTATGAATGATCAACATATCCGAAACATAGGTTCAATTAAGTCTATACTGTAAGAGTTTGATTTTTCATACTTTTCTAAACCAGAACCATGAAAGCAGTTACCTATGCGGTATAAATGATCATCCCGTTCCTAATATAGGTTCATTAAGCATATGCTGAACCGGTTAGACACTTTATACAAAACTAGAACTCAGTATACCAATCACGGCCTCAAGTCCATCCAATCCAACACAGCCCCCAGGCCCAAACAACTCAATCATCAACCAATTTATCAGAAACCAACCAATCAAACACAATCACAATTAATGTAGTTCAAACACAATCAATAGCAATTACAACAATTATAGCAGTTAGCAGTTAACATAAGTATTCACATAGGCAAACAAATAATGATATGCACACCCAAAAAATGTCACATAAATGCATATGATGCATGCCTGTCCTACTGGCCATGAGCTCATGCGTCGGTTACTTTGCCAAACCCGACTCGGATATGCGGGATCCAACTACCGTCCTTACCCATAGGACCCACAGACAAGCGAGATTAAACCACCGTCCTTGCCTGGAACACGCACGAGGGATCAAACCACCATCCTTGCCTCCACCATAAGCGGGATCAAACCGCCGTCCTTACGTAGGCACTGAACCCTTGACAAGTGGGATTAGACCACCGTCCTTGCCGGGTGCTAGCGACTTATCAACAATCTCATCTCAGCATAAGCGGGACGAACCCGGCCCTTATGCCTACCAAACCATAACTCATCAATCTTGAGGACAGTCATAATCAATCAGGCTCAATAGCTTATTTCAAATTCATTCTTGGCCCATTTTCTTTTAAATAATAAACGTATTCAATTCACATCTTGCCAATAATTACTTTTCAAAACGGAGCCACTTTCCACATCTTTCTAACACTTCCAAACAATCACAAAACCATGCCAAATTCAAAATCTCTTTGAAAGACTCAAAATCATTCATTTCTAAATCAAGATTTGGTCGTAAAATTCCAAAGCGGAGTCTCAAGACTTCAGGGGAGAATAACCTAACTCATTTCTTAAATTCATTGAAAACCTCCGAAACCTTAACTTCTTGATACGAATAATTAAAAGTAGAATTTAAACCAAAACCAAGTCATGTATCCAAATATTCCGAACTAAATTTCAAAACCACTCACTTGACCTAAACCAAATCATCTAAACTAAACACCAATTTTTAGTTTCATTCTTAAATCTGTTTCTGAAGGCTCGGAAAGCGTTTCAGTTTCACTAAATCAAAGTTTCAGAAAATACTTCAACCTTTTCTTAAAATATTGTAAAGTGAAATTAGTTAATCGAACTCCATTAAAACTCCTTCAAATTTGCTTATTTGATCAAATTCCAATCTTGATTATTTTCATCTTTAAATCGACTTTAGAACATGGTTCTCTTCTAAAATAGTTTATATTCAAAATATAATAATTTTCTTAATAAAGGGGTTCAAAACTAATTCATTTATCGATAATACAGTTCAAGGCATAACCCATTCC
Organism: Arachis stenosperma; assembly: GCF_014773155.1. Lineage (NCBI taxonomy): Eukaryota > Viridiplantae > Streptophyta > Magnoliopsida > Fabales > Fabaceae > Arachis > Arachis stenosperma. Next base: position 27,587,844 of record NC_080377.1, read on the forward strand.
CTTTTTAAAATACCGTGTCAAATAAAGTCTCAGATTTTATAGAAGTTTTGGCAGCATCTCCCCTAAAACTTGGACTTTGCCACCCTGTCCGAGTCCCAACCAAACCAATCATCAACTCTTTCCAACAGGTTCAAGATCAAATCAGTTTCCAATAAAACAAAATCTCAAACTTTCAGACTATTAAAAATCATTTCAAATCAACCAATCCAGAAATCTCCAATTTATCAAAGCAGACATTATTTCAATCAAACAGGCAACCATATTCATTCAAGATAAAATCAGACAATTTATAAGACTCACATAATCACCAGAAATACGTTTCACACAGCATATCTATTTATAACAATTTTCAATTTAAAATAAATTAGTTTGTATAAAAAGTTCCTAACTCGACACGCGAAACCACAGCCCAAATACCTCACAGAGTCATTTCCGCCTTAACCCGAACTGACGGCAACCAACAAGTCGGCTCCACTTGCTTTCTCAACAACCACAACGACTCTAATCGCAACACATAACAATCAGGACTCAACCCCACATGACCAAAACTCATATTCATTAACCAAACACAACAAAATACTAGCGTAAGGCTTTTCGAAACATACTTACTTACCGAAATAACAAAATGAGGCAGTTGCGATTCCAAACCGACCCCTGTGTAACCAACATCTCAGAATCTCTAATGGAGTATAACAAAGCACTAACTTTAAGGGGTTTCATAAACATAACACTTACCAAGAAAGATGGGTTCCGGCGGCCACAATACCGATCCCGGCAGCCAAAGGCACGGCAGCCATAACAACAACAGCAACTCAGTTCCAACGGTGGCAGAAACCCCTCTTCCTACTTACCCATTCTGGTCTCCTTCTCCCCACCAGTAACAAAGGCAGTGGCAGAGCCTTCACAGCGGTGGCGGCAGCTCATGACAGCAGCGCCGCCCTTCCCTTGCGCGTGCACACGCGTTCTCTCTTTCTCGCGTTAGGCTCCTGCAACACATCCCTCACGTTCGCAGTTCTGGGTCCAGTGCGGCTCAATGGCAATCAATGGCGACTCCCAGATCTCCAGCAACAACGGTGAGGTTCAGCGGCCAACCAGTGCCTCCTTCCTCTCCCTTGCGTGCTCTCTTCGTGCCCGAGCTCTCTCTCTTCGTGATACTCCCCAAGCGACGGAACGGGGTTGGTGCACGAAATTGCAATCACACTTTGCAATCCCGCACAACTAACCAGCAAGTGCACTGGGTCGTCCAAGTAATACCTTACGTGAGTAAGGGTCGATCCCACGGAGATTGTCGGCTTGAAGCAAGCTATGGTTATCTTGTAACTCTTAGTCAGGATATAAAAAATTATCAGGATTGATTGTGAAAAGCAAAAGAACATGAAATAAGTACTTGATTTGCAGTAATGGAGAATAGGTTGAGGTTTTGGAGATGCTCTGTCTTCTGAACCTCTGCTTTCCTACTGTCTTCTTCTTCAAACACGCAAGGCTCCTTCCATGGCAAGCTGTATGTAGGGTTTCACCGTTGTCAATGGCTACCTCCCATCCTCTCAGTGAAAATGCTCAACGCGCTCTGTCACAGCACGGCTAATCATCTGTCGGTTCTCAATCGGGTTGGAATAGAATCCAGTGATTCTTTTGCATCTGTCACTAACGCCCAGCCCTCAGGAGTTTGAAGCTTGTCACAGTCATCCAATCCTTGAATCCTACTCAGAATACCACAGACAAGGTTAAGACCTTCTGGATTCTCTTGAATGCCGCCATCAATTCTAGCTTATACCACGAAGATTCTGATTAAGGAATCCAAGAGATATCTACTCAATCTAAGGTAGAACGGAGGTGGTTGTTAGGCATACGTTCATAGTTGAGAATGATGATGAGTGTCACGGATTATCACATTCATCAGGTTTAGGAACAAGTGATATCTTAGAATGGAAGCAAGCATGATTGAATGAAAAACAGTAGTAATTGCATTAATCCATCAAGACACAGCAGAGCTCCTCACCCCCAACCATGGGGTTTAGAGACTCATGCCGTAGAAGATACAATAAAAAACGTGTAAAGTGTCATGAGGTACAGATACAATGTCAAAAGATCCTATTAATAGTGAACTAGTAACCTAGGGTTTACAGAAATGAGTAAATGACAGAAAAATCCACTTCCGGGCCCACTTGGTGTGTGCTTGGGCTGAGCATTGAAGCATTTTCGTGTAGAGACTCTTTCTGGAGTTAAACGCCAGCTTTTATGCCAGTTTGGGCGTTTAACTCCAATTTTTATGCCAGTTCCAGCATTAAACGCTGGGAATTCTGAAGCTGATTTGCAACGCCAGTTTGAGCCATCAAATCTCGGGCAAAGTATGGACTATTATACATTGCGAAAAAGTCCAGGATGTCTACTTTCCAACGCCGTTAAGAGCGCGCCAATTGGGCTTCTGTAGCTCCAGAAAATTCACTTCGAGTGCAGGGAGGTCAGAATCCAACAGCATCTGCAGTCCTTTTCAGTCTCTGAATCAGATTTTTGCTCAGGTCCCTCAATTTCAGCCAGAAAATACCTGAAATCACAGAAAAACACACAAACTCATAGTAAAGTCCAGAAAAGTGAATTTTAACTAAAAACTAATAAAAATGTAATAAAAACTAACTAAAATATACTCAAAACATACTGAAAATAATGCCAAAAAGCGTATAAATTATCCGCTCATCACAACACCAAACTTAAATTGTTGCTTGTCCCCAAGCAACTGAAAATCAAAATAGAATAAAAAGAAGAGAATATACTATAGACTCCAAAATATCAAAGAAACTTAGCTCCAATTAGATGAGCGGGACTAGTAGCTTTTTGCTTCCGAACAGTTTTGGCATCTCGCTTTATCCTTTGAAGTTCAGAATGATTGGCATCCATAAGAACTCGGAACTCAGATAGTGTTATTGATTCTCCTAGTTAAGTATGATGATTCTTGAACATAGCTATTTTATGAGTCTTGGCTGTGGCCCAAAGCACTCTGTCTTCCAGTATTACCACCGGATACATACATGCCACAGACACATATTTGGGTGAACCTTTTCAGATTGTGACTCAGCTTTGCTAGAGTCCCCAATTAGAGGTGTCCAGGGTTCTTAAGCACACTCTTTTTGCCTTGGATCACAACTTTATTTCTTTCTTTTTCTTCTTCTCTTTTTTTTTCGTTTTTGAATTTTTTTTCACTGCTTTTTCTTGCTTCAAGAATCAATTTGATGATTTTTTCAGATCCTCAATAACAGTTCTCCCTTTCCATCATTCTTTCAAGAGCCAACAATTTTAACATTCTTAAAACAACAAATTCAAAAGACATATGCACTGTTCAAGGATTCATTCAGAAAACAAAAAGTATTGTCACCACATCAAACTAATTCAACTAGTTTCAGAGATGAATTCGAAATCCTGTACTTCTTGTTCTTTTGTGATTAAAGCATTTTTCATTTAAGAGAGGTGATGGATTCATAGGACATTCATAGCTTTAAGACATGAACTTTAAATTTTATTAATCATGAATTAAGAACAAGACTCAAAAATAGATATAAGATAAGACTAATAGTAATAGAAAACAAAAAATTTAAATAGGCTCCTAATGATAAAGGTTATCACAGAGTTAGGACTCAACAACCTTGATTTTGAGAAGTGGATGCTCCCTCCACTTGAGGGGAGAGCTTTTGGCGTTTCATCTCTAGAATCTCACGCCCCTGCTTCTCTTGTTCCTTCAGCAATTTGCAGAGCATGCAGTTCTGATTCTGCTGTTCTTCCTTGAGTTGCTCCATAGTTTCTTGCAACTTGGTGATAGATGCTTCTAGGTTGGCCCAGTAGTCAATTTCAGGAAATTCAGGGAGGAACTCCTGCGCCCTCTTTTTGATAAAGTTATCTTGCACTTGTCCTTCCATTGACTTCTTGGTGATTGGATGCTCAATGGGTATGAATTCATCTACTCCCATTTTTACCCCAGCCTCTTTACAGAGCAAGGAGATCAAACTTGGGTAAGCCAGTTTGGCTTCAGTGGAGTTCTTATTTGCAATTGTGTAGATCTCACAAGCAATCAGATGATGAACCTCCACTTCTTTTCCAAGCATAATGCAATGAATCATCACTGCTCTCTTGATAGTAACCTCAGAACGGTTGCTAGTCGGCAATATGGAACGCCCAATAAAGTCTAGCCAACCTCTTGCAATTGGTTTGAGGTCTCCCCTCTTGAGTTGGTTTGGGACACCTTTTGAATTTGTTATCCATTTAGTTCCAGGGAGGCATATGTCCTCTAGAACTTGATCCAACCCTTTATCTGCTCTCACCATCCTCCTATTAAAGGATTCAGGATCATCTTGCAGTTGAGGCAATTTGAAGACCTCTCTTATTTTGTCCAGATGGAAGTAAATAATTCTCCCTCTGACCATGGTTCTGTAGGTATGAAAAGCAGTTCCAGTCATTCTCTGCTTATCTGTCAGCCACAGATTTGAGTAGAATTCCTGAACCATGTTCCTTCCAACCTTTGTCTCAGGGTTGGTTAGAACTTCCCATCCTCTGTTTCGAATTTGCTCTTGGATCTCCGGATATTCATCTTCTTTCAGATTGAATTTGACTTTCGGGATCACTGACCTCAGACCCATTATTTTGTGGTAATGGTCTGCATGTTCTTTGGTTAAGAACTTCTCTTGACTCCAAACATCCTTTGGATTATTCTCTTTCTTGCCTCTTGAATTGGTTTGTTTTCCTCTAGGAGCCATGATCTTGATAAATCTTGGCCTAGTGATCACGGAAAGCACACCAAACTTAGAGGTTTGCTTGTCCTCAAGCAAAAGAAGGCAAAGAGGGGAGAGAGGAGGAGAGCAAATTCGAATGGTGTGGGGAAGGAAGGTGGCCGAACGTGTTTAAATAGGAGAGGAGGAGAAATTTTCGAAAATTGGAAGGAGATTTGAGAAGATATGGAAAAAAATTTGAGGAGATAATTGAGTTTTTTGAAAGAGTCTAGGAAAGGATTTGAAATAGATTTGAAGAAGATTCTAATTTTTGAAATTGGAAGGTGAATGATGAAAGTTTGTAATGTGTTTATGTAAAAAGATATGGATTAAAACAAGAAAGTTTGAAAAAAATTTGAAGTGGGAACAAAATCTCCTCCCCCTGCCTTTCTGGCGTTAAACGCCCAGAATGGTATCCATTCTGGCGTTTAACGCCCATTTGTTGGCCTATTTGGGCGTTTAACGCCCAGCCAGGTATCCTGGCTGGCGTTAAACGCCAGAAATCCCTTTATCACTGGGCGTTTTGCTAAACGCCCAAGATGCTGCACACCTGGCGTTAAACGCCCAGAATGGTGCCCATTCTGGCGTTTAACGCCCAAAATGGCACAATTACTGGCGTTAAACGCCCAGAATGGTGCCCATTCTGGCGTTTAACGCCCAAAGTACCCCTTACTGGCATTTTTTCGCCAGTAAGCTCTTTTTCTCTGCTTTTCGCACTGAATCCTTCTGTAACTCTGTGAATTCCTTCAATTTTGATAATTGCCCTTTAAGAATATGTATCAAATCTTGATTAAACAGAACAGACACCCTTCTAATCACTGGGTTGCCTCCCAGCAAGCGCTTCTTTATTGTCTTTAGCTGGACCTTCACTGAAAATCACTCAAGTCTCAGTTTTGAGCATTCTTGCTCAAAATTGCTTTCAAGATAATGCTTGATCCTCTGTCCATTAACAATGAACTTTTTGTCAGAATCAGTATCCTGAAGCTCAACATATCCATATGGTGATACTCCTGTAATCACATACGGACCCCTCCAGCGGAATTTAAGTTTTCCTGAGAACAATCTGAGCCTAGAGTTGAAGAGCAGGACTTTTTGTCCTGGCTCAAAGACTCTGGATGACAACTTCTTGTCATGCCACTTCTTTGCCTTTTCCTTATAAATTTTTGCATTTTCAAAGGCATTGAGTCTGAACTCCTCTAGCTCATTTAGTTGGAGCAATCTTTTTTCACCAGCTAACTTAGCATCCATGTTTAGGAATCTGGTTGCCCAGTAGGCTTTATGTTCCAGTTCCACGGGCAGATGACAGGCCTTCCCATACACCAGTTGGTATGGAGAGGTTCCTATAGGAGTCTTGTATGCTGTTCTGTATGCCCACAGAGCATCATCCAAGCTCTTTGCCCAATCCTTTCTACGGGCAATAACAGTCCGTTCCAGGATTCTTTTGAGCTCTCTGTTAGAGACCTCAGCTTGCCCATTTGTCTGTGGGTGATACGGAGTTACTACTTTGTGGCTAATTCCATATCTAACCATAGCAGAGTATAGTTGTTTACTGCAGAAATGGGTGCCTCGCTGATCAGTACTCTGGGAACGCCAAACCTGCTAAAGATGTATTTCTGAAGGAATTTCAGCACGATCTTGGTATCATTATTGGGTGTGGCAATTGCTTCCACCCATTTAGATACATAGTCTACTGCCACTAGAATATAAGTGTTTGAGTATGATGGTGGGAAGGGACCCATGAAGTCAATTCCCCATACATCAAACAATTCAATCTCTAAGATCCCTTGCTGAGGCATGGCGTAACCATGAGGCAAGTTGCCAGCTCTTTGGCAACTGTCACAGTTACGCACAAACTCTCGGGCATTTCTATAGAGAGTAGGCCAGTAGAATCCGCATTGGAGGACCTTGGTTGCTGTTCGCTCTCCTCCAAAGTGTCCTCCATATTGTGATCCATGGCAATGCCACAGGATTCTTTGTGCTTCCTCTCTGGGTACACATCTGCGGATTATTCCGTCTGCACATCTCTTAAAGAGATATGGCTCATCCCATAGGTAGTACTTGGCATCTGAAATTAATTTCTTTCTTTGCACTCTGCTGTACTCCTGGGGTATGAACCTCACAGCTTTATAATTTGCAATATCTGCAAACCATGGAGCTTCCTGAATGGCAAAAAGTTGCTCATCTGGAAAGGTCTCAGAGATCTCAGTAGAAGGGAGGGACGCCCCAACTACTGGTTCTATTCGGGACAGATGATCAGCTACTTGGTTCTCTGTCCCTTTTCTGTCTCTTATTTCTATGTCAAACTCTTGCAGAAGCAACACCCATCTTATGAGCCTGGGTTTTGAATCCTGCTTTGTGAGTAAGTACTTAAGAGTAGCATGGTCAGTGTACACAATCACCTTTGATCCTACTAAATAGGATCTAAATTTGTCAATGGCATAGACCACTGCAAGTAACTCTTTTTCTGTGGTTGTGTAATTCTTATGTGCGTCATTTAGAACACGGCTGGCATAATAAATAACGTGCAGAAGCTTGTTATGCCTCTGTCCCAACACTGCACCAATGGCATGGTCACTGGCATCACACATTAATTCGAATGGTAATGTCCAGTCTGGTGCAGAGATGACTGGTGCTGTGACCAGCTTAGCTTTCAGGGTCTCAAATGCCTGCAGACACTGTGTGTCAAACACAAATGGTGTGTCAGCAGCTAGCAGGTTGCTCAGAGGTTTTGCAATTTTTGAAAAATCCTTTATAAACCTTCTGTAAAATCCTGCATGCCCCAGAAAGCTTCTGATTGCCTTAACATTGGCAGGTGGTGGTAATTTTTCAATTACCTCCACCTTTGCTTTATCCACCTCTATTCCCCTGCTTGAAATTTTATGCCCAAGGACAATCCCTTCAGTCACCATAAAGTGACATTTCTCCCAGTTTAAAACCAGGTTAGTCTCTTGGCACCTTTTCAGGACAAGTGCTAGGTGGTTAAGACAAGAGCTGAATGAGTCTCCATATACTGAGAAGTCATCCATGAAGACTTCTAGGAATTTTTCCACCATATCAGAGAAGATGGATAGCATGCATCTCTAAAAGGTTGCAAGAGCATTACACAAACCAAAAGGCATCCTCCTGTAGGCAAACACGCCAGAAGGGCAAGTGAATGCTATTTTCTCTTGGTCCTGAGGATCTACTGCAATTTGGTTGTAGCCTGAATAGCCATCCAAAAAGCAGTAATAATCATGACCAGCTAGTCTTTCTAGCATTTGGTCTATGAATGGTAAAGGAAAATGATCCTTTCGGGTGGCTGTATTGAGCCTTCTGTAGTCAATACACATACGCCACCCTGTGACTGTTCTTGTAGGAACCAGTTCATTTTTTTCATTATGAACTACTGTCATGCCTCCCTTCTTGGGGACAACTTGGACAGGGCTCACCCAGGGGCTATCAGAAATAGGATAAATAATCCCAGCCTCTAGTAATTTAGTGACCTCTTTCTGCACTACTTCCTTCATGGCTGGATTTAGCCTCCTTTGTGGTTGAACCACTGGTTTGGCATTATCCTCCAATAGGATCTTGTGCATGCATCTTGCTGGGCTAATGCCCTTAAGATCACTTATGGACCACCCAAGGGCTGTCTTGTGTGTCCTTAGCACTTGAATCAGTGCTTCCTCTTCCTGTAGATTTAAAGCAGAGCTTATAATCACTGGAAAAGTGTCACCCTCTCCTAGAAATGCATACTTCAGGGATGGTGGTAGTGGTTTGAGTTCAGGTTTGGGAGGCTTATCCTCCTCCTGGGAAATTTTCAAAAATTCTTTTGTTTCCTCTGGTTCTTCCTGATCAGGCTGAGCATCCTTGAAGATGTCCTCAAGCTCTGATTCTAGACTTTCAGTCATATTGATCTCTTCCACCAAAGAGTCAATAATGTCAGCGCCCATGCAGTCATTTGATGTGTCTGGATGCTGCATAGCTTTTACAGCATTCAACTTGAACTCATCCTCATTGACTCTCAGGGTTACTTCCCCTTTTTGTACATCAATGAGAGTTCGTCCAGTTGCTAGGAAAGGTCTTCCCAGAATGAGAGTTGCACTCTTGTGCTCCTCCATCTCCAGCACTACAAAGTCAGTTGGAAAGGCAAATGGCCCAACCTTGACAATCATGTCCTCAATTATGCCTGATGGATATTTAATGGAGCCATCAACAAGTTGGAGGCATATCCGGGTTGGTTTGACTTCTTCAGTCAACCCAAGCTTTCTGATAGTGGACGCAGGTATTAGATTGATGCTTGCTCCAAGGTCACACAGGGCTGTCTTGGTGCAAGCACCTTCTAATGTGCATGGTATCATAAAGCTTCCTGGATCTTGAAGCTTTTCTGGTAAGCTTTTCAGAATGACTGCACTGCATTCTTCAGTGAGAAATACTTTTTCAGTTTCTCTCCAATCCTTCTTATGGCTTAAGATTTCCTTCATGAATTTAGCATAAGAAGGTATTTGCTCAAGTGCCTCTGCAAACGGAATCTTTATTTCAAGAGTCCTTAGATAGTCTGCAAAGCAGGCAAATTGCTTATCCTGTTCCGCTTGGCGGAGTTTCTGAGGATAAGGCATCTTGGCTTTATATTCTTCAACCATGGTTGCTGCAGGTTTATTCCTTACAGAAGTGGTTGGAGAAGCCTTTTTAGAGGGGTTACTATCAACACTCTCAGGTGTCTGGTTCCCCTTTTGCGTTTGAATGCCAGGATTGGGTGGAGAATGGGCGTTTAACGCCAACTTTTCCCCCTTTTCTAGCGTTTGAACGCCAGAACTGGGCAGGGAATGGGCGTTTAACGCTAGCTTTCCCCCCTTTTCTGGCGTTTGAACGCCAATAGTATTCCTCTCTGGGCTCTTACTGTCCTCAGAGGGATTTTGGATAGTGGTTTGGCTATCCTCTGTCAATTGTTCCTTTATTGACTTTTTGCTACTTTGAGCAGTGTTATTCAATGTCTTCCCACTCCTCAGTTGAACTGCTTGGCATTCTTCTGTTATCTGTTTAGATACCTACTATTTTGCTTGATTCAACTGTGATTCTATGTTCTTGTTAGCAATTTTAGTTTCTTGGAGCATCTCTTTAAATTATGCTAACTGTTTTGTCATCAAGTGTAATTGTTGATTGAGCTCAACCATCTGTTCTTGAGGATTAGGATCAGTGGCTAATGCCATAACTTCTTTTTGTGTAGAGGACTCATTGCTAGAGTACAAATGTTGATTTCTAGCAACAGTATCTATAAGCTCTTGAGCCTCCTCAATCGTCTTCCTCATATGTATAGATCCACCAGCTGAGTAGTCTAGAGACATCTGAGCTTTTTCTGTAAGCCCATAGTAGAAGATGTCTAACTGTACCCACTCTGAAAATATTTCAGAGGGGCATTTTCTTAGCATACCTCTATACCTCTCCCAGGCATTATAAAGGGATTCATTATCCTCTTGTTTAAAGCCTTGGATGTCCAGCCTTAGCTGTGTCATCCTTTTTGGAGGGTAAAATTGATTCAGGAATTTGTCTGATAACTGTTTCCATGTCTTTATGCTTGCTGTAGGTTGGTTATTTAACCACCTCTTAGCTTGATCTTTTACAGCAAATGGAAATAGTAATAATCTGTAGACATCCTGATCCACCTCTTTATCACGTACTGTGTCAGCAAGTTGTAAGAATTGTGCCAGAAACTCAGTAGGTTCTTCCTGTGGAAGACCGGAATACTGGCAATTTTGCTGCACCATGATAATGAGTTGAGGGTTTAGCTCAAAGCTGCTTGCTTTGATGGGAGGTATACAGATGCTACTCCCATATGCAGCTGTAATGGGGTTAGCATATGACCCCAGAGTCCTTTTGGACTGTTCATTCCCACTTATGTCCATGATGGAGAAAAGGGAATTGATGTGAATAGTAATCAAGATATATATGTATATATATTTTTTTGAAAAGATGAAAGATAAAAACAACAAAGAGACACCAAACTTAAAATTTTTCAGAAAATCAAACATGAATTTTCGAAAACCTAAAGAAAAACACAAAGAAGACACCAAACTTAGAATTTTTAAAGATAAAAAAGGGACTAAGGACATGCAAATTCGAAAATTAAAAGAAAAACAAAAGCATGCAATTGACACCAAACTTAAAATATGAAACTACACTCAAATAAAAGACTCTAAACCAACAAAAATAAAACAGTCCTAATCTAAGCAACAAGATAGACCGTCAGTTGTCCAAACTCAAACAATCCCCGGCAACGGCGCCAAAAACTTGGTGCACGAAATTGCAATCACACTTTGCAATCCCGCACAACTAACCAGCAAGTGCACTGGGTCGTCCAAGTAATACCTTACGTGAGTAAGGGTCGATCCCACGGAGATTGTCGGCTTGAAGCAAGCTATGGTTATCTTGTAACTCTTAGTCAGGATATAAAAAATTATCAGGATTGATTGTGAAAAGCAAAAGAACATGAAATAAGTACTTGATTTGCAGTAATGGAGAATAGGTTGAGGTTTTGGAGATGCTCTGTCTTCTGAACCTCTGCTTTCCTACTGTCTTCTTCTTCAAACACGCAAGGCTCCTTCCATGGCAAGCTGTATGTAGGGTTTCACCGTTGTCAATGGCTACCTCCCATCCTCTCAGTGAAAATGTTCAACGCGCTCTGTCACAGCACGGCTAATCATCTGTCGGTTCTCAATCGGGTTGGAATAGAAGCCAGTGATTCTTTTGTGTCTATCACTAACGCCCAGCCCTCAGGAGTTTGAAGCTCGTCACAGTCATCCAATCCTTGAATCCTACTCAGAATACCACAGACAAGGTTTAGACCTTCCGGATTCTCTTGAATGCCGCCATCAATTCTAGCTTATACCACGAAGATTCTGATTAAGGAATCCAAGAGATATCTACTCAATCTAAGGTAGAACGGAGGTGGTTGTCAGGCACACGTTCATAGTTGAGAATGATGATGAGTGTCACAGATCATCACATTCATCAGGTTTAGGAACAAGTGATATCTTAGAATGGAAGCAAGCATGATTGAATGAAAAATAGTAGTAATTGCATTAATCCATCAAGACACAGCAGAGCTCCTCACCCCCAACCATGGGGTTTAGAGACTCATGCCGTAGAAGATACAATGAAAAACGTGTAAAGTGTCATGAGGTACAGATACAATGTCAAAAGATCCTATTAATAGTGAACTAGTAACCTAGAGTTTACAGAAATGAGTAAATGATAGAAAAATTCACTTCCGGGCCCACTTGGTGTGTGCTTGGGCTGAGCATTGAAGCATTTTCATGTAGAGACTCTTTCTGGAGTTAAACGCCAGCTTTTATGCCAGTTTGGGCGTTTAACTCCAATTTTTATGCCAGTTCTAACGTTAAACGCTGGGAATTCTGAAGCTGATTTGCAACGCCAGTTTGGGCCATCAAATCTCGGGCAAAGTATAGACTATTATACATTGTTGGAAAGCCCAGGATGTCTACTTTCCAACACCATTGAGAGCGCGCCAATTGGGCTTCTGTAGCTCCAGAAAATCCACTTCGAGTGCAGGGAGGTCAGAATCCAACAGCATCTGCAGTCCTTTTCAGTCTCTGAATCAGATTTTTGCTCAGGTCCCTCAATTTCAGCCAGAAAATACCTGAAATCACAGAAAAACACACAAACTCATAGTAAAGTCCAAAAAAGTGAATTTTAACTAAAAACTAATAAAAATGTAATAAAAACTAACTAAAATATACTCAAAACATACTGAAAATAATGCCAAAAAGCGTATAAATTATCCGCTCATCAGGGGTGATGGGTGGCAGAACCGCGACTGGGCAAGTACGAACGACACTGTTTTGGTGGTGACGCTCCTCGCGGCTCCGGCGATGCTCCTCGCGGCTCCGGCAACAAGGGTGACGGCATCTCCCTCCTCTCTGAACCTCTCATCTCTTAGATCTCCCTTTCAGCTTCTCTTCTTTCTCATTGCAGCGTTGCTGCTGCTTCTGAGTGTGTTGTGTTTGCTGCTATTTTAGGGGGGAATGGGATTTCGGCTGAGGCATAGGGGCTTAGGGTTAGGAATTAGAGGAATTAGGGTTAGGGGTAATTTGGTAATTTTAACAAAATTAGGGTAATAGGATTAGTTTTGTAATTTCAAATAAAAGTAGGGATAGTATAGTAATTTGAAATAAATTTTAATCCAACAATAATAATGTATAAAAATACTATTTGTTCATCAATTTCACAATTATTTTCAATAAAATGTTCAAATCTAATTAGAAATAATATAATTAAATCCTTTATTTTTCCAAAATAGCAGTATTAATATTTTAAAATATTAATTATTTAGTCCAAATCATATAAAATCCTTATTATTTCACAACTACCAACTTTATAATTTAAATATAGAAAATAATTCAATAATTGTAAAATTGGATAATAATCTTAATTTATTTCAAATTCAATTAATTGAAACTTGCTTTAATTTTCTTTAATAAAGAAATTTCTGAAATTAAAGCTACAGAAATACTGAATTTGAAATTAGCTCATGATAGCCCTTTTTCAAAAGTCATGGGTCTTATAGCGAGTATCGAGTGGGGGCACCTTGTCGACCCTGTGTACAAGATGGCTTCTACTTTTTTCAAGGTCTATGAGATGGATTTTTAACCGATATCAGACGAGAAGATGTGGGATTCATGGTATAGTGCACAGTTGAATCCCAACCCCTCCATGTAACAGAAGCCAATGGGGAAATCGGTATCTACTCGATTGCGGAATGAGATGGATGCAGTGGAGCATACAGAGAACAAATGTGATCTTTATCGACAAGAGGGACACACTAGATGAGGATGTCCCAACGCTCCACAATCGGATCCGTGAGAGCTATGGTTTATGGTTTAGGTTTAAGTATGTTTAGTTTAAGTTGGTTTAACTTGAAACTAGGGAATGTTTGGTTTATATATAATTTAGTAAAGTTTATCATCATATATCAAATATTTTTGGTTTGTCGACTTGCTTTTCAATAACGTGGTTGTATTAACATAAAAAATCCAAACTTTTTAAAAACCATAAACCAGTCACATGCCCTACCTATAATACAAGTACATAATGTATAGTGATACACAAAAAACTCACATGGTAATACTACATAAACAGAAACCTAACTATTAAAGATGATCGCCATGATGGTCCAAGTGGTGTTGCATTCCACATCCACGAGGATGTGTCAGTCTCTAAGGCCTTCCTGCTTAAGGACGAATAAATAAATGACTCCTAGTGAGGGGTGTTTGCTGTGGTGATGGGCGGTGCCGGTACTACTCCATGCATGTGTGAGGCGGTGGTAGTGGAAGTGGTACTGCTCCAATCATGTATGGAGGCAGTGGTAGTGGTGGAGTCTGGTAATACGATGATAGAACTGATCCATACTGATGCGATAGTGGTGGTGAATTCTGGTAATTCGATGATGGCATCTGTTGGCCTGTCAGATGAGCCTGTGTATAGCCCAAAGCATGATCAATGTGCTGTTGAACACCTGGACCTATTGATGAGCCAGGTATATCGGTATAGTCTCTCCTAGTTCGATAATGATCTGCCAAATGATCCATCTGTTGGAAATTAGAATTCAAAAATAATATTTTAGCTACTTTAAATATAAATAGAATTTTGTAGATAAATAAATTAAAAGAATAATAGAACGAGTTTACCATAAATCGTGTTAGGTACTGTCTTTAAAGATTTACTACCACCCTACCCATAGGTGGAATGGCTTCGACAAAAATCCTCTAGAATTAGACATGGATCATCAAGAATACAGTCCACACCAATATTTTTGGAACACTTGGAGCAGCACAACCTCGTTTTTCTTCTTAATTGAAAAATATGTTACAAGTAACTCTTACTAATATTTGAGAAGCTCTAATATTATTGAAAGAGAGAGAGAGAGAGAGAGAGAGAGAGAGAGAGAGAGAGAGAGAGAGTACAAGTTATAGATTAAAAAAGTGAGAGTGTTTTGGGGTATATATATATATATATATATATATATATATATATATATATTATTGTCTCTGATGATTCTCCTTTTATATAATTCAATTTATGAAACGGTCATAAAATAATTCAATGATTTTCTTCTTAATTAGCAATAATTCAATTTAATATTTTTCTTCTTAATTAACAACGGTCATATTTTCAATAAGATTAAAAACGGTCATAAATCAATTCAAAACTTTTATTTTTATTAGATTGTCTCATGTGGTACTAAGTTTGAAATGCAATCTTAATAAACACAACACTCCCCCACATGTTTCAAACTTAGGAAAAACTAGAAGAACTAAGGGAGGTTGAGAATATTTTGCATTAGTAGAATATCCAAAAGGATTTGAACTTCACCTTAGGTCGAGTGGGTGATAACCCTGTAGAAGCGTGGTAGAATAAACTCTTTGAACCTTATGCTTCTGAGATTATAGTTGGAGTAGATCCACAAGTCCACAAAACATTCTTTTGGGTAATTCTGCTCCTAGAGGTTTGCGCTTTAATGGCCATTCGCCACATCCTGTTAATATGAGAGCTAAAGAGTTAAATGCCCAAACTCATAGGAGACGGCCTCATTTTCATTCTCAGTTTTGTGCTTATCCATCAAGAGTATGCTGCAGTAACATCTCCACCTCCATATTTTAGGACTATGAACATTATCATCAAGCATCTTATATGAATAGTAGAAACAATAAAGCACCATAACTACATTAGTACCGTCATTCACCCTAGGGAGGAACTCATCACCAAACATCTCATATGTTTGGTGGAAAACAAAGAAGCTACAATATCCTTAAAACTTGTATGACTTCGTTGACCATATTAAACCATCTTCATAGAAGATCTAATAAGAGTGGTTAGGTATCAATCATACAGTTATACTCAATAGGATCAAGTCTCATCCCCACGATGTTTCACTTACTAGTGTCCTAGCAAGCGGCTTCGTCAAAGGATCATCTAAATTCTTTTCTAACCTTACAAAATCCATGGATATTACACACAACTCTCAATAAGTTGTCTTACAATGTTGTTTCGCATTCTTATATGTCGTCTTTTACCATTGTATATCTTATTCTTTGCTCTAGTAATAGTAGCATAACTATCATAATGCATAGTCACAGATGTTTCTTTCTTACTCCAAAGTGGGATATCCACATATAAATCTCTTAGCCATTCGGTTTTAGTCGCTGCCTTCTCTAATGTTATAAATTTTGATTCTATAGTTGATCTGGCAATGCATGTCTGCTTGGTGGATTTTTATGAGATTGCACCTCCTGTTAACATAAACACAAAACTACTTGTAGATTTTATCTTGTCAGAATAAAAAATCCAATTTGCATCAATATATCCTTCTAAACAGAGGGATAACCGATACTTCCTTTCAAATATCTCATCATTCTAGTTAAAGCAATCCAATGATCTTTATTAAGATTATGAGTATATCTACTCAATCTATTTATAGCATATGCAATGTTAGGTCTAGTGCAATTCATCAACTACATCAAGCTACCAATTATACGAGCATATTCAATTTGAGACACACTATCACCTTTATACTTAAATAGATATAAACTTGAATGAGTTGAATCATATGGTGTAAATACAGGTTTACAATCATAATATCCAAATTTTTTAAATATATTTTTAACATAATAAGATTAAGATAATATGAAACTATCATTTTTTCTTATTATCTTTATTCCAAGAATAACATTTGCAACAGTTATATCCTTTATATCAAATTGAGAAGATAGAAACTTTTTATTTTCATTTACTTTCTCTAAGCATGTTCCGAAAATTAATATATCATCAACATATACACAAACAATAACACCAATACCATTATTAAATTTGCTATATATGCATTTACCAAATCCATTAATCACATACAGATTAGAAAGTATAACTTTATCAAAATTTTCATGCCATTGTTTTGGAGCTTGCTTTAAACCATAAAAAAATTTGACAAATTTACATGTCTTATTCTCTTTATTTTTTACAATGCAACCTTCGGATTGATCCATATAAATTTCTTTATCAATATCTCCATTTAAAAATATATTTTTCACATCTATTTAATGTACAACAAGTTTGGATATAGATACAATAACAAATAAAACTCTAATAGATGCAATTCTAGCTACTGGAGCATATGTATCAAAAAAAATCTACATTTGTTGTTTGTAACCTTTAGCTACTAACCTAGATTTATATTTATCAAAATTACCATCCGGTTTTAATTTCTTCTTTAAATATCCATTTGCATCCAATAGATTTTTCATTAGGAGGTAAATTAACTAATTATCAAGTATAATTAGACATAATAGATTCAATTTCAACATTTATAGTATCTTTTCAAAAAAGAGCATAAGGAGAAGATATAGCATCATTATATGATAAATGATCATTCGAAACAAGATAAATAACATAATCATCACCAAAATTGTTTGCTTTTATAGCACTCTTACTTCTTATTTTATTATCTTATTCATCAACAATATTATCAGACAAAGCATGCATGCTAGAAATATTTTTATCTTTTGACTTAATAGGGTATATATTTTCAAAGAAAGATGCATTACAAGATTCAATTATGGTATTATGTTCAAGTACTCACTTTTGATAACAAGAAATCTATATGCACTACTATTTTGAGTATAATAAATACACAATCACATGTTCCTGAACATATTTTTCTTTTCTTAGGATCCGGCAACATAACCTTAGCCAAACAACCCCAAACTTTCAAGTGATTTAAATTAGGCACTTTATCAAACCAAAGTTCATAGGGTGTTTTGCTAAACTTTTTGTATGGTAATCTATTTTGTATATAGCATGCAGATAGAATAGCTTCCCCCTACATGGAATAAGATAGTCCTAAACTAATAAGCAATGCATTCATCATTTCTTTTTAAAGTTCTATTTTTACTTTCAACTACGTTGTTAGATTCAAGAGAATATTGTAACACCCTACTGGTGCGCGAAATTGTGATCATCAATGGCGCCATCAACATGGTACGCTCAATTGCAATCTCAACTCTTTATCACAACTTCGCACAACTAACCATCAAGTACACTGGGTCCTCCAAGTAATAAACCTTACGCGAGTAAGGGTCTGTAACACCCTACCATACAGAGTCTTATGCTTAAGTCATAATTCAGAGATGGCAAGGTATTACGACCTCTAAAATAAAAATTTAGTACGTATAGTAGTATGAATGATTGATTATAACTAGGAGCCTTTGTAGAAAAAGGGGTAAACAAAAATCGCAACTCAAAAGCGCAACACTCCGATCGATAACGTAACAAACAAGGATAAACCAATGCGAAATTATATATATACAAAGGAGTGTCAAAAACAGGAATATCAAGGCTCAAGATCCGGCTGCGAAGATAACCGGTCCGAGCATAGCAATATATACATATGATAAAAATAAGGAAAACCCCAAAGGAAACCCAAAGGGACACAAAAACATAAAACCTATTCTCCAAAATCTCCCATAAGAGGAGTCATCACAGTGTGTATTATTTAATGGAGATAAAAGTATCTAAGCAAAACATATAAACCAAAACATAGCCCGAGAACAAAGGATCTTCGCAAATCCAGAAGTCTCCAGCAGGCCTCAGCGAGAAACCTCACGCCCTGCATCTGAAAACCACAAAATCCGCATGGGTGAGAACCAGAGGTCCCCAGCATGGTAACAGCTTCCACATATATAATACATAATAATAGAGGAAAGCTGAAGGCAATCCTAGAACTTCCTCCAGATAATATCAAAGCTTATAAACAAGCTAAACCATATAAGGGCATCTGACTAAAGATTCTTCAGTCTAACTAATACTTTCCTTTCCAATTCCTTCAAACCTCCCAACCACCAGCAGGAGTATAATATAGCAAACACAGTTATATCAAACAAGAAATATACAAATAGAAACAATTAAGGCATTTAGACAATTAGCAAGTAATATGCAGTCAAATAGGCAATCTCAAACAATTCATATAGTATGCATATGATGAATGCCTGTCCCTAGTGGCTGATGATATCATCTGTCAGTTATAGAGCCAACCCGACAAGTCCTGGTAGCTAACCATTGGACTGTCCCTCTGTCGTGTCTCTCCAACTCGAGTTATGCTCAATATGAGCTTGATCATAATCATGATCCATTTCCATCACCATCACTGGTGAATATTTATCCATCACCATCACTGGTGAATATTTTGGGGGTGAGCTCGTCCGGGAATTTCACAGTGCCCGGCCACCCTGACGACATAGGGTTAACAGAGCTTCGAGTCTCAACCTGGAGCACGTGGTGGCTAGCCACTGCTTTCTCCCAGGGAAACTCTCATCTCCGATAGTGGAAGTGCAAACATTCACAATTCATTCAACAGCATATATGCATTTATTCTTAGCCATAATCATGGCTCCGCCGTAACACGGCAATAATCCAGCCATCCGGCTCACGGTTAAATCCATAACCAGCCACCCGGCTCACGGTTAAATCCATAACCAGCCATTTCATTAACAATTACAGCCTTTCGGCCCATGGTATAACAAGCACTTCCACCACCATCCTCCGCCTCTCACATAATCATGCTTGATCCTCATTGATCATTCATTTTTCCCTTGCTTCACTCGCAAGTTACCACATCCCCTAGCTCCTTTTCTAATTACTAGGCATATCATAATGATTTAAGACATAAGTGGTGAGACCGGAGGCTTAGAAGTATGAGATTTGGCTTTTAAAACTCAAAAATCAACTTTGGGATGAAAACAGGGCCACGCGTACGCGCACTCCACGCGCACGCGTGGATGGCCTCAAAAACTCATCGACGCGCAAGCGTCATGCACGCAAACGCGTGGGTTAAAAATTTTCCATTCGACGCGCACGCGTCAACCACGCGTACGCGTGGGTGTTCTCGTGCCCCAGGCACAACACTGGCACAGTTCTGGCATAACTCTCAGGAAAATGGCTGGACATTGGATGCAGCACAATCGGCGCGCCCGCGCACATCACGCGCACGCGTGGATGGCGCTTTCTGGAAGATCGGCGCGTACGCGCCAAGTGCGCCTACGTGCGAGGGTTCGTTCTGCTAAAAATTTTCTAAGTTAAAGGCTGCAGAATTCACAGATTTAAATCCCAATCTTCCAATGGACATAACTTCCTCATTTTAAATCGTTTTTCACCCGTTCTTCGAACGGCATAGACATCCCGGATCCAATTTCATTTCTAAATAGATTTAGCACAAAACAGAGATCCGTAGTCCAAGTTATGTCCCACCAAAGTATGCCCAAAAACCATGTTTTTCATAAAAACCACAAAGTGCCATTTTCAAAACAAGCCATTTCCAACTCTTTTCAAAATCAATCAAAACATGCCAATTTCATCCCTTTTCTTTAAAATCAATTAAAATATATAAAATTCAACATCAAGCCTCCTCAACTCACACATTGAGACTTTACCACCCTTTACAAAATCACTATCTCAACATTTTAACCCACTTCACCCAAGTGGCTCAAACTCAAACATATTGACATATCATATACTCTTCCTCATGTCAATTTCAATAACACCAATTCCAATAAATCATTATTGTACACAATCAACATCATACTCACCATCAACATGGTTCAACCCACAATTCAACCATAACCAATCATCAAGCATATATCACAACATGCATATTTCTCATACATCATACCACCAAGGCATCAATAATCATCATCACATATATGACCACATCATATATCTCAATCATTCAACAACATCAACCATTCAATGCCTATCTTAGGGCCTCTAGCCTAAGTATTTCCTACCACATTACATATTAGATACGAGAAACCGAAACCATACCTTAGCCGATTTCCCAAGCTCAACCGGAACACTTCCAAACCACTTATCCACAAGCTCTCAAGGCCTCAAAACCTCCAAGAACAGATTTTTCACCACCAAATCCCTTTTTCAAGCTTTTCAAAATCACCAATCAAGCTCCAATATTCACATATACACAACCTAATCCACAATCATCATACCCATACACAACATCTCAATAGCCAAACATCATAGAACAATAAATTACACTAGGTTTGAGAATCTTACCACACCCAAGGTCCAAGGAGACAAGATTAACCTTCTCCTTCAAGAGAGTTGGGTCCTATAACATCAAAGAGCCCAAAATCTCAACATTTTTGCTCATAAAACTCGAAAACAAGGCTGGAATTTCGAAGAGCAATACGTGGCTTACCTCAAGATTAATTGTATGGGTTTTTTAGAGCTCTCCGTGGTGAACGCGTGGCCACAAACGGAGTGGCAATCGGAGCTCTAGATCAAAAGTTATGGTGGTTTGAAGATTAAATGAGAGAAAGAAGTTGAGAGAGTGTTCTTCCCTTCCTCTCCACCATTTCAGCGTGTTTGAGTGTGTTGTGAGGAGAGAGAGTGCTGAAAACTAGGGTTTTAGTTTAGTTTAGTTGGGCCAAGGGCCCACTTTGGGTCCGGTTGGCTCAGTTTGGCCCGTTCGGTCCAATCTTGGTCCGTTTTCTATAAAATTGGTACCGAAATTCTCGTCTCAATCTCCTCTATCACATTTAGCCATAAAAATCACATTTTAGGCTTTCTAGAATAAATTCTCATTTATGGGTTAATTAGCCGTTAATTAACCGGGTTTTACATTCTACCCACCTAATTGGGAATTTTGCCCACAAAATTCAAATGCAATTACCTGAGAATAAATGCGGATAATCCGTTCGCATCTCCGACTCAAGTTCCCAAGTGTGTTCCTCAACACCACCACGACTCCAAGCCACTTTGACTAATGAAACCTCTTTTCTACGCAACCGTTTAATACTAGTATCATTAATTTTGACCGGAGCTACTGGAAGCATCAAATCTTCCCTTAACTGAACCGATTCAGGTTCCAACACATGGCTAGCATCAGGAGTGTACTTCTGAAGCTGCGACACGTGAAACACATCGTGCAGGTTCGAAAGATGAGGTGGTAGAGCCATCCGATACGCCACCGGTCCAATCCTCTCCAGGATCTGAAATGGACCAATGTATCGAGGATTCAACTTCTTTGCCTTAATCGCCCTACCTACTCCCGTGGTCGGAGTAACCTAAAGGAAGACATGGTCTCCTTCCTCAAATTCTAAGGGCTTTCGCCTCTGATCGGCGTAACTCTTTTGACGACTCTGCGCTGTAAGCATCCTATCTCGGATTTTCTTGACTTGTTCAGTGGTCTCAGCTATCATTTCCGGCCCCAACAAGCTTTTCTCTCCAGTTCATACCAACATAGCGGAGATTGACATTTTCTCCCATACAAGGCCTCATACGGAGCCATTCCAATGCTCGCATGATAACTATTATTGTATGAAAACTCCACTAATGGCATATACCGATCCCAACTCACCGGTTGGTCCAAAACACAAGCTCTCAACATATCCTCTAGTGTTTGGATCGTCCTCTCAGATTGACCATCTGTTTGAGGATGGTAAGCCGTGCTCAAGCTTAATCGGGTTCCAAAAGCTTTCTGAAATGCACCCCAAAACCTTGAAGTGAAACGAGGATCTCTATTAGAGATTATAGTAGCGGGTACACCATGAAGTCTCACAATCTCCTTTATGTAAAACCGTGCTAGCTTCTCAACGGTGTAAGTCATACGAATGGGTAAAAAGTGAGCTGACTTCGTCAGTCGATCCACAATCACCCAGATAGCATCAAAACCAGCCCTAGTCCTTGGCAATCCAGACACAAAGTCCATCGCAATACTTTCCCTTCCATTGCGGAATCTCTAAAGGTTGCAACATCCCGGAAGGTCTTTGATGTTCAATCTTTACCTTTTGACAAGTTAAGCACTTTGAAACATATTCCGCCACATCATTCTTCATACCCGGCCACCAAAACATCGCCTTTAAATCATGGTACATCTTAGTACTTCCCGAGTGAATGGAGAATCCGCTTTTGTGTGCCTCCTTTAAGATATCTTGCCTCAAAGTGCCGACATCCGGCACAATGATCCTACCCTTGAATCTCTGGTGCACGAAATTGTGATCACTACAACTCAAAACAATCCCTAGTAATGGCTCCAAAGACTTGGTGCTCAATACCATGGCATAAACACAACTTCGCACAACTAACCAGCAAGTGCACTGGGTCGTCCAAGTAATAAACCTTACGCGAGTAAGGGTCGATCCCACGGAGATTGGTGGTATGAAGCAAGCTATGGTCACCTTGTAAATCTCAGTCAGGCAGACTCAATTGGGTATAGTGATAAACGAATAAAGCATAAAGATAAAGATAGAGATACTTATGTATATCATTGGTGAGAGCTTCAGATAAGCGAATGAAGATGCCTTCCCTTCCGTCTCTCTGCTTTCCTACTGTCTTCATCCAATCCTTCTTACTCCTTTCCATGGCAAGCTCATGTAGGGTTTCACCGTTGTCAGTGGCTACCTCCCATCCTCTCAGTGAAAATGTTCCCATGCTCTGTCACAGCATATGGCTAATCAGCTGTCGGTTCTCGGTCAGGCCGGAATAAAATCCATCGATTCTTTTGCGTCTGTCACTAACGCCCCGCCTGCTAGGAGTTTGAAGCACGTCACAGTCATTCAATCATTGAATCCTACTCAGAATACCACAGACAAGGTTAGACCTTCCGGATTCTCTTGAATGCCGCCATCAGTTCTCGCCTATACCACGAAGACTCTGATCTCACGGAATGGCTGGCTCGTTTGTCAGACGAGCACTCGGTTGTCAGGCGATCAACCATGCATCGTGCAATCAGGAATCCAAGAGATAAACACTAGAGCCTTGATTGCTTTGTAGAACAGAGTGGTTGTCAGTCACTTTGTTCATGAGTGAGAATGATGATGAGTGTCACGGATCATCACATTCATCAAGTTGAAGAACAAGTGATATCTTGGACAAAGAACAAGCGGAATTGAATAGAAGAACAATAGTAATTGCATTAATACTCGAGGTACAGCAGAGCTCCACACCTTAATCTATGGTGTGTAGAAACTCCACCGTTGAAAATACATAAGAACAAAAGTGATCATTGGTTTCGGCCCCAGAGAGGGAACCAGAAGAACCAAGATGAAAATACAATAGTAAAAGGTCCTATATAGAGAACTAGTAGCCTAGGGTGTACAGAGATGAGTAAATGACATAAAAATCCACTTCCGGGCCCACTTGGTGTGTGCTTGGGCTGAGCATTGAAGCATTTTCGTGTAGAGACTCTTCTTGGAGTTAAACGCCAGCTTTGGTGCCAGTTTGGGCGTTTAACTCCCATTCTTGTGCCAGTTCCGGCGTTTAACGCTGGAATTCCTGAGGGTGACTTTGAACGCCGGTTTGGGCCATCAAATCTTGGGCAAAGTATGGACTATCATATATTTCTGGAAAGCCCAGGATGTCTACTTTCCAACGCCGTTGAGAGCGCGCCAATTGGGCTTCTGTAGCTCCAGAAAATCCACTTCGAGTGCAGGGAGGTCAGAATCCAACAGCATCTGCAGTCCTTTTGAGTCTCTGGATCAGATTTTTGCTCAGATCCCTCAATTTCAGCCAGAAAATACCTGAAATCACAGAAAAACACAAAAACTCATAGTAAAGTCCAGAAAAGTGAATTTTAACTAAAAACTAATAAAAATATAATAAAAACTAACTAAAACTACCAAAAACATACTAAAAACAATGCCAAAAAGCGTACAAATTATCCGCTCATCACAACACCAAACTTAAATTGTTGCTTGTCCCAAAGCAACTGAAAATCAAATAAGATAAAAAGAAGAGAATATACTATAGACTCCAAATTATCAATGAAACTAAGCTCCAAATTAGATGAGTGGGACTAGTAGCTTTTTGCCTCCGAACAGTTTTGGCATCTCGCTTTATCCTTTGAAATTCAGAATGATTGGCTTCTTTAGGAACTCAGAATCCAGATAGTGTTATTGATTCTCCTAGTTAAGTATGATGATTCTTGAACACAGCTACTTTATGAGTCTTGGCCGTGGCCCAAAGCACTCTGTCTTCCAGTATTACCACCGGATACATACATGCCACAGACACATAATTGGGTGAACCTTTTCAGATTGTGACTCAGCTTTGCTAGAGTCCCCAATTAGAGGTGTCCAGGGTTCTTAAGCACACTCTTTTTGCCTTGGATCACAACTTTTATTTCTTTCTTTTTCTTTCTTTTTCTCTTTCTTTTCTTTTTTCGTTTTTCTCCTTCTCTTCTTTTTTTTTGTATTCACTGCTTTTCTTGCTTCAAGAATCATTTTAATGATTTTTCAGATCCTCAGTAACATGTCTCCTTTTTCATCATTCTTTCAAGAGCCAACAATTTTAACATTCATGAACCACAAATTCAAAAGACATATGCACTGTTCAAGCATACATTCAGAAAACAAAAAGTATTGTCACCACATCAAACTAATTAAGCTAGTTTTAAAGATGAATTCGAAATCCTGTACTTCTTGTTCTTTTGTAATAAAAACAGTTTTCATTTAAGAAAGGTGATGGATTTCATAGGACATTCATAACTTTAAGGCTAGACACTAAGACACTAATGATCATAAGACACAAACATGGATAAACATAAAGCATAATTTTCGAAAAACAGAAAAAAAAGAACAAGGAGATTAAAGAACGGGTCCACCTTAGTGATGGCGGCTTGTTCTTCCTCTTGAAGATCCTATGGAGTGCTTGAGCTCCTCAATGTCTCTTCCTTGTCTTTGTTGCTCCTCTCTCATGATTCTTTGATCTTCTCTAATTTCATGGAGGAGGATCTCTTGTTTGCTCTATCCTTTTCTTAGTGATGGGCTTGAGGTCATGCCTTCTTAATTGAACCAGCTTCCCTCTTGGAATTTCTCTTCACAGATATCTGTGAGGACTTGGTCCAACTTTGATCAAAGTTGACCCTTCTTCATGGCCACAACTCCATAGAAGTGGTCTTGATGCACCCTTGGGATGAATCTCTCCATCTCCCATGGCTCGGAGGTGAAAGCTTTTGCCTTCCCTTTCTTCTTTCTAGAGGTTTCTCCGGCCTTGGATGCCATAAATGGTTATGGAAAAACGAAAAAGCAACGCTTTTACCACACCAAACTTAAAAGGTTTACTCGTCCTCGAGCAAAAGAAGAACGAAGAGAGTAGAAGAAGAAGAAGTGGAGGAGAGGGAGATGGCTTTTAGTTCGGCCAAAGAGGAAGAAGTAGTGTTTAGGGTGTGTGAAAATGAAGGAGTGAAGATGATAGCGGGATTTGATAGGTGGGGGGTTTTTGGTGAAGAGGTATTGGGGTGATTGGTGAATGAGTGAAGAAGAGAGAGGGTGGTGGGGTTGGTGGGGATCCTGTGGGGTCCACAGATCCTTAGGTGTCAAGGAAAAGTCATCCCTGCACCAAATGGCATTCAAAAACACGTTTTGAGCCAATTCTGGCATTAAACGCCGGGCTGGTGCCCATTCCTGGCGTTTAACGCCAGGTTCTTGTCCCTTTCTGGCGTTTAACGCCAGTCTGGTGCCCCTTTCTGGCGTTAAACGCCCAGAATGGTGCCAGACTGGGCGTTAAACGCCCAACTGCTAGCCTCACTGGCGTTTAAATGCCAGTGGGATCTTCCTCCAGGGTGTGCTGTTTTTCTTCCTGTTTTTCATTCTGTTTTTGCTTTTTCAATGGATTTTGTGACTTCTTATGATCATCAACCTACAAAAAAAAACATAAATAACAAAGGAAAATAGATAAAATATAATCATTGGGTTGCCTCCCAACAAGCGCTTCTTTAATGTCAGTAGCTTGACAGAGGGCTCTCATGGAGCCTCACAGATACTCAGAGCAATGTTGGAACCTCCCAACACCAAACTTAGAGTTTGAATGTGGGGGTTCAACACCAAACTTAGAGTTTGGTTGTGGCCTCCCAACACCAAACTTAAAGTTTGACTGTGGGGGCTCTGTTTGTCTCTGATTTGAGAGAAGCTCTTCATGCTTCTTCTCCATGGTGACAGAGGGATATCCTTGAGCTTTAAACACAAAGGATTCTTCATTCACTTGAATGATCAGTTCACCTCCATCAACATCAATCACAGCCTTTGCTGTGGCTAGGAAGGGTCTGCCAAGGATGATGGTTTCATCCATGCACTTCCCAGTCTCTAGGACTATGAAATCAGTAGGGATGTAATGGTCTTCAATCTTCACCAAAACATCCTCTACAAGTCCATGAGCTTGTTTTCTTGAGTTGTCTGCCATCTCTAATGAGATTCTTGCAGCTTGCACCTCAAAGATCCCTTGCTTCTCCATTACAGAGAGAGTGAGGTTTACACTTGACCCTAAGTCACACAGGGCCTTCTTGAAGGTCATGGTGCCTATGGTACAAGGTATGGAAAACTTCCCAGGATCTTGTCTCTTTTGAGGTAATTTCTGCCTAGACAAGTCATCCAGTTCTTTGGTGAGCAAGGGGGGTTCATTCTCCCAAGTCTCATTTCCAAATAACTTGTCATTTAGCTTCATGATTGCTCCAAGGTATTTAGCAACTTGCTCTTCAGTGACATACTCATCCTCTTCAGAGGAAGAATACTCATCAGAGCTCATGAAAGGCAGAAGTAAATCCAATGGAATCTCTATGGTCTCATTTTGAGCCTCAGATTCCCATGGTTCCTCATTAGGGAACTCAGAGGAGGCTAGTGCACGCCCATTGAGGTCTTCCTCAGTGGTGTCCACTTCCTCTCTTTCCTCTCCAAATTCGGCCATGGTTATGGCTTTGCACTCTCCTTTTGGATTTTCTTCTGTGTTGCTTGGAAGAGTACTTGGAGGGAGTTCAGTAACTTTCTTGCTCAGCTGTCCCACTTGTGCCTCCAAATTTCTAATGGAGGACCTTGTTTCAGTCATGAAACTTTGAGTGGTTTTGATTAGATCAGAGACCATGGTTGCTAAGTCAGAGGGGTTCTGCTTAGAATTCTCTGTCTGTTGCTGAGAAGATGATGGAAAAGGCTTGCCATTGCTAAACCTGTTTCTTCCACCATTATTGTTGTTGAAACCTTGTTGAGGTTTCTCTTGATTCTTCCATGAGAAATTGGGGTGATTTCTCCATGAAGAATTATAGGTATTTCCATAGGGTTCTCCTAGGTAATTCACCTCTTCCATTGAAGGGTTCTCAGGATCATAAGCTTCTTCCTCAGATGAAGCTTCCTTAGTACTGCTTGGTGCATTTTGCATTCCAGACAGACTTTGAGAAATCAAATTGACTTGTTGAGTCAATATCTTGTTCTGAGCCAAAATGGAGTTCAGAGTGTCAATCTCAAGAACTCCTTTCTTCTGACTTGTCCCATTGTTCAAAGAATTCCTTTCAGAAGTGTACATGAATTGGTTATTTGCAACCATTTCAATTAGCTCTTGAGCCTCTGTAGGCGTCTTCTTCAGATGAAGAGATCCTCCAGCAGAGCTATCCAAAGACATCTTGGATAGTTCAGAGAGACCATCATAGAAAATACCTATGATGCTCCATTCAGAAAGCATGTCTGAGGGACATTTTCTGATTAATTGTTTGTATCTTTCCCAAGCTTCATAGAGGGATTCTCCATCCTTCTGTCTGAAGGTTTGGACTTCCACTCTAAGCTTACTCAATTTTTGAGGTGGAAAGAACTTTGCCAAGAAGGCATTGACTAGCTTTTCCCAAGAGTCCAGGCTTTCTTTAGGTTGAGAGTCCAACCATATTCTAGCTCTGTCTCTTACAGCAAAAGGGAATAGCATCAGTCTATAGACCTCAGGGTCAACCCCATTAGTCTTGACTGTGTCACAGATTTGCAAGAATTCAGCTAAAAACTGATGAGGATCTTCCAATGGGTTTCCATGGAACTTGCAATTCTGTTGCATTAGAGAAACTAATTGAGGCTTAAGCTCAAAGTTGTTTGCTCCAATGGCAGGGATAGAGATGCTTCTCCCATAGAAGTCGGGAGTAGGTGCAGTAAAGTCACCCAGCACCTTCCTTGCATTGTTGGCATTGTTATTGTTTTCGGCTGCCATGTCTTCTTCTTTGAAGAATTCGGTCAGGTCCTCAATAGAGAGTTTTGCCTTAGCTTCTCTTAGCTTTCGCTTCAAGGTCCTTTCAGGTTCAGGGTCAGCTTCAACAAGAATGCCTTTGTCTCTGCTCCTGCTCATATGAAAGAGAAGAGAACAAGAAAATGTAGAATCCTCTATGTCACAGTATAGAGATTCCTTGAGGTGTCAGAGGAAAGAAAAATAGAAGAAAGAAGAAGGAGAAGAATTCGAACTTTAATTAGATGGAGTTCGAATTGTGTATTAAGAAGAAGTGATACTCCATAAATAGAAGGATGTGAGAAGAAGGGAAGAGGGTTTTCGAAAATTTATTAAAAAGGTTTTGAAACATTTGAAAAATTGATTGATGATTTTCGAAAACTCAAAGTGGAAAAGAAATCAAGTGATTTTTGAAAAAGATTTTGAAATTAGAAATTAAAAAGATTTGATTGAAAACTGTTTTGAAAAAGATGTGGTTGAGAAGATATGATTTGAAAATAATTTTAAAAATATATGATTTGAAAATAATTTTAAAAGATATGATTTTAAAATTAATGACTTGCCTAACAAGAAAAGATATGATTCAAACATTAAACCTTTCTCAACAGAAAAGGCAACATACTTGAGATGTTCAATCAAATCATTAATTGTTAGTAAGTATCTTTGAAAAAGGAAAGAAATTGATTTTGAAAACATTTGATTGAAAAGATTTGATTTGAAAAAGATTTGATTTTGAAAAACTTTGAAAACTTGAAAAAAAAATTGATTTGAAAAACAAAATCTTCCCCCTAGTGCCATCCTGGCGTTAAACGCCCAGAATGGTGCACATTCTGGCGTTTAACGCCCAATGCACACCCTTTTTGGGCGTTAAACGCCCAACCAGGTACCCTGGCTGGCGTTTAAACGCCCAACCAGGTACCCTGGCTGGCGTTTAAACGCCAGTCTGTCCTTCTTCACTGGGCGTTTTGAACGCCCAGTTTTTCTGTGTAATTCCTCTGCTGCATGTTCTGAATCTTCAGTCCCCTGTACTATTGACTTGAAAATAGAACCAAGATCAAATTAACAAGGCATGCAAGACACTAAACTTAAAATTAGACACTAGACTCAAACAAGAAACATGAAAAATTTTTGGTTTTTATGATTTTAAAAATTTTTTTGGTTTTTTCGAAAATTATATGGAAAAGAAAATAAAGGTTTCAGAATTCTCAGTTTGAATTTCCAGGAATCAGTGCAATGCTAGTCTAAGACTCCGGTCCAGGAATTAGACATGGATTCACAGCCAGCCAAGCTTTCAAAGAAAGCTTCGGTCCAAAACACTAGACATGGCCAATGGCCAGCCAAGCCTCAGCAGATCATTGCTCCAATAGCAAGATTGATGGAAATCAACAAGCTATTGTGATGATAAGTTGAAACCTCGGTCCAATAAGATTAGACATGGCTTCTCAGCCAGCCAGATTTCAATAGATCATCATGAAATACTAGAATTCATTCTTAAGAACTCCGAAGAAAATACCTAATCTAAGCAACAAGATGAACCGTCAGTTGTCCATACACAAGAACAATCCCCGGCAACGGCGCCAAAAACTTGGTGCACGAAATTGTGATCACTACAACTCAAAACAATCCCTAGTAATGGCTCCAAAGACTTGGTGCTCAATACCATGGCATAAACACAACTTCGCACAACTAACCAGCAAGTGCACTGGGTCGTCCAAGTAATAAACCTTACGCAAGTAAGGGTCGATCCCACGGAGATTGGTGGTATGAAGCAAGCTATGGTCACCTTGTAAATCTCAGTCAGGCAGACTCAATTGGGTATAGTGATAAACGAATAAAGCATAAAGATAAAGATAGAGATACTTATGTATATCATTGGTGAGAGCTTCAGATAAGCGAATGAAGATGCCTTCCCTTCCGTCTCTCTGCTTTCCTACTGTCTTCATCCAATCCTTCTTACTCCTTTCCATGGCAAGCTCATGTAGGGTTTCACCGTTGTCAGTGGCTACCTCCCATCCTCTCAGTGAAAATGTTCCCATGCTCTGTCACAGCATATGGCTAATCAGCTGTCGGTTCTCGGTCAGGCCGGAATAAAATCCATCGATTCTTTTGCGTCTGTCACTAACGCCCCGCCTGCTAGGAGTTTGAAGCACGTCACAGTCATTCAATCATTGAATCCTACTCAGAATACCACAGACAAGGTTAGACCTTCCGGATTCTCTTGAATGCCGCCATCAGTTCTCGCCTATACCACGAAGACTCTGATCTCACGGAATGGCTGGCTCGTTTGTCAGACGAGCACTCGGTTGTCAGGCGATCAACCATGCATCGTGCAATCAGGAATCCAAGAGATAAACACTATAGCCTTGATTGCTTGTAGAACAAAAGTGGTTGTCAGTCACCTTGTTCATGAGTGAGAATGATGATGAGTGTCACGGATCATCACATTCATCAAGTTGAAGAACAAGTGATATCTTGGACAAAGAACAAGCGGAATTGAATAGAAGAACAATAGTAATTGCATTAATACTCGAGGTACAGCAGAGCTCCACACCTTAATCTATGGTGTGTAGAAACTCCACCGTTGAAAATACATAAGAACAAAAGTGATCATTGGTTTCGGCCCCAGAGAGGGAACCAGAAGAACCAAGATGAAAATACAATAGTAAAAGGTCCTATATATAGAGAACTAGTAGCCTAGGGTGTACAGAGATGAGTAAATGACATAAAAATCCACTTCCGGGCCCACTTGGTGTGTGCTTGGGCTGAGCATTGAAGCATTTTCGTGTAGAGACTCTTCTTGGAGTTAAACGCCAGCTTTGGTGCCAGTTTGGGCGTTTAACTCCCATTCTTGTGCCAGTTCCGGCGTTTAACGCTGGAATTCCTGAGGGTGACTTTGAACGCCGGTTTGGGCCATCAAATCTTAGGCAAAGTATGGACTATCATATATTTCTGGAAAGCCCAGGATGTCTACTTTCCAACGCCGTTGAGAGCGCGCCAATTAGGCTTCTGTAGCTCCAGAAAATCCACTTCGAGTGCAGGGAGGTCAGAATCCAACAGCATCTGCAGTCCTTTTGAGTCTCTGGATCAGATTTTTGCTCAGATCCCTCAATTTCAGCCAGAAAATACCTGAAATCACAGAAAAACACAAAAACTCATAGTAAAGTCCAGAAAAGTGAATTTTAACTAAAAACTAATAAAAATATAATAAAAACTAACTAAAACTACCAAAAACATACTAAAAACAATGCCAAAAAGCGTACAAATTATCCGCTCATCACAACACCAAACTTAAATTGTTGCTTGTCCCAAAGCAACTGAAAATCAAATAAGATAAAAAGAAGAGAATATACTATAGACTCCAAATTATCAATGAAACTAAGCTCCAAATTAGATGAGTGGGACTAGTAGCTTTTTGCCTCCGAACAGTTTTGGCATCTCGCTTTATCCTTTGAAATTCAGAATGATTGGCTTCTTTAGGAACTCAGAATCCAGATAGTGTTATTGATTCTCCTAGTTAAGTATGATGATTCTTGAACACAGCTACTTTATGAGTCTTGGCCGTGGCCCAAAGCACTCTGTCTTCCAGTATTACCACCGGATACATACATGCCACAGACACATAATTGGGTGAACCTTTTCAGATTGTGACTCAGCTTTGCTAGAGTCCCCAATTAGAGGTGTCCAGGGTTCTTAAGCACACTCTTTTGCCTTGGATCACAACTTTTATTTCTTTCTTTTTCTTTCTTTTTCTCTTTCTTTTCTTTTTTCGTTTTTCTCCTTCTCTTCTTTTTTTTTTGTATTCACTGCTTTTTCTTGCTTCAAGAATCATTTTAATGATTTTTCAGATCCTCAGTAACATGTCTCCTTTTTCATCATTCTTTCAAGAGCCAACAATTTTAACATTCATGAACCACAAATTCAAAAGACATATGCACTGTTCAAGCATACATTCAGAAAACAAAAAGTATTGTCACCACATCAAACTAATTAAGCTAGTTTTAAAGATGAATTCGAAATCCTGTACTTCTTGTTCTTTTGTAATAAAAACAGTTTTCATTTAAGAAAGGTGATGGATTTCATAGGACATTCATAACTTTAAGGCATAGACACTAAGACACTAATGATCATAAGACACAAACATGGATAAACATAAAGCATAATTTTCGAAAAACAGAAAAATAAAGAACAAGGAGATTAAAGAACGGGTCCACCTTAGTGATGGCGGCTTGTTCTTCCTCTTGAAGATCCTATGGAGTGCTTGAGCTCCTCAATGTCTCTTCCTTGTCTTTGTTGCTCCTCTCTCATGATTCTTTGATCTTCTCTAATTTCATGGAGGAGGATCTCTTGTTTGCTCTATCCTTTTCTTAGTGATGGGCTTGAGGTCATGCCTTCTTAATTGAACCAGCTTCCCTCTTGGAATTTCTCTTCACAGATATCTGTGAGGACTTGGTCCAACCTTTGATCAAAGTTGACCCTTCTTCATGGCCACAACTCCATAGAAGTGGTCTTGATGCACCCTTGGGATGAATCTCTCCATCTCCCATGGCTCGGAGGTGAAAGCTTTTGCCTTCCCTTTCTTCTTTCTAGAGGTTTCTCCGGCCTTGGATGCCATAAATGGTTATGGAAAAACGAAAAAGCAACGCTTTTACCACACCAAACTTAAAAGGTTTACTCGTCCTCGAGCAAAAGAAGAACGAAGAGAGTAGAAGAAGAAGAAGTGGAGGAGAGGGAGATGGCTTTGTAGTTCGGCCAAAAGAGGAAGAAGTAGTGTTTAGGGTGTGTGAAAATGAAGGAGTGAAGATGATAGCGGGATTTGATAGGTGGGGGGTTTTTGGTGAAGAGGTATTGGGGTGATTGGTGAATGAGTGAAGAAGAGAGAGGGTGGTGGGGTTGGTGGGGATCCTGTGGGGTCCACAGATCCTTAGGTGTCAAGGAAAAGTCATCCCTGCACCAAATGGCATTCAAAAACACGTTTTGAGCCAATTCTGGCATTAAACGCCGGGCTGGTGCCCATTCCTGGCGTTTAACGCCAGGTTCTTGTCCCTTTCTGGCGTTTAACGCCAGTCTGGTGCCCCTTTCTGGCGTTAAACGCCCAGAATGGTGCCAGACTGGGCGTTAAACGCCCAACTGCTAGCCTCACTGGCGTTTAAATGCCAGTGGGATCTTCCTCCAGGGTGTGCTGTTTTTCTTCCTGTTTTTCATTCTGTTTTTGCTTTTTCAATGGATTTTGTGACTTCTTATGATCATCAACCTACAAAAAAAAACATAAAATAACAAAGGAAAATAGATAAAATATAATCATTGGGTTGCCTCCCAACAAGCGCTTCTTTAATGTCAGTAGCTTGACAGAGGGCTCTCATGGAGCCTCACAGATACTCAGAGCAATGTTGGAACCTCCCAACACCAAACTTAGAGTTTGAATGTGGGGGTTCAACACCAAACTTAGAGTTTGGTTGTGGCCTCCCAACACCAAACTTAAAGTTTGACTGTGGGGGCTCTGTTTGTCTCTGATTTGAGAGAAGCTCTTCATGCTTCTTCTCCATGGTGACAGAGGGATATCCTTGAGCTTTAAACACAAAGGATTCTTCATTCACTTGAATGATCAGTTCACCTCCATCAACATCAATCACAGCCTTTGCTGTGGCTAGGAAGGGTCTGCCAAGGATGATGGTTTCATCCATGCACTTCCCAGTCTCTAGGACTATGAAATCAGTAGGGATGTAATGGTCTTCAATCTTCACCAAAACATCCTCTACAAGTCCATGAGCTTGTTTTCTTGAGTTGTCTGCCATCTCTAATGAGATTCTTGCAGCTTGCACCTCAAAGATCCCTGGCTTCTCCATTACAGAGAGAGGCATGAGGTTTACACTTGACCCTAAGTCACACAGGGCCTTCTTGAAGGTCATGGTGCCTATGGTACAAGGTACGGAAAACTTCCCAGGATCTTGTCTCTTTTGAGGTAATTTCTGCCTAGACAAGTCATCCAGTTCTTTGGTGAGCAAGGGGGGTTCATTCTCCCAAGTCTCATTTCCAAATAACTTGTCATTTAGCTTCATGATTGCTCCAAGGTATTTAGCAACTTGCTCTTCAGTGACATACTCATCCTCTTCAGAGGAAGAATACTCATCAGAGCTCATGAAAGGCAGAAGTAAATCCAATGGAATCTCTATGGTCTCATTTTGAGCCTCAGATTCCCATGGTTCCTCATTAGGGAACTCAGAGGAGGCTAGTGCACGCCCATTGAGGTCTTCCTCAGTGGTGTCCACTTCCTCTCTTTCCTCTCCAAATTCGGCCATGGTTATGGCTTTGCACTCTCCTTTTGGATTTTCTTCTGTGTTGCTTGGAAGAGTACTTGGAGGGAGTTCAGTAACTTTCTTGCTCAGCTGTCCCACTTGTGCCTCCAAATTTCTAATGGAGGACCTTGTTTCAATCATGAAACTTTGAGTGGTTTTGATTAGATCAGAGACCATGGTTGCTAAGTCAGAGGGGTTCTGCTTAGAATTCTCTGTCTGTTGCTGAGAAGATGATGGAAAAGGCTTGCCATTGCTAAACCTGTTTCTTCCACCATTATTGTTGTTGAAACCTTGTTGAGGTTTCTCTTGATTCTTCCATGAGAAATTGGGGTGATTTCTCCATGAAGAATTATAGGTATTTCCATAGGGTTCTCCTAGGTAATTCACCTCTTCCATTGAAGGGTTCTCAGGATCATAAGCTTCTTCCTCAGATGAAGCTTCCTTAGTACTGCTTGGTGCATTTTGCATTCCAGACAGACTTTGAGAAATCAAATTGACTTGTTGAGTCAATATCTTGTTCTGAGCCAAAATGGAGTTCAGAGTGTCAATCTCAAGAACTCCTTTCTTCTGACTTGTCCCATTGTTCAAAGAATTCCTTTCAGAAGTGTACATGAATTGGTTATTTGCAACCATTTCAATTAGCTCTTGAGCCTCTGTAGGCGTCTTCTTCAGATGAAGAGATCCTCCAGCAGAGCTATCCAAAGACATCTTGGATAGTTCAGAGAGACCATCATAGAAAATACCTATGATGCTCCATTCAGAAAGCATGTCTGAGGGACATTTTCTGATTAATTGTTTGTATCTTTCCCAAGCTTCATAGAGGGATTCTCCATCCTTCTGTCTGAAGGTTTGGACTTCCACTCTAAGCTTACTCAATTTTTGAGGTGGAAAGAACTTTGCCAAGAAGGCATTGACTAGCTTTTCCCAAGAGTCCAGGCTTTCTTTAGGTTGAGAGTCCAACCATATTCTAGCTCTGTCTCTTACAGCAAAAGGGAATAGCATCAGTCTATAGACCTCAGGGTCAACCCCATTAGTCTTGACTGTGTCACAGATTTGCAAGAATTCAGCTAAAAACTGATGAGGATCTTCCAATGGGTTTCCATGGAACTTGCAATTCTGTTGCATTAGAGAAACTAATTGAGGCTTAAGCTCAAAGTTGTTTGCTCCAATGGCAGGGATAGAGATGCTTCTCCCATAGAAGTCGGGAGTAGGTGCAGTAAAGTCACCCAGCACCTTCCTTGCATTGTTGGCATTGTTATTGTTTTCGGCTGCCATGTCTTCTTCTTTGAAGAATTCGGTCAGGTCCTCAATAGAGAGTTTTGCCTTAGCTTCTCTTAGCTTTCGCTTCAAGGTCCTTTCAGGTTCAGGGTCAGCTTCAACAAGAATGCCTTTGTCTCTGCTCCTGCTCATATGAAAGAGAAGAGAACAAGAAAATGTAGAATCCTCTATGTCACAGTATAGAGATTCCTTGAGGTGTCAGAGGAAAAGAAAAATAGAAGAAAGAAGAAGGAGAAGAATTCGAACTTTAATTAGATGGAGTTCGAATTGTGTATTAAGAAGAAGTGATACTCCATAAATAGAAGGATGTGAGAAGAAGGGAAGAGGGTTTTCGAAAATTTATTAAAAAGGTTTTGAAAACATTTTGAAAAATTGATTGATGATTTTCGAAAACTCAAAGTGGAAAAGAAATCAAGTGATTTTTGAAAAAGATTTTGAAATTAGAAATTAAAAAGATTTGATTGAAAACTGTTTTGAAAAAGATGTGGTTGAGAAGATATGATTTGAAAATAATTTTAAAAAGATATGATTTGAAAATAATTTTAAAAGATATGATTTTAAAATTAATGACTTGCCTAACAAGAAAAGATATGATTCAAACATTAAACCTTTCTCAACAGAAAAGGCAACATACTTGAGATGTTCAATCAAATCATTAATTGTTAGTAAGTATCTTTGAAAAAGGAAAGAAATTGATTTTGAAAACATTTGATTGAAAAGATTTGATTTGAAAAAGATTTGATTTTGAAAAACTTTGAAAACTTGAAAAAAAATTGATTTGAAAAACAAAATCTTCCCCCTAGTGCCATCCTGGCGTTAAACGCCCAGAATGGTGCACATTCTGGCGTTTAACGCCCAATGCACACCCTTTTTGGGCGTTAAACGCCCAACCAGGTACCCTGGCTGGCGTTTAAACGCCAGTCTGTCCTTCTTCACTGGGCGTTTTGAACGCCCAGTTTTTCTGTGTAATTCCTCTGCTGCATGTTCTGAATCTTCAGTCCCCTGTACTATTGACTTGAAAATAGAACCAAGATCAAATTAACAAGGCATGCAAGACACTAAACTTAAAATTAGACACTAGACTCAAACAAGAAACATGAAAAATTTTTGGTTTTTATGATTTTAAAAATTTTTTTGGTTTTTTCGAAAATTATATGGAAAAGAAAATAAAGGTTTCAGAATTCTCAGTTTGAATTTCCAGGAATCAGTGCAATGCTAGTCTAAGACTCCGGTCCAGGAATTAGACATGGATTCACAGCCAGCCAAGCTTTCAAAGAAAGCTTCGGTCCAAAACACTAGACATGGCCAATGGCCAGCCAAGCCTCAGCAGATCATTGCTCCAATAGCAAGATTGATGGAAATCAACAAGCTATTGTGATGATAAGTTGAAACCTCGGTCCAATAAGATTAGACATGGCTTCTCAGCCAGCCAGATTTCAATAGATCATCATGAAATACTAGAATTCATTCTTAAGAACTCCGAAGAAAAATACCTAATCTAAGCAACAAGATGAACCGTCAGTTGTCCATACACAAGAACAATCCCCGGCAACGGCGCCAAAAACTTGGTGCACGAAATTGTGATCACTACAACTCAAAACAATCCCTAGTAATGGCTCCAAAGACTTGGTGCTCAATACCATGGCATAAACACAACTTCGCACAACTAACCAGCAAGTGCACTGGGTCGTCCAAGTAATAAACCTTACGCAAGTAAGGGTCGATCCCACGGAGATTGGTGGTATGAAGCAAGTTATGGTCACCTTGTAAATCTCAGTCAGGCAGACTCAATTGGGTATAGTGATAAACGAATAAAGCATAAAGATAAAGATAGAGATACTTATGTATATCATTGGTGAGAGCTTCAGATAAGCGAATGAAGATGCCTTCCCTTCCGTCTCTCTGCTTTCCTACTGTCTTCATCCAATCCTTCTTACTCCTTTCCATGGCAAGCTCATGTAGGGTTTCACCGTTGTCAGTGGCTACCTCCCATCCTCTCAGTGAAAATGTTCCCATGCTCTGTCACAGCATATGGCTAATCAGCTATCGGTTCTCGGTCAGGC
Source organism: Arachis stenosperma (assembly GCF_014773155.1). Lineage (NCBI taxonomy): Eukaryota > Viridiplantae > Streptophyta > Magnoliopsida > Fabales > Fabaceae > Arachis > Arachis stenosperma. The sequence goes on from NC_080377.1 coordinate 27,626,250, forward strand.
CGGAATAAAATCCATCGATTCTTTTGCGTCTGTCACTAACGCCCCGCCTGCTAGGAGTTTGAAGCACGTCACAGTCATTCAATCATTGAATCCTACTCAGAATACCACAGACAAGGTTAGACCTTCCGGATTCTCTTGAATGCCGCCATCAGTTCTCGCCTATACCACGAAGACTCTGATCTCACGGAATGGCTGGCTCGTTTGTCAGACGAGCACTCGGTTGTCAGGCGATCAACCATGCATCGTGCAATCAGGAATCCAAGAGATAAACACTATAGCCTTGATTGCTTGTAGAACAAAAGTGGTTGTCAGTCACCTTGTTCATGAGTGAGAATGATGATGAGTGTCACGGATCATCACATTCATCAAGTTGAAGAACAAGTGATATCTTGGACAAAGAACAAGCGGAATTGAATAGAAGAACAATAGTAATTGCATTAATACTCAAGGTACAGCAGAGCTCCACACCTTAATCTATGGTGTGTAGAAACTCCACCGTTGAAAATACATAAGAACAAAAGTGATCATTGGTTTCGGCCCCAGAGAGGGAACCAGAAGAACCAAGATGAAAATACAATAGTAAAAGGTCCTATATATAGAGAACTAGTAGCCTAGGGTGTACAGAGATGAGTAAATGACATAAAAATCCACTTCCGGGCCCACTTGGTGTGTGCTTGGGCTGAGCATTGAAGCATTTTCGTGTAGAGACTCTTCTTGGAGTTAAACGCCAGCTTTGGTGCCAGTTTGGGCGTTTAACTCCCATTCTTGTGCCAGTTCCGGCGTTTAACGCTGGAATTCCTGATGGTGACTTTGAACGCCGGTTTGGGCCATCAAATCTTGGGCAAAGTATGGACTATCATATATTTCTGGAAAGCCCAGGATGTCTACTTTCCAACGCCGTTGAGAGCGCGCCAATTGGGCTTCTGTAGCTCCAGAAAATCCACTTCGAGTGCAGGGAGGTCAGAATCCAACAGCATCTGCAGTCCTTTTGAGTCTCTGGATCAGATTTTTGCTCAGATCCCTCAATTTCAGCCAGAAAATACCTGAAATCACAGAAAAACACAAAAACTCATAGTAAAGTCCAGAAAAGTGAATTTTAACTAAAAACTAATAAAAATATAATAAAAACTAACTAAAACTACCAAAAACATACTAAAAACAATGCCAAAAAGCGTACAAATTATCCGCTCATCAATCTCCATAACCCATCTTTTTCTTCCGATACTCTCCACTGTTTTCCTTGCTCATTAGCCGGTAACACCTTCCATAACGCTTCATCATTTTGATGAGCCTTTAGGAGTTCGGACTTAAAGTCACTTGAGATTTCTAATCGGCTCAAACACAAGGTTCCGGATACTTCTCGAGCACCAATTTTCAGACTCTCGAATCCCTTGAGCAACTTCTCCTCTTGAAGCATCATCCAAGCCGCATATAATGACTTCCGACTTAACGCATCCGCCACTACATTCGCCTTTCCCGGATGGTAATGCAACTCAAAGTCGTAGTCCTTCAGCAATTCCATCCACCTTCTCTGCCTCATATTAAGCTCTCTCTGATCAAAGAGGTACTTCAAGCTCTTATGATCAGAGAAAACTTGGAACTTAACCCCATAGAGGTAATGCCTCCACACCTTCAAGGCAAATACAACCGCAGCGAGTTCCAAACCGTGCGTAGGGTAACTAACTTCATGCGGTCTCAACTGTCGTGAGGCATATGTCACCACATCATGATGCTGCATCAGCACGCACCCTAAACCCTTCAATGAGGCATCACAATACACCTCAAATGGCTCATTCGGCTCGGGTAACACTAACACAGGTGCAGTGGTCAACTTTTTCTTCAACGTCTGAAAGCTCTCCTCGCATTCAGGAGTCCAAACAAACGGAGTGTCTTTGCAGGTTAACTTTGTCATTGGCAAAGCTATCTGTGAAAAGCCCTTGATAAACCTTCGGTAATAGCCAGCTAAGCCCAGAAAACTCCTTATCTCTGTTACAGTGGTTAGTTGCTTCCAATCCATCACAGCCTCTACCTTAGTTGGATCTACGGCTATTCCCTCCTTACTCACCACATGGCCCAAAAACTTCACCTCACTCTTCCAAAACTCACACTTAGACAGTTTTGTATAGAGTTTCTTCTCCTTTAGAATCTGCAACACGGTCCTCAAGTGTTCCGCATGCTCTTCTTCAGTCTTGGAATAAATTAGTATGTCATCAATGAAGACAACAACAAATTTATCCAGAAATGGACGGAAAACTCTATTCATGTAATCCATGAATACCGCAGGAGCGTTCGTCAACCCAAAGGACATCACAGTGTACTCGTAATGACTATAACGAGTCCTAAAAGCGGTCTTAGGGATATCCTCACCCCTCACCCTTATCTGGTGATAACCGGATCGCAAATCGATCTTGGAGAAAACTCCAGCTCCTTGTAACTGATCCATGAGATCATCAATTCTCGGCAATGGGTACTTATTCTTTATTGTAACCTTGTTCAGTTGCCTGTAATCCACACAGAGTCGCATACTCCCATCCTTCTTCTTCACCAGTAACACTGGAGCACCCCACGGAGAGACACTTGGTCGTATAAAATTCTTTCCCAACAAATCCTCTAACTGAGACTTTAGCTCGTTCATCTCTAACGGTGACATCCTATAAGGAGCACTTGAGATTGGTCCCGCCCCGGGCACCAACTCAATAGCAAACTCAACCTCTCGGTTAGGTGGAAACTCATCAATATCATCGGGAAACACTTCTGGAAACTCACACACAACCGGAATCTGCTCCAACCTTTGATCATCACTCGAAACACCCGCGGTTAACAACAGGATACCCTGACATTCGATTCCAGAACAGTTCACCATCATCGAATTCAAGTGATAATTATTCACCACGACCGGCCCTTCTGTATCTTCTGGCATAAAGTACACTGACTTTGTAGAACAATCTAGCAGAACATGGTTCTTAGATAACCAGTCCAATCCCAAGATAAGATCAAGACCGATCATCGGTAAGCAGATTAAATTATGAATAAAATCACGCTGCTTGAACCTAAACGAAACTTTCAGGCATCCTAGCCTAGTTACCATGGCTTCATGGGTAGCATTATACGCTTTTAGGTCATAACCTAAGGTTACGATTTTCAATCCTAACTCATGGGCTTTCTCAAATGCAATAAATGAATGCGATGCTCCCGAATCAAATAAAGCATTTAAAGTTTGACCAGCCATTACACAGTTACCTTGGATGAGTGTCTCGGATCCCTCTGCACCCACAGCTGAGGTGGTGAACACCCGACCAGTCTGTTGCGCCTCCCCGGCACCTTGTTTCTGCTTCTCCGGACACCCTGGGAGCTTGTGTCCTGCCTTACCACAGCAATAGCACAAACCCCATCCGGCCATGCACAGGACCCCCGGATGGTGACTTCCACACCTAGAACAAGCTCGAGCACTCTGTGGTTGCTTCCCAAACCTTTTACCTTGGGAGTTGTTGTTGTTGGGCCTCCTGAAAGAGCCTCCCCACTTAAAAGGTGGACCTCTAGGTGCAAAGCTCTTCCCTCGGTTATGTGGGAATGATCCCTTGTAACTCCCTCTCTCAACAGCTGCCTTCTTCACACACTCTTCAGCAACCCCACGCTTGTTCACCAACACAGCGAAAGTTCTGATCTCCATTGGTCCCTGAGCTCCATTTCCGTCGTTGCCATGGTTGTTCATCTGTTGTCCAAAAGCCTCTGCAGTGGCTTGCATAGCAGCAGCCATGTTCTCCAACGCAGTCATAAAGTTCACCGGGTCGTTAGGGTTAATCTCCGGCGCACGAGCATTAGTACGACCTTTACCACGGCCTCTACCACGACCTCTACCACGGCCTCTACCGCGTCCACGAGGCGCCATCTGGTTCCTATACACACCAAACAATCGATATTAAGTTGATCAGTCTCAATATCGGAAGTTTAGTGCTTCAAGTCCCAAATGCATGCTCATGAACGTTTATGCCAATTATATCAAGCAGACATACTAACAGCACATAACACACACACAGAGAATGCACAGAAGCATAGTCAGTCCATTCCTCAGGCTCTACAGGAACGAACTGCTCTGATACCATAATGTAATACCCTACCATACAGAGTCTTATGCTTAAGTCATAATTCAGAGATGGCAAGGTATTACGACCTCTAAAATAAAAATTTAGTACGTATAGTAGTATGAATGATTGATTATAACTAGGAGCCTTTGTAGAAAAAGGGGTAAACAAAAATCGCAACTCAAAAGCGCAACACTCCGATCGATAACGTAACAAACAAGGATAAACCAACGCGAAATTATATATATACAAAGGAGTGTCAAAAATAGGAATATCAAGGCTCAAGATCCAGCTGCGAAGATAACCAGTCCGAGCATAGCAATATATACATATGATAAAAATAAGGAAAACCCCAAAGAAAACCCAAAGGGACACAAAAACATAAAACCTATTCTCCAAAATCTCCCATAAGAGGAGTCATCACAGTTTGTATTATTTAATGGAGATAAAAGTATCTAAGCAAAACATATAAACCAAAACATAGCCCGAGAACAAAGGATCTTCGCAAATCCAGAAGTCTCCAACAGGCCTCAGCGAGAAACCTCACGCCCTGCATCTGAAAACCACAAAATCCGCATGGGTGAGAACCAGAGGTCCCCAGCATGGTAATAGCTTCCACATATATAATACATAATAATAGAGGAAAGCTGAAGGCAATCCTAGAACTTTCTCCAGATAATATCAAAGCTTATAAACAAGCTAAACCATATAAGGGCATTTGACTAAAGATTCTTCAGTCTAACTAATACTTTCCTTTCCAATTCCTTCAAACCTCCCAACCACCAGCAGGAGTATAATATAGCAAACACAGTTATATCAAACAAGAAATATACAAATAGAAACAATTAAGGCATTTAGACAATTAGCAAGTAATATGCAGTCAAATAGGCAATCTCAAACAATTCATATAGTATGCATATGATGAATGCCTGTCCCTAGTGGCTGATGATATCATCTGTCGGTTATAGAGCCAACCCGACAAGTCCTGGTAGCTAACCATTGGACTGTCCCTCTGTCGTGTCTCCCCAACTCGAGTTATGCTCAATATGAGCTTGATCATAATCATGATCCATTTCCATCACCATCACTGGTGAATATTTATCCATCACCATCACTGGTGAATATTTTGGGGGTGAGCTCGTCCGGGAATTTCACAGTGCCCGGCCACCCTGACAACATAGGGTTAATAGAGCTTCGAGTCTCAACCTGGAGCACGTGGTGGCTAGCCACTGCTTTCTCCCAGGGAAACTCTCATCTCCGATAGTGGAAGTGCAAACATTCACAATTCATTCAACAGCATATATGCATTTATTCTTAGCCATAATCATGGCTCCGCCGTAACACGGCAATAATCCAGCCATCCGGCTCACGGTTAAATCCATAACCAGCCACCCGGCTCACGGTTAAATCCATAACCAGCCATTTCATTAACAATTACAGCCTTTCGGCCCATGGTATAACAAGTACTTCCACCACCATCCTCCGCCTCTCACATAATCATGCTTGATCCTCATTGATCATTCATTTTTCCCTTGCTTCACTCGCAAGTTACCACATCCCCTAGCTCCTTTTCTAATTGCTAGGCATATCATAATGATTTAAGACATAAGTGGTGAGATCGGAGGCTTAGAAGTATGAGATTTGGCTTTTAAAACTCAAAAATTAACTTTGGGATGAAAACAGGGCCACGCGTACGCGCACTCCACGCGCACGCGTGGATGGCCTCAAAAACTCATCGACGCGCAAGCGTCATGCACGCAAACGCGTGGGTTAAAAATTTGCCATTCGACGCGCACGCGTCAACCACGCGTACGCGTGGGTGTTCTCGTGCCCCAGGCACAACACTGGCACAGTTCTGGCATAACTCTCAGGAAAATGGCGCTTTCTGGAAGATCGGCGCGTACGCGCCAAGTGCGCCTACGCGCGAGGGTTCGTTCTGCTAAAAATTTTCTAAGTTAAAGGCTGCAGAATTCACAGATTTAAATCCCAATCTTCCAATGGACATAACTTCCTCATTTTAAATCGTTTTTCACCCGTTCTTCGAACGGCGTAGACATCCCGGATCCAATTTCATTTCTAAATAGATTTGGCACAAAACAGAGATTTGTAGTCCAAGTTATGTCCCACCAAAGTATGCCCAAAAACCATATTTTTCATAAAAACCACAAAGTGCCATTTTCAAAACAAGCCATTTCCAACTCTTTTCAAAATCAATCAAAACATGCCAATTTCATCCCTTTTCTTTGAAATCAATTAAAATATATAAAATTCAACATCAAGCCTCCTCAACTCACACATTGAGACTTTACCACCCTTTACAAAATCACTATCTCAACATTTTAACCCACTTCACCCAAGTGGCTCAAACTCAAACATATTGACATATCATATACTCTTCCTCATGTCAATTTCAACAACACCAATTCCAATAAATCATTATTGTACACAATCAACATCATACTCACCATCAACATGGTTCAACCCACAATTCAACCATAACCAATCATCAAGCATATATCACAACATGCATATTTCTCATACATCATACCACCAAGGCACCAATAATCATCATCACATATATGACCACATCATATATCTCAATCATTCAACAACATCAACCATTCAATGCCTATCTTAGGGCCTCTAGCATAAGTATTTCCTACCACATTACATATTAGATACGAGAAACCGAAACCATACCTTAGCCGATTTCCCAAGCTCAACCGGAGCACTTCCAAACCACTTATCCACAAGCTCTCAAAGCCTCAAAACCTCCAAGAATAGATTTTTCACCACCAAATCCCTTTTTCAAGCTTTTCAAAATCACCAATCAAGCTCCAATATTCACATATACACAACCTAATCCACAATCATCATACCCATACACAACATCTCAATAGCCAAACATCATAGAACAACAAATTACACTAGGGTGTCCAAGGAGACAAGATTAACCTTCTCCTTCAAGAGAGTTGGGTCCTATAACATCAAAGAGCCCAAAATCTCAACATTTTTGCTCATAAAACTCGAAAACAAGGCTGGAATTTCGAAGAGCAAAACGTGGCTTACCTCAAGATTAATTGTATGGGTTTTGTAGAGCTCTCCACGGTGAACGCGTGGCCATAAACGGAGCGGCAATCGGAGCTCTAGATCAAAAGTTATGGTGGTTTGAAGATTAAATGAGAGAAAGAAGTTGAGAGAGTGTTCTTCCCTTCCTCTCCACCATTTCAGCGTGTTTGAGTGTGTTGTGAGGAGAGAGAGTGCTGAAAACTAGGGTTTTAGTTTAGTTTAGTTGGGCCAAGGGCCCACTTTGGGTCCGGTTGGCTCGGTTTGGCCCGTTCGGTCCAATCTTGGTCCGTTTTCTATAAAATTGGTACCAAAATTCTCGTCTCAATCTCCTCTATCACATTTAGCCATAAAAATCACATTTTAGGCTTTCTAGAATAAATTCTCATTTATGGGTTAATTAGCCGTTAATTAACCGGGTTTTACAGGGTCGATCCCACGGAGATTGTTGGTATGAAGTAAGCTATGGTCATCTTGTAAATCTCAGTCAGGCAGATTCAAATTGTTATGGAAGATTAATGATTAAAAGATAAATAAAACATAAAATAAAGATAGAGATACTTATGTAATTCATTGGTGAGAACTTCAGATAAGCGTATGGAGATGCTTTGTCCCTTCCGTTTCTCTGCTTTCCTACTGTCTTCATCCAATCCTTCTTACTCCTTTCCATGGCAAGCTGTATGTTGGGCATCACCGTTGTCAATGGCTACAGTCCTGTCCTCTGAGTGAAAATGTTCAACGCGTTCTGTCACAGCACGGGTATTCAGTTGTCGGTTCTCGATCATGTCGGAATAGAATCCAGTGATTCTTTTGCGTTTGTTACTAACACCCCACAATCGCGAGTTTAAAGCTCGTCACAGTCATTCAATCCTTGAATCCTACTCAGAATACCACAGACAAGGTTTAGACCTTCCGGATTCTCTTGAATGCCGCCATCAATTCTCGCTTATACCACGAAAATTCTGATTAAGGAATCCAAGAAATAAACATTCAAGCCTTGTTTGCTTGTAGAACGGAAGTGGTTGTCAGGCACGCGTTCATAAGTGAGAATGATGATGAGCGTCACATAATCATCACATTCATCATGTTCTTGGGTGCGAATGAATATCTTAGAACAAGAATAAGCCGAATTGAATAGAAGAACAATAGTAATTGCATTAATACTCGAGGTACAGCAGAGCTCCACACCTTAATCTATGGTGTGTAGAAACTCCACCGTTGAAAATACATAAGAACAAGGTCTAGGCATGGCCGAATGGCCAGCCCCCATGATCTAAGAACTAGACGTCCAGAGATTATCCTAAGATCTAAAGTGATCCAAAGATTAAAATACAATAGCAAAAGGTCCTATTTGTAGAGAACTAGTAGCTTAGGGTTTACAAAGATGAGTAAAATGACATAAAAATCCACTTCTGGGCCCACTTGGTGTGTGCTTGGGCTGAGCATTGAAGCTTTCATGTGTAGAGACTTTTCTTGGAGTTAAACGCCAGCTTTTGTGCCAGTTTGGACGTTTAACTTCCATTCTTGTGCCAGTTCCGGCGTTAAACGCCAAAATTCTTGAGCTGACTTGGAACGCCTCTTTGGGCCATCAAATCTCAGGCAAAATATGGACTATTATACATTGCTGGAAAGCCCAGAATGTCTACTTTCCAACGCAATTAAGAGCGCACCAATTGGGATTCTGTAGCTCCAGAAAATCCACTTTGAGTGCAGGGAGGTCAGAATCCAACAGCATCTGCAGTCCTTTTCAGCCTCTGAATCAGATTTTTTCTCAGGTCCCTCAATTTCAGCCATAAAATACCTGAAATCACAAAAAAACACACAAACTCATAGTAAAGTCTAGAAAAGTGAATTTTAACTAAAAATTAATAAAAATATAATAAAAACTAACTAAAACATACTAAAAACATACTAAAAACAATGCCAAAAAGCGTATAAATTATCCGCTCACCTACTATTCAAATCCTTATGCTCGTGTCATAAGTCAATGGTAATAAGGTGGTACGACTCTCAAGGTGGATTTTTAAATGAAATCGGAAAGTCGTATCACTCACGTATCGACAACTTAAAGATAACGCGTGAAGTCGAAAGCGATACACAGATAAAGGCAATAATGAGAGTAAGAGAAGGATAGTATGTAGATATATAACATAAGTAAATAGTCACTAGTCATGACCCACAAAATTTAGGCCAGGTAGGGTACAGTATGAAAGTAGTTGACAATAGAATCTCCTAATCTCTCCCAAAAGAAACATAAGAGTCTCTATAGGCAAGTTCAAAAGAGTTCATCACGATAAAGGTGGAGAGATTCTAAACAAAATATAAAGTAGAGAATATAAAGATCTTCACCACCTCTCAGATGAACCACGGCTCACTTCTGAGCACCTGGACTTGTATCTGAAAAACAAGAGATATATACGGAATGAGAACCCCCGACCCATGGGTTCCCAGTATGGTAAAAGTGCCAAATAAATACAGTGCACTATAATACAAACTCACTAAGCATCATAAGCTTCCTTTCATTAATTATTCACCCTAGGTCCTCACTAATCTATAAATAGGCAAATGTCATAAGGGAATGCTAGATCTAATTCATCTTCATCATACTTCCCAACTTTCTAACTCTCCAACGAATCAGAATCAGAATCATAAACAAAACCATCACAAGTCATTCTGTCTCAAGAATTCTATCAATACTTCATATCCTCACCTAGAGCAAGTGAAATCACTTCACTGCATCTACCCAGGGAGTTCAAATTATCTCATTCAATAATCATCATTTTAAATTAATCATATCATTATTTCATTTCAATAACAACAGCCCTCAGTGTCAACCGACACCAGTATGAGGGACCTCTCAGTTGTACAAACACAAGCAATACAAACAAGTAATACACAATAAGGTACAAGTAGAACAAGTAGCACATAATCAGGTAACATAGCATGTTTGTACAATTTAGCAATCCAAAACAAATAGGCAAACCCAAACAAGTCAAACATATGCAAATGATGTATGCCTGCCCTATGGCTGATGAGTCTCAGTGAAATTTTTTTTGCTTTCACCTTTTCGTTCACAAAATTCAGAAAACAGAAAATACTGAAAATAAAAACAAAAAAATAAAAACGCAAACCAAATTTACCCTTGTTGTCTGATGAGCGGATAATTTGTACGCTTTTTGGCATTGTTTTTAGTATTTTTTAGTATATTTGGTTGAGTTTTTAGTATATTTTTATTAGTTTTTAGTTAAAATTCACTTTTCTGGACTTTACTATGAGTTTGTGTGTTTTTCTGTGATTTCAGGTATTTTCTGGCTGAAATTGAGGGACCTGAGCAAAAATCTGATTCAGAGACTAAAAAGGACTGCAGATGTTGTTGGATTCTGACCTCTCTGCACTCGAAGTGGATTTTCTGGAGCTACAGAAGCCCAATTGGCGCGCTCTCAACGGCGTTGGAAAGTAGACATCCTGCGCTTTCCAGCAATATATGATAGTTCATACTTTGCCCAAGATTTGATGGCCCAAACCGGCGTTCAAAGTCACCTTCAGAATTCCCAGCGTTAAACGCCGGAACTGGCACCTAAGTGGGAGTTAAACGCCCAAACTGGCACAAAAGCTGGCGTTTAACTCCAAGAAAAGTCTCTACACGAAAATGCTTCAATGCTCAGCCCAAGCACACACCAAGTGGGCCCGGAAGTAAATTTTTATGTCATTTACTCATCTTTATAAACCTTAGGCTACTAGTTCTCTATAAATAGGACCTTTTACTATTGTATTTTCATCTTGGTTCTTCTGGTTCCCTCTTTGGGACCGAAGCCAATGATCACTTTTGTTCTTATGTATTTTCAACGGTGGAGTTTCTACACACCATAGATTAAGGTGTGGAGCTCTGCTGTACCTCGAGTATTAATGCAATTACTATTGTTCTTCTATTCAATTCCGCTTGTTCTTGTTCCAAGATATCACTTGTTCTTCAACTTGATGAATGTGATGATCCGTGACACTCATCATCATTCTCACCTATGAACGTGTGACTGACAACCACCTCCGTTCTACCTTAGATTGGGTGAATATCTCTTGGATTCCTGATACACGACGCATGGTTGATCGCCTGACAACCGAGCGCTCGCCTGACAAACGAGCCAGCCATTCCGTGAGATCAGAGTCTTCGTGGTATAGGCAAGAACTGATGGCGGCATTCAAGAGAATCCGGAAGGTCTAACCTTGTCTGTGGTATTCTGAGTAGGATTCAATGATTGAATGACTGTGACGTGCTTCAAACTCCTGAGGGCGGGGCGTTAGTGACAGACGCAAAAGAATCACTGGATTCTATTCCGGCCTGATTGAGAACCGACAGATGGATAGCCGTGCCGTGACAGGGTGCGTTGAACATTTCCACTGAGAGGATGGGAGGTAGCCACTGACAACGGTGAAACCCTTGCATAAGCTTGCCATGGAAAGGAGTAAGAAGGATTGGATGAAGACAGTGGGAAAGCAGAGAGACGGAAGGGACAAAGCATCTCCATTCGCTTATCTGAAGTTCTTACCAATGAATTGCATAAGTATCTCTATCTTTATCTTTATGTTTCGTTCATCATCTATACCCATTTGAGTCTGCCTGACTAAGATTTACAAGGTGACCATAGCTTGCTTCATACCAACAATCTCTGTGGGATCGACCCTTACTCGCGTAAGGTTTATTACTTGGACGACCCAGTACACTTGCTGGTTAGTTGTGCGGAGTTGTAGTGATCACAATTTCGTGCACCATTGTCCAAGAAAATGGCAAACCAATTAGGACTACTTCGCACAAGTACAAGCTTTTATATGAAGAATTTTGTCATTGTGCTTTCCAACGATACTTTTTCATTCAATAATTTTTGTTTTACATTGTATTCTGATATTGAGTCACTGGCTCCTACAACCCGAGTCAAAATTGCCTTATAGGTAAATATAAAAATGTTTATGAGTGGTTAATATTCTATGTTTTGCAATGCTATTTGTACGTGTAAGATGAATGTTGTAAGATAATAGGAGTCATATGATTTCATAGATTGTATTGGTCGTCTTATAGGCAAGGAAGATGAAAAAGAATTGGTAATAAGAAAAATCAAATAAACGCATTGTGGTTTACTTAGAAGACTTAAAGTTTGTTTTTCCACCTAGCTTTTTATGTTAAACTAATTGTTAAGTTTGTTCTATAGTTTATAATTTGAATAAAGAGATAACATGAGTTATTTTTCTATATTTTTTATTGTCTCTTTATATTTTATAGGATAAAGAAAATAAAGTCGACTCTGTTTGGTGATATGGTTGATGAAGTTATGAGATTGTTAAAGAGAGATAAGGGTGAATCACTGGTGCAGGTAGCACAACTGGTTAAGCGCAAGTGTGTTTGAATGAAGTCAACATTCAAAGTAGTTATCAACCTTCAAAAAATTTGTTTAACCTAGACATCTCTAATGTTGTTATTTTTAAAAATAGGTATATGAATTTACATTGCTAGGTCCATATTTTATTTGCTTATTTATTTGTTAGATAATATTAAAATTGTTCTATATATTGCTTATTTATTTGTTATATATATATTTATTTGTTATCTATATATATATATATATATATATATAGTTGCTTTATTTCTCTTCTACATTTCAACCTACACTTTGAATATGAATATATAATATAACATATAAATTTATACAGGCAGAAATTTGTACTCTAATATAATTATATTTTTTCAATTTAATAAAGAAAATCATGTTTATTATATTTTTTTCATTGATCACAGAAGGGATTAATAAACCCAGAGAAGAAAAGGAACAAACAAAAAATAGGAAAAAGAAAAAAAACTAAGAGCCCTGAATTGAAGAGACCTGAAAAATTATAATTTAAACCTATCCTAATGTCAGGAGGCGCCTTGTTGAAAAGGTGGAGACCAAAAGGAAGGTTGTGACCTGTTTTAGCTAGTGAAACTACTATAAATTTGCTTCATGAAGAGTGTGCATCCAATTAATATGATAAAAGCGATCAACTTGGACATGAATTTCTTCAACAATGGTGGATTAATGGACAACTATCTCTAATTAAGTAAGAGCCAAAATAGAGTCTGACTCTACTATAATGTCATGATAATTATTTGCAAGAACAATTTGGAAGTCTTGTGCAATTTTCTAATCCAAATTCTATAAGAAGTATTTTCCTAACTCAATAAGGGCGGCAAAAGAGCTTGAGTTACTGTAATTGAAGCAAGGTTCTATGACTATAGCAGAGTATATTAGAAAGTTTGAGGAGCTTTGTCGGTTCTCTAAAGTTTGTTGGGGTGTTCCGGAGAACTATGAAGAGTGAAAATGTGTAAAGTATGAGGGTGGACTACGGAGATATTCTGAGTGCTGTGGTGCCAATGGGGGTCAGAATCTTCTCTGAATTGGTGAATAAGAGTAGGGTTGTTGAGGATTATGCGAGGAAGACCACGTTAGACAAGGGCAATCATCAAGCATTCTTCAAGAAGGATCAAGGAAGGAATTTTGCGCCGAGGGGTCAAAATTTCAAGAGAGATGGTTACGTTCCAGAACCCCACCTAGGTCAAAACAATTTTCGGAGATTCAATAACACAATAACCAAGGAAGAGGAAAAGGAAAGCAAGCTCAGGTTCCTCCCAGTGACTTGACTTGTAGGAGATGTTGGGTTTGTGCTACTACTGTGGACATATGTCGTAGACTTGTCCAGAGAAGAAGAACCAAGATGCTAGGAGAGCTCAGCAGCAAGGTCGAGTTTTCCCTATGACAACGGATGGTACTGCTAGGTCTGACACACTGATCAGAGGTAAATGTGAAATCGGAAACAAAATCTTAATTGCTTTGTTAGATATTGGGACTTCACATTCATTTATATCTTTTGAGAAGTCTGGTGAACTAGGATTGAAAATCTCTGTATTAGCTTATGACTTACAAGTGCATACTTCTGCCTCTGAGACTGTAACTAGGTTAGGTTTCCAACAAGTATCATTTCGAATCAAGAATATACAGTTTACCCATGACTTGATATGTTTGCCAATGACTGGTTTGGATTTAATTCTGGGTTTGGATTGGTTGTCAAAGCATCATGTATTATTAGATTGGTTCTTATTATCAATGTAGTTTATGTCTGAGGGGTCAAAAGGACCGATCGTAGCAAAGGATTATTACTTGAATTCTGTTGTGGTGAATTGTAGAGGAGTGAGTGTCAGGGTTTCGTGCTGTTAGCTACAAACTCGTCGGGAGATGAATATAATTTGGGTCAGATTTCGGTAGTAAACAAATTTTCTGAGGTATTTTCTGAAGATATACCTGAATTTTTTCCTTCTCGAGAAAACGAGTTTGCGATAGAACTGGGGCCTAGAGCAGGACCAATTTTGATTGTGCCATACCGAATGTCACCGTTAGAATTGGCAGAACTTAAGGCTCATCTGGAAGAGTTAATGAATAAAAATTTCATTCGGCCAAGCATTTCCCCATGGGGAGCACCGATTTTACTGCTGAACAAGAAAGATGGGAGCATGCGACTATGCTTGGACTACAGAAAGCTAAACAAGGTGACAGTAAAGAACAAATATCCATTGTCGAGACACGAGTTGAAATATCCATATAGCATATGCATTTGAAATATCTGAGACACGAGTTTCCCTAAGTAGATGCAGTGATTTTAGGGGTGTGCATGGGCCGGGTAAAATCGGGTTTGATGTGACTCAGACCCGGCCCAAAATATATATCGGGCCTATTTATTAGACCCAAATCCGACTCTAGACCCGATGAAACCTATATAGTTTTGGGCCACGATTATATCGGGTAAAAATCGGGTGAAAATTGGGTTGTTAACATTACATTACATTGATACCTTCTTATAAGCTAACATGCAAAAATATTCAAATTTCCAAGACTCCAACCATTATTTGACATGGTAAAATTCACTTAGAAAAATATAACAAGAACCAACTCTTTTCTAAAATTAAAGCATAACCATAATCAATACTAATATTGTCTAATAACACCAAATATTTAAAGCAATACAAATAACACAATATTATGCGTTAGTCTAAAATCTTATGCATTTTAAACATAAAACATTAACTTATAGTCTTATAATAACTAATAACACAAAATATTAAGGTTTACAATACCTAAATTTTACATAAGAATAGCCATCATCCATCACTAATAACACAAAATATTAATTGTGTATAATGACCGGGCCACCCGACCCGACCCGAAATAATGACCGGGTCTATTTTTGAGACTATTACCCGGCCCTAGACCCAGTAAAATCATATCAAATTAACCCCTAAAGTGTTCGGGGCCGGGCCAGATCTTCGGGCCGGGCCGGGCCATGCACACCCCTAGTGGCTTTCCCCACTTGCTCCAGGTTGAGACTCGATACTCTGTTGACCATCCATCGCAAGATGTGACCAGACCCTTTAACTCTCCAGATTCCCCCAATTAGATGATAAATGAATGATTATATATATGCATAGACTCTTGGGGATGCGCGCACGCAGGGATTGTCTAGGGTTCGCTACCGAACATGTTGGATTTGGCTATATAATCGACAGATGATATCATCAGCCATAGGATAAACATGCATCATATGAACTTGTATGTGTTTGTTTAAGTATGCACTTGTTTTGGCTTGCCTATATGCTTAATTGTAATTAACTGCTACCTGATCTAATTGCTGTATTTGCTATCCATATCTGTATTTTTCTTGTTTGTATTGTATGTGTTTGTTTTTAAGAGATCCCTCTTGCTGGTGGAGATGATGTTAAGGGTCGTTCCACTTGGTGATTTGGAAGTTTGCAGAAAACAGAAGACAAAGAGTTAGACTAGAATCCTTAGGTATAGTCACCTTATTTTTGGTTTAGTGAGAACATTGGAATTTGATTTGAATTGTTGTAGATTTTGAAATCCCTTTGCCTTTCTGGGACCTTATGTATTATCTATATGGGCACTTTTACCATACTGAGAATCCCTGGTTCTTATTCGATACATATTCTGTTGATTTTCAGATGCAGGACTTGAGGCACCTCACTGAGCATGCTGGAGAATCTCTGAAGCGAAGATATATGTTTTGGGGGCCTTTTATTTGTGTATCTAGTTTATGTGTGTGTGTGTGTGTGTGTGTTCTCCACTTTTCATAAATTGGTATTTTGTTCCTCCTAGAGGTTGACTTGGAGAATGTGATATATTTTGTCTTTTGATATTTTGGATTATATATATATATATATATATATATATATATATACTCTGGCTGGTATTTGCTTCGCAGGTCAAGTCTGGAGCTTGTTAATATGTATTTATTTTGAAATTATTATCTCATATTGTATTATGTTCCTTCTGTTTCACTATTATCTACGCATTTTATCCTTAACCGTTTGAGTGTGAGGAGATCTTTTATTCTGTTTTTTAAAGCTTTCCGTCAAGGCTCCTACTTAAACTTCGTTTTAAATCTACCAATATATGTATTTTTCAATTTTTAGAGGTCGTAATACCTCACCACCTTTGATTTACGACTTAAGCGTAAAGATTTGAGTGGTAGGGTGTTACATCTTCCACCTTATGTTTCTAAACTTTTATGTTACTTTTTTAGGATTTACTTAGACCTCACCTCCATGTACACCCCTTTGATTCACATACATATGCCTCCATACCCTCCTCCCTTTGTAGACCCTATTTCCATCATACCACTAACAGATGCTATTATTGAAAAACTCAAGTCTCTCGTAGGCAAAAATACTATAAGAGAACCAAGCAAAATAGCCAAGAAGACTAATGTTGGGCATCAAAATGAATTACTAGTTGAAATTTCAAAATCTTTATTGGGTCAGGACTCTCCAACTAGATATTACATCAACTATAACACTCCACCAAAATCAAATTTTTGCCGTTCTAGAATTGAAACACCCTTTGTAAGTTGTAAATTTTTTATTTTATTTAATTGAATCTTATGAAAATTTTAAATTTGTTTGCGTTCTAAAACTTACAAGTGTTATAAGAATTTATTAAATCATTTCTATGCAATGATTCAATTATAGTGGCATCCAATTATGTTTAGAAATAGAATTAGATGAAACAGACATCCAAGTGGCCGCATACAAATTTGGATTTGAGAAAGAAAATGAAATTAATAGATAAATATGATATCAACTATATATATAATTTACATTTTTTAGTGTTTTATAACATTATATATAAGACTTGAATAATTTAAATTTTATCTTTTAAAAAAAATCATACATACATGAAATTTTAGCAAGAGGTTTCAAATTTGATGCAAATACAGATAGTTTTTTCAGTTTGTTCCCAAAGGATGGATTGATGAAGATGTAAGTTTTTTTCTTAATTATCATCTACTTTTAAAAAAATAATAATAAATATAATTATATCAATTTTTAAGTTTTGTTGTCTAAAAAAATGAGCTAATTAAATCTGATTTTTCTTGTATTTAAATTCTTTGTGTGTGTGCATGCTCATATGCTAACTAATGAGAAGAGGTTAGATTTAAGATGCCCAAGACATTGGTATATGTCTATTATATTTTCTGTAAGTAATTGATTATTAATTGCATGTAATTGACTCGTTTATTTTTATATATTATGGTACATATTATTAACGTATATTTTTATTCTTGTTTAGAAACTTTGCACTCAGAAAAATATCCTCCTTTAAAAATGATAGTATAGTATCAAAAATCTTTCATAAAAAATATAAAAGGTAAAAATACTTCAACTTGGACTAAATATAAATTTAATATTTAATATTACTTTTTTTCAAATTTATTTAACTTGATTTTATACTTAGATATTTGTCCAAATGTTAATGAGAAAAATATTCATTGGTATCTTGTTGTGTTTGATATGCACAAACATCAGATAATTTGGTTGGACTCTAAGCCAAATCTTAAAAAGATGGAGAGAAAGAAATTTAATATTAAATTTGAATCCTTTAAATTTTGGATTTTCACTTGAGAGGATAAAGTGTAATATCTCATCTTTGAATATTTTCTCCCTCATGTTTTCTCTTAGTCCCACCTATGAAATAAATTGTTAGAGATCACACTTTACCCTCACAAATGAAATCCAAAATTTAGAGGATCAAATCCTTTAATATTAGGAAGCTGGTAATTATGTATATTTGTAATGTTAACATTTATCCTCCATATGTAAGCTTTCTATAAGAGTAGTGCTTATACTAATTTAACTTAACCAAATTAACAAGTTATGTATATTGAAGAGATGCTTCATGATGACTCCTTTTAAGATCTTGAGACTACTATTAAGCCTAAAATTTCTCATTCACTGATCCAAAGCATATAAAAATAGTAGAACAAAAAATTAGCTTGTATTGATTTAATCTTATTTTTATTTGTTTTTGAAAAATATTATATTGTATACTTTTTTATCTTTGATTTTTTACTTTTTACACTACTAAAATAGCAATGATTGTGGAGTTTTGGTAGCAACTAGCAATTTAGATGAATGATTGTGCTAGAAGTGACAACTATTCTATCATTAAGCACACTTTCATATTATCAAATAATTATTATTTGGTTTTAAATTCATGACTTGTTATTTATTATTTTATACATCAATTTTAGATTAATGACAAACAAAAATGCGCATTGCTCTTGATTTGGTTATCAAATAATACAAAACAAAAAATCATTTTGAAGGCTGCAAAAAAACCTACAAAAAGATTGAAGAGGAAAATAAGAATTTAGTTAAAAAGTAATTTTTTTAATATAAATATTTTTTTGGAACAATGTAATAGAATTATGGAGATCGTTATTTATCTATTTTTTATTTTTTTTTTTGGAGTTTGAGATATAAATTTTCTTACTTTTAAATTTTGCAAGTCTTTAATAAGTTGAAATTAAAATTTTTTTTGAATTAATTGGTGATAGGCTTGAACAATGTTTCTCTTTCGTTGTATTGCAATACTCCTCTCTTTCATTCTGTTTTAAAAGAAACCCAGGTTCTGAAGCTTATAGATATCGACATAATATTGTAATGGGAATTGCATGCTTAATTTGAGTTTGAATTTTAATGAGTCATGTCTTGTTAATACGTGTTGGCTTCAATTTCATTATGGACTCATGCATATGAATGAATTCAATTCAATTCAATTCATAGCGAATTCTATTCAATTCATGGCTTATTAATACGCGTATAGATTTAATTTCATGATGGTCTCATTTATTCTATTTTTGATTTAGATGAGCATGTAAATATTAAATTTTTTTTGATCTACTCATACCCTTTTCAAATTATGATCCATGCATATTTAGTGGCATAGCACAATTGAAATCACTGTCTTTTTGACCCATAATTAATTTTTTATAACCTATTTTATTCGAAAAAATTAACTATTTTTCTTTAAAGATACATTAATTTATTTTATCGTCTTTAAAAATATCCTATTAATAATTTAATTGGTTAGTACATGATATATGAATAGTGAGAATAAATGTTAATACATTAGTGATTATTATTAATGATTATGACAATAAGTAATAAATATGATACTAATTGGTTTCAAAATATAAATTATATAATTGTTTCTAGAATATTTTAAAAAAAATAATTTCAAAGGAGTAATATTGGGATTATGCGATATATTTTTATTAAGTAAATAATACGTTACTAATCAATTTCAAAAGTGAATAACTTCAAATACTTACTACTTGATGAAAATCAAATTTAAAAGCAAATTAAATTTGAATAAAGTTAAATACATTTTAAATTTAATGATTTGTAATAAAGAAATCAAATATTTCTTTAATGCTATAGTAAAGAAACCAGTCACAAAAAACCAAATTCAAGACATAAATCAGACGAAATATGTATAAATTTCATATCTATAATTCCATATATTAGACGAAATAGAAAAGCCATAAATTAGACATTATGATATGTCAATTTCAGAAATTCCAAACAAAAATAGAAAAGACTTAACTTAGCTTCGTTCAACCATGATTCAAGGCATAAATCCGTATGGCTATACCTATTATCCAAAAATCAATCAACTACATACGTGTATCATAGTCAATGCCTCAATAAAATAGTATATCATCAACTAACAAAACAAAACATAATTACAAAAAAAAAAAGAGGTAAACTCCCTTTCTTGAACCGTAATCTTCAATATCACATCTTTCTTAATCAAATTTTCTGTTTACAATAAATGTATTAAAAAAAAGCATACACAAATAAACTCTAAATGATAATAATTTGAAAATTTACCTTGACAGAGTTAACCTCGATACTTGTTCTTGGTGACTTCAAGATCTAATGCTGACAAGCTTAACAAGAATAATTCTGTTGGTCTCTCCAACGAATTTATCTCCTGAAAAGTAATTACCAAATTTCTAAAAGTTTATACAAAAAATACTAGCATCAATTAATCTGAAAAGTGTAACGTTCTTTTTTTTTCTCTCGTAATTGAACAACGTTTTGATTTTTCAATAGTTCATTTTTATTTTAACGAGCATTTTTGAATCTTGCAAATAAAATAAATGATAATATAATTTTATTATTAAGTTATTTATTTATTTTATATGCTATAGTTATAATAAAGTTTAGATAATAATATTATTATTATCGAGTTCGATATTTGTTGATATAAGTAAATATTGATACTCTTTGAAGAACTTATAGTTACTAATGTTTCATCATATATTTTTATTTATTTTAATCATTATGTTTGTCATTTAAATTAGTAACTTATATATATATATATATATATATATATATATATATATATATATATATATATATATATATTTCCATTTGTATTATTATTCGTGTTTTAATACATTTACCTTAATAATTATCCGTTTAAGATATTTATAACTTGAACCACCCCAAATTATGACACTTAACCCTCTTATGTGTCAAGAATCACTCAAAATCATCATCACCTATCATTAATCATCATCACCGAGCCATTAAGGAAGAAAAGAAAGAAAGGAGAACCGAGAGGGAAAAAATAAGAAACGGTGAAACCTCAAACCGTTCGAGTCCGATTTTTTGAGCTCCACAATTCCGATAAAAAATCTAATCTGATTAAAGCGTTCATATCTTCCTACTCTTCACGTTGACGTCACTTTTTTTGGCAGAAGTCGACGGTGAAGCTGTTGTCCCTCCATCCATGTTTGGCCAAGTGAGCCAGAGGTGGAGTAGCCGATCTTTGATTTTTTTTCTCAGATTTCTCAGTCAAAAAGTTTTCCTGGTACTTCGGTTGTGAGGACAGTGAGCGAGAGGTAGGGTTTGATAATTTTACACTGATTGAATGTGAATGTGATTAGTGAATGTTAGTTTGATTGATTATTGTTTGAGTTTGATTAAGTTTATGGTGAATTTGTGGGGAATTATTGTTGTTTGCTTGAGATATTGGTTCGACAATAAAAGGACAGCCCAACTGGGGTATTTTGATGATTTTTGGGGCTATTGTAGTGAGAGTTACTGATAAGAATTGATGAGGTTTAATGGCCGAGAGATTAAATTAAAAGCTGTGAGAAATTGATAATTGTAAAGCTTGAAAATGGATAACATTATTATTTTGATAGTTGTGTTTGTCACTAACATAACATTATTATTTTGATAATGACATTGTATTTTGATAAAAATTGAGGTTAATTTTGTAAATTAAATGAGTTTAGGGGTATTTTAAGTAAAAAATAATAGTTTAGAGATGAACGGATTTTTTATAAAAATTATGGGTTATTTTTATAAATATTAATATATGTGTGATTTAATTATTAATTTTATAAAAATGTTAGACTAAAAATAAAATATTTAAAGACTTGAGGTTTAAAGTATAATTTCTAAAAGTCTAAAGAATAAAGCTTTAACAAAACTAATTTTTGTATAACAAAAATAGAAAAACTAAATATTAATACTTCTTATTACTTTTATATATGTACCTATTTAATTAGTATATATTTTATTTATTTATTTTTATGTAAGCCATTATTATTAAACAAGAAAAGAAAACTAAAATAATAAGACTCTATAAAAGCATTAGAAATATAGAGTTATCTTGAAAATCGTACGAATCTCTTTTTATAAGACAATTATGAAAAGACGAGAGAATAATGCGAACATGATTTGAGATATTGAGAACAATAAAGTAAAAGACTGAAGAGAAGAAAAGAAAAGAAAATGAGAAAAAATATTGTTTGACACTGAGAACGAGTTGGGATATTGTTTACCTGCTGAAAACGAACAGAGATATGGTAGTGAGTCCACCGAGATTTGCTTTCTAGGGATACAACGGCCAGTCTGGGGTGATGGTCGCACTTGTAAAGTGGTGTCCTTACAGAGGTTTATCATGACATACAATAATCAGAGAGAGCTGCACTTGTAAGACAAAGGTTGCTTACAGAGGTTATGTCCGGTATATATTGACAAGAGAGAGTTGCACCTATAAGATAGAGATTGCTTACAGAGGTTATGCCAACTGGAAAGTCATACTCAGACAAAGGTTGCTTGGTTACGTTAAGAGCGGATAGAAATCGACAATTGAGCTCATTACTTGCACTAGGTATAGACATGCATCATAATTGTTTGTGCATATTTTCTATGAATTATGTTTTCTGTGATTATGTATGTGCTTTGATTTCTATGTTCTTTAGTTATTATGTTTGGTTGTGTTTGTTGACTGTTGTTATAGCTGAGTACTTAATAAAACGAACCTAACTAGCTACCCCGACCCTACTAAGGACTTTCTAGTTCTAACCCCCTTCTTTTCTCCCTTTAGATGGAAATGGGAGTAATCTTCTATGAGTTAGACCACCCCTACAGATACGAGGACCCGGTGCATCACAGTTTCTACATAGTAGACACCGAGCCACGAGTACGACGGTATGTGTTACGTGACCATCCCTTCTAGCATCCGATTGACACTCCTTTCTTTGACCCTGACGCCCCCTACGAGTTTTCTTTATTTTGGCTTCACCCTAACGCTCCACACCATCTGTTTCCTGATGGACCTAGACTCCCCATCCTATACAGCCCGAGGATCATGTTGCTCCCCCACTGAAACCAATTGAGCAGCACGTGCCTGAGCCTGTATCTGAGTGGGTGATGGAGAAAAAATGTTGGTAAAGATTTTCACTAAAAATATCGCATTGCAAGTATAGTTCTAAACCGATAATTAGACCTCAATCAATATTTAAATTGTTTGTCACTTAAGAAAACCCAATAAAATTAACCGAAGTATTTAAACCTCGGGTTGTCTCTCAAGGAATTGCAGGGAAGTGTTTATTATTGGTTATGATAAAGTATATTTTTGGTTTTGTGATAAGAAACAAGTAATGTAAATAACAAGAAAATAAAATAACAACTAAGAAAAAGTCCTAACAAGGATTGAGAATTGGAATTCCTATCCTCATTATCATAATCAATTGTGATGGTAATTGCCTTTTGCTTTCACTTAGTTAACCTCTAACAATGAAGGAAAGTCAAGTGAGCATAATCAACTTAAGTTCACAAGTCCTAGTCAAAGACTAGATTTAGTGAAGCCTAAGCCAACTAGCAATTTTCAATCACCAATCAACAAAAGAATTTTGATAATTCAAGAGTCTCTAATTGATCAATCGAAGTTAAGAACATAAAAATCTAGTTTAAAATCCAACCAAGCATTTTATCAAACACTTAGAAGGTATAAAATAAAAACAGAGAAAATTAACAAGACAAAACAAAATCTAAGACTAACCAAAGTAAGGAAATAACAATAACAAAGCAATGGAATAATAAGAAACGTGAAACATAAATTGCATTAATGAAAGTTGAGAGTAACACTTGAGTTCATAAACTAAATTAGCAAAATAAAGGAATCAATAAGAGAAGTAGATAGCTAAAGTGCTAGAACAAATAAGAGTAGAAGAAAACTAAATTAAAGCAAGGTAGAATTCTAAAATTGAAAAGGAACAAGACTAAAAAATCCTAAAACCTAGAGAGAAGAGAGAGTCTCTCTCTCTCTAGAAAACTACATCTAAAACCTAAGATTGTGTGAATGAATAATGAATGATTGATTTTCCCTTTCAGCTCCACTCTGCAGTCTCTAATCAGTATTTTCGGGCCTGAAACTGAGTCTAAAGTAGCCCAGAAATCACCCCTAGCGTTTTTTGATATCTGCAGCACGTGACGTTTTATCACGCGTATGCGTCACTAAACTATGCGCAAGGTCACGCGTACGCGTCGCTTGGAGTATGGCGCGATCACGCGCACGCGTCGTCCATGCGTGCGCGTTGGTATCAGCTTCTCAAATTTTCACTTTCTTATGTACCTTCCACTTTTGCATGCTTCGTTTTCATCCTCTAAACCGTTCCTACCCTATAAAATCTGAAAATACTGAACACACATATCATGTCATCGAATGGTAATAAGAGAGAATTAAAATTAGCAAATTTAAGGCCAAAGAAGCATGTTTTCAATCATAGCACAAAATTTGGAAGAAAAATATAAAACATGCGAATCATATGCATACGTGTGAGAATAATGGATAAAATTCACCCAATTCAATACAAAATAAACCATAAAATAGTGGTTTATCAGTGGGATCTTCCTCTGAAGTTGGTTTCATCACCTTCGTTTAGAGCACAGACTGGATAGTTGTCTAGACCTTCTGTATATAGGACGAAGTTGTGTTTGCTGATGGGCCTGTGCATATGGATCTAAGCAATCATAGCAACATCAGAGAGATTTCAAAGGTTATAGAGATTTCTGACGATGACGATGAGGATTCTGAGGAGTACCTAATGTTATAGAGATTTCATCTTCTGATAGCGATGAGGTCTGAGGTTGATAGTATATTTTGAGAGCGTTTCAGCTTAGTATAGATTTTTGTTGTAGTCTTTCACTTTTAGATAGGTCCACCGAGAGATTAGGATTTGTATAGCTTTATTAGGCCAGTTCGGGTGCCAGCTTAGGAGTTTTCTTTATGGACCAGAACCCGGAGTGTTATATATGTATGTATGTATTTAGTTATAAGCTGTGTTGAGGTGGTACACTAACTAGTTTCTTTTGTATAACACTTTATGTATAGTGTACTTGATGTATATTATGATATTTACCCTGTGTGTATTGCTCTATTTATTGTTATATTTTTGTTTATGTCTATTTAAATTTTTGCAATCATTCAATCGGGTTTTTTTCATTTATAATAATATACATATCGATCACGTGACATGATAACTCAATTACATGTTTAATAATAATTGTTGAATAAGTTTTCATAAAATGAGTTGGTAGCAGTTGGTTTTCGGTATGGTCATGACGTATTGAAAATTGGGTTGTTACAAAAAGTCCTTTAATTTATATGAAATCATATATGAAGATACGAATTAAACATGAACTTAGTGAATTTTATCCATCAAATTAAAGAAGGTGAGCCACTTTCTATCATCACTTTCTATCCTATATGATAATAAGCTCAACATGAACTTAGCAAAGATAGAAATATATTTTCAAAAAGATTTTATTGTTAGTTTTGGTCACAAAATGCTTAAATGATTAATCAAATACCAAAGTAATCTTTCAATGGTACCCAGAAATTGTAATTGTACTTGTAAAAAATTTTATGTATTACAATCCCCAATATCATTTAGTCAAGTTTATTACCTCTTCAACCTTTGTTTTTTTCACAAACATGTTATCTTTTGTCCTTGCTTCTCCTTAGCCATTAGGAATGAACTAGTTGTAGCTTTAGTAGATATCGATCGATCTAGTTGAGCTTCACTCCTGCACATTAAACTAAATTACAAGAAGGCCAAGAAGATTTTTTTTCGAAAAATAATTGATTTGGTAACGAAAATATTATTAATATCAGAGAATATTTTGAAGGATGAAAACCTAACCTAATAATACTGTTGGCTCTGTACCCTAGCTCAAGAGAGAGAAATAGAGTGTTGTCGCACAATGACGGAGAATGCAATGGCCACGACGAACAACGGCGAGAGGCAATGACACTGGTAGAGGAGTCGAACGCAGGGGGATGAGAACAGGGGTCGAAGATAGAGGATACGAGAGATGGTGATGGAGATAGATGAAGGAGTGAAAGACGAAAGGGATATGATAGTGGTAGTGAACGGCGGTGAACAGCGTGATGGCAGAATGAGGGTGTTCCTCTTTAAGTGTGAGCCTATTTTGTTTGAGAGTGAAGATGCGTGCTCAGAAAGAGAAAAGAAGGAAGAGTGTTTTTTTATTTATTTTATATTAGTTTTAATTAATAAAATATAATATTTAACTATGGTTAATTATGTATGGTTAATGGTATATATATATTAGTATTTGTATAAAAATAATATTGAATATACCTTTAAAATACTTTAAATTTTAATTTTTTTAAATTATTTAGCTTTTAGCTGGGATTAATAACGTCAGTTGTCTATATTATATTGGTCTACATAAATAGAGTATGAATTCTCTCACAAATATTGGGGTATGAGAGCAATCACCTATTGAATATCTTGCTAATCCTCATTATGTAAGTGTTAATATTTTTTTAGCAATTTTTTTTGTTTCTATGTTTGGTGTTAGTATGAAAATGCATATGAATTTAAAAAATAATATCCATGTTGTTAACAATGTTAATACATATGTGTTTATAAATATTTTGGAATTAATGTATGTTGTTAATACACATTAGTTTAAATATATTATGCAAATAATGTAAATGTAAACATTCTTAATTATATACGTTAATTTATATTATATAAATGATATATAACAATATAAAGTAGGTAGTGCACTTGGTGATAATTATTATAGTGAGTTATTATGAGTATGTATTGGTGCGTATAACGGTTAAAATTCATATTATACAGATTAACTAATATTTTAATTTGTGGTCCTTTTGAGTACAAAGAAAGCACCATGTAAAAACTATTTTTGATAGACATTTTATGAGCGGATATTTTATACGCTTTTTGGCATTGTTTTTAGGTAGTGTTTAGTATTATTTAGTTAGTTTTTAGTATATAATCATTAGTTTTTATACAAAAATCACATTTCTGAAATTTATTATGAGTTTGTGTATTTTTTTGTGATTTCAGGTATTTTCTAGCTGAAATTGAGGGACCTGAGCAAAAATCTTATTCAGAGGCTGAAAAAGGACTGCAGATGCTGTTGGATTCTGACCTCCCTGCATTCGAAATGGACTTTCTAGAGCTATAGAAGCCCAATTGGAGCGCTCTTAAATGCGTTGAAAAGTAGACATCTTGGGCTTTCCAGCAATGTATAATAGTTCATACTTTACCCGAGATTTGATGGCCCAAACTGGCGTTCCAAGTCAGCATAAAAATTCTGGCGTAAAACGCCCAAACTGGCACCAGAGCTGGCGTTTAACTCCAAGAAAAGCCTATGCACGTGAAAGTTTCAATGCTCAGCCCAAGCACACACCAAGTGGGCCCCAAAAGTGGATTTCTATATCATTTACTTATTTCTGTAAACCCTAGGTTACTAGTTCTCTATAAATAGGACCTTTTTCTATTGTATTATGATCCTTTGATGATCCTTTGATAATATTTTGATCATCTTTGATCTTGGGATCAGGTCTTTTTGTTTCATGTTATTGGGAGGCATGGCCGAGACCTTGTTCTTATGTATTTTCAACGGTGGAGTTTCTACACATCATAGATTAAGGTGTGGAGCTCTGCTATTCCTCATGAATTAATGCAATTACTACTATTTTCTATTTAATTCAAGCTTATTCTTGTTCTAAAATATTCACTCGTACTTCAACCTGATGGATGTGATGATCCATGACACTCATTATCATCCTCCCCTATGAACGTGTGCCTAACAACCACCTTC
Organism: Arachis stenosperma; assembly: GCF_014773155.1. NCBI lineage: Eukaryota > Viridiplantae > Streptophyta > Magnoliopsida > Fabales > Fabaceae > Arachis > Arachis stenosperma. Next base: position 27,654,240 of record NC_080377.1, read on the forward strand.
GTTCTATCGGCGAGAGCTTGAGTGTGTATCTCTTGGCCTCCTGGTCCACGACGCATGGTTGCCTCTCCTGACAACAGAGTTTCCATTCCGTGCAATCAAAGTCTTTATGGTATAAGCTAGAATCAAATGGGCAGCATTCTTGAGATCCGGAAAGTCTAAACCTTGTCTGTAGTATTCCGAGTAGGATCTGGGATGGGATGACTGTGACGCGCTTCAAACTCGTGACTGTGGGGTGCAGTGACAGTGCGCAAAAGGATCAATGGATCTTATTTCGACACGATCGAGAACTGACAGCTGATTAGCCATGCAGGAAACCGTAGAGGACCATTTTCACTGAGAGGATGGATGGTAGTCATTGACAACGGTGATCCACCTACATACAGCTTGCCATGGAAAGGAGTATGAATGATTGGATGAAGGCAATAGGAAAGCAAAGGCTCAGAGGGAACAAAGCATCTTCATACACTTATCTGAAATTTCCACCAATGAATTGCATAAGTATTTCTATCCTGTTTTATGTTCTATTTCGTTCTTTTAATTATCAAAACCCCATAACTATTTGAATCTGTCTGACTGAGATTTACAAGATGATGACATAGCTTGCTTCAAGCCGACAATCTCCGTGGGATCGACCCTTACTCACGTAAGGTTTTACTTGGACGACCCAGTGCACTTGCTGGTCAGCTGCACGAAGTTATGTATCACGATTTCATGTACCAACATTATCAGTTTTTTTCCTACGTCTCTCAAGCAACATGATTTTTACGCATCAAGTCAATTTGATTTCTCAAAGTCTGTCTGGAATGCAAAATGCACCTGGCAGTACTAAGGATGCTTCATCTGAGGAAGAAGCTTATGATCCTGAGAACCCTTCAATGGAAGAGGTGAATTACATGGGAGAACCCTATGGAAACACCTATAATTCTTCATGGAGAAATCATCCAAATTTCTCATGGAAGAATCAAGAGAGACCTCAACAAGGTTTCAATAACAATAATGGTGGAAGAAACAGGTTTAGCAATAACAAGCCTTTTTCCATCATCTTCTCAGCAACAGACAGAGAATGCTAAGCAGAACCCCTCTGACTTAGCAACAATGGTCTCTGATCTAATCAAAACCACTCAAAGTTTCATGACTGAAACAAGGTCCTCCATCAGAAATTTGGAAGGACAAGTGGGTCAGCTGAGCAAGAAAGTTACTGAACTCCCTCCTAGTACTCTCCCAAGTAATACAGAAGAAAATTGATGAGCGGATAATTTGTATACTTTTTGGCATTGTTTTTAGTATGTTTTTGATATGATATAGTTAGTTTTTAGTATATTTTTATTAGTTTTTAATTAAAATTCACTTTTCTGGACTTTACTATGAGTTTGTGTGTTTTTCTGTGATTTCAGGTATTTTCTGGCTGAAATTGAGGGACCTGAGCAAAAATCTGATCCAGAGACTCAAAAGGACTGCAGATGCTGTTGGATTCTGACCTCCCTGCATTCGAAGCGGATTTTCTGGAGCTACAGAAGCCCAATTGGCGCGCTCTCAACGGCGTTGGAAAGTAGACATCCTGGGCTTTCCAGCAATATATAATAGTCCATACTTTGCCCAAGATTTGATGGCCCAAACCGGCGTTCAAAGTCACCTCAAGAAATCCCAGCGTTAAACGCTGGAACTGGCACCCAAATGGGAGTTAAACGCCCAAACTGGCACCAAAGCTGGCGTTTAACTCCAAGAAGAGTCTCTACACGAAATTGCTTCATTGCTCAGCCCAAGCACACACCAAGTGGGCCCGGAAGAGGATTTTTATGTCATTTACTCATTTCTGTACACCCTAGGCTACTAGTTTCTTATAAGTAGGACCTTTTACTATTGTATGAGAGAGAATCTTTTGATCATGTTTTTATGATTGAACCCTCTTTGGGAGGCTGGCCATTCGGCCATGCCTAGACCTTATGCTTATGTATTTTCAACGGTGGAGTTTCTACACACCATAAATTAAGGTGTGGAGCTCTGCTGTACCTCGAGTATTAATGCAATTACTATTGTTCTTCCATTCAAATTCCGCTTGTTCTTTATCCAAGATATCACTTGTTCTTCAACATGATGAAGGTGATGATTGACGCCCATCACCATTCTCACCCATGAACAAGGTGACTGACAACCATTCTTGTTCTACAAGCATCTGAGGCTTAGTGAATATCTCTTGGATTCCTAATTGCACGATGCATGGTTGATCGCCTGACAACCGAGTGCTCGCCTGACAAACGAGCCAACCATTCCGTGAGATCAGAGTCTTCGTGGTATAGGCAAGAACTGATGGCAGCATTCAAGAGAATCTGGAAGGTCTAACCTTGTCTGTGGTATTCTGAGTAGGATTCAATGATTGAATGACTGTGACGTGCTTCAAACCTGTAACCTACTGGGCGTTAGTGACAGACGCAAAAGAGTTATTCTATTCCGGTAGGGGAGGGAACCAAACCGGTGATTGGCAGCACTGTGACAGAGTGTGTGCATTAGCTTTCACTGCGAGGATGGGAGGTAGCTGCTGACAACAGTGAGACCCTATACGAGCTTGCCATGGAAAGGAGTAAGAAGAGTTGGATGAAGACAGTAGGAAAGCAGAGAGACGGAAGGGAAGGCATCTTCATGCGCTTATCTGAAGTTCCTACCAATGAATTACATAAGTATCACTATCTTTATCTTTTATGTTACTTTCGTTCATCACCATATATATCTGAGTTTGCCTGACTAAGATTTACAAGATGACCATAGCTTGCTTCAATACTAACAATCTCCGTGGGATCGACCCTTACTCACGTAAGGTTTATTACTTGGACGACCCAGTGCACTTGCTGGTTAGTTGTGCGAAGTTGTGTAATGCCATGGTATTGAGCGCACCAAGTTTTTGGAGCCATTACCAGGGATTATGAGAGTTGTGAAAAAGTATAGTTCACAATTTCGCGCACCAAGTTTTTGGCGCCGTTGCCGGGGATTGTTCTAGTTTTGAGCAAGCCTTTGGTAACATCAGTGCCAAGATCCGGCAACAACATCAAATTTTTGGTGTTATTGCCCGGGATTGTTCAGGCTGGACAATTGACGGTTCATCTTGTTGCTTAGATTAGGTATTTTTTTTTTCGAAATTCTTGAAGATGAATTCTAGAGTTTCATGATGATTTGTTGAAATCTGGCTGGCTGAGAAGCCATGTCTAATCTGATTGGACCGAGGTTTCAACTTATCACCACAAGAGCTTGTTGATTTCGTATCAATCTTGCTTTTGGAGCAGTGATTTGCTAAGGCTTGGCTGACCTTTGGTCATGTCTAGTGTTTTGGACCGAAGCTTTCTTTGGAAGCTTGGCTGGCTGTGAAGCCATGTCTAATTCCTGGACCGGAGTCTTAGACTAGCATTGCACTGATTCCTGGAATTCTCATTAAGAATTTTGATACCTTCTTTTTCCACTTAATTTTCGAAAAACACAAAAAAAAATTTAAAAAATTAAAAAATCATAAAATTCAAAAATATTTCTTGTTTGAGTCTAGTGTCTCATCCTAAGTTTAGTGTCAATTGCATGCATTCATATGTCTTAGTGATCTTCAAGATGTTCTTGATGATTCACTTGCTCTGATCTTTGAATTCTATTGACTTGAGTATTTTGTGTGTCTCATATGCATTTTCAGTAGTATACAAACTGCTAAGTTTGGTGTCTTGCATGCATTGTTATTTGATTCTTGTTGCATTTTAATTATTAAAAATCCAAAAATATTTTTAATTTGTGTCTTTTCAAGTCAATGATATAAGGGATTGAAGATTCAGAACACACTGCAGAGGAATTATACAGAAAAAGCTGAGCATTCAAAAATGCCCAGTGAAGAAGGCAGACTGGCGTTTAAACGCCAGCCAGGGCACCTGGTTGGGCGTTTAACGCCCAAAAAGGTAGCATTTTGGGCGTTAAACGCCAGAATGTATACCATTCTGGGCGTTTAACGCCAGGATGGTGCTAAGGGGAAGATTTTGTTTTCAAATCAATTTTTTTCAAGTTTTTCAAAATCAAATCTTTTTCAAATCATATCTTTTCAATCAAATGTTTTTAAAATCAATTTCTTTCCTTTTTCAAAGATACTTCCTAACAATTAATGATTTGATTGAACATCTCAAATTTGTTACCTTTTCTGTTGAGAAAGGTTTTATGTTTGAATCATATCTTTTCTTGTTAGGCAAGTCATTAATTTTTAAAATCATATCTTTTCAAATTGTTTTCAAATCATATCCTTTAAAATTGTTTTCAAATCATATCTTCTCAATCACATCTTTTCAAAACCATAACTTTTCAATTAAATCTTTTTAACCTCATCTTTTTCAAAATAGTTTTCAATCAAATCTTTTTAATTTCTAATTTCAAAATCTTTTTCAAAAATCACTTGATTTCTTTTTCACTTTTAATTTTCGAAAATTATCAATCAAATTTTCAAAATGTTTTCAAAATCTTTTAAATGAATTTTCGAAAATCCACTTCCCTCCTTCCCACATCCTTCTATTTATGGAGTACCACTCCTTCTAAATGCACAATTCGAACCTTATCTAATTAAAGTTCGAATTCTTCTTCTCCTTCTTCTTTCCATTTCTCTTTTCCTCTGACATTTCAAGGAATCTCTATACTGTGACACAGAGGATTCCACATTTTCTTTTTCTCTTTTCTTTCATATGAGCAGGAGCAGAGACAAAGGCATTCTTGTTGAAGCTGATCCTGAACCCGAAAGGACCTTGAAAAGAAAGCTAAGAGAAGCCAAAGCACAACTCTCTTTAGAGGACCTGACCGAATTCTTCAAAGAAGAAGAACCCATGGCAGCCGAAAACAACAACAATGCCAACAATGCAAGGAAGGTGCTGGGTGACTTTACTGCACCTACTCCCGACTTCTATGGGAGAAGCATCTCTATCCCTGCCATTGGAGCAAACAACTTTGAGCTTAAGCCTCAATTAGTTTCTCTAATGCAACAGAATTGCAAGTTCCATGGACTTCCAATGGAAGATCCTCATCAGTTTTTAGCTGAATTCTTGCAAATCTGTGACACAGTCAAGACTAACGGGGTTAACCCTGAGGTCTACAGACTGATGCTATTCCCTTTTGCTGTAAGAGACAGAGCTAGAATATGGTTGGATTCTCAACCTAAAGAAAGCCTGGACTCTTGGGAAAAGCTAGTCAATGCCTTCTTGGCAAAGTTCTTTCCACCACAAAGATGGAGTAAGCTTAGAGTGGAAGTCCAAACCTTCAGACAGAAGGATGGAGAATCCCTCTATGAAGCTTGGGAAAGATACAAACAATTAATCAGAAGATGTCCTTCAGACATGCTTTCTGAATGGAGCATCATAAGTATTTTCTATGATGGTCTCTCTGAACTATCTAAGATGTCCTTGGATAGCTCTGCTGGAGGATCTCTTCATCTGAAGAAGACGCCTGCAGAAGCTCAAGAATTGATTGAAATGGTTGCAAATAACCAATTCATGTACACTTCTGAAAGGAATCCTGTGAACAATGGGACTAGTCAGAAGAGAGGAGTTCTTGAGATTGACACTCTGAATGCCATATTGGCTCAGAATAAAATATTGACTCAACAAGTCAATTTGATTTCTCAAAGTCTGTCTGGAATGCAAAATGCACCAAACAGTACTAAGGATGCTTCATCCGAGGAAGAAGCTTATGATCCTGAGAACCCTTCCATGGAAGAGGTGAATTACCTAGGAGAACCCTATGGAAATACCTACAATTCTTCATGGAGAAATCACCCAAATCTCTCATGGAAGAATCAAGAAAGACCTCAACAAGGTTTCAATAACAATAATGGTGGAAGAAACAGGTTTAGCAATGGCAAGCCTTTTCCATCATCTTCTCAGCAACAGACAGAGAGTTCTAAGCAGAATACTTCTGACTTAGCAACAATGGTCTCTGATCTAATAAAGACCACTCAAAGTTTCATGAATGAAACAAGGTCCTCCATCAGAAATTTGGAAGGACAAGTGGGTCAGCTGAGCAAGAAGGTTACTGAACTCCCTCCTAATACTCTCCCAAGTAATACAAAAGAAAATCCAAAAGGAGAGTGCAAGGCCATCAACATGGCCGAATATGGAGAGGAAAGAGAGGAAGAAGACGCCACTGAGAAAGACCCCAGTGGGCGTGCACCACTCTCCTCTGAGTTCCTCAATGAGGAACCTTGGGAATCTGAGGCTCAAAATGAGACCATAGAGATTCCATTGGACTTACTTCTGCCATTCATGAGCTCTGATGAGTATTCTTCCTCTGAAGAGGATGAGTATGTCACTGAGGAGCAAGTTGCTAAATACCTTGGAGCAATCATGAAACTAAATGACAAGTTATTTGGAAATGAGACTTGGGAGGATGAACCTCCCTTGCTCACCAAAGAACTGGATGACTTGTCTAGGCAGAAACTGCCTCAAAAGAGGCAGGATCCTGGGAAGTTTTCTATACCTTGTACCATAGGCACCATGACCTTCAAGAAGGCCTTGTGTGACTTAGGGTCAAGTGTGAACCTCATGCCCCTCTCTGTAATGGAGAAATTAGGGATCTTAGAGGTGCAAGCTGCAAGAATCTCATTAGAGATGGCAGACAACTCAAGAAAACAAGCCCATGGACTTGTAGAGGATGTTCTGGTTAAAGTTGAAGACCAGTACATTCCTACTGATTTCATAGTCCTAGAGACTGGGAAGTGCATGGATGAATCCATCATCCTTGGCAGACCCTTCCTAGCCACAGCAAAGGCTGTGATTGATGTTGACAGAGGAGAGTTAATCATTCAAGTGAATGAAAAATCCTTGGTATTTAAGGCCCAAGGATATCCCTCTGTCATCATGGAGAGGAAGCATGAAGAGCTTCTCTCAAAACAGAGCCAAGCAGAGCCCCCACAGTCAAACTCTAAGTTTGGTGTTGGGAGGCTACAACCAAACTCTAAGTTTGGTGTTGAAACCCCACATTCAAACTCTAAGTTTGGTGTTGGGAGGTTCCAACACGGTTCTGAGTATTTCTAAGGCTCCATGAGAGTCCTCTGTCAAGCTAATGACATTAAAGAAGCGCTTGTTGGGAGGCAACCCAATGTTTTATAATTAATTATTTTCTTTTGTTATTTTATCTTTTTTGTAGGTTGATGATCATAAGAAGTCACAAAAACAATGAAAAAAGCAAAAACAGAATGAAAAACAGGAAGAAAAACAGCACACCCTGGAGGAGAAGAAGCTGGCGTTCAAACGCCAGTAATGCTAGCTGTTGGGCGTTTAACGCCCAGTCTGGCACCATTCTGGGCGTTTAACGCCAGAAAGGGGCACCAGACTGGCGTTAAACGCCAGAAAAGGGCAAGAACCTGGCGTTAAACGCCAGGAATGGGCACCAGCCCGGCGTTTAACGCCAGAAATGGCTCAAAACGTGATTTTGAGCAACATTTGGTGTAGGGATGACTTTTCCTTGACCCCACAGGACCCCCACCAACCCCACCACCACCCTCTCTCTTCTTCCCCCATTCACCAATCACCTCAATACCTCTTCCCCAAAAACCCTTCACCTATCAAATCCCATCTTTCTCTTCACCACTCACATCCATCCTTCATAAAACCCCACCAACCTCACCCTTCAAATTCAAACCACTTTCCCTCCCAAACCCACCCATATTGGCCGAACACCATCTCCCCTCTTTCCTATAAATACCCTTCTTCACTCCTTCATTTTCACACAACCTAAACACCACTTTCCCCCTTCTTTGGCCGAATACAAAGCCATCCCTTTCTCCCTCATTTCTTCTTCTTCTACTCTCTTCTTTCTTCTTTTGCTCGAGGACGAGCAAACCTTTTAAGTTTGGTGTGGCAAAAGCGTTGCTTTTTCATTTTCCATAACCATTTATGGCATCCAAGGCCGGAGAAACCTCTAGAAAGAGGAAAGGGAAAGCAAAAGCTTCCACCTCCGAGTCATGGGAGATGGATAGATTCATCTCAAGGGTGCATCAAGACCACTTCTATGAAGTTGTGGCCTTGAAGAAGGTGATCCCCGAAGTCCCCTTTTCACTCAAAAAGAGTGAATATCCGGAGATCCGCCATGAGATCCGAAGAAGAGGTTGGGAAGTACTTACCAACCCCATTCAACAAGTCGGAATCTTGATGGTTCAAGAGTTCTATGCCAATGCATGGATCACAAAGAACCATGACCAAAGTGTGAACCCGAATCCAAAGAATTATCTCACTATGGTTCGGGGGAAATACTTGGATTTTAGTCCGGAGAGTGTGAGGGTGGCGTTCAACTTGCCTATGATGCAAGGAGATGAGCATCCTTACACTAGAAGGGTCAACTTTGATCAAAGGTTGGACCAAGTCCTCACAGTCATATGTGAAGAGGGCGCACAATGGAAGCAAGATTCAAGAGGAAAGCCGGTCCAATTGAGAAGGCATGACCTCAAGCCCGTGGCTAGAGGATGGTTAGAGTTCATACAACGCTCAATCATCCCCACTAGCAACCGGTCCGAAGTTACCATAGACCGGGCCATCATGATCCATAGTATCATGATTGGAGAAGAAATAGAGGTTCATGAGGTTATAGCCCAAGAACTCTATAAGGTGGCGGACAAGACCTCCACCTTGGCAAGGTTAGCCTTTCCTCATCTCATTTGTCACCTCTGTTATTCAGTTGGAGTTGACATAGAGGGAGACATTCCCATTGATGAGGACAAGCCCATCACCAAGAAAAGGATAGAGTACACAAGAGATCTCACTCATCATGAGATCCCTGAGATTCCTCAAGGGATGAATTTTCCTCCACAAAACTATTGGGAGCAACTGAACACCTCCCTAGGAGAACTAAGTTCCAACATGGGACAACTGAGGGTGGAGCATCAAGAACACTCCATCATCCTTCATGAAATTAGAGAAGATCAAAGAATCATGAGGGAGGAGCAACAAAGACAAGGAAGAGACATTGAGGAGCTCAAGCACTCCATAGGATCTTCAAGAGCAAGAAAGAGCCGCCATCACTAAGGTGGACCCGTTCTTTGATTTCCTTGTTATTGTTCTTCTGTTTTTCGAATTTTAATGCTTATGTTTATCCATGTTTGTGTCTTGTGATCATTAGTGTCTTAGTGTCTATGCCTTAAAGTTATGAATGTCCTATGAATCCATCACCTCTCTTAAATAAAAAACGTGCTTAATTGAAAAGGAAAGAATTGCATGAATTCTGAATTTTATAACAGTTTAATTATTTTGATGTGGTGGCAGTATTTTTGTTCTCTGAATGTATGCTTAAACAGTGCATATGTCTTTTGAATTTGTGGTTCATGAATGTTGGCTCTTGAAAGAATGATGAAAAAGGAGACATGTTACTGAGGATCTGAAAAATCAATAAAATGATTCTTGAAGCAAGAAAAAGCATTTCAAAAAAAAAACGAAAAAAAAAAAAGAGAAAGGAATAAGAGTTGTGATCCAAGGCAATAAGAGTGTGCTTAAGAACCCTGGACACCTCTAATTGGGGACTTTAGCAAAGCTGAGTCACAATCTGAAAAGGTTCACCCAATTATGTGTCTGTGGCATGTATGTATCCGGTGGTAATACTGGAAGACAGAGTGCTTTGGGCCACAGCCAAGACTCAATAAATAGCTATGTTCAAGAATCATCATACTTTACTAAGAGAATCATTAACACTATCTGGATTCTAAGTTCCTAAAGAAGCCAATCATTCTGAATTACAAGAGATAGAGTGAGATGCCAAAACTGTTTGGAGGCAAAAAGTTAAAAGCCCCGCTCATCTGATTAATACTGATCTTCACAGATGTTTTTGGAATTCATTGCATATTCTCTTCTTTTTATCTTATTTGATTTTCAGTTGCTTGAGGACAAGCAACAGTTTAAGTTTGGTGTTGTGATGAGCGGATAATTTGTATACTTTTTGGCATTGTTTTTAGTATGTTTTTGATATGATATAGTTAGTTTTTAGTATATTTTTATTAGTTTTTAATTAAAATTCACTTTTCTGGACTTTACTATGAGTTTGTGTGTTTTTCTGTGATTTCAGGTATTTTCTGGCTGAAATTGAGGGACCTGAGCAAAAATCTGATCCAGAGACTCAAAAGGACTGCAGATGCTGTTGGATTCTGACCTCCCTGCATTCGAAGCGGATTTTCTGGAGCTACAGAAGCCCAATTGGCGCGCTCTCAACGGCGTTGGAAAGTAGACATCCTGGGCTTTCCAGCAATATATAATAGTCCATACTTTGCCCAAGATTTGATGGCCCAAACCGGCGTTCAAAGTCACCTCAAGAAATCCCAGCGTTAAACGCTGGAACTGGCACCCAAATGGGAGTTAAACGCCCAAACTGGCACCAAAGCTGGCGTTTAACTCCAAGAAGAGTCTCTACACGAAATTGCTTCATTGCTCAGCCCAAGCACACACCAAGTGGGCCCGGAAGAGGATTTTTATGTCATTTACTCATTTCTGTACACCCTAGGCTACTAGTTTCTTATAAGTAGGACCTTTTACTATTGTATGAGAGAGAATCTTTTGATCATGTTTTTATGATTGAACCCTCTTTGGGAGGCTGGCCATTCGGCCATGCCTAGACCTTATGCTTATGTATTTTCAACAGTGGAGTTTCTACACACCATAGATTAAGGTGTGGAGCTCTGCTGTACCTCGAGTATTAATGCAATTACTATTGTTCTTCCATTCAAATTCCGCTTGTTCTTTATCCAAGATATCACTTGTTCTTCAACATGATGAAGGTGATGATTGACGCCCATCACCATTCTCACCCATGAACAAGGTGACTGACAACCATTCTTGTTCTACAAGCATCTGAGGCTTAGTGAATATCTCTTGGATTCCTGATTGCACGATGCATGGTTGATCGCCTGACAACCGAGTGCTCGCCTGACAAACGAGCCAACCATTCCGTGAGATCAGAGTCTTCGTGGTATAGGCAAGAACTGATGGCAGCATTCAAGAGAATCCGGAAGGTCTAACCTTGTCTGTGGTATTCTGAGTAGGATTCAATGATTGAATGACTGTGACGTGCTTCAAACCTGTAACCTACTGGGCGTTAGTGACAGACGCAAAAGAGTTATTCTATTCCGGTAGGGGAGGGAACCAAACCGGTGATTGGCAGCACTGTGACAGAGTGTGTGCATTAGCTTTCACTGCGAGGATGGGAGGTAGCTGCTGACAACAGTGAGACCCTATACGAGCTTGCCATGGAAAGGAGTAAGAAGAGTTGGATGAAGACAGTAGGAAAGCAGAGAGACGGAAGGGAAGGCATCTTCATGCGCTTATCTGAAGTTCCTACCAATGAATTACATAAGTATCACTATCTTTATCTTTTATGTTACTTTCGTTCATCACCATATATATCTGAGTTTGCCTGACTAAGATTTACAAGATGACCATAGCTTGCTTCAATACTAACAATCTCCGTGGGATCGACCCTTACTCACGTAAGGTTTATTACTTGGACGACCCAGTGCACTTGCTGGTTAGTTGTGCGAAGTTGTGTAATGCCATGGTATTGAGCGCACCAAGTTTTTGGAGCCATTACCAGGGATTATGAGAGTTGTGAAAAAGTATAGTTCACAATTTCGCGCACCAAAAATCCAAAAGGAGAGTGCAAAGCCATAACCATGGCCGAATATGGAGAGGAAAGAGAGGAGGTGGACGCCACTGAGGAAGACCTCAATGGGCGTGCACTGGCCTCCAGTGAGTTCCCCAATGAGGAACCATGGGAATCTGAGGCTCAAAATGAGACCATAGAGATTCCGTTGGACTTACTTCTGCCTTTCATGAGCTCTGATGAGTATTCTTCCTCTGAAGAGGATGAGTATGTCACTGAAGAGCAAGTTGCTAAATACCTTGGAGCAATCATGAAGCTAAATGACAAGTTATTTGGAAATGAGACTTGGGAAGATGAACCTTCCTTGCTCACCAAAGAACTGGATGACTTGTCTAGGCAGAAATTACCTCAAAAGAGACAAGATCCTGGGAAGTTTTCCATACCTTGTACCATAGGCACCATGACCTTCAAAAAGGCCCTGTGTGACTTAGGGTCAAGTGTAAACCTCATGCCTCTCTCTGTAATGGAGAAGCTAGGGATCTTTGAGGTACAAGCTGCAAGAATCTCATTGGAGATGGCAGACAACTCAAGAAAACAAGCTCATGGACTTGTAGAGAATGTTTTGGTAAAAGTTGAAGACCATTACATCCCTACTGATTTCATAGTCCTAAAGACTGGGAAGTGCATGGATGAATCCATCATCCTTGGCAGACCCTTCCTAGCCACAGCAAAGGCTGTGATTGATGTTGATAGAGGTGAACTGATCATTCAAGTGAATGAAAAATCCTTGGTGTTTAAGGCTCAAGGATATCCCTCTGTCACCATGGAGAGGAAGCTTGAAGAGCTTCCCTCAAATCAGAGACAAATAGAGCCCCACAGTCAAACTCTAAGTTTGGTGTTGGGAGGCCACAACCAAACTCTAAGTTTGGTGTTGAACCCCCACATTCAAACTCTAAGTTTGGTGTTGGGAGGTTCCCACATTGCTCTGAGTATCTGTGAGGCTCCATGAGAGCCCTCTATCAAGCTACTGACACTAAAGAAGCGCTTGTTGGGAGGCAACCCAATGATTATATTTTATCTATTTCCCTTTGTTATTTTTTTTTTTTTTTGTAGGTTGATGATCATAAGAAGTCACAAAATCCATTGAAAAAGCAAAAACAAAATGAAAAACAGGAAGAAAAACAGCACACCCTGGAGGAAGATGTTGTTGGCGTTTAAACGCCAGTGAGGTTAGCTGTTGGGCGTTTAACGCCCAGTCTGGCACCATTCTGGGCGTTTAACGCCAGAAAGGGGCACCAGACTGGCGTTAAACGCCAGAAAAGGGCAAGAACCTGGCGTTAAACGCCAGGAATGGGCACCAGCCCGGCGTTTAACGCCAGAAATGGCTCAAAACGTGATTTTGAGCAACATTTGGTGTAGGGATGACTTTTCCTTGACCCCACAGGACCCCCACCAACCCCACCACCACCCTCTCTCTTCTTCCCCCATTCACCAATCACCTCAATACCTCTTCCCCAAAAACCCTTCACCTATCAAATCCCATCTTTCTCTTCACCACTCACATCCATCCTTCATAAAACCCCACCAACCTCACCCTTCAAATTCAAACCACTTTCCCTCCCAAACCCACCCATATTGGCCGAACACCATCTCCCCTCTTTCCTATAAATACCCTTCTTCACTCCTTCATTTTCACACAACCTAAACACCACTTTCCCCCTTCTTTGGCCGAATACAAAGCCATCCCTTTCTCCCTCATTTCTTCTTCTTCTACTCTCTTCTTTCTTCTTTTGCTCGAGGACGAGCAAACCTTTTAAGTTTGGTGTGGCAAAAGCGTTGCTTTTTCATTTTCCATAACCATTTATGGCATCCAAGGCCGGAGAAACCTCTAGAAAGAGGAAAGGGAAAGCAAAAGCTTCCACCTCCGAGTCATGGGAGATGGATAGATTCATCTCAAGGGTGCATCAAGACCACTTCTATGAAGTTGTGGCCTTGAAGAAGGTGATCCCCGAGGTCCCCTTTTCACTCAAAAAGAGTGAATATCCGGAGATCCGCCATGAGATCCGAAGAAGAGGTTGGGAAGTACTTACCAACCCCATTCAACAAGTCGGAATCTTGATGGTTCAAGAGTTCTATGCCAATGCATGGATCACCAAGAACCATGATCAAAGTGTGAACCTGGATCCAAAGAATTATCTTACTATGGTTCGGGGGAATTACTTGGATTTTAGTCCGGAAAGTGTAAGGTTGGCATTCAATTTGCCCATGATGCAAGGAGATGAACATCCTTACACTAGAAGGGTCAACTTTGATCAAAGGTTGGACCAAGTCCTCACAGTCATATGTGAAGAGGGCGCACAATGGAAGAGAGATTCAAGAGGGAAGCCGGTTCAATTGAGAAGGCATGACCTCAAACCCGTGGCTAGAGGATGGTTGGAGTTTATCCAACGCTCAATCATTCCCACTAGCAACCGGTCCGAAGTTACTCTAGACCGGGCCATCATGATTCATAGCATCATGATTGGAGAAGAAGTGGAAGTTCATGAGGTTATAGCCCAAGAACTCTATAAAGTGGCAGACAAGTCTTCCACCTTGGCAAGGCTAGCCTTTCCTCATCTCATTTGTCACCTCTGTTATTCAGTTGGAGTTGACATAGAAGGAGACACCCCCATTGATGAGGACAAGCCCATCACCAAGAAAAGGATGGAGCACACAAGAGACCCCTCTTATCAAGAGATCCCTGAGATGCCCCAAGGGATGCACTTTCCTCCACAAAACTATTGGGAGCAACTGAACACCTCCCTAGGAGAATTGAGTTCCAACATGGGACAACTAAGGGTGGAGCATCAAGAACACTCCATTCTCCTCCATGAAATTAGAGAAGATCAAAGAATCATGAGGGAGGAGCAACAAAGACAAGGAAGAGACATTGAGGAGCTCAAGCACTCCATAGGATCTTCAAGAGGAAGAAAGAGCCGCCATCACTAAGGTGGACCCGTTCTTTAATTTCCTTGTTCTTTATTCTTCTGTTTTTCGAATTTTAGTGTTTATGTTTATCCATGTTTGTGTCTTGTGATCATTAGTGTCTTAGTGTCTATGCCTTAGAGTTATGAATGTCCTATGAATCCATCACCTTTCTTGAATAAAACGTGCTTAATTGAAAAGGAAAGAATTGCATGAATTTTGAATTTTATAGCAGTTTAATTATTTTGATGTGGTGGCATTACTTTTGTTCTCTGAATGTATGCATGAACAGTGCATATGTATCTTGAATTTGTGGTTCATGAAGGTTGGCTCTTGAAAGAATGATGAAAAAGGAGACATGTTACTGAGGATCTGAAAAATCATAAAAATGATTCTTGAAGCAAGAAAAAGCAGTGAATACAAAAAAAAAAAAGAAGCGAAAAAAAAAAGAAAAACCGAAAAAAAAAAGAGAAAAAGAAAGAAAAAGAAAGAAATAAAGTTGTGATCCAAGGCAAAAAGAGTGTGCTTAAGAACCCTGGACACCTCTAATTGGGGACTTTAGCAAAGCTGAGTCACAATCTGAAAAGGTTCACCCAATTTTGTGTCTGTGGCATGTATGTATCCGGTGGTAATACTGGAAGACAAAGTGCTTTGGGCCACGGCCAAGACTCATAAAGTAGCTGTGTTCAAGAATCATCATACTTAACTAGGAGAATCAATAACACTATCTGGATTCTGAGTTCCTAAAGAAGCCAACCATTCTGAATTTCAAAGGATAGAGTGAGATGCCAAAACTGTTCAGAGGCAAAAAGCTAAAAGCCCCGCTCATCTAATCAATACTGATCTTCATAGATGTTTTTGGAATTCATTGCATATTCTCTTCTTTTTATCTTATTTGATTTTCAGTTGCTTGAGGACAAGCAAAAATTTAAGTTTGGTGTTGTGATGAGCGGATAATTTATACACTTTTTGGCATTGTTTTTAGTATGTTTTTGGTAGTTTTAGTTGAGTTCTTAGTATATTTTTATTAGTTTTTAGTTAAAATTCACTTTTCTGGACTTTACTATGAGTTTGTGTGTTTTTCTGTGATTTCAGGTATTTTCTGGCTGAAATTGAGGGACCTGAGCAAAAATCTGATTCAGAGACTCAAAAGGACTGCAGATGCTGTTGGATTCTGACCTCCCTGCACTCGAAGTGGATTTTCTGGAGCTACAGAAGCCCAATTGGCGCGCTCTCAACGGCGTTAGAAAGTAGACATCCTGGGCTTTCCAGCAATATATGATAGTCCATACTTTGCCCAAGATTTGATGGCCCAAACCGGCGTTCAAAGTCACCTCAAGAAATCCCAGCGTTAAACGCTGGAACTGGCACCCAAATGGGAGTTAAACGCCCAAACTGGCATAAAAGCTGGCGTTTAACTCCAAGAAGAGTCTCTACATGAAATTGCTTCATTGCTCAGCCCAAGCACACACCAAGTGGGCCCGGAAGTAGATTTTTATGTCATTTACTCATCTCTGTACACCCTAGGCTACTAGTTATCTATAAGTAGGACCTTTTACTATTGTATTAGTAGACTTTGGTAGCCATCTTCGTTTTATGCTATCTTAGATCATTGGGAGGCTGGCCATTCGGCCATGCCTAGACCTTATGCTTATGTATTTTCAACGGTGGAGTTTCTACACACCATAGATTAAGGTGTGGAGCTCTGCTGTACCTCGAGTATTAATGCAATTACTATTGTTCTTCCATTCAATTCCGCTTGTTCTTTGTCCAAGATATCACTTGTTCTTCAACTTGATGAATGTGATGATCCGTGACACTCATCATCATTCTCACTCATGAACAAGGTGACTGACAACCACTCTTGTTCTACAAGCAATCAAAGCTCCAGTGAATATCTCTTGGATTCCTGATAACACGATGCATGGTTGATCGCCTGACAACCGAGTGCTCGCCTGACAAACGAGCCAGCCATTCCGTGAGATCAGAGTCTTCGTGGTATAGGCGAGAACTGATGACGGCATTCAAGAGAATCCGGAAGGTCTAACCTTGTCTGTGGTATTCTGAGTAGGATTCAATGACTGAATGACTGTGACGTGCTTCAAACTCCTGAGGGCGGGGCGTTAGTGACAGACGCAAAAGAATCACTGGATTCTATTCCGGCCTGATTGAGAACCGACAGATGGATAGCCGTGCCATGACAGGGTGCGTTGAATATTTCCAATGAGAGGATGGGAGGTAGCCACTGACAACGGTGAAACCCTTGCATAAGCTTGCCATGGAAAGGAGTAAGAAGGATTGGATGAAGACAGTAGGAAAGCAGAGAGACGGAAGGGAAGGCATCTTCATGCGCTTATCTGAAGTTCCTACCAATGAATTACATAAGTATCTCTATCTCTATCTTTTATGTTATTTTCGTTCATCACCATATACATTTGAGTCTGCCTGACTAAGATTTGCAAGATGACCATAGCTTGCTTCATAGCAACAATCTCCGTGGGATCGACCCTTACTCACGTAAGGTATTACTTGGACGACCCAGTGCACTTGCTGGTTAGTTGTGCGAAGTTGTGTAATGCCATGGAATTGAACTACCAAGTTTTTGGAGTTCATGACCGGGGATTATGAGAGTTGTGAAAAGTATTGTTCACAATATCGCGCACCAACAGCGCGGTTGAAGAACTAGTGAAAGAAGACAACAAGGGGGATTTTGTGCTTAAAGGTGAAAGAATAGTTGAAAGGAGTTGTCATGGAAAGAAAAACATCGAGGATGAGTACGATTTTATACTTAAACAACTGGACAAAGCAGCAATTATTAAAAAGGAAGAAGTGGTTGCAGACTTAAGAGATGTTGTACCTCCATTGGAAAGTCCAGTCACAGAGCCTCCTTCCACGGTGTTTGATGTTGATGTTGAGAAGAGCGTACAACCTCCAAGGCAGATCATGGTTGAAGATTTTGTAGAGGTTGATCAAGAGGTAGAAGATGTCAAAGAAGAGCACAAGGGAGTGGAGCTTGAAATTACCTTGCCAAAGTTGTTGGAAACCCCTCCCCCTAAGTTGCTATCATCCTTCACAATATTCAAGTGAGTAAAATTCATATTCCTTAGCTTTCTAATTCCACTTGAATATGGGCTACTGGAGACGGATGGTCAACTTAGAGCTCTTTGTAACATTAAGAGTAAGAGGAAGATGGTCAGTGGTACGAATTGTCCTGCAAGGTTCATTATAGTTGAAAGCTTCAAACGCAATGGTTGGTGTAGAGCTCAATTGAATGGGTCTAGGAAGCTGTTTGGTAGCTGCAGTGAGAATTCAAATTACTTGTCACCTGGCTGGAAAAATACAGATCCTAACAAAAATGGGTGTAAAAGCAAGGTTTGGGATCCTGGCATCTGCTCTGACATTTGTCACCTCGGGAGCCTCAGAATCTGTTTGAAGCTTCTTAAGGGCTTTACATGCCTAGTTTGGGACCCCGGAGGCTACTGGAAGTACAAACATTGGTGGGGATTCCTGGATCAGTACAAGCATAAACCACCATAACAGGAAGCTCACCAATTGTCCAACTTAAAGACTTTAACTAAAAGTGCTAGGTGGGAGACAACCCACCATGGTATGATCGTTCCTTTTGCAATTTTAATTTTATTCAGTTTTATTTATTTTTGAGTTTTATTTTATTTTATTGAACCTGGAATCATGCATAGCATTCACATTAAGCATTGCATTCTGCATACTGCATTAAAAAAAAGATGCCACGTGACGCGACCGCATCAGCGACGCGTCCACGTCGCAAGCAGAGGGGAGAAAATAAAAATGAACAGAGAGTCACGCTGGATCGTGGCTGGAGGCGTGCCAGTGGCACAAATCGACCCACGCGACCGCGTCGCTGACGCGTCCGCGTCACATGGGCATAATGGCCTCCGACGCGACCGCGTGCCCTGATTTTCGACGTCAAAAAGGTGCATGGCCGAAAGTTGTGCTGGATTCGTGCTAGAAGCCCAAGCCCTCCCACACGATCGCGTGCCCCACGCGGCCGCATCATTTTCCAAAAATGGCCACCCACGCGATCGCGTCACCCCAGTTTTGGCAAATAAATTAATTTGAACAGAGAGTTGTGCTGGCGCGAGGCTGCACTCGCGCTAGAAGCATAACATGGGTCACGCGACCGCGTGACCGACGCGACCGCATCAATCAGTATCAGCGCAAGTCACGCGACCGCGTGCCCCACGCGTCCGCATCGCTTGCGCCGCACAACATATCCCAATTTGCCAAATATCTTATCTTTTCTTCCCTAATCCTAATTTTTCCTCCCTCCTTTCTTCCTTACTTCTTCTTCCCTTCTTTCCCTTCTCATTCTTCTTATTTTTCTTTTTATTTTATTTTAATTTATTTGCATATCTCATTCATTGCATTTTAAATTTGTGCATATTTTTATTTTCTTTTCTGAATTTTTTTATTTTTCCATTGGTGTTAAAAAAATCTTTTCTTATTCAGCTATTGCATCTTTTCTTGAATTTATTTTGGTAACTTGTTTTACACTGTTGAGCAATATTATTTAAGTTAATGTTAATCTTTTATGTTATTTGTATTAATTTTGCATTGACATGAATTTATATTGTCTTACACTCTCTTCCCCATTGTTGTACATTTTGTACTACTGGCATGCCATGGCTTCTATTGTTTTCTCACGTACATGTTGAAGCTTCCATGTAAATGAGACCCTTATTATCAGGCATTAACACCCATCTTTTAATTTCTATCTTTATTTTTGGGTTACTTTTCTTCCCTTTTTCTTTCAGGATGGCCACCAGGAAGAGAACCGGAAGACGATCACATGGAAGAGACAAACAAGTTCCTACGCACATTCCTTGATGAGAAAAGCGTCAGTTGAAGCAGCCCGTCCACCTGCACATCTCAGCATGCACCGATGACGGTGCAATCTTTAAGTGTGGGGAGGTCGATACCGACTTTCAGGGGTTAGTTACCTTCTTTTCAACACCAATACTCTATTTTCTTAATTTGTTAGTTGTTGCATTTACATGTTTGATTGCATATTTGTTTGATTTTTTGCATATTTTACCACTTGGTTAAAGTAATATTTTCTTTTTCAAGAAACCTTTTAAAAGTATTTCACTAATTTGAATAAAATTTTTGCTTACACTTGTTTAAAGAAATATTATATTGGAACATGGTTTAGAGCTCGAACACACATAACCTGTGAGATTTTTAAGCCTATTTGAATTGGTTGCATTTTTCAACCAATATTTTATTTTTGATGTGTGTATTTTTCTCTCTAAAATTGTGATCTTTGTCTTGCTTAATTCTATATTTCCATGGTTTGATGTATACATGCACTTATATGATTGAGGCCTTTGCTTCACTAAGCTTACATACCCATATGGCCTTACCTTTTATTATCCTTTGCAAACCAATTTGAGCCTATTTTACCCCTTTGTTCTTTACTTTAGCACATCATTAACTCTAAGCGGAAAACAATAATGTCCTTAATTTGAATCCTTGGTTAGCTTAGACTAGTGAAAGTGCTCATGAATTAAGTGTGGGGAAAAGTGGATTTGGAAACAATTGGTTTAAGAATTGGGTATTATATATCTTTATGAAAATGTGAAGAAAATGTTTAGAACATGATTCATGCATTCAATAATTTAATCATATGCATTGAGAAAAATAAAATATATATATAAATAAATAAAAAATAAAAAAATAAAAAAAGAGAGAAAAAGAAAAGAAAAAGAGCAAATAATAAAAAAGGGACAAAATGCCCCAAAATAAGTGGTGAAAGCAATGCATATGAGTTGTGCTTGAAATTAGAATGCATGAATATGTAGAAAACATGGTTAATGGACAGTTAGATGTGGTATTATGATTACATGGATTGTCTAAAGTTAGGTGGAAAGTTTAAGTTAATTAAGGATTCAGATTTTAGTCCACTTAGCCAAATGCAATCCTACCTTGACCCTAACCCCACTACAACCCTTAAAAGACCTCTTGATGTGTGTATTTGTGCATTAAATTTTTGTTGATTGTTAGATGAAGAGCAAGCCTTAGAAAGCAAGGATAGTGGAGAATTGAGAGACTCGAACCTTAAACACTTGAGTGATTAGAGTGTATACACTACCAGTGAGGGTTCGATGCTCAATTCCTTGTTCCCTGCTTTCATAAGCTATTTTCTTCTACAAGTCTATTTATGCTTCATTTTTATGATTTGAATTATTGAAATCCAGTTCATATTTGTTCTTGAAAGATTTGTTTATTTTTAACCAAGTAGGTAGAAACATCTTAGCATGTAGTTATTCATAGGTTGCATTGCATACTCTCTATCATTCCTCTTCATCTTTATAGTTTCTCTTGAGCTTAGCATGAGGACATGCTAATGTTTAAGTGTGGGGAGGTTGATAAACCACTATTTTATGGTTTATCTTGTGCTCAATTGAGTGGTTTTCATCAACTCTTTACCCACTTATTCATACTATTTGCATGGTTTTACATTTGCCTTCCTAATTATGTGCTTTGATTGAAAACATGCTTCTTTGGTCTTATATTTGCTAATATTAATCCTTTCTTATTACCATTAGATGTCTTGATATGTGTGTTAAGTGATTTCAGAGATTACAGGGTAGGAATGGCTCAGAGGATAGAAAGGAAGCATGCAAAAGTGGAAGGAATGCAAGAAGTTGGAGAAACTGCTAAGCTGTCCAGCCTGACCTCTTTGCACTCAAACGGCTATAACTTTAGCTACAGAGGTCCAAACTACGCGGTTCCAGTTGCGTTGGAAAGCTAACGTCTGGGGTTTCGATTTGATATATAATATGCTATAGTTTCCTTGACGCTAGGCGACGCGACCGCGTGATCCATGCGGCCGCGTCGCAGTGACGGAAATCCAGCGTGGTTGAATTCGAGACCAGCGAATTCTGGGCTGTTTCTGACCCAGTTCTCGGCCCAGAAAACACATATTAGATACTATAAAGTGGAGGAATGCATCCATTCATATTTAGGCTTTCATAATTCACTTTTTATAATTTAGATGTAGTTTTCAGAGAGAGAGAGAGGTTCTCTCCTCTCTCTTAGGATTAGGATTAGGATTAGAAATTAGGATTTTTAGAAACTAGGATTTAGGACTTCTCTTGGTTTTTAAGAGTGACTCTCAATCCCAGGTTCAATATTCCTTTTACTATTTAATTTCTCTTCTATTTTTGTTTACTCTGAAGCTTTTATTGTGTTTGATTGATGTTGCCCAATTGGCTGTTGATATTGTCCATGTTAGAATTGACATTTTTATTTAATATAATTTGAGGTATTTCAGTTTATGATTGTCCCTTTTTATTATCCCTAATCTGAAGATATTGTTATTCCAGTAGATTTAATTTCCTTCCTTTTGGTCTTGGTTAAGAAATCAGTAACTCAGGAGTTATCTTAGCTCAACATAATTGATAACTGTTATCTTTACTAATTGAACTGAACTTCAATAATCCCAACCTTTTCTTAGGAAATAAATAGGATTCGAAGGTCAATTAATTAGTCCCTTGACTTTCCTTTGCTTTAGCAAAGGTTGACTAAGTGGAATTAAGATTCAACTTTCATTATTATTGATAAGAATAACTAAGTCTGGATTTCCAATTTCTCGTACCTTGCCAAAGGATTTGTTTTACAGTATTTATTTATTTTAATTGTCATTTAAATTATTTGCCATACTTGTTCCTCATTCTCAAAACCCCAAATTTACAATCTCCATAACCAATAATAAGAACATACCTCCCTGCAATTCCTTGAGAAGACGACCCGAGGTTTAAATACTCGATTAACAATTTTTAAGGGGTTTGTTACTTGTAACAACCAAAACGTTTGTACGAAGGGATTTCTGTCGGTTTAGAGACTATATCTACAACGCGACTATATTTATGAACTTCTTTACTGGCAAAAATCCTAACGTCAAAGATGCTTAAGAAAGGGAAAAGATGGTTTTCAATGGCCTCAGGAAGAAATGAAGGCTCTGCACTACTATTTGTCACCTTGGTACTACTTTTCTATTGTTAGAGTTGTATAATTTTTGTGCCATCTTTGTAGTAGAAAAGAGTTGTGGAACTTCATATATAATTTTGTACGTATGTCTTAAGAATTTTGTTTATTTATTTCACTTCTAATTGCTAAATGTAGACCAAATTGCACACATCACAACATCACATCATATATAATAAAAACAAAATACATTAGTTCAATAATGCAGGACTACTGGGAGGTGCATAAAAAAAATACTATGCATTTCCACCAACACCGCCCAAGTTCGAACCAGCACGCTGGGGCATCAACTATGGCTATGACCTAGACTTCCACAAAGACTACAAATTTGAGGACTACGCATTTTTCGCGAGTCCATCTCATTTAAGTAATAGGTTGACTTGGGTCATCTTTTTGCCACTCGCTTTAGTTATGGATTAGGGATCATTCGTGGTTCGTCGTACGCATGCCATATCTCTAGGTTACCCAAGGGAATGAAATTCAACCCTATAAACTTTGTGAAGCTCTTCTATCTTGTATACATCGTGGACATATACTTGCCAATCAAAACGCTGGTTTGCACAACAAGCAAACATATGGTAACAAGGCAATTTCTCTACTTGATCGAAGTGCCCACACAAACAAACCTACTACGCGAGATTAACCATGAATATGACATTATTAGTATTGTCATATACCTCAAAGACCTCATTATGTTAGTTAAATCTGGTTACCGTTATGCTTCCTATCCAGTGCATATTTGCTTCCAACTGAGTAGTGACAAATTTTGAGAACATAAATCCTGCATGCCTGTGCTCATGAGCATTAGCGTTCTTCCGAGTAAAAAACCAATTTAATCAATAAAAAATTGACCTTAATAATGTTGTCACTGGAGGTTTCGTGCACCTTTCAACACTGAATTTATACATTCCACCAAGTTGGTCGTCATGTGTCCCCATCGATGACCATCATCAAATGCCAATACCTATTTCTGATGTCCAATGTCATCACATTACTAAGTTTATGCCTCACTTCTCTTGCGTAGCCTTTGGTGATGCACGTTGTACTCCTCTTGAGTCTTGGAATAGCCTACAAAATGTACAATACAATATTTGTAAAAACATGTTCAATTTAACCAAATATGAAATTAAATCAAACTGCAAATACCTCTATTAACAATAAGCTTATGCAAGTGTGGAGCCCTGAATCTCCTTACGAAGTTGGACGCAATGTGCCTGATGCAAAACATTTTCCATGCTCTTGGAGGTGACCACACACCGTTACTATGAGAAATTGCTGCCCTTATAGATTCATGGCAATCTGAAATCAGCCTCACACCATCTCGAGTTACAACATGCCTCCGTAAATTAGTCAAGAAAAAGTCCCATACAGCAGTGGTCTCGCTCTCAACGATGACAAAAGAAATGGGTATAATATTTTGATTTTCATCCTATGCCACTGCAACCAAAAAAGCTCCTTTGTATTTACCGTATAGATATGTGCCATCAACTTGTACCAATAGTTTGCAGTGTTTGAATGCTCTTAAACACGGGTAGAAACACCAAAATATCTGATGCAGTATCTTCACACCATCCCCCTCCTCTTGTCCATGATAGGCAGGGAGAGTCTCTACTTGAACAACTGCTCCTAACATTTTATCATACATTGTTGTGCACCATATCGGCAATGATTGATAACACACGCTTCCCAACCGCTAAAGATCTTTGCGATGGACTTTAGCTTAGCCAGCTATGCCTTGTGGTTACTGATCGTATAGTTGAATCTAGATTGAACTTTTGCAATTACAGAATGCACCTTTAAGGATGGGTCTTGACGAACTGATTTTCTATCGATAAAGAATTCACAAATAAGTTTGCGTTGTAAGTATAGCTTCTAAACCAACAGAAAATCCTTTCGTACAAAAGTTTGGTTGTCACAAGTAACAAAACCCAATAAAATTTATAACTGAAGTATTCAAACCTCAGGTCGTCTCTCAAGAAATTGCAGGGAGGTATGATTTATTATTGGTCAAAGAAAACAGTATAATTTTGGGTTTTTAAAATAAGGAACAAGTTATTTAAATGGCAAGGAAAATAAATTAATAATTATAAAATCTCTTGGCAAGGTATAAGAAATTGAAGTCCTATCCTAGTTATCCTTATCAGGTGTGATGAGAATTGGACTTTGCTCCCACTTTAGTTAGCCCTTACTAAATAAAGAAAAGTCAAGCGGACTAATTAATTTGATCCTCAAGTCCTAGTCAACTTCTATGGAAAAACTAGAGTTATTGGAGTGTAAATTAATCAGCAAAGAATTCCAATTTCAATCAACAGCTGAGTTTGATAACTCAAGTGTTACTAATTACTCAACCAAAGCTAAGAGTGTAAAAAGATAAATTAAAATCATAAATATGAAATACATCAAATTGCAATAAATAGAAAATCAAATTAAACATGAGAATTCATAAATCAAGTAATAGAATAAATACAAATAGAAGAGAAACCAAAGTAAAGGAACATTGAACCTGGAATGAAGAATCATAGCCTAATCATAACAAAAATCCTAAATCCTAATCCTAATCCTAAATCCTAAGAGAGAGGAGAGAGCCTTTCTCTCTCTAAAACTACATCTAAACCTAAAATTATGAATTATGAATTATGAATGAATGATGATGCATGAATGGATTCCCCCACTTTATAGCCTCTAATATGTGTTTTCTGGGCAAAAAACTGGGCCAAAAACAGCCCAGAAATCGCTGATTGTAAATTTTGTCACGCTGGTTTTCGTCACTGCGACGCATCCACGTAGAGCACGCATTCGCGTCATCTAGCTCTACGGGCACTATAGTAAATTCTATATCATTTCGAAGCCCCGGACGTTAGCTTTCCAACGCGACTAGAACCACATCATTTGAATCTCTGTAGCTCAAGTTATGGCTGTTTGAGTGCGAAAAGGTCAGACTAGACAACTTAGCGATTTCTTCAAGTTCTTGTATTCCTTCCACTTTTGCATGCTTCCTTTCCATCCTCCGAGCCATTCCTGCCCTATAAACTCTGAAACCACTTAACACACATATCAAGGCATCGAATGATAATAAGAGATGATTAAAATACACAAATTAAAGACTCTAGGAAGCAAGTTTTCAATCATAGAACAAATTCTAGGAAGGAATTGTAAAACCATGCAAATAGTATGAATAAGTGTGCAAAGGCTTGATAAAAATCACTTAATTGAGCATAAGATAAACCATAAAATAGTGGTTTATCAACCTCCCCACACTTAAATATTAGCATGTCCTCATGCTAAGCTCAAGAGAAGCTATAAGAGTGAAGAGGAATGGTAGAGAGTATGAAATGCAACCTATCTATATGAATGCAACAACATGCAAAAATGATTCTACCTACTTGGTGAAAAAGTAAATAAATTCTTCAAGACAAACATAAATAAGATTCCACTAATTTAAATTACACAATAAAGTACAAGTAAACTTGCAAAAGAAAATAGCTCATGAAAGCAGGGAACAAGGAATCGAGCATCGAACCCTCACTGGAAGTGAATACACTCTAATCGCTCAGGTGTTTGAGGTTCGATTCTCTCAATTCTCTACTAATCTTGCTTTCTAAGGCTTGCTCTTCATCTAACAATCAACAAAAATTTAATGCACCAATACACAAATCAAGAGGTCTTTTAAGGGTTGTAATGGGGTTAGGGTCAAGGTAGAATTGTATTTGGTCAAGTAGACTAAAATCTGAATCCTTAATTAACCTAAACTTCTGATAAACCACTATTTTATGGTTTATCTTGTGCTCAATTGAGTGGATTTTATCAATCTTTCATACACTTATTCATATGATTTGCATGAGTTTACGTTTTCCTTCCTGAATTTGTGCTTTGATTGAAAACATGCTTCTTTGGACTATAAATTTGCTATGTTTAAATCTCTCTTATTACCATTCGATGCCTTGATATGTGTGTTAAGTGATTTCAGGGATTACAAGGTAGGAATGGCTTAGAGGATGAAAAGAAAGCATGCAAAACTGGAAGGAATACAAGAAACTGAAGGACTTGCTAAAGCTGTCCAGCCTGAGCTCTTGGTACTAAATCGACCATAACTTGAGCTAAAGAGGTCCAAATGACAAGGTTTCAGTTGCGTTGGAAAGCTAACATCTGGGGCTTCGTAACGATATATAATTTGCCATAGCTGCCTCGAAGTTAGGCAACGCGGACGCGTGGATGATGCGCACGTGTCGCATCTGCGAATTTCAATCCACACAAACGCGTGGACAACGCCTCCGCGTCACTTTGCCATGACCTGTACGAACCAGATTTCACAATCAGTTCTGAGCTGTTTTTGACTCAGTTTTCAGAGCAAAAAATACAGATTAGATGCTATAAAGTGAGGGAATGCATCCATTCAGGGAGGAGATTGATAATTCACTTTTCGTAATTTAGATGTAGTTTTTAGAGAGAGAGGTTTTCTCCTCTCTCTTAGGTTTTAAGAATTTGGATTTCTCTTAGTTTTAGGATTTAGGATTATTTCTTCTTCTCAATTTTTAGGTTCAATGTTCATTTTATTTATTTTCTCAATTTGGTTTATGAAATCTTTATGTTTATCTTAATTTTCTATTTAAATTTGAGGTATTTCAGTTATATGACTTTTATATTCTTGGTTCTGGTTGATTAATTGGTGACTCTTGAGTTGTCAAACTCATCGTGATTGATAATTGTTATTTTTGCTGATTGATTTAGATTCCTATAACTCTAGTCTTTCCTTAGGAGTTAACTAGGACTTTAGGTGTTAAATTGATTTATCTACTTGACTTACCTTCATAGTTAGAGGTTGACTTAGTGGGAGCAAAAAAATATAATTCTCATCACCATTGATAAGGATAACTAGGATAGGACTTCCAGTTTTCATACCTTGCCAAGAGTTTTATTAATTATTAATTTATTTTTCTTATCAATTAAATTACTTGTTCAAACCTTTTCAAAACCCCAAAATATACCTTTGCATAACCAATAATAAATTATACTTCCCTGCAATTCTTTGAGAAGACGACCCGAGGTTTAAATACTTCGGTTATCAATTTTATCAGGGGTTTGTTACTTGTGACAACCAAAACTTTTGTACGAAAAGATTTTCTGTTGGTTTAGAAGCTATACCTACAACGCGATTATATTTGTGAATTTCTTTACCGATAGGAGAACAGATCCTCAACTTCCCACCTAACTTAAGACAATCCATGTAATTACAATGCAAAACCTAACTGTCCATTAACCATGTTTTCCACATATTCATGCATCCTGATTTGAGTACAGTACATATGCATTGCTATCATCATTTACTTTGGAGCATTTTGTCCCTTTTTTATTATTTGCTTTTTTTTTCTTTTCTTTTTCTCTTTTTTATTTTATTTTATTTTATTTTATTTTATTTTTTTCTAATTTTCTCAATGCATATGATTAAATTATTGAATGCATGAATATGTCCTAAACATTTCTTTCACATTTTCATAAAGATATATAACACCCAATTTTTTAACCAAACGTTTCCAAACCCACTTTTCCCCCACACTTAATTTATGAGCACTCTCACTAGTCTAAGCTAACCAAGGATTCAAATTAAGGATATTATTATTTTTCGCTTAGAGTTAGTGATGAGTTAAAGTAAAGAACAAAGGGGTATAATAGGCTCAAAATTGGTTTGCAAGGGATAATGAAAGGGTAAGGCCATATGGGTATGTAAGCTTAGTAAAACAAAGGCCTCAATCATATAAGTGCATGCATACTTTAAACCATGGAAATATAGAATCAAGCAAGACAAAGATCACAATTTTAGAGAGAAAAACACACACTAAAAATAAAATATTAGTTGATAAAATGCAACCGATCAAGTAGGCTCAAAAATCTCACAGGTTTTGTGTGTTCGACCTCTAAACCATGTTCCAGAATAATATTTCTTCAAACAAGTTCAATAAAAATTTTAATTCAAATTAGTGAAGTGCTATAAAAAGTTTCTTGAAAAAGAAAATATTACTTCAATCAAGTAGTAACTAAATGCATAAAATCAAACAAACATGCAATCAAATATGCAAATATAACAATGAACAAACAAAGAAAATAGAATATTGGTGTTGAAAAGAAGGTAACTAACCCCTGGAAGTCGGTATCGACCTCCCCACACTTAAAGATTGCACTGTCCTCGGTGCATGCAGAGATGTACAAGTGGACGGGTGGTTCAGCAGCTAGTGCTCTTTTTGTTCCTTTCCTTGCTGATGGTTTGGGAGTAGCTTTCTCTTTTCCTTTCTTGGTTGGCATCCTAAAAAAGAAAAAAAATAAGTACATGTAAAGCTAAGGGTTCGAACAAGGGAGATGATAGTATAAGTGATAATCAATGCACGGTAAAGAGGGATGTCGTTAACACATGGTCATGACTTCATGTGAAAAGTTCATCAATGGAAATATAGCAAGTGCATGTAATGACAATTAAATGCAAGATGTTTATTGGCATGCTGGCAAAGGCATGAGTAGCATAGATCAAGCACTAAATGTCCAAGTTAGATTATCATCTCTTTCAAACTAACAATCTATTTGTATTGACAATTATATTTTAATTAATAAAATATAAAAGGGGTTTTATGAAAAATAGGCATTAAAGTAGTAGGATAACATAAAATTAGTGTATGATGCCACACGGGCTTTTTCACAAACACTTAGCATGCATGGTAAATAAGGTATTGAAAGTATTAAATTGAACATGCAAGCAACCCTATAAAAAGTAATATATAATTGTCAAATAATTCCTTAATAATCCACAAGCAAAATATAGAAATAATGACCCAAATAAATTTCTAACACCAATTAAAAGAAAAAGAAAGAAAAAGAAAACATAGATAATGAAAGTAAGAAGAAAAAGAAGAAGAAAACATAAAAATAAGAATAAGAATAGAAAAGTAAAGAGGGAAGAAGAAAAGAAAAACCTTGATAATGGTGGTGAAAAAGAGGAAGTAAAAAGTGAGAAAGAAGGAAGAAGGAAGAAGGGAGAAGAAAGAAATAAGAAGGGATAAGAAAAATTAGGATTTTGGGAAGAAAAGATAAGATATTTGGCTGATCTGGATAAGCTATGCGCCGCATGTGACGCGGTCGCATGGTGTGCGGTGTTTTCAAGTGATGCGAACGCGTGGGTCACGCAGTCGCGTGAGTTGATTTGTGCTATTGGCGCAAGAGCAGCCTTGCATTCGCGCAACTCTCTATTTGAAACTCATTTTGCCAAATTTTAGGGTGACGCGTTCGCGTGGTTGACGCGATTGCGTGAATGGCCATATTTTGAAAACGACGCGGACGCGTGGAGCACACGTTTGCATGGTAGAGCTTGTGCTTCTTGCATGATTCCAGCCCGACTCCCTCACAACTTGCTGCCATACACCCGTTTACGTCGATTTTATAGGGCCACGCATTCGCGTGGGTGACGCGGACGCGTGGGAGGCTCTTTTTCAGAATGACGCGGATGCGTTATTGACGCTGTCACGTGGGTATGGTTGTGCCTAAGGCACGCCTCCAGCCACACTCTCGCGTGACTTTCTGTTCAATTTTCTTTTCTTCCCAATGCACTTGTGACGCGGACGCGTCAGCGACGCTTACGCGTCGCGTGCGTGTTTTTTTTAATGCAAAAATGCAGAATGCAGATGCTTATACAAAATTTATGAATGACCACTAATAAAAATAAAAATAAAATAGAATAAAACTAAGAATAAAAAGGAAAGAATATACCATGGTGGTTTGTCTCCCACCTAGCACTTTTAGTTAAAGTACTTAAGTTGGACATTTGGTGAGTCCCTTGTTATGGTGGCTTGTGCTTGAACTCACCCAGGAATCTCCACCAATGTTTGTACTTCTAGTAACCTCCGAGGTCCCAGATTAGGCGCATAACACCTTCAAGCAAGTGGAAGCAAGTGACAAGGCCCCAAAAATATTGATTGCTAGAATGAATTCTGGGGTCCCAAACTTTGCTTTTGCACCCGTCTTCTTGTTGAGCAATATTGTTCCATCTGGGTGGCAAGCAGTCTGAATTCTCACTGAAGCGGCCAAACAACATCCTAGACCCATTCAATTGAGCTCTACACCAACCTTTGCGTTTAAACTTTGAGCACACAACCATGTTGAACCTTGCTTGATAACTCCAACCACTAACCATCTTCCTCTTACTCTTAATGCCACAAAGAGCTCTAAATTGACCATCAGTCTCTAGAAGCCCATATTTAAGTGTAAAAGTAAAGGTCAAGGATAAGAATTTTACCCACTTGAACGTTGTGTTGGACGATAATGGCTTTAGGAGAGGTGTTTCTAATGATCTTGCAAGCTCCACTCCCTTGTGCTCTTCTTTGACAACTTCCACCTCCTTGTAAGCTTCTTCAATTTCAACCTCTTCCTCTTGGTAGCTTTCTTTCAATTCAATCTCCTCTTCACTGCTTTCCAAGGGCATGGAAGGTTGTGCTTCTTCTTCTTGAATCTTCATCTCTTGATCAACCTCTTCCAAGTCTTTAACCATGACATGCCTTGGAGGTTGTTCAACATCAAATGCAACCGTCTTGGAAGGAGGCTTTATGACTTGACTTTCCCATGGAGGTTCAGCATCTCTCAAGTCTTCAACCACTTCTTCCTCTTCAATAATTACTGCTTTGTCCAATTGTTTTAATATAAAAACGTACTCATCCTTGACGATTTTCTTTCCATGACAACTCCTTTCAACTACTCCTTCATCTGCAAAGGTCTCTTCTACCTTCACCTTTAGTGCATCCTCTAGCTCCTTATGGAATATGGATTCGCGAAGATGATCCCTTCTCTCTTGTTCTATGTCAATAGCATCATTGGGATCATGTTGCTCTTGGATTGATGGATGTAGATGCTCTTCCATGGATGGTGGTGATGGGATGGAGAGATCATTATGTGGTTGAAAAGGAAGTGCACTAGAGCTTGAGGGTTGATTGTTGAAGGTATTCGGTGGTCCAATTCGGACGACGAGAGCTTGTATAACAGAGTTTAGATCGGTAAGTGCTTTCTCCATGGAGGTTTGGGGTGGATAGGAGGGTTCATTTATTGGGAGAAAGGGTTCATGGTAGGAAGGTGGTTCATCTTGATAATGATAAGGAGATGTTGTATATTGAGGTGATGGTTCATGAGAGTAATTTTGTTGGAATGGGGGTGGTTCTATATATGGTTCATTTGGCTCATAAGGTGGTTGGTATGGTGGATACGGGTTAGGGTCATATGGAGGTGAATAGTGGAAAGGGGCTTGTGAGTATGGTGGTCCAAAGTCATGCTGGGGAGGGGGTTCACAGGCATATGGTAGTGGTTGTTGATAATCAAAAGAGTGCTCACCATAGCCATTGCCTTGATATGCATCACAGAATGGTTGTTGATAATCCATTGGAGGTGGTTGTTGCCATGAGGGTTGATCAAATCCTTGTGGCTCCTCCTATCTTTGATTGTCCCAACCTTGATGCATGTTCTCATTGTAATCTCCTCTTCCTGCAACATAATTGTAACCAGACTCATAGCCAAAGGGGTGAGAGTTCATAGTAGTGAGAGAAAATAAAAAAAATTAATAAAAAAGAAAATATTTACAATAACCAATAATAAGGCACACGTTTGCAATTCCCCAGCAACAGCGCCATTTTGACGAACTGATTTTCTATCGGTAAAGAATTCACAAATAAGTTTGCGTTGTAAGTATAGCTTCTAAACCAACAGAAAATCCTTTCGTACAAAAGTTTGGTTGTCACAAGTAACAAAACCCAATAAAATTTATAACCGAAGTATTCAAACCTCGGGTCGTCTCTCAAGGAATTGCAGGGAGGTATGATTTATTATTGGTTAAAGAAAACAGTATAATTTTGGGTTTTTAAAATAAGGAACAGGTTATTTAAATGGCAAGGAAAATAAATTAATAATTATAAAATCTCTTGGCAAGGTATAAGAAATTGAAGTCCTATCCTAGTTATCCTTATCAGGTGTGATGAGAATTGGACTCTGCTCCCACTTTAGTTAGCCCTTACTAAATAAAGGAAAGTCAAGCGGACTAATTAATTTGATCCTCAAGTCCTAGTCAACTTCTATGGAGAGACTAGAGTTATTGGAGTATAAATTAATCAGCAAAGAATTCCAATTTCAATCAACAGCTGAGTTTGATAACTCAAGTGTTACTAATTACTCAACCAAAGCTAAGAGTGTAAAAAGCTAAATTAAAATTATAAATATGAAATACCTCAAATTGCAATAAATAGAAAATCAAATTAAACATGAGAATTCATAAATCAAGTAATAGAATAAATAAAAATAGAAGATAAACCAAAGTAAATGAACATTGAACCTGGAATGAAGAAATCATAGCCTAATCCTAATATAAATCCTAAATCCTAATCCTAATCCTAAATCCTAAGAGAGAGGAGAGAGCCTCTCTCTCTCTCTCTCTAAAACTATATCTAAACCTAAAATTATGAATTATGAATGAATGATGATGCATGAATAGATTCTCCCACTTTATAGCCTCTAATATGTGTTTTCTGGGCCGAAAACTGGGTTAAAAACAGCCCAGAAATCGCTGATTGCGAATTTTGTCACGCTGATTTTCGTCACTGCAACGCGTCCGCGTGAAGCACGCGTTCGCGTCGCCTAGCTGTACGGACACTATTGCAAATTATATATTATTTCGAAGCCCCGGACATTAGCTTTCTAACGCGACTGAAACCACATCATTTGGACCTCTGTAGCTCAAGTTATTATTGGTTGAGTGTGAAGAGGTCAGGCTGGACAGCTTAGCAATTTCTTCAAGTTCTTGTATTCCTTCCACTTTTGCATGCTTCCTTTCCATCCTCTGAGCCATTCATGTCCTATAAACTCTGAAATCACTTAACACACATATCAAGTCATCAAATGGTAATAAGAGATGATTAAAATACACAAATTAAAGACTCTAGGAAGCAAGTTTTCAATCATAGAACAAATTCTGGGAAAGAATTGTAAAACCATGCAAATAGTATGAATAAGTGTGCAAAGGCTTGATAAAAACCACTCAATTGAGCATAAGATAAACCATAAAATAGTGGTTTATCAAGTATGCTTCAACCAATAACTTTAAAACCTCTACAATCATGGTCGACTCCAACTTGGAATGATCTTGCAAAATCGATCCATTGGAACTTGTGTGTCGCTCATTATTTCTCTTGACCTCCCAACAACCTTTCTTTTGGATCAAACTAGCTCGGATAAGGCAATCACATCTTCTACCGTATGTCTTGCATTTAGCATATAAAGTTATAGGCTCAGACTCATACAAAAAATGTGTAACTCTTTATTACCAATATCATTGACTTATGAGAAGCAAATTCCTGTCCAAAAAAGAATTCACCATCTTCGACAATGGCACCTGCACTAAACAAGAGGTAATTATTTTTCTTGTCCAAAAGTATTGTAAAAATTAAAAGATATGACGACACCACATATATTCGGGTTTGCATACTCAGAAAATTTTGTTGCATGCATGACTTCAACATCTAGAGCACGCATAAATGATGGCACACCAAAAGTATGCTGAGTAGCACTTGCACTTATTGCATTTTGCATGAATGCATCCGCCGCTTCGTCCACATCTTCCTTGGGTTTGTCAACTACTTGGTAATTAGCTTCGAACTCCTCTTCACTGTGACTATTATTTTCATCCCAGCTTAATTCCCTCCCTTCATCCTGATTTGACTCATATTCAACCTCAGTCGCAACCATTTTCTCAAACTCAGCAAATAGCTCTATCACTAGCACATGAGCTCGAATATGATAATGAATCTAAAACATATATTGTATACTTGTTTCATCAATGATGGCTGGACATGGTTTTAAACTGTATTACCTCGCCAAATATTAACACGGGATTCCTATATAATATAATGCCCACCCTCTTCGAAATATTGCTTTCGCTGCTCTCACAAAAATCACTTTGTAGCGCCATAAACGTCATAGTGCATAGAATAACAAAAGAAAAATGGATATTTGTAGATAAAACTCATACCTTCTTGTACGTTTGATATAACCTCATTATTATGATACACTCACAAATTTATACTACCTTCTATTGATTGCCATACTCACCTAAAGAATCTTCAAAACTAACAACATTTTGATAAAGAACATACAAAAAAGGAGAAAAATTTGGACTCAGATCATATCACACTTCATATTGTATGAAAAGTGCTTTATTTATAGCTGAGTTAATTCTATAAAATTATATTTTCGCGTGCTACAAAAAATAAATGTAAAAAAAATTGGCCAATAAAAATTTTTTGTGATTTTCGCTTTCTCTATAAAAAAGATATTTTATAAGTTATTTTAATTTATTTTATTAATTTTCGCTACCCTTTCATACTTGTCCTTGAGGAAACAAAAATTAACTTGAACTCCATCGTGTATTATTTAGATCATCAACCTCTTTCCTGTTCTCCAAACACCCAGTTCCAGTAGAACAAAACAAACGATGTCGAATCAAGAGCATTCCTATTTTCATATACTCGAAAAAATAGTGGATAGAAAAATCCACGGTTAATTTAATTATGTCTTTCAAGCCGTACGTTGCTTTTATCGTTTCGAACCAAGTCGCAGAAGAACATAGACAAAAAATAATTTTCTTTAATTTTCGCTGAAAATTTATATGAGTCAATTAGGCAATAAATGCGACGTGTTACACATATTTAATTTTTACAACCTGCAAAAATTTATTGGCCATATATCTACATTATACTGGCCAACTCAATTCACGTGTAATACATCAAAATTTTGACCATATACTAATTTTTCAGTCGCATATATACTTAATGTTAAATTTATTTTATTTATTTATTTATTGAAAAAATTCATAAATATATGAATATCATATTTCAATAGTCTATCTTTCTAAAATTTTACATACAATATATGTTGATAAAATAATTAATAAAGAATTAAACAGTTTTTAATAAATTAAGATTTTTTATGTAGTTATCTTACATTAAAAAATTATAATTTTCAGTTAAAATAGTATTAACAAATATCTTAGTAAATCTCATTACAAAAATAACTCAATAGAGTAAGGGAATTAATTTTTTCATAGATTTATCTATAATAAATGAGTATTTTTTATTCATACAAATATACAAGCAATTTTGTTTGTTAGGATATTGATAATTCTTTGATGAATTTAATTTTGATATATTAATAATATAAAGAGATTAAATTTATATATTTAAAAAAATTTTAAATAATAAATTTAAAAATTAATTATTTTTAATATAACAATACACAATTACTTATTCGTATAAATTTTTTTATAAACTGATG
Organism: Arachis stenosperma; assembly: GCF_014773155.1. NCBI lineage: Eukaryota > Viridiplantae > Streptophyta > Magnoliopsida > Fabales > Fabaceae > Arachis > Arachis stenosperma. The sequence continues at coordinate 27,690,147 of NC_080377.1, forward strand.
ATATTTAAAAGTTAATTTTTTAATATTTTAGGTGTTGTGATATAAATAGATGTCCATATTTTAATAACTTGAATAGCTCACTTTTTCAATAAGAAAAAAGTTCAAATTCTCAAAATAGATTGCATTAATGAAGTTTGAAAATAAGAAATTTGATATATATATAAATAGAGAGCTAAGTCTCAAATAATAGACACACCTCAATAATATAAACACTTCCCTTTATATATGATGCAACATATAAAAGTTAATGTTATATTAAAATAACAATATTAGTTAATATATTAATACTAAAATTTTTTATTTATATTTTTTTATTTTATATTTATTTTCTCTTCTTTATTTATTTATTTCACAACATTGGCTAATTTTAGCTTTTGTTTTCCCAAGTGAAGGATAAGAGCAAAAGAAGTATATTGCTCAATTGGCTAGATATTCATATTAGTATCATTTATTCATTTAATAATTAAAAAAAATCAACCAATTATACTTTTAATGACATAATTTTCCTATTCTCATTTAAAAATTTTGGGTCTAGTCTCATTTCTAACTTTAAACAAAAAAAAGAAATAATAACAAAAGAAAACCAGCCTTCAAAAGTCAAAACCATAGTTAAAAAACTGGGAGTGACCCATATGGTCGAACTGAAAAAACAAAAACCAGCGACCCGATTCTAAATCGATCTGGTCTGGATGTTGGACTTGATACGAACAAACCCGGTGAGAACCGGTTTGATTCGGTCGAGTTATGTAAAACTGGTGAACTAGAAGGTTGAGAAACCCAGACCAGTTAAAAAAAAACCCTAACCCAAAACGACGTGGTTTGATTTTTTGTGACAAAACGAGAAAGAAATCCTAGCCACTTCCCAACCCACCCACCACCCACCCAGCTCTCTCTCTCTCTCTCTCGCGTGTCGCCGCGCCTCCGCCGGTGAGTCCTCGAGCTGTGCTTCCTGCAGCCGTGCAGCGTGTCGTCGTCGTCCGCCATCACTGCACCCAACGCCTGGTGTGCTCCAGTGCTCGCGTCTTGCCTCTCTTCCTACAGCTGTGCTTCCTGGTGAGTGCTCGCGTCTCGCTGCACCCCGCCTCCGTCCCTCCCTCGCCTCTCTTCCGTGGTTGTTGCTGCCTGAACTGCTGCTTGTCGTCCACCTTCTGCCTCTGCAACAACAAGTGAGCATTTATTTTTTTTTTTCAGGTTGATTAATTGATGTTATTGCTGTGAATTTTATTATTGATTGGTTTATGTGCTGATTAGAAGTAAATATGGCAGTGGTTGAATTGAAATGTTGAATTGGTTTTTTTGAATTGGTTTACGAATATGAATATGCAGGGGTTTGCTGATTATGAATATGGTTTAATTGTTGAATATGCAGCGGTTTTGTTAATTGTTGAATTGGTTTCGCCGATTATGAGTTTTGTTGATTGTTGATTGTTGCTGTAATGTTGCTGGTTTGTTTTGCTATTAGTTACTTGGTTGATGAATTTTTTTTTTTCTTTTATGGGATTTTAAGATGGCTTCATAAACACCATCATCCCAAGAACGTCATATGAAGATAGATATCCAGACTAATGTGGATCCTCTGGAGTGGAGTGAAAAAAAAATTGGATGGTGTTTAGTGTTAAATCTAACTTTATATTATGAATTTTTATTTTTGTTATGTCAAATTAAGATACTACTGTAGTAGTATTGGCTAATTTTGGCTAATTTTATGTCTATTTTCGTATTAGTTGTTTTTAGAATTTAAGACTTACTTGATGTTCAAATTTAGTGAAAACATGTATTTCAAAATTCAAATTTTAATTTTATGTTTTTGACTATTATATATTTTTATTTAAATAAAACTGGTTCAATTGGTTCAACTAGTGATCTATCGGTTGAACCAGAGACTCAGTGACTTAGTAGTTTGATCGGTTCAGTCAGTGGGTCAGTTCTGACAACTATGTTTGAAACCACCACCATAAACCTCTCGCACTGCAGATCTCACAGGAAGAAAGCTGTGACTCGACGGTTCTATCTGTTCCGAAAGGAAGAAAGCTCAGAAGTTGAGGTACCACTCTATGACTCTGTTTCTCTCTGATGATCTTAAACCCAGTTAATGTAAGAAGAAAAAATAATGTCAAACTAGCGCGTGGTTTGGTAACCAATTCCTCAACTAACAGCTACTCACCAATATATAAAAATAAAGGAAAAAAGTAAACAAATCATTCTGAGTTTCTTAACTGGAAAATATTTTCATGTGAGAAACATCAATAAATTGAGCACAATTCTGGAAATTGAGTCTCAATTTTGAACCTATTTGATTGTTGTTTGCAGTGGTAGCAGATAACTGGGAGCGGAAATCCTGTTTAGGAAATTCAACTGAATTTCGCTGTTGTCAGTGAATATGGCTGTGAATGAATTAGACACAGAACAAGACCTTGCACCATCAAAGAAGAAGCCACTTTCTGAGGATGAGAAGAGGTATATATCTTTGGTTCTTTTTGTTTTATTTGAAGTTTTGATAATGATTGCATTCCAAATGTTTTTGTTTTGGGAAAATAAAGGAAGAAGAAAATTGTGCCTGGGAGTTTGATGAAAGCAGTTGTGAGGCCTGGTGGTGGTGATTCTGGACCTTCAGATGGTGATCAGGTTATTTTTGTGATATGTGATATGCATTTTTCTAGTATATAATAGGTAAAATATAAATGCTTGTGCTAATCAATGTATATGTTTTCTATCTCAGGTTATTTATCATTCCACAGTTCGAACATTAGACGGAGTGCTTGTGGAGTCTACTAGGTCTGATTATGGAGGTGAGCTCATTTAATTTAAGTTGTTTCTTGCCTTATTAATGCCCATGATTAAATTGGTGAGTGTTAGCTATGGTGATTGGTGTGCATTTTGTTCCAAAAACTGATTGATTTAATCCTGTAATTGTGGTTACTAATTACGTGATTTGTCCTTTTTTGTTTAATAATTGAATTGGATGAGGTACTACTTCTTCGTAATCTCCTAGACATTTGTAAATCTTGACTTGCTTTCCATTGTTTGCTTGAAACTCGATATGCAAATTCATAATGGAAAGCACTTATATAGAACATTTTGGAAGTTGAATGTTCAAATATCTTAAATTAGGCTTTAAATGGCAATATATCTTTGATTATTTCCTGTTGAAGACATAGTTCCTAGGTTAGATAACTGTTTACATCATTGCAACAGGCAAGGGCACACCAATAAGACATGTTTTAGGCAAAAGCAAGATATTATTGGGCTTGCTGGAAGGAATCCCAACAATGTTGAAGGGTGAAGTGGCAATGGTAACATGCTAATTATTGAATGTTGTTGTCTTCCTGATCTAAATCGATGTGATTTACTTAGAAATAATAGGTTTGTTTCTGCTTTTCTACTTTTGTGTAGGGTTTGATATGAGGATTTAATGATATATATTTTACACACACAGTCTCAATTTCTGTCTTTATTAGGCAGAGATATTCTATTTTTATCATTTTTCTTATAATAAAATTTTCTTTAAACTGAAAAATTGCATAACTCTATTGGTTATTTTTTTTATTAACTAGATTGTGTAACCTATTCTTGCAGTTCAAGATGAAGCCTCAGATGCACTATGGTGAGGATGATTGTCCTATTTCTGCTCCTGATAGTTTTCCAAAGGAGGATGAACTTCACTTTGAAATTGAGCTGATAGAATTTTTCAAAGCCAAGGCAAGGATGTATGCTTTTGACTTCTTTTCACTTTCGTTCTCCATCTGTCATATCCTAGTGAATTTTGGTTTCTGCTTACTTTTTGCATATCTGAAGACTTCCAGTTGCTAATTGTGGTTCTTTTCTGATCACAAGATTATTATTCCCTCTTTGCTCAAATAAGTATCCACTTTTGAGTTTTCATGTGGATTAATAAAATGATTGCAATGTGTTGGAGTCAGAAAAGTTAAAAAGTAAGTTGCAAAAATTACCCTTGATAGCAATAATTACTCTATTTAATTATTTACTACTTTTATTCCCTCTCATCCATTAATTAGGGGTATGACTAGAAAAAAATATGGTAATTTTACATTAATTTACTAAACGGACACTTATTTGTGAAATAGTTTTTTTTTTTTTTTGAAAAAAAAGCTGGATACTTATTTGAGAATGGAGGGAATATTATTTTTTTATTGTCTATATTTTCAATAATATTGTAGTGTTTGTTAACTGTATTCATAAATATTCTTGCTGTGTTCCTCAGTAGTGCAGAACTGGTTTTCTGGTGTTTATGTGGCATTTATATTCCTTTTAGAATAACTACTTCTGGTATTTGACCTTTGTTCTAATTATATTTTGTGATTTTGTTTATATTTCCAGGTTGTTACTGATGATTTGGGAGTTGTGAAAAAGGTATAATTGGTTTGGATTCTTCATAGTTAACGAAAGTTTCTATATGTTTATGTGGTTTTGGATGACTGTAATAAGAAATGTGGTTGTTGAACCAAAGATAACCGAAAAAGATTTGCTTGTGTCTCAAACATGGGAGTCTACACTTCATATAAGTAGAAGGTTGCCACTCATCTGCTTGTGTCGTTATTGTCATATGCTAGTGTAAGATTACCATTGCAGCCAAATTAAACAGATAATATGGAGAATAGAGCAGAATATAGTGTATAGTGGTAGATAAATCTGAAGAATAGAGTAGATAGCAGAAGAAGATGGAATAGAAGCGGAGGGGATGAATGATATCATTGAGATATCATTCTTGCCTCAGTAAATGTATTGAGATATGCAGAAAAGGAAGATATAAGTAGCATTCGAGAGGCTACTACTCTCCTATGAGTTCTATCAAGCCTAATTTCCCAGATAAAAACCCCTTGAACTCTCTTCTCCTCTCTCTCTCTCTCTCTCTCTCTCTCTCTCTCTCTCTATAACAATATGATCATTCACCTTGTTCTCCTAAATCATGTGAGTGCAAAACAGCTAGCAATAAAATTATTTACTAATTTGACTGTTCCAGTTCAAGATAGAGTTCAATGCTGCTTGAAATTTCAGAGTTTGTAATTTTATACATATATTATATTTATAGTTAGTTTGTTTCTTATGTTAAATTCGTGGATTCAAAATTTTGTTAGGATGCAATCTGAAAAGGCACCCTCTTCTGATGAGAATTGTTCATTTTAAAATTTAAATCCATTATCTGAGTTACATTATACATTTCACCATACAACTATTTTTATTACTGCAGATTATTAATGAAGGTCAGGGTTGGGAATCTCCAAGAGAACCTTACGAAGTGAAGGCTTGGTAAAACTGATCTTTGTTTTCATTTTTGTATTGTCCTTCCCCACTTGTTTTAGGCTGTATGGAACTTTGTGATGATATTTTGTTTGGTCATACCAGGATTTCAGCAAAGACAGCTACAGGGAAATTGATTATGTCACATACAAAAGGAGAACCATACTTCTTTACATTTGGAAAATCAGAGGTGGTTAAATTAGATATCTTTACTTATGTATCTGTTATTTTCCTGTTAATTGTTTTGTCATGGAATACTTGTACTGCAATGAATCGGTCGCCTTTAATATGCCAAATATTTCTGTGATTTGATGAGTTCTGCTTAATATTTATTTTTCTTGATTCTGGTAGGCATTTTGTTCCCTTAAAGTTAATAACAGCAGTAGGCAGCAGGGGAAAAATAATACATTTCTTAGGCATTTTTGCATTAGAAATATCCTAGAAAAATGCTTGTTGACAATAATGTTGATTGCTACTCTTTTCAACTTGGCAATTACCCTACCTCTGTTGAAATCAGGTACCTAAAGGTCTTGAAATGGGAATAGGAACAATGACTCGGGAAGAGAAGGCTGTTATATATGTTACAAGTCAGTATTTAACTCAGTCTCCACTGATGCCTGTAATAGAAGATTACGATGAAGTGCAGTTTGAGGTGGAGCTCGTCCACTTTATTCAAGTGAGCAAGATCATTCTAACTATAAATCGTGATTTATTATTGAGCTTGTTGAGGAATGAAATCAAAATGTTTCAGCATTCTTCTTTAATTATCTAATTTTCTTTTTTAAGTGATACATTTATAGAACTTACTTTCTATTCTGCATTGTTGAGTCCCCATAACTGTTTCCTGATATGTATCTTGCATAGTCAGTATAACTTCGTATAATAGCCAAACAATTGTTGTATTGAAGTTGGAATTATATTCCTTGTTAACTGGAAAGCTCCTGGCCAGTAATCTTGATTGCTCTTAATCTAGGATGCACGAAATGGGTTAGTAACCTGTAATGTTATTGGTATGACCTTGGGTGTGGTATATTTGTGGTATTTCCCTAGGCAGTTTCGCTTGAAGCAAACTTATACTTTGTATTGATGCTAGTTGTGTTTGAAACATTTTATATTCTTTTCTCCCTGAGCAAGACATTGAAAAGATGTGAAATTTCTTGCTGGTGACATATCAACAGGTGAGGGACATGCTTGGAGATGGGCGCCTAATAAAGCGCCGCATTCGTGATGGCAAAGGTGCGAACTAAGAATTTAGTGTTAGTATTAGGACTTCATGTCTTATAATGGAAATACATAATAACAATTTTGTGGAACATGCCTTGCTGATTGTTGAGTCATACCAAAGATGGTTTTTTGCTATGAGTTCAATCCTCATTGTGTTTACATGAAAAACTAATTATGTTCTTGCATTTGCATAGCCTTTGTGCTAGTTCTTTTTTTTCTTTTTATTTTTTGGATGACTTATTATCATATTGCATTTTGTTTGTTACAAATAGGTGACTTCCCAATGGATTGCCCTCTTCATGACAGCCTACTTCGTGTACATTACAAGGGCACGATTGTCAATGAAGAAAATAGAGTATTCTACGATACAAGAGTTGATAATGATGGTGAGCCTTTGGAGTTCTGCTCTGGAGAAGGTCTGGTAAGTTGTGGCATAAATGAGCTAAAAGGCTCTTTGGATATTCATTTTCCATAGGTTTTTCTGTCTGGAAAATCCTTTTGTAGAAAGTCAATTAATAATGTCCCCTTTCTGTTATAAACCTTGGAAATTTCCTTTACATATGTTGTTGCACTGTAATCTCCTATTTCCTTTCTGTTAGGTGCCAGAAGGATTTGAAATGAGTGTTCGCCTGATGCTTCCTGGAGAGATAGCTCTTGTCTCATGCCCCCCTGACTATGCATATGATAAGTTTCCAAGGTTTGCGATTAAACTCTTTTAACATCAACCTTCAATTTATATTTCTTGAAGTATTCCACTGCATTGGCAATCAAAATATCTGAATTCCACATACTTCTTTCATGATCAGGCCAGCAAATGTCCCTGATGGCGCTCATATTCAATGGGAGATTGAACTTCTTGGTTTTGAAATGCCAAAGGTATGTTATCAATAACTTTAGTTAAATTCAAATTATTTAATGTAGTTGTATATTTACATCTAGCAATTATAAGACCTTCAATGCTCCAATGTAATGAAGGTGTCAATTGAACGTAGAAATTATAGATAAGGATGATAATTCAAATATCAAACTGCAGGTGATAAACAACAAACGGGGAGTTAAATCTCATCATCAAAGAATATAAAATTAGCTTTTTTCTATTTTGCAAATCTTTGATCCCTTGTTATTTCTATGTTACAAACTACACACCACTTCCTTCTGCATTATAATTTAATTCTCATTGCAGGACTGGACTGGATTGGACTTTAATAGTATAATGAATGAGGCTGAGAAGATCAGAAACACGGTATGCAAAAGATATGCACAATTTTCATCATTCAATCTTTAGCTTGTTATTGGTTATGACATGATGGTGCATGGCACAATTATCAGATATGCTTGTGCATGTCTTTTTTTCTGTATTTTGAGCAGCACTATATGGGGAAGGAACCAATTTACCACTTCTTGTGAAAGAAACCTGTAGTTTTATTTCTATTGTGTACATATGCATATTCACACTAATGGACAGATGACACTTTATCTATCAGTATCGTGCGATGAATTAGTGGTTTACTCTTACACTGAATTTATTCCAAAGTTGTGCTTTACTGTTGCACTGAATTTATGACTGATCTACCATCTGTTGGAAATCCCTGAATAGATAACTTTAGGTGTAATATTGTTCGATTTCTTGTTTCTTCAATTTGCTTTTAATTCTAATCTGTTCTATATAATTGTAGCTTCAATATGGTTTATTTGGTTGGTACATATTATTTATTTTCAACTTGTGCAATAATCCCTTACGTAGGCATAATAGAATGCAATGTATTTACCTTTGTTTTGAACAAAGAATTGAATGTCTCCTGCTGCCAATTTCAGGGTAACAGGCTATTCAAAGAAGGAAAATATGAACTTGCAAAGGCAAAGTATGAAAAGGTATATGTCCTCTTGTGATACCAAATCATATACAAGCAACAATAATTCACGTACAAAGCTCTTATTCACCTTCCTTAAATCTCTTTTTGCATTGATGTCAGAAGTTTTGGATTTAGCCAGATAAAAACTATGTATTTCCAGATATTTTGTCCTCATTGAGTAGGAATCTTAAATCTCAACAAACACATACTCAAAATTCCCACTTTTAGTTTATGATGTCGTGCATAGCAACCATCATTATGAATAATGTTCAGAATTAGTGGATCCATGGATGTCTTGTAGATCGGATAGTGAGAGAATAAAGAAAAGATAGATACTCCTATGTAAAAACAAACTTTGGACCATGTATTACTATTTCCATGGGAAACTGTAAGGCCTAGCAGTAGCAGCAGAATAAGAATAGAAGCTGTAGTATAGAATTATAGAAGAGAGTAGAAGAAAGAGCGGATAAGAAACAGAGGAGCTGGAAGATATCAAGGTGATACTCTGCCGGTGTCTGATGTATTCATTGAAGAACCAAGTATTGAAAGGAAGGAAACAAGGTAGCATTCAGGAGGCTATCACTCTCCTAAGGTCCTCCCCAGCCTAGATCCTTCTCCGTGTTGATTCCCTTCATCCCCCTTATATACACTGGCAATCCTGTCTCCTATAACAGAATTCATCCCTCACTTGTGCCCTCCCCACCAAATTCCGGCTGTCCTATTTGTGACCTCAGCTGGTCTCACTCTATTTGTAAATAAAAGGCAAAGGAGCTATTTTACCTCTCCCTTCTCTAACTAACTTAACTGCTTTTTCGTCATTATTGTTTTCTTTACTTGGGTACTTAACAGTGACAAACATCTATTTTTAGTTAGGCCTTTCTCTTGTGTCCGTAAAATGATGGGGTAAGTCTATATATACAAGGTCTATATCACATTCACCTCTTAAGTAGTATTTTTCTGTCATCAAGATATTGATGTTAAAACAGGATAAACAGTATGATCAATAACTATTTAACTGGTTTTTTGCTGTGTCAAAGTCTCACCCTACCATGATACCATTGAAACTCGCTAACATTATGTGGTTGTTGGTAACAGGTGCTACGAGAGTTTAATCATGTTAATCCACAAGATGATGAAGAAGGAAAAATATTTGCAGATACACGGGTAAGCGATCTTGTGTCTCTTTCCTTATTTTAATTTTTATTAATATTCTTAAGAAATGTAGACTAATTCTTTTTGTATATCTTTTTCACTCATGATTAAAGAATTTGTTACACCTTAATGTTGCTGCGTGCTATCTGAAAGTAGGAGAATGCAGAAAGTCCATTGAGACTTGCAACAAGGTATGCTTCATCTCTGCTGTCATGTATCTTCTCTTTATTTCATTTGGATCATTTTTATTACTTTGAATTTGAGGGTAAGCCTTTTGTTGGTAAAAGAAGTTATTAATTTTTAAGTAGATAATTGATGTTCCCTGTTGAGAGAGAATGAAAATATAAGAAACGTATGGGCTAATTACCAAGTAGGCACTCAGCACTGTTTTTTCTAATTAGCAAGTAGATCTTTATACTGTACTTGGCTTAGCATCTAAGATTTAGGGACTCCTTGGATCTTTATGAAACTCTTGTTTTTATTTTGTTTTCTTAAGTTGAACATAGCATTTGGCTTTATGGTCTGTATATTAAATAATGCCGCGTAATATGCTTTCTTCATTTAATGATGCAGGTTTTGGAAGCAAAGCCTGCACATGTCAAGGGTTTATATCGTCGTGGAATGGCCTACATGGCTAATGGAGATTTTGAAGAAGCAAGGAATGATTTCAAAATGGTACGGATCTTCATACTGTACTGGATTTAGAATCTAAGATGTAGTCTCATCCATTTCTAAACTCACTTATGCGCTATCTTAGATGATGAAAGTTGACAAGTCAGCTGAACCTGATGCAACTGCAGCTCTTTCGAAATTGAAGCAGAAGGAACAGGTCGGTTTGAAAGCAGTTATTATCTTCTAATATTGAACTGAATTTGACTATAAATTGGCCTTGTTTTGGTTCAATTATTTCCTGCTCCACCACAAACTTTAACTGTTTGAAATAATTAATCTATGAACTGGAGCCATGCCTGTTTGATCTTTGGTTTGGTTTGACCTTATTCTTATATCATTTCACATGCAGGAAGTTGAGAGGAAAGCTCGGAAACAATTTAAAGGGCTTTTCGACAAGAAGCCTGGAGAGATTTCAGAAGTCAAAGCTGATGAAGATGGAAATCCAAGTACAAGTGAAAACCAGGACAGTGAAGAACACAGTGACGCTGATGGAACAAATTCAGAGGATTCTCATGAAGCTGCACCTGACGCACGTCCAAGGAGTTGGATCTCTCTCTTTTGGCCTACTGGCAAAAGAATTTTTGAGTCTCTTGGTCTGCAAAGATGTACCATACTGTGATTTAACTTAAAAACATGAGATTTTAGCCATAACACAAATTCTTAATGGAGATATTTTAGGTCCACTCTATCACACTGGCTTTTAGAGAATAGAGAATGATGTTAATGTAATTGATGAGGTTACAAAGGCTGAATTCATAAGCCACAGGGGCAGTTGGGCACCTATCCCTTAATTAAAGGAGGAAATAGCATCCTGCCTTCCTCTTTAACTAGAGATTTGGGAAAATAAATTATAGATATTAACAGCCTAAGGAAAGATTTTTTCCTAAACTGTACAATTAAGAGTTTGTTGACTTGATTGTGAATTAGTGACCGGCATTCATGTGCGCTATCTAAAAAAAAGTTAGTGTGGCTATTGTTTTTTAACTTTATTATTATTATTATTATTATTATTATTATTATTATTATTATTATTATTATTATTATTTTGAAAGAAGGAACAAGCTCAACAATCAACATACAGAGTGGGAGCATACAAATGTCAGAAAAAATAAACTAAAGCAACTCTTATGTTATTTCCGATATAGCCATCAACAAGGGTAATTTACTATAATAAATAAAGTGGTTTCTAATATTACAAATATACACAATTTGCAAAATGGATATCAAAATGTATTTTTTTCATAAACTATGTAAATTGCACGTGGTTTACAAATATACGTAAACTGCTATAGGTGTGTCGCGGTTTACGTTCTAGACTAAAATTAACATAATCTGCGATAGGGGTGTTGCGGTTTATGTGTGAATGAGTAGTGTGCATAAACCGCGACAGGGGTCCAGCGGTTTATGCGTGAATGAGCAGTGTGCAAAAACATAAAATAAACTAAGTCCATGGTAAATAAAAACATACGTAACATACATAAGTCCATGGAAATAAACTAAGTACCATCACATAATACAAAAGTATACGACAAATTAGACATACATAGGTATCATCAATGAAAACATAAAATAAATAGCTACGGCTCCTGCCTGTCGTCATCCTCCTCGTGAGAGTCATTCCCGAATGCGCCTAGGAGATGCGACCCTGTACGACATCGAGCGGCCCGTCTCACTCTGGCTGACCTCTGGCGCTGCTGTGTTGGAGGATTGACGGGTATGCTCACACCATATGTAGATGGAGGCGTCCCTCCCATGCTGAACCAACTATAATACGGGCTGCTAGCAGGCACGTTCAGGTCTACATAAAATTGTGGCTGGGGCTGGTACCTCTGAGAGTTAGACATCAGCGGCTGGTACCGCTGAATCTGCACCATATCTGGGTGGTACCCCTGCACAACGTCCATCTGGGGCTAGGACTCCGACACCTGATGTTGTAGGTCTGGTGCTAAAAATGCGGAGGGTCGTCATCCCGGACGAGATCTGCAAAGTTGGAATAGAACTGTGAACTGCCGACCTGATCGTCCATATCCATCGTAAAAATCGGGCCCGCCAGGTCATCATACATCTGTCCATGGATCTCATGGTATATTTGGGAGCTCAAAACATGTGTAAAAGGAATCTCTTGGGACCCCGCCCCTACCTGCTCAGTGGGTCTATCACCAGGACCACCAGATGCAACCCTTGATACACCACCCCAATGCTGAAGACGGCCATGCTGGACACGATGATCATCATGTCCTATTCCGTCGCCACAAGTTGTCATCCTGAATCATCTCATCCAACCATCGCCACTCCTGGTTTATAGCCCGAGTACCAATGCGTCGTCGCTTCTCCACGCGCCTGTTATCAGGCACGTCCGACATCGGAACCCTAGAAGGCGCCTGTGACGAACCTCTTTGAACAACATCCTAACTGATCTCCTTCGCCCTAGGATCGACAATCAAGGAATCCGACGACAGAAACCTATGGGCCACTCTGTACCACCATCTCAAAAAGTCTGCCAACGGTTCGGGATCAGGCACACGGGGGATACTCAGAACAGAATCAACCCTGTTTTGCCAACTAAGGTGCCATACTTGATAGTAGCTCGGGAACCATCTGTCCCCACCCCTCCCATCCTTGGCATGGAGTCAGTTTATATTCGAGGACAACTCAGGCTCGTGCTGAACGGCACCCAACTGTGGGAGCACCCTATCCACCTGGTGCCACTCAATGACGGCAAAGTATATCAAGCAAGTACATGCGCGCCATAACCGACTGTGCTCTTCTGTGAGAATCTCTGGATGAACAACGGCCATCACGTCGAGCGAAGCATAAGGCTCCCAAACAATCTACAAACTGTGACAGAACACTCCGTTAGTCCATTAACTAATAAATATATAGTTAATTACTAGATAAAAATGGAAACAAGATGAATAAACTTACATCTCGATCACCTAAGCGGTCAAACGAAAGGCGACACTGGATAACTCTCTCCTCCTTGCGGTCGGATGTTGGTAAGTAGGTGGCCCACCTGAACGAATATAATGTTATACATATGTATAAATTGCTAATGACCTAGTTAACAGGTAGAACCATAATAAAAAAAAAGTTACAGTTCAAGTCTAACTGTGCAGATATGTATACCTGGAAGCCAATGGGAAGGAATAGGCGTCGAATCCCCACGGCCTGAGGCTAGAAAACCGCCAGAAAATTCATGACTACAGTAGCTGCAGGGGGCCTGCCAAGTTTGTCACGTTTCTGTTGGCCACCCAACACACGATATAGCCAAGCCAACGCTGCTGACCCCCAACTAGAATTGCCCATATCATCAAGCCTCGCTACAAAGGGCAACCACCGTATATGAACCCGATTTTCACTCTTGTCACCGAACAACTGAGTGGAAAGCAGCATCATAATATAAGCCTGTGCATATATGCATACGGTGTCCTCTGTAGAATAATCCGGCAGCACCCTGAACCTCTCATGAAACCAGGTGAAGTGGACTGTGTACTGCTTTACCTTATTCTGTGGTGGAAGCTCGCCAAACAGTTCCTGAAACCACTCCTACACCGATTTGCCTTCTTCCATAAGCTTCTCAAAATCTGTAAGGCACTCGGATACAGGTAAACCATCCATGGGTAGCCCCAGCTGGTATGCTACATCCTACAGCGTGATAGTGCACTCTCCAAAAGGATATGAAAGGTATGCGTCTCAGAACGCCACCTCTCAATGAAAGCATTGACTAAGGGCTCGTCCAACCAGAACCACCTCGCGTTGAGCCTCGCCAGGTGGTACAAACCAGCCATCTCTAGATATGGTATGATCCTGTCATGCAGAGGCATGTTCTACTGCTTCCGGACACTATAAATACACCTAGTCGGCTGGAGCATGTGATAGAAGAAACCAAACAGATAAAAAATCCAACACTAATTTAAAGTAATCTAACACAAAAAATACAATATTAAAGTTTAAACAGGTAACATACAGTTCTTATTTTCTAATCACAAAATTCAATAAAACCTGCATAAATGATTTAAGACTTTAATTTAAATTAATTAAATACTAAATTTTATGATTTTAAAATAATAATTTAAATCTAAATTTAAATACCTACCTAAATCACAAGCCTTGAAAAAATATTATACGAAATACATTAACTAAAAATAACCAAACTAACCTCTTCGTTTATGCTGCCAGCAACGTGCGCAACGCCGTTGAACTTGTAAAGACTGCGTTCCTCCGCCATAGTCCCGACCCAAATAAGCTCAACCAACCCAAACTTTTCTCTCTTTCTCTCTCTAGAAAACCTCTCATTCTCTCTCTAAAAACATGGAAACAACCACAAATGAATAATCCGAGATACCCTGAAGTGTATTTATACTAACGCATAAACTGCTGGAACCCTGTCGCGGTTTATGCACACTACTCATTCATACAAAAATTGCGACACTCCTATCACGAATTATGTTTATTTTGGCCTAGAACGTAAACCGCCTGTAGCAGTTTACGTGTATTTGTAAACCACGGGTCCCTTGTCGCAGTTTACATAGTTTATGGGAAAAATGGATTTTGGTATCCATTTTGTAAATTGTGTATATTGGTAATATTGGAAGCCACTTTATTTATTATGGTAAATTGCCCTGTTAACAACATGAGTTAGCTATTACAATATTTTTTTAGAGCAACAAAACGACCTAACAATACAATATACCACATTTGTTGCTTTGTTCCGAAAGATTACTTCATTTCTATGTATCCAGATATTCCATATAACTGAGAAGAAGTCAACTAACTATTTTTTGCACGAGTTTTTTCTCAAAGGCAACGTCCTCCAACTCTCAAAATGTTCTTTTATTGTAATTGAGATGCTCCAAACACGTTACACATCAGTAATCCATGCGCACTACACCTGCCAAGTATACTCACACGTAACAAACAAATGTTGCACATATTCAACTTTTTTATTACACATAACAAACATTATCACATTGTTCAATGATACCCAATCTACTCAGTCGATCCTTTGTATTAATCCGATCTACTAGCACAAACCAAGTAAACAACTCAACTCGAGGGGAAACTAGTCCTTTCCAGATTCCACTTATAAATTTGTATCTAAGAATATCATCCGTCAAGGTCTCTTCCTGCAATGCCTGCACAAAAAAGTTAGTAGTATAAACGTCTTCCTTGTCAAATTTTCACACCACTCTATCTTGTACCCTTGCTATCAATCTCACAGCTTGCAAGATATTAAGCAGTTGATTCAAACTTTCTGTCTCCCATTGGCGGAGCTCCTTCCTCCATTGGAAGTTCTAAACACACTCTATCCCATCCCAAAACCCACATTCCCCAATTATAGATCCTTTATTATTTGAAATCAAGAAGAGTATCAGAAAGGAGTCTTTCAACTTCTCTGCTCGTAACTATGTATCCTCTCAAAATCTAGTTGATCTACCATCATCCCCTACTTCCATAGCAAGTCTGTCAATCATCTTTTTTCTGACATGTTGCTCTTTTATTTGTAGTTGACATATATCTCTCCATGGACTCCTTTTTACTGGTAATGCTTGAGTAGACAATAACTGTCTAGGGTTTAGATTATTGCATGAGCATACAATATTTTTCCATAGCGGACAATCTTCCTTAGAAAACATCCACCACCATTTAAACAATAAGGCGGAGTTACGAACCATCGCATCTCCCACACTTAAACCTCCTAACTTCTTCGGTGCCTGTACTAACTCCCAGTTTACAAGAGCCAGCTTAAGTCGTCCATTGTCCTTCTACCAAAAGAACCTCCTTTGCAATGAGATTATTGTTTTCGCCACCGCAACTGGCATCTTATACAAGCTCAAATAGTAGATAGGTAGAGTATTAATAACTGACTTGATAAGCACCAACTTTCCTGCTTTACTGAGAACCTTTTTTTTTCACAAGCTTAGTTTCTCCTCTACCTTATCTATTACCGGCTTCCATGTTTTTACCAGTCTCGGATTCGCTCCAAGATTAATACCAAGATACCTCACCGGTAAAGTTGCCGCCAGACACCCTAATAATCGGCACATCCGTCCAACTCACTTCTGACTACAGTTTACCGGTATCAAACTGGACTTCTCTAAATTGATGCTTAATCCAAACATCATTTCAAAACACCTCAGAAGTCTCTTGTAATTTCTCACTGTCTCCTCCTCCGATGGCAGAACAATATAGTGTCATCAGAAAATTAGAGATATGATAACTCTATATTATCCATGTCCACTAAAAGAGGAGATATTCTCCTGTTTCTTACTGCCTCCCAATCATCCTATTCAACACATTCACAACAAGAACGAACAGAAATGATGATAAAGGATCACCTTGTTGAAGTCCCCTTTCCATCTTGAATGGTTTTGATGGTGACCTGTTGAGTAGAATGGAAATAGATGCTGACCTCATGCACTCTGTAATCCATGTCCTCAATCTCCTACCGAACCCCATCTTAGACACAATATCAACATAGTTCTACTTGACTCTATCATAGGTTTTCTGGAGATCCAATTTGATAATTGCTGAGGCGTTCTTCTTCAGTTTTAACCATTGTACAGTTTCACATGCTAGTAGCACTCCATCATGTATCCTCATTCCCTTGACAAATGCACTCTATGATTTTTTAACTAGGCTTGGCATTACACTCCTCATTCTTCTTGTCAACACTTTAGATATAACCTTATAAACACATCCAACCATACTAATAGGTCTAAGATCTTTTATATCCTTTGCGCCAGCAAATTTCGAGGCCAAAGCTACCAAAGTGACATTAGATTCTGCTAGTAACCTCGCGCCTCAAAGAAACTCATCACAGCTATAGTAAATTTCACTCCAATCTCTTCCCAACACTTTTTTTTATAAAATTTATGTTAATCCATCACTATCTGAAGTCTTAGAAGATTCGTAATCCCATACTGTCTCTATTTCCCCCATCGATGGCAACACCTCTAACGCTTCAGCTTCCTCCATCTCCAACCGATTGACTAAACTATCTCGGAAACTAATATTTCACGAAGCTTTCTGGTGGTACAGGTTCCTGTAAAAATCTCTAATGGCAACCTTAATTCTTGCATGATTCCTCACTACTTTCCTATAAATCACCAATGACTCAATCCGGTTATTCCTTTTTTTTGCTGATGCAATATTGTGGAGGTACCTTGCATTCCTGTCCATCTCGTTAGCATATCAAGACCTAGACATTTGCTTTCAGTGTACATCTTGTCTCGCATACCATATCTCACGGCACCTTACTGACGCCTTTCTTCTTGTCTCCACTGTACCATCATATACTCTGTTGTTAACCATATCATCCACCTTCTTTATCTCATCCTCAAACTTCTTTATCTTCTTAGTTATATTTCCAAAATGCTGCCTGTGTCATCTACCTAGCGGTGTTGACAGCGCCTTCAGTTTATCCAAAAATTGTACGTCTCCTAATCCCCTCCATTCTTCTTTTATCATTCGTAGGAATCCTTCATGTGTGAACCACGAGTCTAAGCTGCAGAATGGTCTTGGACCCTGAACTATTTTTCTATCTTCCAATATCAAGGGAAAATGATCTGATAATCTTCTTGGCCTTCCGCTTAGCCGAGTATCCAGGTACGCATCTAACCATCTAAAGCTAACCAAACTTCTATAAATGCAATTGCAAATTAACCTCTAAATCAAGTATATTTGCGAACATTCAACGTCAAGTCAACCAACTCCATATCATTTATCCATGATCTGAATCTTCAGTAGATGCTGACAAGGTAGTCGCTCCTTTCCTTTCCTCCATATGCACAATTTCATTGAAATCTTCTATGTAACAAAAGGAAACTTGACACAACCCTATAATATAACTTAATTCCTCTCACATTAAGAGTTTTTCATCTTTCACATGCAGTCTATATACCAGACCAATAGCACAATAAAAATTATCTTTTGTCATCATTCTTACACATAGCTACTTATCTCCTTTATAATAATTTAACAATTTTGACACTAAATCATCCTACATTAATAGTAGACTTTTCGATGCTCCAACAAAACTAACAAATTTCTAACTAGTTCTACTACTATCCCATATTCATACTACATCAAATTTATTCACCACCTTTTTTTTATTAAACCCAACATAGTGATTTTATTTTATGATGATGAATTCGATTCCTTACAAATAGAGAAATACTTATTGGAGCTCTGCTAAAACATAAAACCTTCATAGGATAGTCTAAAAGGGATTGAGTTTTCTTTAAACCCTATCAACGATGGTAAAATCCGTTGAAAATGGTCAGGTGCGGTTCAGATGCATGACCCACGTTTAGCTCACGCACATCACGGTGTGCACGTCCACAGTGCACCAATGTTGGTATTCTTGGAAATTAATTTTAAAAAACGCAATAACCTTGGATATTCAATGTACAAGGCGATTTTTTTTCTTACATATTGGTATAATCTTGGTGTAATACTTAATCATTGGATTTTATGGTGTTTTTCGAAATTGTGGGAACAGTACAATACGCCCCCCTTGTATTGACAATACGCCCCCCTTGTATTGTATTAAGTATTATTTTTTCAATATATAAAAAATTTAACCGTACAAGGCGTTATGTCTAATACTCTTGCCACTAGACCAAAGTTGTTTTTGCTATATTAAATGCTAAAAAATATATATTATTTAAATTCTTTGATTAAATTGTAATTTATATACTCTTTGATTAAATTTAAGTCATGTGAAGTATTATTTTATCATTCAATAATAATATCGTATTTATTTTTATTATTTAAATCGAGTTTTTTTAATAATTTTTATTTAATTATGATCGAATCAAACGATTTGATCAATAATCCATCAATTGAATCACTAATCTAGTGACCTAATAATTTGATGGTTCGATTTTCCGTTCGATTTTGATAGTTAGGCATTATTCTATAGTTTTTGGGGCAAAAAATGGATAAGATTAAGAATTATGATAATGCTAGATATAAGAGGTTGTTGGATTTTTATTTATTTTTGCTCTTGATTTCATTTGAAGTTTCTTTAACTTTTTTTTTTATTTTGTGAAGAAAATATTGATAAACAATAAAAATATGGATCACGTGTATTATTTTCATTTTTTAAAAAAAAAAATTAAAAAAACAAGACATTGAAATTGAAAAGTAGCAAGTGAATTTTAAGTTTGGTTTTGTAAAGATGTTTTGTGCATTTTCATTGATTTTAGTTTTTCAGCATTTTGTAAGAAATCCTGAAATCATAAAACAGTATCATTGTTTCATTTTTTCCCTTAAAATTTTGATCACTGAGTAAGAATAGTGGGTGATTACTCAAAAGCCATTATTTATCAAGGTGACTATTCAAAAGTCATTTTGAGCTTGTTTGAATGCCGTTAAATTATTAAAAAAAAAATCTTTGTTTAATAAAAAAAAATATTTTTTAATGTGTTTAACAAAATTTTAGTAATAAAAAATACTAATTTTTATAATTTATAATTTATAATTTTTTTATTTTTTATTTTAAAAAAATATTCTTAATATTATAAATAAATTTTTTTATATTATTATATTCAAATATAATTATTAAATAAAAAAATAAATATTTTTATATAAAATATTTAAACATTTAATTATTTTTACTCTTTTAAAAAATCTTTTAAAATAAAATCACTCAAATTTTTATTTATTTATTTATTTATTTATTTTTGTAAAAGATCACCCAAACAAGTTTTTTATCCTCCGATGCGGCGGCATGAATAGAAGTTGTTTTAACAGTTAACACAGAAACCAAAATCGACCATACTCAACCAAGCAATAACTATTTTTTTTTTTTTTTTTTTTTTGATGTGAACCGAGCAATGACTTGATCACGCAAATTCAAACATCATGTCAAATTGGTAACCCAGTCAGGATTATTGTTAACGTTATTATTATCATGGTATGTGATCCATGTATATTAACAATAAACTTGAACAGCACTTTGGTATATGATTGGATAAACACTATTAACGGAAATATCCGTAATCCAGAGATCACTGGAAAATTTAAAATATGTAAGTTCAAGGACATTAAAATGGGGGAAGTCCCTTTATTTGGGCCAACTAAATTCCTGCAATACTACATCTCTTAAAAATTTGGGGTAACTTTTCCCCAAGAATATCAACTAGGGAAGTAAAAAATTATTGGCTCTTGAATTGCCATTTCTCAGTGTAATAAAATCATGGTTCAAAAATACTACTACCTCAATGTAGTAGATTATCAAATGAGTAATTACTAACCAACTCTATATGCAATGTCAATCAGTTGGGCCAATCATTTTCTCAGGTACCACAAGATTATCGAATTCCTCAGAGCTCAATACTCCAAGCTTCAATGCAGCTTCCTAAGAAACCATTTTAAACAATTCAGCATTAAATAATATGATATGTAAGAGAAAAAAATTTCATATTCAAAGGGAATCAATCAGTGAAGACAATACTACTATTAATGTCAGACAAACCAATAAAATGTTTTGAAATGATGATAGTTGCAGAAAATACTCAATCAAGTATACAAGATAAAAATAAAAACACGGTGTCACCTTCAGAGTAGACCCCTCTTTGTGGGCTGTCTTTGCAACCGCTGCTGCCTTGTCATAACCGATTTTCTGGAACCGGCCAAATTACATCCAATATGAAAAGGAACATGAAATATATAGTGGAAAAAATGAATTTATGAGTGAAAACTTACTGGATTCAAGGATGTGACAAGCATCAATGACTGCAAAATGAGTTAAAACAGAAAACGACAAAGCACATTAGCCAAGGGATTTTATGTGGCAAACTCGCAAGATCTGAATCATAGTCATCAACTAACCTCATGCAGCAACTTTGAAATTCTTTCCCTATTAGCTTGAATACCTCTAACACAATTCTTTTCAAAGGAAGCAGATGAATCTCCAAGCAGTCTCAACGACTATCATAAATCAGAACAAAAATAGGTTATTGAACATTAATATGGTATTACTATAGGCGATATATCATCCTAGAAGCATGGATTAGTACGCAACATAAAACAAACAGGGTACATTAAACGGCACACATGCCATCCTTATTTTCTTCTTGGGGTAATCACTATTTATATCAAATATGGTGCCTCAAATTTATTTTAAAAAATAAATGGTGTAATATCAGCCAAAAGATAGCAAGAAGTTCCAGCTTTGCATCATTTATAGACTTGAAATAACATGACAATGAATATAGAACATACATGCAGCAGAGAACTTGCAATCATTGGTTTGAACACATTAAGCTCAAAATGACCATTTGATCCACCCACTGTGATGGCAACATGGTTTCCCATGACCTGCAATAGGTAAATTGTAACAATTCAGAAACTGCTGGTCATCATAAAATTAAAAGTGCACAGCTTTATTACAAGTACTAAGAATGAAATACCAAAGCTCCAAGCATTGAACTGTTAGCTAATCAGTACTCAATTATTCATGACATTGAAGAAGTGAACTGGTGTTTACCTGCGCACAGACCATTGTCAAAGCCTCACACTGGGTGGGGTTAACCTTCCCCTGAAACAAAAAATGATTGTGACTTAGAGTTAGTCCCAATTGTAAGACAAATAAAACAATCAAATATTATTAGAAACAAGAAATCAGCTAGTTTCTGTAACAGGTATATAGAGTCACCGAGAATTAGGATCTTACAGGCATGATACTGCTTCCTGGTTCATTTTCAGGAAGAATGAGTTCACCAAGGCCACAACGGGGACCACTATAATAGGATAGCATCGAGAAAGCCAATGAAAGAACATGAGTGATTTTTTCAATAAGAATAAAAGGAAACAAAAAGAAATGGCAATCAATGCTGTATAAGTATACACTATACCTTCCCAATAACCGTATATCATTAGCAATCTTCATTAAAGAAGCTGCAATGGTGTTGAGGGCACCACTTGTTTCTACAAAGGCATCATGTGCAGCCTACAAAAGGAGAATATGAACGTAAGCCAATGCAAAGATTGATGGAAAAAGCTAGGACAATGACATAGCACACGAAGAATTTAACTTCAAAAAATAAGTTCCAGTAACAAACCAAGGCCTCAAACTTATTTTCTGCTGTGATAAAAGGCAGCCTTGTTTCTTCAGCTACTGCCGCCGCAATCTTTGCATCAAACCTGATTACCGTCCAGAAAATACTCTTTAAACAAACCAAAAAGAAGACCATACAAGAAAACCACTTCACTAGCAGAAAGGATGCATACCCTTTCTTTGTATTCAATCCAGTCCCTACAGCTGTACCACCCTGCGCTAGCTGCTCAAGAATCATCTCTACTCGGTTAGAAGAAATCCAAAAGCAAATGAGTGAAAAACTAGTATTTCATATCTGTGTTGCATGTCTAACCTGATACATTCGTGGCAAAGTGCCAATCACTCTATCAATGCCATACTTCACCTGCAGCAGATAAAGGAAAAAGGTAATGAAGAAAAGGAAAATCCCCACAAATGGTACAAATTTTGTAGCCCCTTCAACAAAAACAGTAAACAGAATACCAAACTACACAAGCCACCAGAAAGCAAGCTTACTTGAGTAGTATACCCACTAAACTCCTGTCCAAGTGTCAAAGGTGTTGCATCCTGAGTATGAGTGCGTCCAATCTTGACAATATCCTTGAATTCGATTGACTGGTAATTGTTTAAAAGAGAAGGCCGAGAAAAAAAATTAACAGACAACAGAAGTTCAAAAAATAGATGTCATTAACTGTAAAGCAAACAAAGGCAAATGTCGGAGATTCCTAAAATTGTTGCGTCACCATAATTGCATACTTGATAGCCCAAAAAAGAAAGGGGGTCAAACGAAACCATGTCTCATATAATATGAAGAGAGGATGCAAATATGATGTAAAAAATTGCAAATATGATGTAAACCATTCAATATCCCACCTAACAAGATGACACATGGATTTGCAGAAGGGAGCCTGTAATCTACTATGTAGTATAAAATGTCTAAAGTATGAACAAACCTTCGCATTTAGTGTAGAATATAAGGTTTTCAAATTGGGGATTAGTCTTGAGTTTACTTCCACGGCAGCTGCAATGTGCATTACCTGGAAAGGGAAAAAATATGGATTATATGAAATAAAAGAGAATCAGTATTTTAAGCATAAACATTAAACCAGGGAGTAAAGAAAATAAAGGAACAATTTAGTCTAGCAATTGCAACCCCAACATAGGGATCCGATTAAATAAGATTTTTCCAGAAACTAAAATCAACAGACATACAAAAATGCTTCTAGTTCTTACAGTTGGGAAAGTATCATTGGAAGATTGTGATCTGTTGACATGGTCATTTGGGTGCACAAACTTTTCGCCCCGCCTATGACCAAGAATCTCTGCCGCTCTGTTAGCAATAACCTGAATTAGTCCAACACAAAAACTTTCACCATAAAGAACTGTTCATTGCAATGATCAAATGGATACAAAGCTTCATGTAAGTCATAATACACTCATACAACACCCAAAATACAAATTTCAAAAAGATAACAGTTCCGTAAATGTTCCAAAACTTAATTGTCTCAGGTTTTCATTTAATTAGCAATCATCACAAACAATGAAGATTAACATTCATAGTCACAAGTCCACTAAGCCAAACAAGGATGATCAGGTTTGCACCAACCTCATTAGCATTCATGTTACTCTGCGTGCCACTGCCAGTTTGCCAAACAACAAGGGGAAAATGGTCATTTAACTTGCCCTCTGCCACTTCTTGAGCTGCTTGCATCACTGCCTTCCCAATCGTGGGATCAAGACCGTACTCCATGTTCACCTGGATTACAACAAAGAAAAGAAACTCAGGTTCAAATCCAAACCACAAACAAACAAATAAATATATGAACAAACCCTAAAAATGCCTGTGTAAAATATAGAAACTTTACGCTGGCATTTATAGTGCATATAATTAGATCCGAAAAAAAAAAACAATTGCTAAGGAAAAAATTCACAAAAATAATAAACAAGAACATGAGAAACTAGTGAAGAGTATAATTAACTGATGGTAAACCTTAGCAGCGCATTTTTTCAAGATGCCGAAGGCACGAACGATGGGTTCAGGCATGCGTTCACGGGGGCCACCGATATCGAAATTCTGGAGGGATCTTTGAGTTTGAGCTCCCCATAATCTAACAGCGCAAGCAACCACACACAAAACGAACAAGTTAGATTTATAAATAAAGGACAGAGAGGTAAAGAGAAGAAGAAGAAGAGGAAAACGAACTTGTCGGAAGGAACTTGAATGGGTCCAAAGGTGTCTCTTTCTTCCCTGAAGGAGGAAGAGGAATAGGATCTGGAATAGGATGCGGCGAAACGGAGAGCGAGGAAGAATTGGGAAGTGGAGGGATGTGATGAACGGCGAGATAGCACGTACAACGCCATGGTTGAGACTTGGGATTGAATCAGTGTTAGACCGCACGGGAGAATGAAATACTCTGTTCTTCTGATCAAATGCTATAAAACAAGTGGGCGAATGGGTGAGTTTAGTTAGGCTCGCTTCCCAACCAAAATTACAATAATGAAAAAAAAAAAATATTTGGCACCTAAATTTTTTTACCAACCAAATTAAACTATAAGACTTAGAATAATAGTTATAACTTATAACTGATACTTGTTATATTAATTTGATTCGACTTAATTAATAAAAAACTTGTATTTATAGCATTATTGTAAAAAAATGATTATTTTATATAATTTAATCTTTTTACAATTATTCATTTATTTTTAAAATAAAATACCATTCGTTCTTGTCTATTTACATAAATGCTATAAAATATAGACAAAAATAAGATGAGGAATACGACACAACATGAGACATGCGTGACACACTAATTCTAAATAATTGTCTGACACAAGAACACACAAATATAAATAATATATTAATTAATATTAAACTAATAACTATTTTCAAAAATAATCATATGATATATATTTTTTCTTAAAATGTATAGGTATTTAAAAGATAAAATTTTAAACCCTTATGTCTTAATAGAGTTAATAATATTTTTGTATATCACATGTACACAAAAAAATTATCTAAAAATATCTTTTTTTAATAAAAAAAATATTTTTTTTTTATTTTTTAGTGTGTTTGACAAATTTCTAGAAGTAAAAATAAAAGCACTAGAAAACTATAAAAAAAAACATCTTTTTTGAGAAGTTACAATTTACATCTTTTTTTAAAAGATCTTTTTCTTTAAAAAAAAGATGTTTTGTAATCATTGATAGACAAAAATATCTTTACTAAAATTTTAAAAAGACACTTTTTACCCCTTTTCTTTCATGGATGAATGTACTATACATTCAATATCTCCTTCATGCCTTGAACCTCAGAACCAGGTTCCAACTCAAACCGCAACTCCTCTAGTAATCTCTGGTTCTCTTCATGTTATCTTTTTTTTTTTATCTATTTTGTGTTTTTAATACATATATAAAAAGTCAATTAACTAATTTATACAAAATCAACGCAACTTTTATTTTCTTTTGCTATAATCATACGTGATATCTTTTATTTTTGTTTTTATTTTCATAGATGGATTTATATTTTATACAATATTGACCTTGGATTGATGTTTGAGATTTAATCATATTGAATCATTAATTTTTAGTGTTATGATTTTTTAAGAATTTGTATCTGATGTTTTGGAAGCATTATTATGTAATATTTTGTCAAATTCACTATTGCAAGAATCATGTAATATTTTGAGATAAAATCTTTAATGATTTGATATAAAATATAATCATATATAAATATAAAAAATATATACTAGTATCAAAATATAAAAAGTAAAAAATCTAAAAATATTCACAAATAAAAATATAACATATTCGTTTAGCTTTTGTGATATATATATATATATATATATATATATATATATATAAAGAGGTTGAAAGTTAAAATATTATTGTTCTTCTACATAATGAGGATTTCGAGAGTGGAGGTAACATGAATTATACAAATGAATTTATTGAAAAAGACATTGCTAATTATACAGTTGTTCGAAGCCCTACCAGAGAAAAAAGAAGGAAGACTTCTAACAAAAAGGTTGAGAAACGAGTTGGAATCACTACAACATTTTGGGTCTATGGCCACGGTTTTTTTGGTCACGGTAAAAAACCGTGATCATAGACCCTCTATGGTCACTGTAACACCCTAATTACCCTAAAAGCCTTACCTCGCGTCATAAAGCAAAGGTTAATCAAAGGTTACGATAGTCCTAAGCTTATACATAAGATATATAGAAGGAGTTTATAATATTTAGGAGCCCGATTAAGGAATATAGCTCAAAACAGGATTTCAAAAGCGCAAAACGTACTAACAAAACTACTAACTTGAAGCATAAGAAACAAGTGTAGAATAACCAAACATCATAGTATAATAGTATAATATCATAAGACGCTAGCCACAACTCACGGAGTTTAAGCTGACTAGCCATAAACGGACCATGTATGGAACCAGATAGTAAAAACAGCTTATACAAATGTTGTTCTCTCAAATACACGCCACTAGGCAAAACAAAGTACAAAAGTGAGAGACATATTCAAAATATATCAAAGACGCAAAAGAAGTATCTGGATCCTCCGCTTCTACCACAACCAGACAACTCACCGAGGTGGGTTGCGACCTGCATCTGAAAAAAACACAACAAGAATATGGCATGAGAACCGGAGGTTCTCAGTATGGTAACAGTTCCCAGTGATGTAGGATATAAGACCCCAGGACGCTAAAGGCAATCCTAGACTTCATATCCATCACAAGATTCAAGTTTAAAGCATTCTAAAACAGGTAAGTATAATATCAAATTCCTTAACACAACTTAACCATAGTACCGTAACAGGGTAAACTATTTTAGGGAATTTCTACTCTATTTAAACACTGCTATCCCACAGCCTTCACCACCCGATCCTCCAAGCGATCCCATCGCCACTGCCTTCTGAACCTCCTCAATCCAAGTGAAAACACAAGTATATACAATACAAGTAAAATACAAGTAGAAGTATATAAGGCAATTAAGTCAAATAGCAGGTAAACATGTTATTCAATTAAGCAAGCCATTGCAAGTAATCAAAACAAACAAACAGATAGAAAATGCATATGATGAATGCCTGCCCTACTGGCTGTAATATCACATTGTCGATTCAACTTTCAACCCGACACATCTCCATGGAGACGTCGCCCTTCGGATTTTCGCATATTGGAACCCCCGAGATATAGTGCTCGGATCACTGTCCAAGTACCGGCGCCTGCACGCCTTATAGATCCGAAGTGATGCGAGCGGGATCTCTTGCCACCGTCCTCACATCTGAGCACAAGCGGGATTAACCACCGTCCTTACACCGCTGCTACCTCAACAGGCGGGATTAATCACCGTCCCTGCCGGGCGCATAGCGTCTCATAATCACAGTAAAAGCAATATATCAGTAGTTTTAGAAAACACTTTCAGTACACATAGATCCATCATCTCAATCTGAGTCCTCGACTCATCTCAACCACTGTCCATTCATAACTCAGTTTCCAAATATCAAAGTTCATCATTCCTCATCTCATGTATCAATCATCCTCCACCTAACGTCAAACCATTCTCAGTACACCAGAAACCTAGGCCTCCGTTTTCTAATATATCATAAAATCATGTACTAGAACCCTTAATTTATGTACCATGTTCTAATATTCAAAACTAGGCCCAAAAGTCTTAAAATGGTGCTATAGAAGCTTACAACCTTGTTGGGGAAGTAGAATAGTTGAAAACAAAGCAAAATTTGAAGAACAGGGTGTGTGCGTCTGCACAGGGGTGTGCGTGCGCACGCCCAGAAAATTTTTAAAGGTGTGCGTACGCACATGTATCAAAACATAAAAGGGTCTGTTCACTCGCACAACCTGTGTGAGTGCCCCCAACAGACTGGCCTCCCCAACATGTGCGTGCGCACAGGTTGCGAATTTTCCTTTGTTGTGCGCGCGCACAAGCTGTGCCAACGTTGCAGGCCTGCCTCTACGTGTGCGGACGCACAGGTCTGTGCGTGCGCACAGGTTACCATTTATGCAGAGTGTGCGTGTGCACAAGGCTGTGTGTGCGCACACACCAGAATACTCAGGATTCTGTAACTTTGCAAAATTTTCAGATTTTCGACACCAATTTTGAATGATCATAACTTCCTCTACGAAATTCTAAATTTCACAAACTTTATAGCGATTTAAAGGGTTTTCAGAGATCTTTAATTCTAAGTAAATTTCAACCATTTTTGAAAACCGAGGCAAAAGTTATGATTGGACAAAGTTTACCAAAATTTCACTTTTACCCAAAATCACAATTTTCACAATTCCTTCATAAAACACACCCAAACCAACCCAAACCACTCCAAAATTCCAATTCTCATCAAATTCAACACTCTATGGCAAATTACACCAAACATACCACATTTTTCTTTATCCACAACATCAATATCAATATATCTCATATATCCAACTTCATTAACAATTTTCCAACTATATTACCCATAGATCGACACCAATATCACATTTATCAACATAATCCACTACTTAACTTCACAAATCATGCATCCTCAACATATCACTATAAATCTTCATTATCAATTCAAAATTCGTCATTTCATCAAACGTCATCATACAACCACAACCAACAATTTCAACAACCATTTAAATCCAATCCTATCCTATGGGTCACTAGCCTAAGTGTCCATGAATATTATATACTACATAGAGAAAACTAAAACTATACCTTGGCCGATCCCCAATATGAACCAAATGAGCTTTCAACCAAAATCCAACCACCAAGGTAACTCCAACAAGAACCAACAAGCTCCAAACTCACAATAATCAAGCTATATACATATAAATTACCACAAAATCAACCTAGGGCTCAACATAAACATAATTTCACAAGAGATCAAAGCCTCTTACCTTTCCCAACAAATTTGGATGGCAAAACCCAAAGCTAAGCAAGGATTAGAGTTAGCCAGAACACCAAGAATCACAAGAACTCACTTAGCCATAAACCCAAGGTACCCGAAATTTGGAGAGCAGAACTGGAGAGATTTCGAACTTAACTCTAGAGTTTCTTGGATGAGTTTTGTAGAGCTCTTCGCAAGGAACGCGTAGCCACTGACGGCACGTAAATCGGAGCTCTCTAGCTCAAGATATGAGCTTGGGAAGATTGAGGTGAAATAGATTTTCTTCTTCCTCTTCCCCCTTTCTCAATTTCTGAAGTGTGTGTGTGTTTATGAGGCTAGGGTTCATTAAATGAACCATTATATATGTTGGACTTGGGTCAAACTTGGACCCGGTTCAACTCGTTAGCGTTTTTAGCCCGTTTGGCCCAACTTCGAGCCAAACCTTTAAAATTAATGCCCAGTTTTCTGTTTCTATTGTTTTTCTAAGATTTTTGACTGTTTCAACTTTTTTTGTGCAGCACTGGGCAGACTTGAATCGGTTCAACCGGCTCACTGCCGGTTCGCGATTTTTTACGATTTTTTTTGTAAAAAGCGCATTTTTTGACTCGAAACGACCCACTGAGTCCAAAAATGATGTTTAAAAACCTCAAATTCTCACTCTAACTTTTCGGAATCAAATTTGAGTAATATAACCACTTAATTAACCGGTTCGATTTATTGTGGTTCTTATAGTCACGGTTTTTTAGGGTGACAAAAAAAAAAGCTATGGTCAAGGGTTTTTTAGAAAGGGTGACCATAGAGTACCTATGGTCACGATTTTTTAAAAAAGGGTAGCCTAAAGGGGTCTATGGTCACAGTTTTGAGGGGTGACCTAAAGGGGTCTATGGTCACGGTTTTTTACAATGACCAAAAAGGGTCTATGGTCACGATTTTTCAAAAAAATGTGACCTAAAAGGGTATATGGTCACGGTTTTAGGGGGTGACCTAAAGGGGTCTATGGTCACGGTTTTGGGGGGTGACTTAAAAGGGTCTATGGTCACAGTTTTGGGGGTGACCTAAAAGGGTCTATGGTCACGGTTTTTTACAGTGACAAAAAATGTGCTATGGTCACGGTTTAGGGGGGTGACTTAAAGGGGCCTATGGTCACTGATGAATCCATATTTTACGATATATTTTGGTTTGATTTGAGTGGATTTCATCATATAAACTCACATTTATTCATCTAAATTGCATGCTTTTGAGATTTCTTCCTAAATTGTGCTTGAAAGTAAAAACATGCTTTTTCAGCTTATAATTGCTAAATTTTATTCACTTTAATTCCATTTGATGCCTTGATGTGCTTGTTGAGTAATTTCAGGCTTACAAGGCAAGTATGAATTGAAGAAGTGGAAGGAAAGCATGCAAAATGGGAGAAATTATGAAGAAAATGAAGTTTGGAAGCTGCTGCAAAGGTGCGTACGCACAGTGATGCGTGCGTACTCACAACGGTGACTTTGTGCAAGGATGTGTACGCACTAAATGTCGTGCGTACGCATGAAGGGAATTCTGCGCAATTATGCGTATGCACCGTAGGTCGTGCGTACGCACGCGTGCATATGCGTGAGGTCATTAATACAAATCGCTGGGGGCAAATTCTGGGCATCCAAAACCTAATCCAACTCATTTTCTAAAGCTATTTAAGGCCAAAGTGAAGAGGAATGAAGGGGGGCAATTACGTTTAGCTTTTATCATATTTTTGTGTAGTTCACTAGAGAGAGAAGCTCCCCCTCTCTCTAGAATTAGGATTGCTTAGTTTAATTTCTTGCAATTTCTACTTTTAATTCTTGTTTTGATGTAGTTTCATTTATGTTTCTATGCTTTCTTGTCTTTATCTTCTTCATCTCATTTGTTATTTTCTCTTTTATGTCAATTTTCATGTTATGAACACTTTTGTTATTTTAATTCCAATTAATGCAAATTTATGTTTCCATGTCATTTATTGCTTTCTTTAATTGTTTTTGCTATTTTCTTGCTTTGGTAGCTTTAGAATTTATTTTAGTGCAATTTAATATTATATTATTCTCATGCACACCAAGTGTTTGATAAAATACTTGGCTTAGTTTTTACTTAGTTTTTCTACACTCTTGGCTTGAAATTGTTGACATTGGTGTCCTTTGAGTCATTGATGTCCATTCTTGTTTGATATATTAGAGTAGTTAGTTAATTTGGTTTTCCTTGACTCTATGTGACCCTTAGTGTTGACATAGGACTTAGGAATTGAAATTAACTATGCCTATTTGACTTATCTTCGATGTAAGGTTGACTAAGTAGGATTAACTCTTCATAAAGTCATATGTTTGTGGTTAATGACTAGGATAGGTAGCCTTAGTTCTCAATTACTTACCAAGAGGTTTTTTGCATTTTAATCATCCTTGCTTCGACATTTAATTGCTTTGATGTTTAATTTCTTGCATGTTTAGTTTTGGTGCACGAATTTGCAATCCGTACAACTAACCAGCAAGTGCACTGGGTCGTCCAAGTAATACCTTACGTGAGTAAGGGTCGATCCCACGAAGATTATTGGTTTGAAGCAAGCTATGTTTATTTTATTAATCTTAGTCAGGATATTAATTAAAATTATTAGTTGGAATTATTAGATTGGAAAAATAAAAGAGAATAAAATCGTTACTTGTTGTGCAGTAATGAGAAATATGTTGGAGTTTTAGAGATGCTTTGTCCTCTGAATTTCTGCAATGTAATATTCAACTCAATTGTTTGTAAAGTACGTCTACCGCAAGCTTTATGTAGGGTGTCACCATTGTCAGTGGCTACCTCCCATCCTCTCAGTGAAAACAGTCCAGGTGCTCTGTCACAGCACGGCTAATCAGCTGTTGGTTCTCGATCATGTTGGAATAGGATCCATTGATCCTTTTGCGTTTGTCATCACGCCCAGCAATCGCGAGTTTGAAGCGCGTCACAGCCATTCAATCCTTGAATCCTACTCGGAATACCACAGACAAGGTTTAGACCTTCCGGATTCTCAAGAGTGGCCGCCATCAATTCTAGCTTATACCGCGGAGATTCGGATTAAGGAATCTAAGAGAAGCTCATTCAGTCTGATGTAGAACGGAGGTGTTTGTCAGGCACACGTTCATGGATTGAGGGAGGTGATGAGTGTCACGGATCATCACCTCCTTCATAATTAAGCGCGAATAAACATCTTAGATCGGACCATACACACGTTTGAGTGAAATAGAAACAATTGCATTAATTCATTGAGACGCTGCAGAGCTCCTCACCCCCAACAATGGAGTTTAGAGACTCATGCCATCAAAAAGTATGTAATTCAGATCTGAAAATGTCATGAGGTGCAAAATAAGTCTTTAAAAGTTGTTTAAATAGTAAACTAGTAGCCTAGGTTTATAGAAAATAAGTAAACTAAGATAATTAGTGCAGAAATCCACTTCTGGGGCCCACTTGGTGTGTGCTGGGGCTGAGACTAAAGCTATCCACGAGCTGAGGCTTTTCTTGGAGTTGAACTCCAAGTTATAACGTGTTTTGGGCGTTCAACTCCGGATCATGACGTGTTTCTGGCGTTTAACTCCAGACAGCAGCATGAACTTGGCATTCAACGCCAAGTTACGTCGTCTATCTTCGCGCAAAGTATGGACTATTATATATTGCTGGAAAGCCCTGGATGTCTACTTTCCAACGCCATTGAGAGTGCGCCAATTGGACTCCTGTAGCTCCAGAAAATCCATTTCGAGTGCAGGGAGGTCAGAATCCAACAGCATCAGCAGTCCTTTTTCAGCCTAACTCAGATTTTTGCTCAGCTTCCTCAATTTCAGTCAGAAAATACCTAAAATCATAGAAAAATACACAAACTCATAGTAAAGTCCAGAAATATGATTTTTGCCTAAAAACCAATAATATTTAACTAAAAACTAATTAAAACATGCTAAAATATACATGAAATTACCCCCAAAAAGCGTATAAAATATCCGCTCATCACAGCACCAAACTTAAACTGTTGCTTGTCCCCAAGCAACTAGATGAATAAAAGAGGATAAAGAGAAATCAAGAAGCAATAATATCTCAGAGTTTTAAGTGAAGTTCAGTTTCTAATTTAGATGAGCGGGGCTGGTAGCTTTTTGTTTCTGAACAGTTTTGGCATCTCCCTTTATCCTTTGAAATTCAGAATGATTGGCATCCATAGGAACTCAGAATTCAGATAGTATTATTGATTCTCCTAGTGTAGTATGTTGATTCTTGAACACAGCTACTCTATGAGTCTTGGCCGTGGCCCTAAGCACTTTGTTTTTCAGTATTACCACCGGATACATAAATGCCACAGACACATGACTGGGTGAACCTTTTCAGATTGTGACTCAGCTTTGCTAAAGTCCCCAGTTAGAGGTGTCCAGAGCTCTTAAGCACACTCTTTTGCTTTGGATCATGACTTTAACCACTCAGTCTCAAGCTTTTCACTTGGACCTTCATGCCACAAGCACATGGTTAGGGACAACTTGATTTAGCCGCTTAGGCCTGGATTTTATTTCCTTGGGCCCTCCTATCCACTGATGCTCAAAGCCTTGGATCCTTTTCTTAATCCAATGATTTCTTGTAAAGCTAAAAAGTTTTTTTTTTCACTGCTTTTTCTTGCTTCAAGAATCAAATTCATGATTTTTCAGATCATCAATAGTATTTTTCGTGTTCCTCATTCTTTCAGGAGCCAATATTCATAAAATTCAGGATAAAAATTATGCACTGTTCAAGCATTCATTCAGAGAACAAAAAGTATTGCCACCACATATAGTTAATTATAATTTTTATTATTAAGAACTCGAAAAAGAAAAATTACTTCTTCATTCTAATTATCTACTATTTTATTCATGCTTGATGATGATGAGAAAAATAAATTATAACTTAATTGGGAATAAAACCAGAATAGATATACTAATTACTACTACTGCTACTACTACTACTACTATATATATCTCCTAAGGTAAATTTCTATAAAAACACTATCACAGAGATAAAGCTAAAAATTGGAACCCAACAACCTGTTGTTTTGAGAAGTAGATGTTCCTCTAATCTGTGGGGTGCTTTTCAAGGATTAATTTTTGGCGCTTCAGCTCCCTTTGATCACGCCCTTGCTCTTCCTGTTCCTTAAGCAGTTTGCAAAGCATGCTACTTTGATTGTTCTGTTCTTTCTTTATTTGGTCCATAGCTTCTTGCAATTTGGAAATAGAAGCCTCAAGATGTTCCCAATATTCGAATTGAGGGAGTTCTGGGAGGACTTCCTGTGCTCTCTTCTTGTTTGAATCATCCTGCAGCTGTTGTCTGTCCATTGATATTCTAGTGATTGGCCTCTCAACTGAGATATACTCTGTTATTTCCATCTTCACTCCGGCATCTTTGTAGAGCATAGAAATTAAGCTTGGATAGGCCAATCTGGCGTCCTTGGAATTCCTGTTTGCTATTTTGTATAGTTCACATGAGATCAGTTGATGGACTTCTACTTCTTTTCCCAATATGATGCAGTGAATCATTACTGCTCTTTTAATGGTAACTTCAGAACGGTTGCTGGTGGGCAATATGGAACGCCCAATGAAATCCAGCCAACCTCTGGCTACTGGTTTTAGATCTTCTCTTTTGAGTTGATTTGGGATGCCAGTCGTGCTGGTGGTCCACCTGGCTTCAGGGATGCATATATCCTCTAGAATCTTGTTCAGACCTTTATTTACCCTCATCATTCTCCTATTAAAAGAGTCTGGGTCATCTTTCAGTTGAGGAAGCTTAAATATCTCCCTGATCTTGTCAGGATGGGTATGAACAATCTTTCCTCTGACTAAGGTCCGATGGTCATAGAGAGCAGCTCCAATTATTCTTTGCCTGTCCGTCTGCCATAGATTAGCATAGAACTCCTGAATCATGTTCCTTCCCACTTTCATTTCAGGATTGGCTAGAATTTCCCAGTTCCTGTTTCGAATTTGCTCTTGGATCTCCGGATATTCATCTTCCTTCAGATCAAATTTGACTTCTGGGATCACTGATCTGTGACTCATTATTTTGTAGTAATGGTCTGAATGTTCTTTAGTTAAGAACTTTCCTTGATTCCAAAGTGGCTTTGAAGTATTCTCTTTCTTGCCTCTTGGGGTGGGTTGTTTTCCTTTAGGAGCCATGATCTTAATGAGTATGTTTTTGTGATCACGGATAAACACACCAAACTTAGAGCTTTGCTTGTCCTCAAGCAAAAGAGAAGAAATGAGAGGGATAGGAGGAGAGCAAGTGTGGCATGGTGATGATGAGAGGGGCGCCGAATTCAATATATAGGGAGGGGATGGGAAATTTCGAAAATAAGGAAAAGATAAGATAGAAGATGTGATTTATAAAAGATAGATATGATAAGAAAAAGATATAGTTTAAAAAGAGAAAGATATGAATAATATTTAAAAAGATAAATCTGAATTTTTAATTTTGAAAAAGATTTTAAAAAGATAATTGAGTTTTGAAAACAAACTTAAAAGAGTTGGATTGGATTGGAAAGCAATTTGTCTTTATGGATTAAGATATATTTGATATTTTTGAAAAAGGGATTTTAGAAATTAGGGTTCTTAGAAACTAATTTGATTTTGAAGGATGACATTTTGAAACATGTTTATGCAAGAAATCATGAATTGAAACATAAAAATTTAGAAAAATTATAAAGAAAAACGAATTTTACCTCCTCCCCATCATCCTGGCGTTAAACTCCCAGACGATGCATGTTTTGGGCGTTTAACGCCCAAATGCTGCTTCTCCTGGGCGTTCAACGCCCAGCTGATGCTTCTTTCTGGCGTTGAACGCCAGGAAGTCTTTTGTCACTGGACGTTTTTCTGAACGCCCAGGATGCTAACAATCTGGCGTTAAACGCCCAAAAGGTGCTTCTTTCTGGCGTTCAACGCCCAAAAGATGCTCCCTTCTGGCATTTAACGCCCAGATGGCTACCCTTACTGGCGTTGAACGCCCAGTGGGTGCTTCTTTTGGGCGTTCAACGCCCAAAAATGTTTCTTACTGGCTTTTTCATGCCAGTGAGCTTCCAAATTTCCCTGTAACTCTGTGAATTCAATCAATTGCTATTTTTACCCCTTTGAAGATACTTGGACACATACCTGTAAAAAAGGAAATTTATTTAATTAGTAAAATAAACTTTGTAAATGGCTGGGTTGCCTCCCAGCAAGCGCTTCTTTATTGTCTTTAGCTGGACTACCACTGAGCTCTAATCAAGTCTCAGTTTTGAGCATTCTTGCTCGAAGTTACTTTCAAGATAATGTTTAATTCTCTGTCCATTAACAATGAACTTTTTTTTAGAGTCATTATCCTGAAGCTCTACGTATCCATATGGTGATACACTTGTAATTACATATGGACCTCTCCACTGGGATTTTAATTTCCCGGGGAATAATTTGAGCTTAGAATTAAATAGCAGAACTTTCTGCCCCGGCTTAAAGACTCTGGATGACAATTTCTTATCATGCCATCTTTTCGCTTTCTCCTTGTAAATTTTTGCATTCTCGAAAGCATTGAGTCTAAATTCCTCTAGCTCATTTAACTGGAGCAATCGTTTTTCTCCAGCTAACTTGGCATCAAGGTTTAGGAATCTGGTTGCCCAGTAGGCCTTGTGTTCCAGTTCCACTGGCAAGTGACATGCCTTTCCATACACAAGCTGATATGGAGAGGTCCCTATAGGGGTCTTGAATGCTGTTTTGTATGCCCATAGAGCATCATCCAAGCTTCTTGCCCAATCCCTTCTACGGTTAATTACAGTCCGTTCCAGGATTCTTTTGAGTTCTCTATTTGAGACTTCAGCTTGCCGATTAGTCTGTTGGTGATATGGAGTAGCTACCCTGTGGCTAACTCCATAACGAACCAAAGCAGAGTAAAGTTGTTTATTGCAGAAATGAGTGCCCCCATCACTGATTAATACTCTAGGGGTACCAAATCTGCTGAAGATGTGTTTCTAGAGGAATTTTAACACTGTTTTAGTGTCATTAGTGGGTGTTGCAATAGCCTCCACCCATTTGGATACATAATCCACTGCCACCAGAATATAAGTGTTTGAGTATGAGGGTGGGAAAGGTCCCATGAAGTCAATGCCCCATACATCAAACAACTCAATCTCCAAGATCCCTTGTTGAGGCATGGTATAACTGTGAGGTAGATTGCCAGATCTTTGGCATCTGTCACAATTAAGCACAAACACTCGGGAATCTTTATAGAGAGTAGGCCAGTAGAAGCCACTTTGGAGGACTCTTGTGGCTGTTCGCTCACTTCCAAAATGTCCTCCATACTGTGATCCATGGCAATGCCAAAGGATCTTCTGCGCTTCTTCTTTAGGCACACATCTACGGATTACTCCGTCTGCACATCTCTTAAAGAGATACGGCTCATCCCAAAGATAATACTTTGCATCTGTGATCAGCTTCTTTGATTGCTGTCTACTGTACTCTTTGGGTATGAATCTCACTGCCTTGTAGTTTGCAATGTCTGCAAACCATGGCACTTCCTGGATGGCAAAGAGTTGCTCATCCGGAAAGGTTTCAGAGATCTCAGTGAGAGGGAGGGACGCCCCTTCTACTGGTTCTATTCGGGACAGGTGATTTGCTACTTGATTCTCTGTCCCTTTTCTGTCTCTTATTTCTATATCAAACTCTTGCAGAAGCAACACCCATCTTATAAGTCTGGGCTTTGAATCCTGCTTTGTGAGTAGATATTTAAGAGCAGCATGATCAGTATACACAATCACTTTTGATCCTACTAAATAGGATCTGAATTTGTCAATGGCGCAAACCACTGTAAGTAGCTCTTTTTTCTGTGGTTGTGTAATTCTTCTGTGCGTCATTTAAAACACGGCTGGCATAGTAAATGATGTGCAGAAGCTTGTCATGCCTTTGTCCCAACACTGCACCAATGGCATGGTCACTGGCATCACACATCAATTCAAATGGTAATGTCCAGTCTGGTGCAGAGATGATTGGTGCTGTAACCAATTTAGCTTTCAGAGTCTCAAATGCCTGCAAACACTCTTTATCAAAGATAAATGGCGTGTCAGCAGCTAGCAGGTTGCTCAGAGGTTTGGCGATTTTTGAAAAATCCTTTATAAACCTCCTATAGAATCCTGCATGCCCCAGAAAGCTTCTGATTGCCTTAACGTTGGCAGGTGGTGGTAATTTTTCAATTACCTCTACCTTAGCTTGATCCACCTCTATCCCCTTGTTCGAGATTTTGTGCCCAAGGACAATTCCTTCAGTCACCATAAAGTGACACTTCTCCCAGTTTAAAACCAGGTTAGTCTCTTGGCATCTCTTTAGAACAAGTGCTAAATGGTTAAGGCAGGAGCTGAATGAGTCTCCAAATACTGAAAAGTCATCCATGAAGACTTCCAGGAATTTTTCCACCATATCAGAGAAAATTGAGAGCATGCACCTCTGAAAGGTTGCAGGTGCATTGCACAGGCCAAATGGCATCCTTCTGTATGCAAATACTCCAGATGGGCAGGTGAATGCCGTTTTCTCCTGATCCTGGGGATCTACTGCAATTTGATTATAACCTGAATATCCATCCAGGAAGCAGTAGTATTCATGACCTGCTAGTCTTTCTAGCATTTGGTCTATGAATGGTAAAGGAAAATGATCCTTTTTGGTGGCTGTATTGAGCCTTCTATAATCAATACACATACGCCACCCTGTAACTGTTCTTGTAGGAACCAGTTCATTTTTTTCATTGTGAACCACTGTCATGCCTCCCTTCTTAGGGACGACTTGGACAGGGCTTACCCAGGGGCTGTCAGAAATAGGATAAATAATCCCAGCCTCTAGTAATTTAGTGACCTCCTTTTGCACCACTTCCTTCATGGCTGGGTTCAGCCGCCTTTGTGGTTGGACCACAGGCTTGGCGTCACCCTCCAATAGGATCTTGTGCATGCATCTGGCTGGACTAATGCCCTTAAGATCACTGATGGACCACCCAAGAGCTGTCTTGTGTGTCCTTAGCACTTGAATTAGTGCTTCCTCTTCCTGTGGCTCTAAGGTAGAGCTTATAATTATAGGAAAGGTATCACCTTCTCCCAGAAATGCATATTTCAGGGATGGTGGTAATGGTTTGAGCTCGGGTTTAGGAGGTTTCTCCTCTTCCTGAGGGATTTTCAGAGGTTCTACTATTCCCTCTGATTCCTCCAGGTCAGGCTGAACATCTTTAAATATGTCCTCTAGCTCTGAATCGAGACTCTCAGCCATATTGACCTCTCTTACCAGAGAGTCAATAATATCAACACTCATGCAGTCATTTGGGGTGTCTGGATGTTGCATGGCTTTGGCAACATTCAACTTGAACTCCTCCTCATTGACTCTCAAGGTCACTTCCCCTTTTTAGACATCAATGAGGGTTCGGCCAGTTGCTAGGAAAGGTCTTCCTAGAATGAGAGTTGCACTCTTGTGCTCCTCCATTTCCAGCACCACAAAGTCAGTAGGAAAGGCGAATGGCCCAACCTTGACAATCATGTCTTCAATCACGCCTGATGGGTATTTAATGGAGCCATCAGCAAGTTGAAGACATATCCTGGTTAGTTTGATTTCTTCAGTTAAACCAAGCTTTCTGATAGTAGATGCAGGTATTAGGTTGATACTTGCCCCAAGATCACATAAAGCTTGCTTGGTACAAGTGCCCTCTAATGTGCATGGTATCATAAAGCTCCCAAGATCTTTAAGCTTCTCAGGTAAGCTTTTCAGAATGACTGCACTGCATTCTTCAGTGAGGTAAACTTTTTCAGTTTCCCTCCAATCCTTCTTATGACTTAAGATCTCTTTCATGAACTTAGCATAAGAAGGTATTTGCTCAAGTGCTTCTGCAAACAGAATCTTTATTTCAAGAGTCCTGAGATAGTCTGCAAAGCGGGCAAATTGCTTATCCTGTTCCGCTTGGCAGAGTTTTTGAGGATAGGGCATTTTGGCTTTGTATTCCTCAACCTTAGTTGCTGCAGGTTTATTACCTACAGAAGTGGGTTGGGAAGCCTTTTTAGAAGGGTTGTTATCAGTACTTGTATGTGACTGATCCCCCACTGGCATTTGAATGCCAGGGGTGAAAGCTGGAGTGGCGTTAGACGCCACCTCCTTATTTGTTACTGGCGTCTGAACGCCAGAACCATGCTCCCTTTGGGCGTTCAACGCCGGATTCATGCTTGTTTCTGGCGTTGAACGCCAGGAATGAGCATGGTCTGGGCGTTCAGCGCCAGCATTATTCCTCTCTGGGCTCTGACTGTCCTCAGAGGGATTTTGAGTAGCCATTTGTTCATTTCTTGGCTTCCTGCTGCTTTGAAGTGAGGTATTTAATGTTTTCCCACTTCTTAATTGAACTACTCGGCATTCTTCTGCTATTTGTTTTGACAGTTGCTTTTCTATTTGCTTTAACTGTACTTCTATGCTCCTGTTAGCCATTCTTGTTTCCTGTAGTATTTCCTTGAATTCGGCTAGTTGCTGGGTTAGAAAGTCTAATTGCTGATTGAATTCATTAGCCTGATCCACAGGACTGAGTTCAGCAGTTACTGTTTTAGCTTCTTCTTTCATGGAAGATTCACTGCTTAGGTATAGATGCTGATTTCTGGCAACTGTATCAATAAGCTCTTGAGCTTCTTCAATTGTTTTTCTCATATGTATAGATCCACCAGTTGAGTGGTCTAGAGAAATCTGAGCTTTTTCTATAAGCCCATAGTAGAAGATGTCTAATTGCACCCATTCTGAAAACATTTCAGATGGGCATTTTCTTAGCATCTCTCTGTATCTCTCCCAGGAATCATAAAGGGATTCATTATCTCCTTGTTTGAAGCCTTGGATGCTTAGCTTTAGCTGTGTCATCCGTTTTGGAGGGAAATAGTGACTCAGGAATTTTTCTGACAGCTGCTTCCATGTTTTTATGCTGTTCTTAGGCTAGTTATTTAACCACCTCTTAGCTTGATCTTTTACAGCAAATGGAAACAGTAATAATCTGTAGACATCCTGATCCACTTCCTTATCATGTACTGTGTCAGCAATTTGCAAAAATTGTGCCAGAAACTCTGTAGGTTCTTCATGTGGAAGACCAGAATACTGGCAGTTTTGCTGCACCATGATAATGAGCTGAGGATTCAACTCAAAGCTACTAACTCCAATGGAGGGTATACAGATACTACTCCCATATGAAGCAGTAGTGGGGTTAGCATATGATCCCAGAGTCCTCCTGGACTGTTCATTTCCACTTAATTCCATGATGGAACAAGGGAGATGATGTGTATGTTGATATTATTTATTTTATAGAAGTGGAATAAATAAAAACGGAATATATAAAAAATTTGAAAATATTTTGTGAAAATTTTTTGAAAAATTTTGAAATTGAAATCTGAATTTTATATAAAAATTTCAAAAATGTAGTTTTAAAATTAGTTAGAAAAGATACTTTTTTTGAATTTTGAATTTTATGATGAAAGAGAAAAACACATAAAAGACACAAGACTTAAAATTTTTAGATCTAATGCTCCTTATTTTCGAAAATTTTGGAGGGAAAACACCAAGGAACACCAAACTTAAAAATTTTAAGATCAAGACACAAGAAATCTCAAGAACACCTTGAAGATTCACAAGAATACCTAAGAACAAAAGGAAGAACACCAAACTTAAAATTTTTAGAAAACTTTAATAAAATTTTCGAAAATTATGAAAAGATTAACAAGAAAACACCAAACTTAAAGTTTGGCACAAGATTAAATCAAGAAAAATTATTTTTGAAAAAGGATTTACAAAGAAGGTGCCCAATTGCCAAGAACATAAGCCAACGCTATAACCAACTAAGTTAAAAATGTAATGTATTTTAAAGATGTATTATTTTTATGGATAAAATAAATTTTTGAAAACTAATGTTTTGAAAAAACACAAGAAAAACAAGAAAAGACACAGAACAAGAAAAATTAAAGATCAAACAAGAAAAATTGACAAGAATAATTTGAAGATCAAGGAAAAACAAGAACACAAGTTCGAAAATTCAAAGAAAAATATAAAATATGCAATTGACACCAAACTTAGAACAAGACACTAGACTCACAAAAAATTAACAATTAATAAAGAAAAATAATATATTTTTTTTTTTGAAAAGAAACTATCCTATCAGAATTTAATGACTCTATAACAATAAAAATAAATTATTCCTAATCTAAGAAATAGAATAAACCTTTAGTTGTTCAAACTCTAATAATCCCCGGCAACGGCGCCAAAAACTTGGTGCACGAATTTGCAATCCGTACAACTAACCAGCAAGTGCACTGGGTCGTCCAAGTAATACCTTACGTGAGTAAGGGTCGATCCCACGAAGATTATTGGTTTGAAGCAAGCTATGTTTATTTTATTAATCTTAGTCAGGATATTAATTAAAATTATCAGTTGGAATTATTAGATTGGAAAAATAAAAGAGAATAAAATCGTTACTTGTTGTGCAGTAATGAGAAATATGTTGGAGTTTTGGAGATGCTTTGTCCTCTGAATTTCTGCAATGTAATATTCAACTCAATTGTTTGTAAAGCACGTCTACGGCAAGCTGTATGTAGGGTGTCACCATTGTCAGTGGCTACCTCCCATCCTCTCAGTGAAAACGGTCTAGGTGCTCTGTCACAGCACGGCTAATCAGCTGTTGGTTCTCGATCATGTTGGAATAGGATCCATTGATCCTTTTGCGTTTGTCATCACGCCCAGCAATCGCGAGTTTGAAGCGCGTCACAGCCATTCAATCCTTGAATCCTACTCGGAATACCACAGACAAGGTTTAGACCTTCCGGATTCTCAATAGTGGCCGCCATCAATTCTAGCTTATACCGCGGAGATTCGGATTAAGGAATCTAAGAGAAGCTCATTCAGTCTGATGTAGAATGGAGGTGTTTGTCAGGCACACGTTCATGGATTGAGGGAGGTGATGAGTGTCACGGATTATCACCTCCTTCATAATTAAGCGCGAATAAACATCTTAGATCGGACCATACACACGTTTGAGTGAAATAGAAACAATTGCATTAATTCATTGAGACGCTGCAGAGCTCCTCACCCCCAACAATGGAGTTTAGAGACTCATGCCGTCAAAAAGTATGTAATTCAGATCTGAAAATGTCATGAGGTGCAAAATAAGTCTTTAAAAGTTGTTTAAATAGTAAACTAGTAGCCTAGGTTTACAGAAAATAAGTAAACTAAGATAATTGGTGCAGAAATCCACTTCTGGGGCCCACTTGGTGTGTGCTGGGGCTGAGACTAAAGCTATCCACGAGCTGAGGCTTTTCTTGGAGTTGAACTCCAAGTTATAACGTGTTTTGGGCGTTCAACTCCGGATCATGACGTGTTTCTGGCGTTTAACTCCAGACAGCAGCATGAACTTGGCGTTCAACGCCAAGTTACGTCGTCTATCTTCGCGCAAAGTATAGACTATTATATATTGCTGAAAAGCCCTGGATGTCTACTTTCCAACGCCGTTGAGAGCGTGCCAATTGGACTCCTGTAGCTCCAGAAAATCCATTTCGAGTGCAGGGAGGTCAGAATCTAACAGCATCAGCAGTCCTTTTTCAGCCTAACTCAGATTTTTGCTCAGCTTCCTCAATTTCAGTCAGAAAATACCTGAAATCACAGAAAAATACACAAACTCATAGTAATGTCCAGAAATATGATTTTTGCCAAAAAACCAATAATATTTAACTAAAAACTAATTAAAACATGCTAAAATCTACATGAAATTACCCCCAAAAAGCGTATAAAATATCCGCTCATCAAGTTTTCACACTCTTAGTTGAGAAATTGGATGTTTGGGTGGAATTGAGTTGTGGATGTCCATTCTGCATTATGTGGGAATAGTTAATTGATTTGGTTTCCATTGACGCTAGTCTTTCACTAAGTAATTAGTGAGTTGCCTAGGACTTATGGATTAAGATCAATTACACCCTTTTGACTAATTCTCAAGGAGGATTGACTAGTTTGGATTGATTCCACACAATTGCCATGTTTGTGGTCCACAACTAGGATAGGAATCCCTAAATTTCCCAATTCTCACCAAGAGCTCTTTTTAGTATTTAAATTCTCTTTTAATTGCTTTCCTTTTAATCTCTTGCATGATCATTTACTTTCTTACTATTTACATTGCTTGCTCTCTCTTACATTCACAATTCCCCATGCTCTTTCTCATAGTCAATGATTGTACATTTCATTGCAACTCCTAGGGAAGATGACCTGAGGTTTAATTACTCTCGATTTATATTTGATTTGAACTTATTATTTGATCTTGAGAATTCATTGTTGGTTTAGACTATGCTACCAACAAATTGATGTCTGTTTTGATTGATTCCAAACTATACAATAAGTTCTCTTGTCAGTCACAATTGTGGGGGTGGCCTAAAAGGGTCTATGGTCACGGTTTTAGGGGCAACCTAAAGGTGTCTATGGTCATGGTTTTTTACAGTGACCAAAAAGGGTATATGGTCACGATTTTTCGGAAGGGTGACCTAAAAGAATCTATGGTCAT
Source organism: Arachis stenosperma (assembly GCF_014773155.1). Classification (NCBI taxonomy): domain Eukaryota; kingdom Viridiplantae; phylum Streptophyta; class Magnoliopsida; order Fabales; family Fabaceae; genus Arachis; species Arachis stenosperma. The sequence goes on from NC_080377.1 coordinate 27,734,778, forward strand.
GGTTTTGGAGGGTGACCTAAAGGGGTCTATGTCACTGTTTTGGGGAGTGACCTAAAAGGGTCTATGGTCACGGTTTTAGGGGGTGACCTAAAGGGGTCTATGGTCACGATTTTTTACAGTGACAAAAAAGGGTCTATGGTCACGGTTTTTCAGAAGGGTGACCTAAAAGGGTCTATGGTCACGGTTTTGGGGGGTGACCTAAAGGGGTCTATAGTCACGGTTTGAGGGGTGACCTAAAATAGCCTATGGTCACGGTTTTTCACCGTGACCAAACGACATCTATGGTCACGGTTTTAAGGGGTGACCTAAAAGAGTCACGGTTTTACGAAAGGGTGACCTAAAAGGGTTTATGGGCACGGTTTTGGAAAGTGACCTAAAAGTATCTATGATCACGGTTTTAGGAGATCGTCCAACCCCTCTGTACACTCACGAATCACAAGCTTCTCTGCGTCGTTCGTCGTACGTCGTGGGTCATCGTGCTCATCTCTTGTCACCCATCGTGTCATCATTGCTCAGAAAGTTGTCTTTACTAAAAAGTAAATAAATCAAAGTTCTGAGATAGATTGTGACTTTATTTTATTAAGTTTAAACTTTATAATTTTAAAAATTATTTTATTAAAAATAATTAAATAGATTCGGAGATAAATTCATTTTGAACAAATTAATTGTAATTTTATTATATTGGAATATTTTGTGTAATTTTCGTAATTGAAAAAAAAGAAAGAATTGTACAATCTAATTTAGGTAATTTTTATTATGAAAAAGTTATGACTTATTTTATTAATATGAATTCTTTATTTTTAGAAATTGATTAATTAAGAATAATTAGATTAGTTTTATTAAATATTTTGAGTTAAGTTAATTACAATTCTTGTGTTATTTTTATAATTGGTTATTTCATATAATTTGAAACTAAAATTCAGTAATAGAAGTATTATATAATTTAATTTAAGAAATTTGTATTGTGATTAAATTATAATTTATTTTATTAAATTGAGCTCTTAGAGATTAACTTATTAGGAATGATTAAATGGATTTTTGTAAATATTTTAAGTTTAAGTCAGTTAATATTTTTGGATAACTTTTATTATAATTAGTTATTTCATATAAATTGAAATTAAAGTTCTGGTGACGGAAAAATAATAAAAAGTTATATGATTTAATTTAGATAATTGATATTAGGATTTAAACTATATTTTATAAAATGGGATTAGTATGTTTATTTTATAATTTAAATTAAAAATAATTATTTGAACTCATTGATATATTGATAAATAAAATCTTGTGCATTTTAAAAGCAGTCTTTATAGTATTATATTTAATTTTTAAATTATTATCTTATCTCAAATATTTTGTAAAATTGTTATATTACTCGTGTATATTTTTCTCTAATCCTAAAATTTCTAATAAAAACCCTAATATCCCCAAATTTCCCAATTCGTGTCCTAAACCTACGAATGCACATATACAGAAGAAAAGAAAGGGGAAGAAACGAGAAAACAGGGGAAGCTTGAAGGGGATGAGGAAGAAAGGAAGAGAGGGAGGAGGAAGGAATGGCGCCGGTTAAGACCTCGCCGCCGTCGCTGTTGCCATCGTTGCACGAGAGAAGGGAGAGGCTCGCAGTGGAGGAGTCGAGAGAAAACCTGACGCGAAGTGAGGAGGACGCATAAGAGGGAGACAGAGGTCGTGATGGAGCTGTCCCATTGCCTATGCCGCGCCCTACCACCGTTGCCGAGCTTTCATAGCCGTCGCGTTTCACAGCCGTTTTGGGAGTCTCCACCACCGAACCTTGGTCGATGCAACTGCCACTGTACGCGAGAGGAAGAGGAGTGATGAGACAGAACACGATTGAGTGAGAGAATGGGGGTTGTCGTCACCACCATTCATACCTGTCATTTCTCGAGCTCGCCGTCGCTGCGTCTTCAAGGAAAGGGTCTCTCTGGAAGAACTTCCTTTCGCCATTTCCTCCATGACTCACCTCACAGATAGTGCCAACCTCTGTATCTTCAAGGCAGGTTGCTAACTTTTTACTATTTTGCTTCTTGTTCATTGCATACTTATCACATCTTAGATCTTACAATAAAATGGAGTTCTATAATAAATATTAGATTCGTCAAAGTACTAAATACATTAGTCACTTAACAGTTGTTTTGGATTTAAGTTCTGAGAATGGAAAAATTTGGTGGTCCAATTTTGACAATAAGACAAGAGTTATTGATTTTGTTATCATTTAGCTATTTGGTGCACGAAATTGTGATCTCAATGGCGCCAACAACTTGGTACGCACAATTGTAATCTCAACTCTTTGCCATAACTTCACACAACTAACCAGCAAGTGCACTAGGTCGTCCAAGTAATAAACCTTACGTGAGTAAGGGTCGATCCCACGGAGATTGTCGGCTTGAAGCAAGCTATGGTCATCTTGTAAGTCTCAGTCAGGCGGATTCAAATGGTTATAGAGCTTTGATAATTAAAAGATAAATAAACATAAAATAAAGATAGAGATACTTATGTAATTCATTGGTGGGAATTTCAAATAAGCGTGTGGAGATGCACTATCCCTTCTGAATCTCTACTTTCCTACTGCCTTCATCCAATCCTTCACACTCCTTTTCATGACAAACTGTATGTTGGGGGGATCACCGTTGTCAATGTCTATCGTCCGTCCTCTCAATGAAAATGGTCCAAATGCGCTGTCACCGCACGACTAATCATCTGTCGGTTTTCACTCATGTTGGAATAGGATCCAGTGATCCTTTTGCGTCTGTCACTACGCCCAACACTTGTGAGTTTGAAGCTCGTCACAGTCATCCCATCCCAAATCCTACTCAGAATACCACAAACAAGGTTTAGACTTTTCAGATCTCAAGAATGCTGCCAATTGATTCTAGCTTATACCACGAAGACTCTGATCTTGAACCAGAAGGCTAAGAGATATGCATTCAAGCTCGTTTGCATGTAGAACGAGAGTGTTTGTCAGGCACGCGTTCATAAGTGAGAATAGTGATGAGCGTCACATAATCATCACATTCATCATGTTCTTGTATGCGAATGGATATCTTAGAAAAAGAATAAGCATGAATTGAATAGAAAACAGTAGTACTTTGCATTAATACTCGAGGAACAGCAGAGCTCCACACCTTAATCTATGGTGTGTAGAAACTCCACCGTTGAAAATACATAAGTACAAGGTCTAGGCATGGCCGAATGGCCAGTCTCCCCAAATGACATGAATTCGAAAATAGGGAAAAAGACCTCTAGTACAATAGTAAAAAGTTTTATTTATACTAAACTAGTTACTAGGGTTATAGAAATGAGTAAATGATGCATAAATCCACTTTCGGGCCCACTTAGTGTGTACTTGGGCTGAGCATTAAAGCTTTCAGGTGTAGAGGTTTTCCTTGGAGTTAAATGCTAGTTTGTAACTTGTTTCTGGCGTTTAACTTTGCTTTGCAACTTGTTTCTGGCGTTTAACGCCAGAATAGGGCAGAAAGCTGGCGTTAAACACCAGTTTGCATCATCTAAACTTGGAAAAAGTATAGACTATTATATATTTCTAGAAAGCCCTGGATGTGTACTTTCCAAATCAGTTGAGAGCGTACCATTTAAACTTCTGTAGCTCCAAAAATTCCATTTCGAGTGCAGGAAGGTCAAAATCCAACAACATCTGCAGTCCTTTGTCAGCCTCTGAATCAGATTTTTGCTCAGGTCCCTCAATTTAAGCCAGAAAATACCTGAAATCACAGAAAAATACATAAACTCATAGTAAAGTCCAGAAATGTGATTTTTGCGTAAAAAACTAATAAAAATATACTAAAAACTAACTAAATCATACTAAAAACTATATAAAAATAATGCCAAAAAGCGTATAAATTATCCGCTCATCACAACACCAAACTTAAATTGTTGCTTGTCCCCAAGCAACTGAAAACAAAATAGGATAAAAAGAAGAGAATATACAATGAATCCCACAGTATCAATGAAACTTAGTCCCAATTAGATGAGCGGGGCTAGTAGCTTTTTGCTTCTGAATGGTTTTGGCATCTTATTTTATCCTTTAAAATACAGAATGATTGGCATCTATAGGAACTCAGAATTTTGGATAGTGTTATTGACTCTCCTAGTTCAGTGTGTTGATTCTTGAACACAGTTACTTTATGAGTCTTGGCCGTGGCCCTAAGCACTTTGTTTTCCAGTATTACCATCGGATACATAAATGCCACAGACACATAATTGGGTGAACCTTTTTAGATTGTGACTCAGCTTTACTAAAGTCCCCAATTAGAGGTGTCCAGAGTTCTTAAGAACACTCTTTTTGATTTGGATCATGACTTTAACCACTCAGTCTCAAGCTTTTCACTTGGACCTTCATAACACAAGCACATGGTTAGGGATAGCTTGATTTAGCCGCTTAGGCCTAGATATTATTTCCTTGGGCCCTCCTATCCATTAATGCTCAAAGCCTTGGATCGTTTTTACCCTTGCCTTTTGGTTTAAAGGGCTATTGGCTTTTTCTGCTTGCTTTTTCTTTTTCTTTCTTTTTCTTTTTTTGCCATTTTTTTTCATTGCTTTTTCTTGCTTCAAGAATCAATTTCATGACTTTTCAGATTATCAATAACATTTCTCTTTGTTCATCATTCTTTCAAGAGCCAACAATTTCAACATTCATAAACTTCACTATAAAAAAATGCACTGTTCAATCATTCATTCAGAAAACAAAAAGTATTGCTACCACATCAAAATAATTAAACTAATTTCAAGATAAAATTTGAAATCCAAGTACTTCTTGTTCTTTTGTAATTAAGCACATTTTTCATTTAAGAGAGGTGAAGGATTCATGGAATTATTCATAGCTTTAAGACATAGACACTAGACACTAATGATCATGTAATGAAGACGCAAAACATAGCCAAACATAAAGCTCAAAACCGAAAATAGAAAAATAAATAGACAAGGAGATTAAGGAATGAGTCCACCTTAGTGAGGGTGGCGTCTTCCTCTTGAAGAACCCATGGTGCTTTTGAGCTCCTCTATGTCTTTTTCTTGCCTTTGTTGCTCCATCCCTAGTGATTTTGGTGCTCCTATCCTTAGTTGCTCCTAATAGTTGTGTGGAGGAAAATGTATCCCTTGAGGTATCTCAGGGATTTCTTGATGAGGGAATTGCTCATGCTCTTGTTGAGGTCCATGAGTGGGCTCTCTTGTTTGCTCCATCATTTTCTTAGTGATGAGCTTATCCTCTTTAATGAGGATGTCTTCCTCTATGACAATTCCAGCTGAATTGCATAAGGATCACCATTTTCTTGGCCACAACTTCATAGAAGTGGTCTTGATGGACCTTTGAGATGAATCTTTCCATCTTCCATGACTCGGAGGTGAAAGCAATTGCCTTCCCTTTCCTCTTTCTAGAGGTTTCTCCGGTCTTAGGTGCCAAAAATGGTTATAGAAAAACAAAAAGCAATGCTTTTACCACACCAAACTTAAAAGGTTTGCTCGTCCTCGAGCAAAAGAAGAAAGAAAGAAGGAGAAGAAGAAGAGAATGGAGGAGATGGAGGGAGAGAATGAGTTGAGGTTGGTGGGGATCCTATGGGGTCCACAGATCCAGAGGGGTCAAGGACTTCTCATCCCTGCTCCATTTAGGCGTGCAAAAATGCCCTTAATATGCAATCCTGGCATTTAACACCAGACTATTGCTCGTTTCTGGCGTTAAACGCTAGCTTTTATTCTTTTCCTGGCGTTAAACGCCAAGCTGCAACCTGTTTCTGGTGTTTAATGCCAGTTTATTACTTCTTTCTGGCGTTTAACGCCAGTCTGGTGCTTCTTTCTGGCGTTTAACACCAAACTTAGAGTTTGAATGTGGGGGTTCAACACCAAAATTAGAGTTTGGTTGTAGCCTCCCAACACCAAACTTAAAGTTTGCCTGTGGGGGCTCTGGTTGACTCTGCAGTGAGAGAAGCTTTTCTTGCTTCCTCTCCATGGTTACAGAGGGAGATCCTTGAGTTTTAAACACAAGGTAGTCCTCATTCAGTTGAAGGACCAACTCTCCTCTGTCCACATCAATCACAGCTTTTGCTGTGGCTAGGAAGGGTCTTCCAAGGATGATGGATTCATCCTCATCCTTCCCAGTGTCTAGGATTATGAACTCAGCAGGGATGTAAAGGCCTTTGACCTTTACTAGCACGTCCTCTACCTGTCCATAAGCCTTTTCGTGGATTTGTCTGCCATTTCTAATGAGAATGTGGTAGCCTGTACCTCAAAAATTCCCAGTTTCTCTATTACAGAGAGTGGCATTAAGTTTATGCCTGATCCCAGGTCACACAGAGCCTTCTCAAAGGTCATGGTGCCTATGGTACAGGGAATTAAGAATTTACCAGGATCCTGTTTCTTTTGAGGTAAAGTGTGCTGAACCCAGGTATTCAGTTCATTAATGAGCAATGGAGGCTCATCCTCCCAAGTTTCATTACCAAATAGCTTGGCATTCAGCTTCATGATTGCTCATAAATACTGGGCAACTTGCCCTTCAACAATGTCTTCATCTTCTTCAGAAGATGAATAATCATCAAAGCTCATGAATGGTAAAAAGAGGTTCAATCGAATCTCTATGGTCTCTAGGTGAGCCTCAGATTCCTTAGGTTCCTCAATTAGGAACTCCTTTTTGTCCAGAGGATGTCCCATGAGGTCTTCCTCACTGGGATTCACGTCCTTCTCCTCCTCTGTGCATTCGGCCGCACCATGTAAGGTTATGGCCTCGCACTCTCTTTTTGGATTCTCTTCTGTATTGCTTGGGAGAGTACTAGGAGGAGTTTCAGTTACTCTTTTACTCAGCTGGCCCACTTGTGCCTCTAAATTTCTAATGGAGGACCTTGTTTCATTCATGAAACTTAGAGTGGCCTTAGATAGATCAGAGACTATGTTTGCTAAGCTAGAGGGGCTCTGCTCAGAATTCTTTGTCTGTTGCTGAGAGGATGATGAAAAAGGCTTGCCATTGCTAAACCTGTTTCTTCCACCATTATTAAAGCCTTGTTGAGGCTTTTGTTGATCCTTCCATGAGAAATTTGGATGATTTCTCCATGAGGGATTATAGGTGTTTCTATAGGCTTCGCCCATGTAATTCACCTCTGCTATTGCAGGGTTTTCAGGATCATAGTCTTCTTCTTCAGAAGATGCCTCTTTAGTACTTGATGAGCGGATAATTTATACGCTTTTTGGCATTGTTTTTAGGTAGTTTTTAGTACGATCTAGCTATTTTTAGGGATGTTTTCATTAGTTTTTATGCTAAATTCACATTTCTAGACTTTACTATGAGTTTGTGTGTTTTTCTATGATTTCAGATATTTTCTGGCCGAAATTGAGGGACCTGAGCAAAACTCTGATAAAAGGCTGACAAAGGACTGCTGATGCTGTTGAATTCTGACCTCCCTGCACTCGAAATGGATTTTCTGGAGCTACAAAACTCCAAATGGCGCGCTCTCAACGAGTTGGAAAGTAGACATCCAGATCTTTTCAGCAATATATAATAATCTATACTTTATTCGTGATTAAATGACGTAAAATGGCGCTCAATGCTAGCTCTATGCTGCATTCTGGAGTCAAACGCCAGAAACACGTCACGAACCAGAGTTGAACGCCAAAAACATGTTACAACTTGGCGTTCAACTCCAAAAGAAGCCTCTGCATGTGTAAAGTTCAAGCTCAGCCCAAGCACACACCAAGTGGGCCCTGGAAGTGGATTTCTGCATCAATTACTTACTTCTGTAAACCCTAGTAGCTAGTCTTGTATAAATAGGACATTTTACTATTGTATTCAGTGTCTTTTGACCGATCCTGGATCCTGAATTGTATTTTTGATCCTGTGATCACGTTTTGGGGGCTGGCCATTCGGCCATGCCTGAACCTTCATCACTTATGTATTTTCAATGGTGGAGTTTCTACACACCATAGATTAAGGGTGTGGAGCTCTGCTGTACCTCGAGTTAATGCAATTACTACTATCTTTTATTCAAATTCAATCTTATTCCTGTTCTAAGATACTGCTCGTACTTCAACCTGATGGATGTGATGATCCGTGACACTCATCATCATCCGTCCCTATGAACGCGTGCCTGACAACCACTTCTGTTCTACAAGCGAAAGCTAGAGTATGTATCTCTTGGATTCCTGATGCACGACACATGGTTGCCCTTGCCTGACAACCGAGCGTTCCATTCCGTGAGATCAAAGTCTTCGTGGTATAAGCTAGAATTGATGGCGGCATTCATGAGAATCTGGAAAGTCTAAACCTTGTCTGTGGTATTCCGAGTAGGATTCAGGGATTGAATGGCTGTGACGAACTTCAAACTCACGATTGTTGGGCGTAGTGACAGACGCAAAAGGATCAATGGATCTTATTCCGTCATGATCGAGAATCGACAGATGATTAGCCGTGCTGTGACAAGAGCATTTGGACCTTTTTCACTGAGAGGATGGGATGTAGCCACTGACAACAGTGATGCCCTACATACAGCTTACCATGGAAAAGAATAAGAAGGATTGAATAAAAACAGTAGAAAAGCTGAGATTTAAAAGGAACACAGCGTCTCCGTACACTTATCTGAAATTCCCGCCAATGATTTACATGAGTAACTTTATCTTTATTTTCTGTTTATTTATTATTATTATTCGACAACTCCATAACCTTTTATAATCTGCCTGACTGAGATTTACAAGATGACCATAGCTTGCTTCATACCAACAATTTCCGTGGGATCGACCCTTACTCACGTAAGGTATTACTTGGACGACCCAGTGCACTTGCTGGTTAGTTGAGCGAAGTTGTGAAATTATGTTTAGACCATGGTATTGAGCACCAAGTTTTTGGGGCCATTACCTGGGAATCAATTTTGAACAACAATTTAAGTATGAATCACAATTTTGTCCACCAAGTTTTTGGCGCCGTTGTCGGGGATTGTTCGAGTTTGGACAACTGACGGTTCATCTTGTTGCTCAGATTAGGTAATTTTGTTTTCAAAAAGTTTTCAAAAATCTTTCAAAAATTTCTTTCTTTTTCGTTTTTCTAAAAATTATTTTCAAAAAAAAAAACAAAAAAATTATAAAATCATAAAAATAAAAAAATATTTTGTGTTTCTTGTTTGAGTCTTGAGTCAATTTTTAAGTTTGGTGTCAATTGCATGTTTTAAACATTTATGTATTTTTCGAAAAATTCATGCATGTGTTCTTCATGATCTTCAAGTTGTTCTTGATAAGTCTTCTTGTTTGATCTTCATATTTTCTTGTTATGTGTCTTTTGTTGTTTTTCATGTGCATTTTTGCATTCATAGTGTCTAAGCATTAAAGATTTCTAAGTTTGGTGTCTTGCATAATTTTCTTTCTTAAAAATTTTTCAAAAAATAAGTCTTGATGTTCATCTTGATCTTCAAAGTGTTCTTGGTGTTCATCTTGATATTCATAGTGTTCTTGCATGCATCATGTTTTTTGATTCATAATTTTTCATGTTGTGAGTCATTTTTGTGTTTTTCTCTCTCATCATTAAAAATTCAAAAATAAAAAATATCTTTTCCTTATTTCTCTCATAAATTTCGAAAATTTGAGTTGACTTAGTCAAAAATTTTTAAAAATGAGCTATTTCTCATAAGTCAAGTCAAATTTTCAATTTTAAAAATCTTATCTTTTCAAAACTTTTTCAAAAATTAAATCTTTTTCATTTTTCTTATTAATTTACGAAAATCCTTTAAAATATTTTTCAAAAATCTTTTTCTTAGTTTTATCTTTATTTTCGAAAACTATGCTAACAATTAATATGATTGATTCAAAAATTTGAAGTTTGTTGCTTTCTTGTTAAGAAAGGTTCAATCTTTAAATTCTAAGAATCTTATCTTTTAGTTTCTTGTTAGTAAAGTAATTAATTTTAATTTTTATCATATCTTTTTATTTTATCTTTTATATCATATCTTTTTCAAAATTTTATCTTTTTCAAAAATTTGATTTTAAAATATCTTTTCTAACTTCTTATCTTCTTATCTTTTCAAAATTAATTTTCAAATCTTTTTCAACTAACTATTTGACTTTCTGTTTGTTTCTTATCTTTTTCAAAACCACCCAACTACTCTTCCCTCTCTAATTTTCGAAAATACCTCCCTCTTTTTCAAAAATTCTTTTTAATTAATTAATTATTTTAAATTTTAATTTTAATTTTATTTCTTATCTTAATTTTCGAAAATCATTAACTCCTTTTCAAAAATTATTTTCGAAAACTTCTCTCTCATCTTATTCTATTTATTCATTTATTTACTAACACTTCTCTTCATCTCAAATCACTGCCTCTATCCTCACCCTTGTGTTTGGATTATTCATTCTTCTTCACTCTTATTCCCTTTCTTCTTCTACTAACAATAAGGAACCTCTTTACTGTGACATAGAGGATTCCTCTTCTTTTTCTGTTCTCTTCTCTTTCATATGAGTAGGAACAAGGAAAAAGGCATTCTTGTTGAAGCTGATCCAGAACCTGAAAGGACTCTGAAGAGGAAACTAGGAGAAGCTAAATTACAACAATCCAGAGACAATCTTGCTAAAATTTTCGAACAAGAAAAGGAGATGGCAGCTGAACCCAACAACAATAATGCAAGAAGGATGCTTGGTGATTATACTACACCTACGTCCAAGTTTGATGGAAGAAGCATCTCAATTCCTGCCATTGGAGCAAACAATTTTGAGCTGAAACCTCGACTAATTGCTCTAATGCAACAGAACTGCAAGTTTCATGGACTTCTATCAGAAGATCCCTACCAGTTCTTAATTGAGTTCTTGCAGTTCTGTGAGACTGTTAAGACTAATGGAGTAGATCCTGAAGTCTACAGGCTCATGCTTTTCCCTTTTGATGTAAGAGATAGAGCTAGAACATGGTTGGACTCTCAACCTAAAGATAGCCTGGACTCCTGGGATAAGCTGGTCACGGCCTTCTTGGCTAAGTTCTTTCCTCCTCAAAAATTGAGCAAGCTTAGACTGGATGTTCAGACCTTCAAACAAAAAGATGGTGAATCCCTCTATGAAGCTTGGAAAAGATACAAGCAGATGACCAAAAGATGTCCTTCTGACATGTTTTCAGAATGGACCATGATAGATATATTCTATTATGGTCTATCTGAGTTCTCTAAGATGTCACTGGACCATTCTGCAGGTGGATTCATTTACCTAAAGAAAATGCCTGTAGAGGCTTAAGAACTTATTGACATGGTTGCAAATAACCAGTTCATGTACACTTCTGAGAGGAATTCCGTGAATAATGGGATGCCTCAAAGGAAGGGAGTTCTTGAAATTGATGCTCTGAATGCCATACGGGCTCAGAACAAAATGTTGACTCAACAAGTCAATATGATTTCTCATAGTCTGAATGGATGGTAAAATGCATCCAACAGTACCAAAGAGGCATCTTCTGAAGAAAAAGCTTATGATCCTGAGAACCCTGCAATAGTAGAGGTAAATTATATGGGTGAACCTTATGGAAACACCTATAATTCATCATGGAGAAATCATCCAAATTTCTCATGAAAGAATCAACAAAAGCCTCAACAAGGCTTTAATAATGGTGGAAGAAATAGGCTCAGCAATATCAAGCCTTATCCATCATCTTCTCAGCAACAGACAGAGAATTCTGAACAAAGCACCTCTAACTTAGCAAACTTAGTCTCTGATCTGTCTAAGGCCACTTTAAGTTTCATGAGTGAAACAAGGTCCTCCATTAGAAATCTGGAGGCACAAGTGGGCTAGCTGAGTAAGAAAATCACTGAAACTCCTCCTAGTACTCTCCCAAGCAATACTGAAGAGAATCCAAAAAAAGAGTGCAAGGCCATTAATATAATCAACATGGCCGAACCTAGAGAGGAAAGAGAGGACGTGAATCCCAATGAGGAAGACCTCATGGGACATCTCTCAAGCAAGAAGGAGTTCCCTATTGAGGACCCAAGGGAATCTGAGGCTCATATAGAGACCATAGAGATTCCATTAAACCTCTTTCTGCCATTCATGAGCTCTGAAGACTATTCTTCCTCTGAAGGGGATGAAGATGTAACTGGAGAGCAAGTTGCTCAATATCTTGGGGCTATCATGAAGCTGAATGCCAAGTTATTTGGTAATGAGACTTGGGAAAGTGAACCTCTTTTGCTCATTAGTGAACTAGATACATGGGTTCAGCAAACTTTACCTCAAAAGAGACAAGATCCTGGCAAATTTGTAATACCCTGCACCATAGGCACCATGATCTTTGAAAAAGCTCTGTGTGACCTGAGGTCAGGTATACATCTTATGCCACTCTCTGTAATGGAGAAGCTGGGGATCATTGAGGTACAACCTGCCATATTCTCATTACAAATGGCAGACAAGTCAGTAAGACAAGCTTATGGATTAGTAGAGGACGTGTTAGTGAAGGTTAAAGGTCTTTACATCCCTGCTGATTTCATAATCTTAGACACTAGGAAGGAGGAGGATGAATGCATCATCCTTGGAAGACCCTTTCTAGCCACAGCAGGAGCTGTGATTGATGTTGACAGAGGAGAACTAGTCCTTCAATTAATTGGGGACTACCTTGTGTTTAAAGCTCAAGGATCTTCTTCTGCAACCATGGAGAGGAAGTATGAAAAGCTTCTCTCAGTACAGAGTCAAACAAAGCCCCCACAATCAAACTCTAAGTTTGGTGTTGGGAGGCCACAACCAAACTCTAAGTTTGGTATTGACTCCCCACATCCAAACTCTAAGTTTGGTGTTGGGAGTCTACAACATTGACCTGATCACCTGTGTGGCTCCATGAGAGCCCACTGTCAATCTATTGACATTAAAGAAGCATTTATTGGGAGGCAACCCAATTTTTATTTATCTAATTTTATTTTTATTGTTCTTTTATGTTTTATTAGGTTCATGATCATGTGGAGTCACGAAAAAAAATATATATGCAAAAATTAAAAACAGAATCAAAAACAACAGAAGAAAAATCACACCCTGGAGGAAGGACTTACTGGCATTCAAACACCAATAAGGAGCATCTGGCTGGCGTTTAACGCCAGAACAAAGCATGGATCTGGTGTTGAACGCCAGAAACAAGCAGCTTCCTGGCATTTGAATGCCAGGAATATACCCTGAGGAGAGCTGGCGCTGAACGCCAGAAACAAGCATGGAACTGGCGTTCAACGCCAGAAACATGCTGCAATTGGGCGTTGAACGCCCAAAATAAGCATTACTTCGGCGTTTAAACGCCAGAATTGTATGCAAAGGCATTTTACATGCCTAATTGGTGCAGGGATGTAAATCCTTGACACCTCAGGATCTGTGGATACCTTAGGATCATCCTAGGATCTGTGGACCCCACAGGATCCCCACTCACCTCAATCTCTCTTTCCAATCACCCCCTTCACCACTCACATCCTTGTACTCTTCCCCAATAAACCCCACCTACCTTCAAAATTCAAAATCACTTTCCCACCCAACCCACCCAATATGGCCAAAACTTAACCCCTCTCCCTCCACTATAAATACCCCTCCATTCTTCTTCATTTTCACACAATACAATCCTCTCTTCTCCTCCTTGGCCGAAACACAACCTTCTCTCCCTCTCCTCCATATCTTCTTCTTCTTCATCTATTCTTTATTCTCTTGCTCGAGGGCGAGCAATATTTTAAGTTTGGTGTGGTAAAAGCATAGCTTTTTGTTTTTCCATAACCATTAATGGCACTTAAGGTCGGAGAAACCTCTAGAAAAGGAAAAGGGAAGATAAAAGCTTCCACCTCCGAGTCATGGAAGATGGAGAGATTCATCTCCAAAGCCCATCAAGACCACTTCTATGATGTTGTGGCCAAGAAGAAAGTGATCCCTGAGGTCCCTTTCAAGCTCAAGAAAAATGAGTATCCGGAGATCCTACATGAGATCCAAAGAAGAAGTTAGGAAGTTCTGACTAACCCCATTCAACAAGTCGGAATCTTAATGGTTCAAGAGTTTTATGCCAATGCATGGATCACTAGGAACCAGATCAAAGTATGAACCCGAATCCAAAGAACTATCTTACAATGGTTCGAGGAAAATACTTAGATTTTAGTCCGGAAAATGTGAGGTTGGCATTCAACTTGCCCATGATGCAAGGAGATGCACGCCCCTACACAAGAAAGGTCAACTTTGATCAAAGGTTGGACCAAGTCCTTATGGACATATGTGTTGAAGGAGCTCAATGGAAAAGAGACTCCAAAGGCAAGCCGGTTCAATTAAGAAGACTGGACCTCAAGCCTGTGGCTAGAGGATGGTTGGAGTTCATCCAACGCTCTATCATCCCCACTAGCAACAGATCCGAAGTTACTGTAGATTGGGCCATCATGATTCATAGCATCATGAATGGAAAGAAAGTAGAAGTTCATGAAGTCGTCTCCCTTGAATTCTACAAAATAGCCGAAAAGTCCTCCACCATGGCAAGGCTAGCTTTTCCTAATCTTATTTGCCATCTATGTTACTCAGCTGGAGTTATCATAGAAGGAGACATCCCCATTGAGGAGGACAAGCTCATCACTAAGAAGAGGATGGAACAAACAAGAGAGCCCACTCATGGGTCCCAAGAGACGCATGAGGAAGCTCATCACCAAGAAATCCCAGAGATGCCTCAAGGGATGCACTTTCCTCCCAACAACTATTGGGAACAACTCAACACTTCTCTAGAAGACTTGAGTTATAATATGGATCAATTAAGGGTGGAACATCAAGAGCACTCCATCATTCTCCATGAAATTAGAGAAGATCAAAGAGCAATGAGGGAGGAGCAACAAAGGCAAGGAAGAAACATAGAAGAACTCAAGGACATCATTGGTTCTTCAAGAAGAAAGCGCCACCATCACTAAGGTGGACTCATTCCTTGTTCTTATTTTTTTTTTGTTTTTTGGTTTTTATGCTATATGTGTGTTTATGTTTTGTGCCTCTACCTCATGATCATTAGTATTGAGTAACTATGTCTTAAGGCTATGAATAATTCCATAAATCCTTCACCTCTCTTAAATGAAAAATGTTTCTAATTCAAAAGAACAAGAAGTACATGAATTTCAAAATTATCCTTGAATTTAGTTTAATTATATTGATGTGGTGACAATACTTTTTGTTTTCTGAATGAATTCCTGAACAGTGCATAATTTTGATCTTGTTGTTTATGAATGTTAAAATTGTTGGCTCTTGAAAGAATGATGAACAAAGAGAATGTTATTGACAATCTGAAAAATCATGAAAATTGATTCTTGAAGCAAGAAAAAGCAGTGAAAAAGCAAGAGCTTGCGAAAAAAAATAAAAATAAAAATAAAAAATGGCAAAAAAATTAGAAGTAAAAAAAAAGCAAGCAGAAAAAGCCAATAGCCCTTAAAACCAAAAGGCAAGGGTAAGGATCCAAGGCTTTGAGCATCAATGGATAGGAGGGCCCAAGGAAATAAAATCCAGGCCTAAGCGGCTAAATCAAGCTGTCCCTAACCATTTGCTTGTGGCATGCAGGTCCAAGTGAAAAGCTTGAGACTAAGTGGTTAAAGTCGTGATCCAAAGTAAAAAGAGTGTGCTTAAGAGCTCTGGACACCTCTAACTGGGGACTTTAGCAAAGCTGAGTCACAAGCTGAAAAGGTTCACCCAGCTATGTGTCTGTGGCATTTATGTATCCGGTGGTAATACTGGAAAACAAAGTGCTTAGGGCCACGGCCAAGACTCATAAAAGTAGCTGTGTTCAAGAATCAACAAACTTAACTAGGAGAATCAATAACACTATCTGAAATTCTAAGTTCCTAGAGATGCCAATCATTCTAAGCTTCAAAGGAGAAAGTGAGATGCCAAAACTGTTCAGAAGCAAAAAGCTACAAGTCCCGCTCATCTAATTAGAATTAATATTCATTGATATTTTGGGATATAGTATATTCTCTTCTTTTTATCCTAATTGATTTTCAGTTGCTTGGGGACAAGCAACAATTTAAGTTTGGTGTTGTGATGAGCGGATAATTTATACGCTTTTTGGCATTATTTTTAGATAGTTTTTAGTATGATCTAGCTATTTTTAGGGATGTTTTTATTAGTTTTTATGCTAAATTCACATTTTTGGACTTTACTATGAGTTTGTATGTTTTTCTGTGATTTTAGGTATTTTCTGGCTGAAATTGAGGGACCTGAGCAAAACTCTGATAAAAGGCTGACAAAGAACTGCTGATGCTGTTGGATTCTGACCTCCCTGCACTTGAAATGGATTTTATGGAGCTAAAGAACTCCAAATGGCACGCTCTCAATGGCGTTGGAAAGTAGACATCCAGAGCTTTCCAGTAATATATAATAGTCTAAAAGAAGCCTCTGCACGTGTAAAGTTCAAGCTCAGCCTAAGCACACACCAAGTGGGCCCTGGAAGTGGATTTCTGCATCAATTACTTACTTCTGTAAACCTTAGTAGCTAGTCTAGTATAAATAGGACATTTTACTATTGTATTCAGTGTCTTTTGACCGATCTTGGATCCTGAATTGTATTTTTGATCCTGTGATCACGTTTTGGGGGCTGGCCATTCGGCCATGCCTGAACCTTAATCACTTATGTATTTTCAACGGTGGAGTTTCTACACACCATAGATTAAGGGTGTGGAGCTCTGCTGTACCTCGAGTTAATGCAATTACTACTATCTTTTATTCAAATTGAATCTTATTCCTGTTCTAAGATACTACTCGTACTTCAACCTGATGGATGTGATGATCCGTGACACTCATCATCATCCGTCTCTATGAACGCGTGCCTGACAACCACTTCCGTTCTACAAGCAAAAGCTAGAGTATGTATCTATTGGATTCCTGACGCACGACGCATGGTTGCCCTCGCCTGACAACCGAGCGTTCCATTCCGTGAGATCAGAGTCTTCGTGGTATAAGCTAGAATTGATGGCGGCATTCATGAGAATCTAGAAAGTCTAAACCTTGTCTATGGTATTCCGAGTAGGATTCAGAAATTGAATGGCTGTGATGAGCTTCAAACTCGCAATTGTTGGGCGTAGTGACAGACGCAAAAGGATCAATGGATCTTATTCCGACATGATCGAGAATCGACAGATGATTAGCCGTGCTGTGACAAGAGCATTTGGATCTTTTTCAGTGAGAGGATGGGATATAGCCATTGACAACGATGATGCCCTACATACAGCTTGCCATGGAAAAGAATAAGAAGGATTGGATGAAAACAGTAGAAAAGCAGATATTCAAAAGGAACACAGCATCTCCATACACTTATCTGAAATTCCCGCCAATGATTTACATGAGTAACTTTATCTTTATTTTCTGTTTATTTATTATTATTATTTGAAAACTCCATAACCTTTTATAATCTGCCTGAATGAGATTTACAAGATGACCATAGCTTGCTTCATAACAACAATCTCCGTGGGATCGACCCTTACTCACGTAAGGTATTACTTGGACGACCCAGTGCACTTGCTGATTAGTTGAGCGAAGTTGTGAAATTATGTTTAGACCATGGTATTGAGCACCATGTTTTTGGGGCCATTACCTGGGAATCAATTTCGAACAACAATTTAAGTATGAATCACAATTTCGTCCACCAGTACTGTTGAATTCATTTTGCAATCCATTCAGACTCTGAGAAATCATGTTGACTTGCTGAGTCAACATTTTGTTCTGAGCCAATATGGCATTCAGAGCATCAATTTCAAGAACTCCTTTCCTCTGAGGCGTCCCATTATTCACAGGATTCCTTTCAGAAGTGTACATGAACTGGTTATTTACAACCATTTCAATGAGTTTCTGAGCTTCTGCAGGCATTTTCTTCAGGTGAATAGATCCACCTGCAGAATGGTCCAATGACATCTTAGACAATTCAGACAGACCATCATAGAATATATCTAGGATTGTCCATTCTGAAAGTATGTCAGAAGGACACTTTTTGGTCAGTTGCTTGTATCTCTCCCAAACTTCATAGAGGGATTCACCTTCTTTCTGTCTGAAGGTTTGAACATCCACTCTAAGCTTACTTAGCTTTTGAGGAGGAAAGAACTTGGCTAAGAAAGCCATGACCAGTTTATCCCAAGAGTTCAAGCTATCTTTAGGTTGAGAGTCCAACCATACTCTAGCTTTGTCTCTTACAGCAGAAGGGAAAAGCTTAAGCCTGTGGACCTCGGGATCAACCCCATTGGTCTTAACAGTATCACTAATCTACAAGAATTTAGTTAAGAACTGAAAAGGATCTTCTGATGGAAGTCCATGAAACTTACAATTCTGTTGCATCAGAGAAACTAATTGAGGCTTTAGCTCAAAATTGTTTGCTCCAATGGCAGGGATTGAGATGCTTCTTCCATGTAAGTTGGAATTTGGTGCAGTAAATTCACCAAGCATCTTCCTTCCATTGTTGTTGTGTTCGGCCATGTCTCCTTCTTTTTCGAGATTCTCTGTAAGTTTTTCTCTGGATTATTGTGCTTTAGCTTCTCTTAGCTTCTTCTTCTTTAGAGTCCTTTCAGGTTCAGGGTCAGCTTCAACAAGAATATTCTTGTCCTTGCTCATGCTTATATGAAAAAAAGAGAACAGAAAAGAAGAGGAATCCTCTATGTCACAGTATAGAGATTCATTAAGATGTGAGTAGAAGAAGAAAAGAATAGAAGAATGAGAAGAGAAAAATTCGAACACAGAGAGAGAAGAGAAGAGAAGAGGGTTCGAATTATGAGTAGAAGAGAAGTGTTAGTAGATAAATAAATAAATAAAAGGAGATGAGAGGGAGAGAATTTCGAAAATTATTTTTGAAAAATGGTTAGTGATTTTCGAAAATTAAGAGAAGAAATAAAATTAAAATGAAAATTTGAAACAATTAGTTAAATAAAAAGATTTTTGAAAAAGAGGAAGGTGATTTTGAAAATTAGAGAGAGAAAAGTAGTTAGGTGATTTTGAAAAAGATAAGAAATAGTAAAACAAACTAAAAAAATCAATTAGTTAGTTGAAAGAGATTTAAAAATCAATTTTGAAAAGATAGGAAGTTAAAAAATATTTTGAAATTGATTTTGAAAAAGATATGATTTGAAAAAGATATGTTTGAAAAGATATGATTGAAATTTATTTTAAAAAAGATTTGAAAAAGAAATTTTAAAAAGATTTGATTTTGAAAATTGAAGTTGATGACTTGACTAACAAGAAACTAAAAGATATGATTCTAGAATTTAAAGATTGAACCTTTCTTAACAAGAAAGTAACAAACTTCAAATTTTTGAATCAATCACATTAATTGTTAGTAAAGTTTTCGAAAATTATGAAATAAAATTAAGAAAAAGATTTTGAAATCAATTTTTAAAATTTTCGAAAATAATAAAAAGAAAAGGAAAAGATTTGATTTTGAAAAAGATTTTGAAAAGATAAATTTTTGAAATTGAAATCTTGACTTGACTAACAAGAAACAACTTATTTTAAAAATTTTTGACTAAGTCAACCCAAAGATTTTGAAATTTATGAGTCAAATAAGGAAAAAATATTTTTTTTTATTTTTGAATTTTTAATGAGAATTGAGAAAAATATAAAAATGACTCAACACATAAAAATTTTGGATTAAAACAAATGATGCATGCAAGAACACTATGAATGTCAAGATGAACACCAAGAACACTTTGAATATCAAGATGATCATCAAGACTTATTTTTGAAAAATTTTCAAGAAAAGAAAGACATGCAAGACACAAAACTTAGAAATTTTTAAGTTTTAGACACTAATAAAACAAGAATGCATATGAAAAACAAGAAAAGACTCACAACATGAAAATGCAAAGATCAAACACAGAAAATCATCAAGAACAACTTGAAGATCGTGAAGGACACATGCATGAATTTTCGAAAAATGCAATGATTAATAAAAGCATGCAATTGACACTAAACTTACAAATTGACTCTAGACTCAAACAAGAAACAAAATATTTTTGGTTTTTATGATTTTATTAATTTTTTTGTAATTTTTTGAAAAAAAATTTTTCTCGGAAAAACGAAAAAGAAGAAAATTTTTTTGAAAGATTTTTGAAAACTTTTTGAAAATAAAATAAGGATTGAAAAAATAAAAAAATTACCTAATCTGAGCAACAAGATGAACCATCAGTTGTCCAAACTCGAACAATCCCCGGCAACGGCGCCAAAAACTTGGTGCACGAAATTGTGATCTCAATGGCGCCAACAACTTGGTACGCACAATTGTAATCTCAACTCTTTGTCACAACTTTGCACAACTAACCAGCAAGTGCACTGGGTCGTCCAAGTAATAAACCTTACATGAGTAAGGGTCGATCCCACAGAGATTGTCGGCTTGAAGCAAGCTATGGTCATCTTGAAAATCTCAGTCAGCAGGATTCAAATGGTTATAGAGCTTTGATAATTAAAAGATAAATAAATATAAAATAAAGATAGAGATACTTATGTAATTCATTGGTGGGAATTTCAGATAAGCGTGTGGAGATGCATTATCTCTTTTGAATCTCTGCTTTCCTACTGCCTTCATCCAATCCTTCATACTTCTTTCCATGGCAAGCTGTAAGTTGGGGGATCACCGTTGTCAATGGCTACCGTCCGTCCTCTCAGTGAAAATAGTCAAAATGAACTGTCACCGCACGGCTAATCTGTCGGTTCTCACTCATGTTGGAATAGGATCCAGTGATCCTTTTGCGTCTGTCACTACGCCCAACACTTGTGAGTTTGAAGCTCGTCACAGTCATCCCATCCCAGATCCTACTCGGAATACCACAGACAAGGTTTATACTTTCCGGATCTCAAGAATGCTGCCAATTGATTCTAGCTTATACCACGAAGACTCTGATCTTGAACCAGAAGGCTAAGAGATATGCATTCAAGCTCGTTTGCATGTAGAACGGGAGTGTTTGTCAGGCACGCGTTCATAAGTGAGAATGGTGATGAGCGTCACATAATCATCACATTCATCATGTTCTTGTGTATGAATGGATATCTTAGAATAAGAATAAGCATGAATTGAATAGAAAATAGGAGTACTTTGCATTAATACTCGAGGAACAGCAGAGCTCCACACCTTAATCTATGGTGTGTATAAACTCCACCGTTGAAAATATATAAGTACAAGGTCTAGGCATGGCTGAATGGCCAGCCTCCCCAAATGACATATGAATTTGAAAATAGGGAAAAAGATCCCTAGTACAATAGTAAAAAGTTCTATTTATACTAAACTAGTTACTAGGGTTACAAAAATGAGTAAATGATGCATAAATCCACTTCCGGGCACACACTGTGTGTGCTTGGGCTAATCATTGAAGCTTTCACATGTAGAGGTCTTCCTTGGAGTTAAACACCAGTTTGTAACTTGTTTCTGGCGTTTAACTCTGCTTTGCAACTTGTTTCTGGCGTTTAACGCCATAATAGGGCAGAAAGCTGGCGTTAAACGCTAGTTTGCGTCGTCTAAACTCGGAAAAAGTATAGACTATTATATATTGCTGGAAAGCCCTGGATGTCTACTTTCCAACGAGTTGAGAGCGCGCCATTTGGACTTCTGTAGCTCCAAAAATTCCATTTCGAGTGCAAGGAGGTCAGAATCCAACAGCATCTGCAGTCCTTTGTCAGCCTCTGAATCAGATTTTTGCTTAGGTCCCTCAATTTCAGCCAGAAAATACCTGAAATCACAGAAAATACACAAACTCATAGTAAAGTCCAGAAATGTGATTTTTGCCTAAAAGCTAATAAAAATATACTAAAAACTAACTAAATCATACTAAAAACTATATAAAAACAATGCCAAAAAGCGTATAAATTATCTGCTCATCACTATTTTATTATTGATTTTGTTGAAATTATTGCCTTCAATTTATGGATTACTGATATAACTAATGAAGATGTGGCTCCTATTTTTCATGTGCATGAATTAATTATGATTTGGATTGAAAAATTATAGTTGAGTTTGTTGTTAAAAATGATCAATGAGCACAATTTGTTGGTAGAAGTAGAATTTGTTGCTGTAAATTGAATTTGATGCTGAACATATCACTGAGTAATTTTTTTTTTCAATTTTGTTGATGTAAATCGTTAGTACACAATTACACATGAAGTAGGTTTCGTGCATGAAATTTTGATTAAGTGAAGTGACTGAAAATTAATGTTCTATTGCAATCCAAATTTAATACGCAAAGTTTATTTATTTAATTGACACAATCTCTAAAGTTTTTTGAACGATTTTGTATATTCAAGTATGCCATGTTTAGTTTCTTAAGTTAAATACTGCACATATATACAAGCTAAGTTAATTTCAGTTTGTAAATTCTTTCTTTTTCAATATTGTTTGCTGCTTTGGATTGAAAAATTATAGCTGAGTTTGTTGTTAAAAATGATCAATGAGTAGAATTTGTTGGTAGAAGTAAAATTTGTTGGCTCTCTCTATCACTCTGTGTTGGATTGGCATCACCTGAACTTGCGCCATGGGGCAGGTGCTTCATTTGTTATGCTGAATGTCAAATTAAAATCAAAGTTAATACTATTTCAGAAGTTCATATTTATGTTGACTTCCTTTCATAGCTTTATACACTGGATGGCTGGAGCTTTATACTTTAGAAAATTGTAGTGAGGTTCCATGAAGTAAAAATATAAAGAGTATACTTCAGTAAATTGTTTCAAACACCCCATTCTAGATAATGTAAATAGTTGTAGAAGACTGAATTAAATCAAACTGCTAAACATTGAACTAAACTGAATGGGAGGCTAGTGACAAAATTCCCAACACTGACTACAAGTTCTAAATATGAGGGGGGGGGGGAGATGCAAATATTATGCAATAGGTTTCTTTATATGTAGTGTAAACTGTAGAAGAGCCCTCTTTCCTCTGAGATTTCCTATTGGCACTAGTTATTACAATTCTTGTTGTGGATGATTGACATCCTTCTTCTGCATGTTCATGATAATATTATGTTTTGCATGAATTTCAAGTAATTTCCTTTGAGCATTAAACATGCTATTTTTATATTGTGTACAAAAGTTTTCCAGCTTCCTCACTTTTTGATGACCTGCTCTTCTTCTTCTAGGTCCATTTGTTCTACATAGTGTGCTAGCTTCAGTACTGGACCTACCACTTAACCCAAAAGCAGCTGCAGAAGCAGAGAAAATTTTGATATAGGTGAGTTAAATTAAATTAAAAAGAAATTAAATTAAATTTACAACTTAAAGCATATTGCCAGGTTGTTTTAATGATGCATGTGCTTTGAACTTTGAACTTTTAATGACTTAATGAGGACCAAGTGTGTGAATTCTTTTACTGTGATTGGCAGTAAAAGATTAGAGAGTGCATGGTTAAATTTCATTTTTGGTCTTATAAATTTCACCTTCAATGTATGTTTCATCGGGCTATGCTGTGATTGACAGATTGAAAAAAATAGAAATATAAAATGAGTCCAAACTAAGGTTACGGCTATTACGGTTTGAATGGTTAAATTTTGTAATAGAATGGTTCATAATGAAATTGATTCATTCTATTTCATCCCACTAAAATTCTGATTGTTTTGTTCTCAGTTCGCAAAATTTAGCATGAGCTTTTTTGATTCTTATGTTGGACTTAGAATGCTTTCTGCCTCCTTTTACTAAGAAACAATAAACTTCATTTTACAATTTTAATTAATCAATAATGCCATCTTAGCTTGTTAATTATATATGCTACATACTATTTAATTACCGCCACTTCTATTAGTAGTTGTATAATATTAGTTTGCATTGAGTTGAAGCTTGCCTAAAATCAAGTTCCTATGAGCATACATGATGGAAATTTGTGCAAATCAAAGTGGCCATATAGGCTTAAGTTTTGAATGAATAAAATTAAATGTAATGATAATTAGAGAGTGCATGTTAGAGACAAGTGCCTCGTAGTTACTCATATTAATTATCCTAGAAAAACTGCCTTGCAAGCCAAGCCAAAATAAAAAAATTAACATTAATCCAATCAAAGTTTAAATCCATATAAAATTATTAGCAGAAGCACTATTCTTATTATACTTAGTATATCCTTTTTATGTGGCTCAAAATCTTAGCAAATGCTCTTTGTTGTTTAGTGGTTGAAATTTTAATTTTGATTGACTTATTAAACTTGTGCTCCATATTTATTATTAACGTATTTATTTTTTTTAGCAGGAGGACATGATGTGAAGAAAATATATTCTACACAAATATAAGATAGGATGGGTCTTATAATGATTTTTGTTATCTAAATTTATTATTTTGATGTGTTCTTTACTTTTTGATTAGAGACTTTATCCAAAATTACATGTAATGGATAAATTACACCCTATTCTGATTAGTGTTGTAATGGATATCTAGTTTTTAATGAAATTTTTATCATTTAGATTTATTGAATTTCTCATTCTTAGATTTATTTGTGTTTATCATCATTTTGGGATGTGATTATGCTTTAAAAAAATTAAATTTCATAAAACAAAACAGGCTATGGTCACGGTAAAAGATAAGCTACCGTGACCATAGATAAGGCTATGGTCATGGCAAAAAACCGTGACCATAGATAAGCTATGGCCACGGTGAAAACTGTGACCATAGATAAGGCTATGGTCACGATTTTAAGGCGGGGGACGGCAAAAAACTGTGACCATAGATAAGGCTTTGATCACGGTTTTAAGGAGGGGTGACCATAGAGGCTATGATCACGGTGAAAACCGTGACAATAGTTAAGGCTATGGTCACGGTTTTAGGTGGGGTGACCATAAAGGCTATGGTCACGGCCAAAACTGTGACCATAGATAAGGCTATGGTCACGGTTTTAGGAAAGGGTGACCATAGAGGCTATCGTCACGATTTTAAGAAGGGGTAACCATAGATAAGGCTATGGTCATGATTTTTACGCGTGACCATAGATTAACCTATGGTCATGGTGAAAAAATGTGGCCTAAAGTGTCAGAATTTGAAAATTGAAATCGTGACCATAGAAACTATGACCATAGATAAAAAAACTGTGACCATAGACCTATGGCCACGGTAAAAAATCATGACCATAGGTCCAAAACCGTGATCTTTTTTTGAAGTGAATAGCATCTAGATTACATGACTTACTTGATCGTATTTTGGTTGGTGTAGAGTCAAAAGCTGCAACTAAGGGAGATGATCCTTGCTCCATAGAAAATTGCATCAAGTTGCTACGCAAATTACCTGGCCTAGAACCATATAGTCCACAATTCTATTTGGGAATTAGATTAATGGCTAAGCCACAATATAGAGAAACTTTCATTGCATTGAGTGATGATCCGAATCAACAATTTGGATGGCTAGAATCTTTTAAATTAGATGACATGAACCGTCTCTAAACTTTATTTTTATTTTTTTGTATGAATTCTTATTATCATTATTGTTGAACTTTAATTTAGTGAGAATGTTATTATTTGTGTTTTAATTTTATATTTTGGAACTTTATTTAATAATGACATTGTGAATAGTATTTTTTGCTTTGTTATCTTATTTTTCATGTTAATTTAAATTATATAGGATGAGTGATTATGAAACAGATAATGATACTGAATATGAAGAACATGAAAAAGATTACGAATTAGCTGCTATATTAGCTATTTGTAGAGTTGGCAATTATTACTTGTGATATGTCCTCAAACAAGAGAAAAGGACTTCAAAACTATCAGGATATCAATGCTATTAGAATTAAAGGAAGGGAATGAAATGCGATTTTTTTTGAACAATTTAGAATGAGAAAATCAGTGTTTAATCGTTTACGCAATGATTTGGTTCTCAATTATGGCTTGAAATCCACATGAGGTGTTAGTGGAGAAGAGATGGTAGCAACATTTTTATACATGCTTGGGCAAGGAGCTTCTTATAGAATGTTAGAGGAGTGATTTTAGCATTCAGGTGAAACTATATTTCGTCAATTTCATCATGTTCTATCATGTGTGAAGAAATTGGCAAAAAATATTATTAGACCTATTGATCCTAGTTTTGGAGACACACCTAAATATATTATGGATAATGATAGATATTGGTCATATTTCAAAAATTGTATTGGAGCTATAGATGGTACGCATATAGCCATTCATGTTCACTAAGATGAGAAAGTACGATTTATTGGTAGAAAAGGAAATACTACAACAAATGTAATGGTTGTGTGTGATTTTAATATGTGTTTTACATTTATATGGGCTGGCTGGGAAGGTTCTGCACATGATACAAGAATTTTTATGGAGGTTCTTCGAACAAAAAAGCTAAATTTTCCACATCCACCAGAAGGTTAGTTATGTCATTTAAGTTTATTTTTGGGTTACATTCATTTTCATGATAATATGTAGCTTGATTTTTGTATATTTTTTAATGTAATTCAGGTAAATATTACTTAGTTGATGCTAGTTATCCAACTTTTAAGGGATTCTTAGGACCTTATCATCATACAAGGTATCATATTCCACAATTTAGACTAGCACCAAATTTTAGATCAAACAATGAAAAGTTCAACTATTGTCATTCAAGTTTAAGGACAGTAATTAAAAAGACTTTTGGAGTATGCAAAGCAAGATGGAAGATACTACAAAACACGCCATTAAGAGCCAAATTTGAAACCCAGCGTGATATCATTGTTACATGTTTCACCCTGCATAATTTTATAAGAATGATGGATTCTGATGACATAAGTATTTTGCAAAAGTTTGGAGATATTGTTTTGTTACAAGCCAATGAAGATGACGATACTACTGTAAGAAATGGATCAACAAATTCTGAAATTAATGAATGGAAAGAACCAACACAAGAAGATGTTCGGGCAATGGAAGAAATAAGAGACAATATAAGAGATCAATTATCGGATCAAATAAATTAGCATAAATAATTATTTTTCTTTTATTATTATTAATAAACTCTTTTATGATTGAATGTCCTTTTAAGTAATTTTATTATTATAAAAGTACTTTTGTATTTTTGTATCTAAACAATAACATGTTTTAAGTAAGTACTTTTAATTAAAGTATCCAAACATAAAATCATTTTTACTTTTGTAAAAGATCTTTTAAAAAAGATCATTTAAAAAAAGATCTTTTTCGGGAATAACACCCAAACAAGCCCAAAGTTTTATCTTCATCATTAAAAAAGTTATTCTTTCTAATTCTCGTTTATCAAGAGGAATGTGGGTAACCTCAAGGACAATTTTTTTCATCAATTGGTAATAAATCATCTCCGATAATATCCCACATTATAATTTTTCCTTTATTGTATTTATTGTATTGTGGAGTTTTTTTTTTTAAAGAAGACTAAGCTTAGTGTGAACAAATACTAAATTTTCTGCACGTTTATGCTTCAACTTGTTTCTTTTTAGAGAATGGTTAAAGGAATAAGTGTTCTAATTTCTTTCACAACAAGAAGATGAAGATGTCTACCTTAGTAGCCTAACAATTGATTAAAGAAGTTTTGTTTTACTACCATGAATTAGTCGTCAAGATTTTGTATCGACTATGACTCTATCATTCAAGAAGTCATAATCATCAAAGACACTTCTACTATAAAAAAAGTTTGCAAATTTAATGTTTACTTTTCTCCTCTCTTATTCATCAGAAAATACCTCTTTAATCATTTAACTCTCTTATTAGTGATCTCAATATTTTGACAAGAAAAAACTCATGTAGGGAATGTAAAGTCAGATAAATGATAAATAAATAAATAATTATTTAATAAATTAAAAGTGAGCTAAGAGGGTTAGAAATTTAAAATTTATAATTTGAAAAAAATAACCGGTAAAAAATTTAACTTAGAAAATAAATTTGAGTGTAAAAATATAATTAATTGCGAAAAATGTGTACTGACGTTATAATTAGCTATATCGGCTTGAGTCGATCGGTACTGCGAGTGAGAAAACTAAAACTATAAAAATGGCAAGAAAACTATTTATAATAAAAACTCAAACACTTATCTTAAAGATTTTGGCCCAAGATAGCGCCAATGGGTTAAAATTACATCGGACTTTCACTTAAGCCCAAGCCAATGACTTAACTCCCCATTCACCCAAAATATAACATATTTGGCCGTTTGAGAAAGAGAGAGCTCCACGAGGTTGAGAAGGAAAGAGAGAGAAACCATTGTTACTATTCATTCATCAATTAAAATATATCTCACAAATTATAGCTCCGATCCACGATCTGTTGGTGCCCATGTGTTCCTATCATCGTCCTCTTTGATTCTATCTAACTATTAAAGTTTGTGATTTTGATACTTTGGCAAAAGTTCAAGCACAACTTCTAGCGGAATTTTGACCCATGATCATGTGGTACAAGGTAAGAAAATTTGTTTCCTTTGATTTTTTCTAATTATGTGTGAAACCCTAGCTTCAGAATGTGAAATATTGGTGTAACTAGATTGAATAATGATTGCTTGGTGTGGATTGGTGCGGATGGAGTGCTTGACTTGATTGGAGGAGGTTTGGTTGAGGATTGGGTTTGATCGGAGAGAAAAAATCCAAAACTTAAAACAGCCGTCAACTAAGGTACAAGTTTTAGTTCTGGGTAAACATTATGTAACGCTATGTGAAATGTAACACCCTATCACCCTAAGCCTTGCCTCTAACCGTAAAGTAAAGGACGATAATATGACACGACACTTCTAAATATCATATCATAATAATAATCAAAGGATATTATACACTAGAAGCCCAATGAAGGAATAAAAGCTCAAAGATGCAGAAAACAAAGATACAAAAGCGTAAAGCATTCACACACAATAACTAATGGTAAGAAAAAGTTTATAGATACAAGGTAAGCAAGGTATATATATATATATATCCAAAAAAAATTTAGTCACAGCTTATGGAGTTTAAAATGACTAGTTAAAACAGATACAACAGAGTTTTAAAAGTTAAAACGGGTACATCCTATCTCTCAAAGTTTAAGCCTCCAAGACAATAAGATACAATAACCAAAAGTGAGAGAATAACTATAGCAAAATAAACAAAGGACAAAAGAGAGTCATCCTCTGCTCTGTCACCATCCGCAAACTCACCAAGGTGGGTTGCGACCTGCATCTAGAAAACAATAACAATATATGGTATGAGAATCAGGGATTTTTAATATAGTAATAGTGCCTAATAGATAAGATATAAGGTTCTGGGAAGCCAAAGGCAATCCTAGAACTTTTCACATGCATATGATTCAACTTAGAAACATTTTAATAAAAATTCATAATGGGTTATTGATGAGCGGATAATTTATACGCTTTTTGGCATTGTTTTTAGGTAGTTTTTAGTAAGTTCAAGCTACTTTTAGGGATGTTTTCATTATTTTTTATGTTAAATTCACATTTCTGGACTTTACTATGAGTTTGTGTGTTTTTCTGTGATTTTAGGTAATTTCTGGCTGAAATTGAGGGACTTGAGCAAAACTCTAATAGGAGGCTGACAAAGGACTGCTGATGCTGTTGGAATCTGACCTCCCTGCACTCGAAATGAATTTTCTGGAGCTACAGAACTCCAAATGGCGCGCTTTCAACGGCGTTGGAAAGTAGACATCCAGAGATTTCCAGCAATATATAATATTTCATACTTTGTTTGGGAATTGACGACGTAAACTGGCGCTCAACGCCAGTTCCATGCTGCATTTTGGAGTCAAACGCCAGAAACACGTCAAGACCCGGAGTTGAACGCCCAAAACACGTTACAACTTGGCGTTCAACTCCAAAAGAAGCCTCAGCTCGTGGATAGATCAAGCTCAGCCCAAACACACACCAAGTGGGCCCTGGAAGTGGATTTATGCATCAATTACTTACTTCTGTAAACCCTAGTAGCTAGTTTATTATAAATAGAACTTTTTACTAGTGTATTAGACATCTCTGGACGCCTAGTCCTTAGACCTTGGGGGCTGGCCATTTGGCCATGCCTGAACCTTTCACTTATATATTTTCAACGGTGGAGTTTTTACAGACCATAGATTAAGGGTGTGGAGCTCTGCTGTACCTCAAGTTTTAATACAATTACTATTATTTTCTATTCAATTCTCTTTATTCCTATTCTAAGATATTCGTTGCACTTCAACTTGATGAATGTGATGATCCGTGACACTCATCATCATTCTCACCTATGAACGCGCGTGACTGACAACCACTTCCGTTCTACCTTAGCCCGGATGCGTATCTCTTGGATTCCTTAATCAGAATCTTCGTGGTATAAGCTAGAATTGATGGCGGCATTCATGGGAATCCGGAAAGTCTAACCTTGTCTGTGGTAGTCCGGGTAGGATTCCGGGATTGAATGACTGTGACGAGCTTCAAACTCCTGAAGGCTGGGCGTTAGTGACAGACGCAAAAGAATCAAGGGATTCTATTCCAACCTGATTGAGAACTGACAGATGATTAGCCGTGCTGTGACAGAGCATTTGGACCATTTTCACTGAGAGGATGGGATGTAGCCATTGACAACGGTGATGCCCTACATACAGCTTGCCATAGAAGAGAGTGATAAAATTGGATAAAAGCAGTAGGAAAGCATAGATTCAGGAGGAGCACAACATCTCCATACGCCTATCTGAAATCCCCATCATTGGATTACATGAGTAACTTTATCTTTATTTTATGTTTATTATTTATTATTAATTTTCGAAAATCCATAATCAATTATTATCCGCCTGACTGAGATTTACAAGATGATCATAGCTTGCTTCATACCAACAATCTCTGTGGGATTGACCCTTACTCACGTAAGGTATTACTTGGATGACCCAGTACACTTGCTGGTTAAGTTGAACGGAGTTGTGTCCACACATAGCAAAGAGCCATTATAATGATTCCATACAACAAAGAATACTACATTGATGTGATCACAATTTCGTCCACCAAGTTTTTGGCGCCGTTGCTGGGGATTGTTTGAGTTTGGACAACTGACGGTTCATCTTGTTGCTCGGATTGGGTAATTTTCTTTTCAAAAACTTTTCAAAAATCTTTTTCAAAAGTTTTCTTTTCTTTTTCGTTTTTCCAAAAATATTTTCGAAAAAAATTTAATAAAAATCCAAAAAAATTAATAAAATCATAAAAATCAAAAATATTTTGCGTTTCTTGTTTGAGTCTTGAGTCAATTTTTAAGTTTGGTGTCAATTGCATGCTTTAAAAATTTTTTCTTGCATTTTTCGAAAATTCATGCATTCATAGTGTTCTTCATGATCTTCAAGTTGTTCTTGGTAAGTCTTCTTATTTGATCTTGATGTTTTCTTGTTTTGTGTTGTTTGTTGTTTTTCATATGCATTTTTTGTTTGTTAGAGTCCATGCATTAAAGATTTCTAAGTTTGGTGTCTTGCATGTTTTCTTTGCATCAAAATTTTTTTCAAAAATATGTTCTTGATGTTCATCATGATCTTCAAAGTGTTCTTGGTGTTCATCTTGACATTCATAGTGTTCTTGCATGCATCATGTGTTTTGATCCAAAATTTTTAAGTTTTGGGTCATAATTGTGTTTTTCTCTCTCATAATAAAAAAATTCAAAAATAAAAAAATATCTTTTCCTTATTTCTCTCCAAATTTTCGAAAATTTGAGTTGACTTAGTCAAAAATTTTTAAAATTAGTTGTTTCTTACAAGTCAAGTCAAATTTTCAATTTTTAAAAATCTTATCTTTTCAAAATCTTTTTCAAAAATCATATCTTTTCAATTTTATCTTTGTTTTTCGAAAATTTTCAAAAATCTTTTTCAAAATTATTTTCAAAATCTTTTTCTTATCTTTATATCATATTTTCAAAATTACACTAACAATTAATGTGATTGATTCAAAAATTTGAAGTTTGTTACTTTCTTGTTAAGAAAGGTTCAATATTTAAGTTTTAGAATCTTGTCTTGTAGTTTCTTATTAGTGAAGTAATTAATTTTAATTTTTAAAATTAAATCTTTTTCAAAATATCTTTTTCTTAAAAATCTTATCTTTTTATCTTATCTATTTATCTTATCTTTTTCAAAATTTTATCTTTTTCAAAATTTGATTTCAAAATATCTTATCTAACTTATCTTCTTATCTTTTCAAATTTGACTTTAATATCTTTTTCAACTAACTATTTGACTTTTTGTTTGTTTCTTATCTTTTTCAAAACCACCTAACTACCTTTCCCTCTCTAATTTTCGAAAATATCTCATCCCTTTTTCAAAAATTCTTTTTAATTGTTTTAAATTTTAATTTTAATCATATCTTATCTTTAATTTTCAAAATCACTAACTCCTTTTCAAAATTAATTTTCGAATTCTCCCTCTCTTTTCTTATTCTATTTAATTATTTATTTACTAACACTTCTCTTCACCTCTCTTCATCCAAAAATCCGAACTCACTCCTCCCCCTGTGTTTGGATTCTTCACTCTTCCTTCTTCTATTCTCTTCTTCTTTTACTAACATAAAGGAATCTCTATACTGTGACATAGAGAATTCCTCTTCTTTTCTTGTTTTCTTCTCTTTCATATGAGCAGGAGCAAGAAAAAAGGCACTCTTGTTGAAATTGATCCAGAACCTGAAAGGACTCTGAAGAGGAAACTAAGAGAAGCTAAATTACAACAATCCAAAGGTAACCTTTCTGAAATTTTCAAACAAGAGAAGGAGATGGCAGCTGAACCCAACAACAATAATGCAAGGAGGATGCTTGGTGACTTCACAAAGCCAACGTCCAAATTTGATGGAAGAAGCATCTCCATTCCTGCCATTGGAGCAAACAATTTTGAGCTTAAGCCTCAACTAGTTGCTTTAATGCAACAGAACTGCAAGTTTTATGGACTTCCATCTGAAGATCCTTACCAGTTTTTAACTGAGTTCTTACAGATTTGTGAGACTGTTAAAATGAACGGAGTAGATCCTGAAGTCTACAGACTCATGCTTTTCCCTTTTGCTGTAAGAGACAGAGCTAGAATATGGTTGGACTCACAACCTAAAGATAGCCTGGACTCCTGGGATAAGCTGGTCACGGCCTTCTTGGATAAATTCTTTCCTCCTCAAAAGCTGAGCAAGCTTAGAGTGAATGTTCAGACCTTCAAGCAAAAAGATGGTGAATCCCTCTATGAAGCTTGGGAAAGATACAAGCAGCTGACCAAAAGGTGTCCATCTGACATGTTTTCAGAATGGACCATATTAGATATATTCTATTATGGTCTATCTGAGTTTTCGAAAATGTCACTGGACCATTCTGCAGGTGGATCCATTCACCTAAAGAAAACGCCTGCAGAAGCTCAAGAACTTATTGATATGGTTGCAAATAACCAATTCATGTACACTTCTGAGAGGAATTCCATGAATAATGGGACGCCTCAGAGGAAGGGAGTTCTTGAAATTGATGCTCTGAATGCCATATTGGCTCAGAACAAAGTGTTGACTCAGCAAGTTAACATGATTTCTCAAAGTCTGAATGGATGACAAAATGCATCCAACAGTACTAAAGAGGCAGCTTCTGAAGAAGCTTATGATCCTGAGAACCCTGTAATAGCAGAGGTAAATTACATGGGTGAACCTTATGGAAACACCTATAACTCATCATGGAGAAATCACCCAAATTTATCATGGAAGGATCAACAAAAGCCTCAACAAGGCTCTAATAATGGTGGAAGAAATAGGCTCAGTAATAACAAGCCTTTTCCATCATCTTCTCAGCAACAAACAGAGAATTCTGAACAAAGTTCCTCTAAGTTAGCAAATTTAGTCTCTGATCTGTCAAAAGCCACTTTTAGTTTCATGAGTGAAACAAGATCCTCCATCAGAAATCTGGAGGCACAAGTGGGCCAGCTGAGTAAGAAAATCATTGAAACTCCTCCCAGCATTCTCCCAAGCAATACAGAAGAGAATCCAAAAGGAGAGTGCAAGGCCATTGATGTGATCAATAGGGCTGGTGCACGAAATTGTGATCACTACTTTTCACAACTCAAATAATCCCTAGTAATGGCTCCAAAGACTTGGTGCTCAATACCATGGCATAAACACAACTTCGCACAACTAACTAGCAAGTGTACTGGGTCGTCCAAGTAATAAACCTTACGCGAGTAAGGGTCGATCCCACAGAGATTGTTGGTATGAAGCAAGCTATGGTCACCTTGTAAATCTTAGTCAGGCAGACTCAAATGGTTATAGATGAAATATGAATAAAAGATAAAGATAGAGATACTTATGCAATTCATTGGTAAGAACTTCAGATAAGCGAATGGAGATGCTTTGTCCCTTCCGTCTCTCTGCTTTCCTACTTTCTTCATCCAATCCTTCTTACTCCTTTCCATGGCAAGCTTATGCAAGGGTTTCACCGTTGTCAGTGGCTACCTCCCATCCTCTCAGTGGAAATGTTCAACGCACCCTGTCACGGCATGGCTATCCAGCTGTCGGTTCTCGATCATGTCGGAATAGAATCCAGTGATTCTTTTGCGTCTGTCACTAACGCCCCACAATCGCGAGTTTGAAGCACGTCACAGTCATTCAATCATTGAATCCTACTCAGAATACCGCAGACAAGGTTAGACCTTCTAGATTCTCTTGAATGCCGCCATCAGTTCTAGCCTATACCACGAAGACTCTGATCTCACGGAATGGCTGGCTCGGTTGTCAGGCGAGCGCTCGGTTGTCAGGCGATCAACTATGCATCGTGTATCAGGAATCCAAGAGATATTCACCCAATCTAAGGTAGAACGGAGGTGGTTGTCAGTCACACGTTCATAGGTGAGAATGATGATGAGTGTCACGGATCATCACATTCATCAAGTTGAAGAACAAGTGATATCTTGGAACAAGAACAAGCAGAATTGAATAGAAGAACAATAGTAATTGCATTAATACTCGAGGTACAGCAGAGCTCCACACCTTAATCTATGGTGTGTAGAAACTCCACCGTTGAAAATACATAAGAACAAGGTCTAGGCATGGCCGTGAGGCCAGCCTCCCATGATCTAAGAACTAGATGTCCGAAGATGAAAATACAATAGTAAAAGGTCCTATTTATAGGGAACTAGTAGCTTAAGAATTACAAAGATGAGTAAAAGACATAAAAATCCACTTCCGGGCCCACTTGGTGTGTGTTTGGGCTGAGCATTGAAGCATTTTCGTGTAGAGACTCTTCTTGGAGTTAAACGCCAGCTTTTGTGCCAGTTTGGGCGTTTAACTCCCACTTTGGTGCCAGTTCCGGCGTTTAACGCTGGGAATTCTGAAGGTGACTTTGAACGCCGGTTTGGGCCATCAAATCTTGGGCAAAGTATGGACTATCATATATTGCTGGAAAGCCCAGGATGTCTACTTTCCAACGTCATTGAGAGCGCGCCAATTGGGCTTCTGTAGCTCCAGAAAATCCACTTCGAGTGCAGGGAGGTCAGAATCCAACAGCATCTGCAGTCCTTTTCAGTCTCTGAATCAGATTTTTGCTCAGGTCCCTCAATTTTAGCCAGAAAATACCTGAAATCATAGAAAAACACACAAACTCATAGTAAAGTCCAAAAAAGTGAATTTTAACTAAAAACTAATAAAAATATACTAATAACTAACTAAATCCTACTAGAAACATACTAAAAATAATGCCAAAAAGCGTACAAATTATCCGCTCATCACAACACCAAACTTAAATTGTTGCTTGTCCCCAAGCAACTGAAAATCAAATAAGATAAAAAGAAGAGAATATGCAATGAACTCCAAAAACATCTATGAAGATCAGTATTAATTAGATGAGCGGGGCTTTTAGCTTTTTGCCTCTGAACAGTTTTGGCATCTCACTCTATCCTTTGAAATTCAGAATGATTGGCTTCTTTAGGAACTCAGAATCCGGATAGTGTTATTGATTCTCCTAGTTTAAGTATGATGATTCTTGAACACAGCTACTTTATGAGTCTTGGCCGTGGCCCAAAGCATTCTGTCTTCCAGTATTACCACCGGATACATACATGCCACAGACACATAATTGGGTGAACCTTTTTAGATTGTGACTCAGCTTTGCTAGAGTCCCCAATTAGAGGTGTCCAGGGTTCTTAAGCACACTCTTTTTACCTTGGATCACGACTTTAACCGCTCAGTCTCAAGTTTTCACTTGACACCTTCACGCCATAAGCACATGGTTAGGGACAGCTTGGTTTAGCCGCTTAGGCCAGGATGTTATTCCTGTAGGCCCTCCTATCCACTGATGCTCAAAGCCTTGGATCCTTTTTATTACCCTTGCCTTTTGGTTTAAAGGGCTATTGGCTTCTTCTGCTTGCTCTTTCTTTTTCTCTTTTCTATTTCTCTTTTTTTTTCGTTTTTTTTTAATTCACTGCTTTTTCTTGCTTCAAGAATCATTTTTATGATTTTTCAGATCCTCAGTAACATGTCTCCTTTTTCATCATTCTTTCAAGAGCCAACAATTTTAACATTCATGAATAACAAATTCAAAAGACATATGCACTGTTTAAGCATACATTAAGAAAACAAAAGTATTGCCACCACATCAATATAATTAATCT
Organism: Arachis stenosperma; assembly: GCF_014773155.1. Classification (NCBI taxonomy): domain Eukaryota; kingdom Viridiplantae; phylum Streptophyta; class Magnoliopsida; order Fabales; family Fabaceae; genus Arachis; species Arachis stenosperma. Next base: position 27,771,170 of record NC_080377.1, read on the forward strand.
GTTATAAAATCTGAAATTCATGCAATTCTTCTCTTTTTCAATTAAGAACATTTTTTTTAAGAAAGGTGATGGATTCATAGGACATTCATAACTTTAAGGCATAGACACTAAGATACTAATGATCATAAGACACAAACATGGATAAACATAAGCATGAAAATTCGAAAAACAAGAAAATAAAGAACAAGGAGATTAAAGAACGGGTCCACCTTAGTGATGGCGGCTTGTTCTTCCTCTTGAAGGTCTTATGGAGTGCTTGAGCTCCTCAATGTCTCTTCCTTGCCTTTGTTGCTCCTCTCTCATGATTCTTTGATCTTCTCTAATTTCATGGAGGAGGATGGAATGTTCTTGATGCTCCACCCTTAGTTGTCCCATGTTGGAACTCAATTCTCCCAGGGAGGTGTTGATTTGCTCCCAATAGTTTTGTGGAGGAAAGTGCATCCCTTGAGGTATCTCAGGGATTTCATGATGAGAGGGGTCTCTTGTTTGCTCCATCCTTTTCTTAGTGATGGGCTTGTCCTTATCAATGAGGATGTCTCCTTCTATGTCAACTCCTACTGAATAACAGAGGTGACAAATGAGATGAAGAAAGGCTAACCTTGCTTAGGTAGAGGACTTGTCCGCCACCTTATAGAGTTCTTGGGCTATAACCTCATGAACTTCTACTTCTTCTCCAATCATGATGCTATGAATCATGATGGCCCGGTCTAGAGTAACTTCAGATCGGTTGCTAGTGGGAATGATTGAGCGTTGGATAAACTCCAACCATCCCCTAGCCACGGGCTTGAGGTCGTGCCTTCTTAATTGAACCGGCTTCCCTCTTGAATCTCTCTTCCATTGGGCGCCCTCTTCACAAATGTCAGTGAGGACTTGGTCCAACCTTTGATCAAAGTTGACCCTTCTTGTGTAAGGATGTTCATCTCCTTGCATCATGGGCAAGTTGAATGCCAACCTCACATTTTCCGGACTAAAATCTAAGTATTTCCCCTGAACCATTGTAAGCCAATTCTTTGGGTTCGGGTTCATACTTTGATCATGGCTCTTGGTGATCCATGCATTGGCATAGAACTCTTGAACCATCAAGATTCCGACTTGTTGAATGGGGTTGGTAAGAACTTCCCAACCTCTTCTTCGAATCTCATGTCGGATCTCCGGATATTCACTCTTTTTGAGTTTGAAAGGGACCTCGGGGATCACCTTCTTCAAGGCCACAACTTCATAGAAGTGGTCTTGATGCACCCTTGAGATGAATCTCTCCATCTCCCATGACTCGGAGGTGGAAGCTTTTGCCTTCCCTTTCCTCTTTCTAGAGGTTTCTTCGGCCTTGGATGCCATAAATGGTTATGGAAAAACAAAAAGCAATGCTTTTACCACACCAAACTTAAAAGGTTTGCTCGTCCTCGAGCAAAAGAAGAAAGAGTAGAAGAAGAAGAAAATGGAGGAGGCTATGTGGTTCGGCTAAAGGGGGAAGAAGTGGTGTTTAGGGTGTGTGAAAATGAAGGAGTGAAGATGGGTTTATATAGGGGTGAGGTGAGGGGTAGGGTTCGGCCATTATGGGTGGGTTTGGGAGGGAAAGTGGTTTGAATTTGAATGGTGAGGTAGGTGGGGTTTTATGAAGGATGGATGTGAGTGGTGAAGAGAAAGATGGGATTGGATAGGTGAAGGGTTTTTGGGGAAGAGGTATTGAGGTGATTGGTGAATGGGTGAAGAAGAAAGAGGGTGGTGGGGTTGGTGGGGATTCTGTGGGGTCCAAAGATCCTGAGGTGTCAAGGAAAAGTCATCCCTGCACCGAATGGCATGCAAAAATGCGTTTTGAGCCAATTCTGGTGTTAAACGCCGGGCTGGTGCCCATTTCTGGCGTTTAACGCCAAGTGCTTGCCCTTTTCTGGCGTTTAACGCCAGTCTGGTGCCCCTTTCTGGCGTTAAACGCCCAGAGTGGTGCCAGACTGGGCGTTAAACGCCCATCTGCTAGCCTTACTGGCGTTTAAACGCCAGTAGGTTCTTCCTCCAGGGTGTGCTGTTTTTCTTCCTGTTTTTCATTCTGTTTTTGCTTTTTCAATTGATTTTGTGACTTCTCATGATCATCAACCTACAGAAAACATAAAATAACAAAGGAAAATAGTTAAAATAAAACATTGGGTTGCCTCCCAACAAGCGCTTCTTTAATGTCAGTAGCTTGACAGAGGGCTCTCATGGAGCCTCACGGATACTCAGAGAAATGTTGGAACCTCCCAACACCAAACTTAGAGTTTGAATGTGGGGGTTCAACACCAAACTTAGAGTTTGGTTGTGGCCTCCCAACACCAAACTTAGAGTTTGACTGTGGGGGCTCAGTTTGACTCTGCTTTGAGAGAAGCTCTTCATGCTTCCTCTCCATGGTGACAGAGGGATATCCTTGAGCCTTAAACACAAAGGGTCCTTCATTCACTTGAATGATCATTTCACCTCTATCAACATCAATCACAGCCTTAGCTGTGGCTAGGAAGGGTCTGCCAAGGATGATGGATTCATCCATGCACTTCCCAGTCTCTAGGACTATGAAATCAGCAGGGATGTAATGGTCTTCAACCTTTACCAGAACATCCTCTACAAGCCCATAAGCTTGTTTTCTTGAGTTATCTGCCATCTCTAGTGAGATTCTTACAGCTTGTACCTCAAAGATCCCTAGCTTCTCCATTACAGAGAGAGGCATGAGGTTTACACTTGACCCTAAGTCACACAGAGCCTTCTTAAAGGTCATGGTGCCTATGGTACAAGGTATTGAAAACTTCCCAGGATCTTGTCTCTTTTGAGGTAATCTCTGCCTAGACAAGTCATCCAGTTCTTTGGTGAGCAAAGGAGGTTCGTTCTCCCAAGTCTCATTACCAAATAACTTGTCATTTAGCTTCATGATTGCTCCAAGGTATTTAGCAACTTGCTCTTCAGTGACATATTCATCCTCTTCAGAGGAAGAATACTCATCAGAGCTCATGAATGGCAGAAGTAAGTCCAATGGAATCTCTATGGTCTCAATGTGAGCCTCAGATTCCCATGGTTCCTCATTAGGGAACTCATTGGAGGCCAGTGGACGTCCATTGAGGTCTTCCTCAGTGGCGTTCACTGCCTCTTCCTCCTCTCCAAATTCGGCCATGTTGATGGCCTTACATTCTCCTTTTGGATTCTCTTCTGTATTGCTTGGAAGAGTACTAGGAGGGAGTTCAGTAATTTTCTTGCTCAGCTGTCCTACTTGTGCCTCCAAATTCCTAATGGAGGACCTTGTTTCAGTCATGAAACTTGAGTGGTTTTGATTAGATCAGAGACCATGGTTGCTAAGTCAGAGTGGTTCTGCTTAGAATTCTTTGTCTGTTGCTGAGAAGATGATGGGAAAGGCTTGCCATTGCTAAACCTATTTCTTCCACCATTATTGTTGTTGAAACCTTGTTGAGGTCTCTGTTAATCCTTCCATGAGAGATTTGGATGATTTCTCCATGAAGAATTATAGGTGTTTCCATAGGGTTCTCCCAGGTAATTCACCTCTTCTATTGAAGGGTTCTCAGGATCATAAGCTTCTTCTTCAGATGAAGCATCCTTAGTACTGCTTGGTGCATTTTGCATTCCAGACAGACTTTGAGAAATCAAATTGACTTGCTGAGTCAATATCTTGTTCTGAGCCAATATGGCATTCAAAGTATCAATCTCAAGAACTCCTTTCTTCTGATTTGTCCCATTGTTCACAGGATTCCTTTCAGAAGTGTTCATGAATTGGTTATTTGCAACCATTTCAATTAGTTCTTGAGCTTCTGTAGGCGTCCTCTTCAGATGAAGAGATCCTCCAGCAGAGCTATCCAAAGACATCTTGGACAGTTCAGATAGACCATCATAGAAAATACCTATGATGCTCCATTCAGAAAGCATATTAGAGGGACACTTTCTGATCAATTGTTTGTATCTTTCCCAAGCTTCATAGAGGGATTCACCTTCCTTCTGTCTGAAGGTTTGGACTTCCACTCTAAGCTTACTCAATTTTTGAGGTGGAAAGAACTTTGCCAAGAAGGCATTGACTAGCTTTTCCCAAGAGTTCAGGTTTTCTTTAGGTTGTGAGTCCAACCATATCCTAGCTCTGTCTCTTACAGCAAAAGGGAATAGCATAAGTCTGTAGACCTCAGGGTCAACCCCATTAGTCTTGACAGTGTCACAGATTTGCAAGAATTCAGCTAAAAACTGATGAGGATCTTCCAATGGAAGTCCATGGAACTTGCAATTCTGTTGCATTAGAGAAACTAATTGAGGCTTAAGCTCAAAGTTGTTTGCTCCAATGACAGGGATAGAGATGCTTCTCCCATAGAAGTCGGGAGTAGGTGCAGTGAAGTCACCTAGCACCTTCCTTGCATTGTTGGCATTGTTGTTGTTTTCGGCTGCCATGGGTTCTTCTTCTTTGAAGATTTCTGTTAGGTCCTCTACAGAGAGTTGTGCCTTAGCTTCTCTTAGCTTTCGCTTTAAGGTCCTTTCAGGTTCAGGGTCAGCCTCAACAAGAATGCTTTTGTCTTTGCTCCTGCTCATATGAAAGAGAAGAGAACAAGAAAATATGGAATCGTCTATGTCACAGTATAGAGATTCCTTGAGGTGTCAGAGGAAAAGAAAAATAGAAGGAAGAAGTAGAAGAATTCGAACTTATCAAGAGAGATGGAGTTCGAATTGTTCCTTGAGGAATAGTGTTAGTCCATAAATAGAAGGATGTGAGAAGAGGGGAAGGAATTTTCGAAAATAAATTAAAAAGATTTTAAAAACATTTTGAAAAACTTTAATTGATTTTCGAAAACTAAGAGTGGAAAAGAAATCAAGTGATTTTTGAAAAAGATTTTGAAATTAGAAATAAAAAAGATATGATTGAAAACTATTTTGAAAAAGATATGATTAAGAAGATATGATTGAAAAGTTATGGTTTTAAAAAGATGTGATTGAGAAGATATGATTTGAAAAACAATTTAAAAAGATTTGATTTTAAAAATTAATGACTTGGCTAACAAGAAAAGATATGATTCAAACATTAAACCTTTCTCAACAGAAAAGGCAACATACTTGAAGTGTTGAATCAAATCATTAATTGATAGCAAGTATTTTTGAAAATGGAAAGAAATTGATTTTGAAAAAGATTTGATTGAAAAGATATGATTTGAAAAAGATTTGATTTTGAAAAATTTTGAAAACTTGAAAAAAATCTGAATTGAAAACAGAATCTTCCCTCTTGTGCCATCCTGGCGTTAAACGCCCAGAATGGTGCACATTCTGGTGTTTAACGCCCAAAGCACTACCCTTTTGGGCGTTAAACGCCCAGCCAGGCATCCTGGCTGGCGTTTAAACGCCAGTTTGCCTTCTTCACTGGGCGTTTTGAACGTCCAGCTTTTTCTGTGTAATTCCTCTGCTGTATGTTCTAAATCTTCAATTCTCTGTATTATTGACTTGAAAAGACACAAATTAAAAATATTTTTGGATTTTTTATACTGAGGAATAGACACAATGCAACTAAAATCAAATAAACAATGCATACAAGACACCAAACTTAGAAGTTTGTATACTACTGACACTAATAAATGAGAATGCATATGAGAAACAACAAAACACTCAAGACAAGAGAATTTAAAGATCAGAACAAAAAAATCATCAAGAACAACTTGAAGATTAATGAAGACACATGAATGAATGCAAGAAGAACAGAAACATGCAATTGACACCAAACTTAAAATGAGACACTAGACTTAACATACAATATTTTTGGTTTTTATGATTTTGTAAATTTTTTTGGATTTTTCGAAAATTAAGTGGAAAAGAAAATAAAGATATCAAAATTCTTAATGAGAATTCCAGGAATCATGCAATGTTAGTCTAAAGCTTCAGCAGGACATTGCATTCAAGAGCTAAATTGATGAGAATCAATCAGCTTTGGTGATGATAAGAACATCACCTTGAAATACTAGAATTCATTCTTAAGAACTCTGAAGAAAAATACCTAAGCTAAGCAACAAGATGAACCATCAGTTGTCCATACTCGAAACAATCCCCGGCAACAGCGCCAAAAACTTGGTGCACGAAATTGTGATCGTCAATGGCGCCATCAACATGGTACGCTCAATTGCAATCTCAACTCTTTATCACAACTTTGCACAACTAACCAGCAAGTGCACTGGGTCGTCCAAGTAATAAACCTTACGGGAGTAAGGGTCGATCCCACAGAGATTGTTGGTATGAAGCAAGCTATGGTCACCTTGTAAATCTCAGTCATGCAGATTCAAATGGTTATGAATGATATATGAATAAAGCATAAAGTAAAGATAGAGATACTTATGTAATTCATTGGTGAGAACTTCAGATAAGCGAATGGAGATGCTTTGTCCCTTCCGTCTCTCTGCTTTCCTACTGTCTTCATCCAATCCTTCTTACTCCTTTTTATGGCAAGCTGTATGTTGGGCATCACCGTTGTCAGTGGCTACAGTTCCGTCCTCTCAGTGAAAATGTTCAACGCACCCTGTCACGGCACGGCTATTCATCTGTCGGTTCTCCATCAGGTTGGAGTAGAATCCATTGATTCTTTTGCGTCTGTCACTAACGCCTAGCCTTCAGGAGTTTGAAGCTCGTCACAGTCATTCAATCATTGAATCCTACTCAGAATACCACAGACAAGGTTTAGACCTTCCAGATTCTCTTGAATGCCCCATCAATTCTAGCTTATACCACGAAGATTCCGATTAAGGAATCCAATAGATAAACATTCAAGCCTTGTTTGCTTGTTGATGAGCGGATAATTTATACGCTTTTTGGCATTGTTTTTATATAGTTTTTAATAAGTTTAAGCTACTTTTAGGGATGTTTTCCTTAGTTTTTATGTTAAATTCACATTTCTGGACTTTACTATGAGTTTGTGTGTTTTTCTGTGATTTCAGGTAAATTCTGACTGAAATTGAGGGATCTGAGCAAAACTTTGAAAAAGGCTGACAAAAGGACTGCTGATGCTGTTGGATTCTGACCTCCCTGCACTCGAAATGGATTTTCTGGAGCTACAGAACTTCAAATGGCGCGCTCTTAACGGCGTTGGAAAGTAGACATCCAGGGCTTTCCAGCAATATATAATAGTCCATGCTTTATTCGAAGAATGACGACGTAACTTGGCGTTGAACGCCAAGTTCATGCTGCTGTCTGGAGTTAAACGCCAGAAAAACGTCATGATCCGGAGTTGAACGCCCAAAACACGTCATAACTCAAAGTTCAACGCCAAGAAATGCCTTAGCTCGTGGATTGATCAAGCTCAGCCCAAGCACACACCAAGTGGGCCCCGGAAGTGGATTTATGCATCAATTACTTACTCATGTAAACCCTAGGAGCTAGTCTAGTATAAATAGGACATTTAACTATTGTATTAGACATCTTTGGTCTCAGTTTTGTTTTATTCTTCATCTTAGGAGATCATTGATCACGGTTTAGGGGGCTGGCCATTCGGCCATGCCTGAACCTCTTTCACTTATGTATTTTCAACGGTGGAGTTTCTGCACACCATAGATTAAGGGTGTGGAGCTCTGCTGTACCTCAAAGATTAATGAAGTTCTATTTTCTTTTATTCAATTCCTCTTTTATTCTTATTCCAAGATATTCATTCGTACCCAAGAACATGATGAATGTGATGAGTTAGATAACCCTCATCATCATTCTCACTTATGAACGCGCGTGATTGACAACCACTTCCGTTCTACATGCAACACAAGCTTGAATGTATATCTCTTAGATTCCCCAACAGAATCTTCGTGGTATAAGCTAGATGGATGGCGGCATTTATGAGGATCCGGAAAGTCCAACCTTGTCTGTGGTGTTCCGAGTAGGATCCTGGGAATCCGGAAAGTCTACCTTGTCTGTGGTGTCCGAGTAGGATTCCGGTAATGAATGACTGTGACGTGCTTCAAACTTGTAACCTGCTGGGCGTAGTGACAACGCAAAAGAATCAATGGATTCTATTCCAGTAGGGGAGGGAACCAACCGGTGATTGGCCGTACTGTGACAGAGTGCGTGAGCATTAGCTTTCACTGCGAGGATGGGATGTAGCCATCAGCCATGGGTGATGCCTCCAGACTGGTTAGCTGTGCGAGTGACAGCCGCATAGGATATTTCCCCGAGAGGATGAAAGTAGCCACAGCTGATGGTGAACCCCTATACAAAGCTGCCATGGAAAGGAGTAAGAAGGATTGAGTAGAAGGAATAGGAGAGCAGCGTCCGAGAGCTCTACAGCATCTCCATTCCGCTTATCTGAAATTCCTACCAATGAATCTACATAAGTATTTCTATCCCTTTTTATTATTTATTTCTTTCTATTTTCGAAACCCATAAATCAATATTTAATCCGCCTAACTGAGATTTGCAAGGTGACCATAGCTTGCTTCATACCAACAATCTCTGTGGATTCGACCCTTACTCACGTAAGGTTATTACTTGGACGACCCAGTACACTTGCTGGTTAGTTGAACGGAGTTGTGAAGAAAATAAACAGTACCCTAAGGGTATATGTCAAAGCTCAAAAGATAGAATAAAATTTATACAACTTAAGAATGTTGAATCACAATTTCGTCCACCAAGTTTTTGGCGCCGTTGCTGGGAATTGTTCGAGTATGGACAACTGACGGTTCATCTTGTTGCTCAGATTAGGTAATTTTCTTTTCAAAAATCTTTTTCAAAATTTTTCTTTTTATTTTTCGTGTTTTTAAACTTTATTTTCGAAAAATAATAATAAAAATCCAAAAAAATTAGAAAATCATAAAAACCAAAAATATTTTGTGTTTCTTGTTTGAGTCTTGTGTTAATTTTTAAGTCTGGTGTCAATTGCATGCTTTAAAATCTTTTCTTGCATTTTTTTCGAAAATCTCATGAATTCATAGTGTTCTTCATGATCTTCAAGTTGTTCTTGATAAAGTCCTCTTGTTTGATCTTGATGATTTCTTGTTTTATGTCTTTTCTTGTTTTTCATGTGCATTTTTGCATTCATATTTTTCATGCATTAAAAATTTCTAAGTTTGGTGTCCTGCATGTTTTCTTTGCATCAAAAAGTTTTCAAAATTATGTTCTTGATGTTCATCATGATCTTCATAGTGTTCTTGGTGTTCATCTTGACATTCATAGCATTCTTGCATGCATCTTGAGTCTTGATCCAAAATTTTCATGTTTTGGGTCATTTTTGTGTTTTTCTTTAAAAATTTTAAAAATAAAAAATATCTTTTCCTTATTTCCCTCCAAAATTTCGAAATTTTGGGTTGACTTGGTCAAAAATTTTCAAAATTAGTTGTTTCTTACAAGTCAAGTCAAAATTTCAATTTTAAAAATCTTATCTTTTCAAAATCTTTTTCAAAAATCATATCTTTTTCATTTTTTTTCCTATTTTTCGAAAATTTCAAAAATCTTTTTCAAATTATTTTCAAAATCTTTTTCTTATCTTTATATGTAATTTTCGAAAATTCACTAATAATTAATGTGATTGGTTCAAAAATTTGAAGTTTGTTACTTTCTTGTTAAGAAAGGTTCAATTTTTAAGTTCTAGAATCTTATCTTGTAGTTTCTTGTTAGTGAAGTAAATAATTTCAAAAATTTCTAAATTAAATCTTTTTTATCTTTTATTTTATCTTTTTCAAAAATTTTATCATTTTTCAAAATTTTGATTTTAAAATATCTTATCTAACTTCCTATCTTCTTATCTTTTTCAAAATTTGATTTCAAATCTTTTTCAATCAACTAACTAACTTTTTGTTTGTTTCTTATCTTTTTCAAAACCACCTAACTACTTCTCTCTCTTCTATTTTCGAAAATATCTCCCTCCTTTTTCAAAAATTCTTTTTAATTAATTAATTGTTTCATGTTTTAATTTTAATTACATTTTATCTTTAATTTTCGAAAATCACTAACCATCTTTTCAAATTTATTTTCGAATTCTTCCTTCTCTTCTCCTCTTCTATTTAATTAATTAATTACTAACACTTCTCTTCACCTCTCTTCCTCCATAAATCCGAAACCTTCCATCCCCATTCTTCTACCCCTTTCTTTTTCTACTAACATAAAGGAATCTCTATACTGTGACATAGAGGATTCCTTTTTCTTTTCTTGTTTTCTTCTCTCTCATATGAGCAGGAACATGGATAAAGGCACTCTTGTTGAAGTTGATCCAGAACCTGAAAGGACTCTGAAGAGAAGATTAAGAGAAGCTAAATTACAACAACCCAAAAACATCTTTAAGAGAAACAACCTTTCAGAAATTTTCGAACAAGAGAAGGACATGGCAGAAGAAAATAATAATAATAATGCAAGGAGAATGCTTGGTGACTTCACAAAGCCAACGTCCAAGTTTGATGGAAGAAGCATCTCCATTCCTGCCATTGGAGCCAATGATTTTGAGCTTAAGCCTCAACTAGTTGCTTTAATGCAACAAAACTGCAAATTTTATGGACTTCCATCTGAAGATCCTTACCAGTTTTTAACTGAGTTCTTGCAGATCTGTGACACTGTAAAGACAAATGGAGTTAATCCTGAAGTCTACAGACTCTTGCTTTTCCCTTTTGCTGTAAGAGACAGAGCTAGAGTATGGTTGGATTCACAACCCAAGGATAGCCTGGACTCATGGGATAAGCTTGTCACTGCATTCTTAGATAAATTCTTTCCTCCTCAAAAGCTGAGCAAGCTGAGAGTGGATGTTCAAACCTTCAAACAAAAAGATGGTGAATCCCTCTATGAAGCTTGGGAAAGATACAAGCAGTTGACCAAGAGATGTCCATCTGACATGTTCTCAGAATGGACCATATTAGATATATTCTATTATGGTCTCTCTGAATTTTCGAAAATGTCATTGGACCATTCTGCAGGTGGATCTATTCACCTGAAGAAAACGCCTGAAGAGGCTCAAGAACTCATTGACATGGTTGCAAACAACCAGTTTATGTACACCTCTGAGAGGAATTCCGTGAATAATGGGGTACCTCAGAAGAAAGGAGTTCTTGAAATTGATGCTCTGAATGCCATATTGGCTCAGAACAAAGTGTTGACTCAACAGGTCAACATGATCTCTCAAAATCTGAATGGATTGCAACACGCATCCAACAGTACTAGAGAGGCAGCTTCTGAAGAAGCTTATGATCCTGAGAATCCTGCCATGGCAGAGGTTAATTACTTAGGTGAACCTTATGGAAACACCTATAACTCATCATGGAGAAATCATCCAAATTTCTCATGGAAGGATCAACAAAAACCTCAACAAGGTTTTAACAATGGTGGACGCAGCAGGCTGAATAATAGTAAGCCATATCCATCATCTTCTCAGCAACAGACAGAGAACTCTGAACAAAACACTTCTAATTTAGCCAATATAGTCTCTGATCTGTCAAAAGCCACTTTCAGTTTCATGAATGAAACAAGATCCTCCATTAGAAATTTGGAGGCACAAGTGGGCCAGCTGAGTAAGAAAGTTATTGAAACTCCTCCCAGTACTCTCCCAAGCAATACAGAAGAGAATCCAAAAGGAGAGTGCAAGGCCATTGATTTAATCAAAGTGGCCGAATGCACAAGGGAGGAGGAGGACGAAAATCCTAGGGAGGAAGACCTCCTGGGACGTTCCTCAAGCAAGAAAGAGTTTCCTATTAAGGATCCAGAGGAATCTGAGGCTCATCTAGAGACCATAGAGATTCCTTTAAATCTCCTTCTGCCATTCATGAGCTCTGAAGAATATTCATCCTCTGAAGAGAATGAAGATGTGACTGGAGAGCAAGTTGCTCAATACTTAGGAGCTATCATGAAGCTGAATGCCAAGCTGTTTGGTAATGAGACCTGGGAAAGTGAACCTCCCTTGCTCATTAGTGAACTAGATACTTGGATTCAGAAGACTCTACCTCAAAAGAAACAAGATCCTGGCAAATTCTTAATACCTTGCACCATTGGCACCATGAGCTTTGAAAAAGCTCTATGTGATCTTGGGTCAGGAATAAATCTTATGCCACTCTCTGTAATGGAGAAGCTGGGAATCATTGAGGTACAACCTGCCTTGTTCTCATTACAATTGGCAGATAAGTCCATAAGACAAGCTTATGGAATAGTAGAGGACGTGCTAGTAAGGGTTGAAGGCCTTTACATCCCTACTGATTTCATAATCCTAGACACTAGGAAGGAAGATGATGAATGCATCATCCTAGGAAGACCTTTCCTAGCCACAGCAGGAGCTGTGATAGATGTCAACAGAGGTGAGTTAGTCCTTCAATTGAATGGGGACTACCTTGTGTTTCAGGCACATGGCCATCCCTCTGTGACAAAAGAGAGTAAGCATGAAGAGCTTCTCTCAGTTCAGAGTCAAGAAGAGCCCACACAGTCAAACTCTAAGTTTGGTGTTGTGAAGCCACAACCAAACTCTAAGTTTGGTGTTCAAACCCCATATCCAAACTCTAAGTTTGGTGTTGGGACTACACACTAAATTGACCTGATCACCATGTGGCTCCATGAGAGCCACTGTCAAGCTATTGACATTAAAGAAGCGCTTGTTGGGAGGCAACCCAATTTTATTTATCTAATTTTATTTTATTTTGTTTCTTTGTCATTTTTGTGTTTTATTAGGTACATGATCATGAGGAGTCACGAAAAAATCAAAAAAATTAAAAATAGAGTCAAAAACAGAAGAAAAAATTTTTTACCCTGGAGGCAGCACGGGCTGGCGTTCAACGCCCAGAAGGTGCATCTGGCCGGCGTTCAACGCCAGAACAGAGCACCATTTTGGCGCTGAACGCCCAAAACAAGCAACAACCTGGCGTTAAACGCCAGGATGGTGCACAGAGAGGACAAACTGGCGCTGAACGCCAGGAACAAGCATGAAACTGGCGTTCAACGCCAGAAACATGCATTACATGGGCGTTTAACGCCCAGAACATGCATCAATGGGCGTTTGAACGCCAGAATGATGCATGAAGGCATTTTACATGCCTATTTGGTGCAAGGATGGAATTCCTTGACACCTCAGGATCTGTGGACCCCCACAGGATCACCTCAGGATCTGTGAACCTCACAGGATCCCCACCTACCTCGCCCTCTCTCTCTCCCCATTCATGGTCATCCCTTCTGTTTTTCATTCACCACTCACCCTTTCCCATAAACCCCACTCACCTTCAAAATTCAAAATTCTTTCCCACCCAATCCCACCCATATAGCCGAATCCTTCTTCACTCACTCACCTCCATTTTTCTTCTTCTCTTCTTCTCTTCTTTCTTCTTCTCTTGCTCGAGGGCGAGCAATATTTTAAGTTTGGTGTGGTAAAAGCATAGCTTTTTTTGCTTTTCCATTACCATTAATGGCACCTAAGGCCAGAGAAACCTCAAAGGAAAGACAAAAGCTTCCACCTCTGAGTTATGGGAGATGGAAAGACTAAAAATATAAGCCGTCATAGCTCAGTGGTAGAACATGTGGCTGCAAATCAAGAGATCCCTGAGATACCTCAGGGGATAAGTTATCCTCCACACAAATATTGGAAGCAACTAAGGGTGGAACATCATGAGCACTCCATCATTCTCCAAGAAATAAGAGAAGAGCAAAAAGCAATGAGGGAGGAGCAACAAAGGCAAGGAAGAGACATAAAGGAGCTCAAAAAGCATCATTGGACCTTCAAAAAAGGCACCACCTTCACTCAGGTGGATTCATTCCTTGTTCTTATTTCTTTCTGTTTTCGGTTTTTAATATTATGTTTATCCATGTTTTGTGTCTTTATTTCATGATCATTAGTATGTAACTATGCCTTAAAGCTATGAATAAAATTCATTAATCCTTCACCTCTCTTAAAAGAAAAATGTTTTAATTCAAAAGAACAAGAAGTACATAAATTTCGAAAATAGCTCTTGAATTTAGTTTAATTATTTTGATGTGGTGACAATATTTTTGTTTTCTGAATGAATGATTGAACAGTGCATATGTCTTTGGATCTTGTTGTTTACGAATGTTAAAATTGTTGGCTCTTGAAAGAATGATGAACAAAGAGAAATGTTATTGATGATCTGAAAAATCATGAAATTGATTCTTGAAGCAAGAAAAAGCAGTCAAAAAAAAAAGAAAAAAAAACGATCTAAAAAGAGTATATAGAAAAAGAAGGAGCAGTAGAAAAAGCCAATAGCCCTTAAAACCAAAAGGCAAGGGTAAAAAGGATCCAAGGCTTTGAGCATCAATGGATAGGAGGGCCCAAGGAAATAAAATCCAAGGCCTAAGCGGCTAAATCAAGCTGTCCCTAACCATGTGCTTGTGTCATGAAGGTCCAAGTGAAAAGCTTGAGACTGAGTGGTTAAAGTCGTGATCCAAAGCAAAGAGTGTGCTTAAGAGCTCTGGACACCACTAACTGGGGACTTTAGCAAAGCTAAGTCACAATCTGAAAAGGTTCACCCAGTTATGTGTCTGTGGCATTTGTGTATCCGGTGGTAATACTGGAAGACAAAGTGCTTAGGGCCACAGCCAAGACTCATAAGTAGCTGTGTTCAAGAATCAACATGCTTAACTAGGAAAGTCAATAACACTATCCGAAATTCTAAGTTCCTAGAGAAGCCAATCATTCTAAACTACAAAGGAAAAAGTGAGATGCCAAAACTGTTCAGAAGCAAAAAGCTACAAGTCCCGCTCATTTAATTATAATTAATATTCATTGATATTTCTGAATTTATAGTATATTCTCTTCTTTTTATCCTATTTGATTTTCAGTTGCTTGGGGACAAGCAACAATTTAAGTTTGGTATTGTGATGAGCGGATAATTTATACGCTTTTTGGCATTGTTTTTATATAGTTTTTAATAAGTTTAAGCTACTTTTAGGGATGTTTTCCTTAGTTTTTATGTTAAATTCACATTTCTGGACTTTACTATGAGTTTGTGTGTTTTTCTGTGATTTCAGGTAAATTCTGACTGAAATTGAGGGATCTGAGCAAAACTCTGAAAAAGGCTGACAAAAGGACTGCTGATGCTGTTGGATTCTGACCTCCCTGCACTCGAAATGGATTTTCTGGAGCTACAGAACTCCAAATGGCGAGCTCTCAATGGCGTTGGAAAGTAGACATCCAGGGCTTTCCAGAAATATATAATAGTCCATGCTTTATTCGAGGAATGATGACGTAACTTGGCGTTGAACGCCAAGTTCATGCTGCTGTCTGGAGTTATACGCCAGAAAAACGTCATGATCCGGAGTTGAACGCCCAAAACACGTCATAACTCAAAGTTCAACGCCAAGAAATGCCTTAGCTCGTGGATTGATCAAGCTCAGCCCAAGCACACACCAAGTGGGCCCCGGAAGTGGATTTATGCATCAATTACTTACTCATGTAAACCCTAGGAGCTAGTCTAGTATAAATAGGACATTTAACTATTGTATTAGACATCTTTGGTCTCAGTTTTGTTTTATTCTTCATCTTAGGAGATCATTGATCACGGTTTAGGGGGCTGGCCATTCGGCCATGCCTGAACCTCTTTCACTTATGTATTTTCAACGGTGGAGTTTCTGCACACCATAGATTAAGGGTGTGGAGCTCTGCTGTACCTCAAAGATTAATGAAGTTCTATTTTCTTTTATTCAATTCCTCTTTTATTCTTATTCCAAGATATTCATTCGTACCCAAGAACATGATGAATGTGATGAGTTAGATAACCCTCATCATCATTCTCACTTATGAACGCGCGTGATTGACAACCACTTCCGTTCTACATGCAACACAAGCTTGAATGTATATCTCTTAGATTCCCCAACAGAATCTTCGTGGTATAAGCTAGATGGATGGCGGCATTTATGAGGATCCGGAAAGTCCAACCTTGTCTGTGGTGTTCCGAGTAGGATCCTGGGAATCCGGAAAGTCTACCTTGTCTGTGGTGTCCGAGTAGGATTCCGGTAATGAATGACTGTGACGTGCTTCAAACTTGTAACCTGCTGGGCGTAGTGACAACGCAAAAGAATCAATGGATTCTATTCCAGTAGGGGAGGGAACCAACCGGTGATTGGCCGTACTGTGACAGAGTGCGTGAGCATTAGCTTTCACTGCGAGGATGGGATGTAGCCATCAGCCATGGGTGATGCCTCCAGACTGGTTAGCTGTGTGAGTGACAGCCGCATAGGATATTTCCCCGAGAGGATGAAAGTAGCCACAGCTGATGGTGAACCCCTATACAAAGCTTGCCATGGAAAGGAGTAAGAAGGATTGAGTAGAAGGAATAGGAGAGCAGGCGTCCGAGAGCTCTACAGCATCTCCATTCCGCTTATCTGAAATTCCTACCAATGAATCTACATAAGTATTTCTATCCCTTTTTATTATTTATTTCTTTCTATTTTCGAAACCCATAAATCAATATTTAATCCGCCTAACTGAGATTTGCAAGGTGACCATAGCTTGCTTCATACCAACAATCTCTGTGGATTCGACCCTTACTCACGTAAGGTTATTACTTGGACGACCCAGTACACTTGCTGGTTAGTTGAACGGAGTTGTGAAGAAAATAAACAGTACCCTAAGGGTATATGTCAAAGCTCAAAAGATAGAATAAAATTTATACAACTTAAGAATGTTGAATCACAATTTCGTCCACCAAGTTTTTGGCGCCGTTGCCGGGGATTGTTCGAGTATGGACAACTGACGGTTCATCTTGTTGCTCAGATTAGGTAATTTTCTTTTCAAAAATCTTTTTCAAAATTTTTCTTTTTATTTTTCGTGTTTTTAAACTTTATTTTCGAAAAATAATAATAAAAATCCAAAAAAATTAGAAAATCATAAAAACCAAAAATATTTTGTGTTTCTTGTTTGAGTCTTGTGTTAATTTTTAAGTCTGGTGTCAATTAGCCATGGGAGCAAACCAAGGGGTACTACTAGAGATTGCTTGTAAGCTATCTAATGAAAATGAATTATCTATAGGAAATGGATCATATTTAATGTGCTCAAGGTGGCTCAAATAATCCGCAATCAAGTTTTGGGATTCACTTTTATCCCTAATCTCAATGTCAAATTCTCGCAAGAGCAAGATCCAACGAATGAGTCTAGGCTTTGATTCATTCTTTGTTATCAAATACTTGAGGGCCGCATGATCCGAGTACACTACTATCTTAGAGCCTAGCAAGTATGGTTTAAACTTGTCTAGTGCAAAAACAACCCCTAAGAGCTCTTTCTCGGTAGTAGTGTAATTAGATTGCACCACATCCAATGTCTTTGAAGCATAGGCAATAGTATAGGGAAGCTTACCCCCGCGCTGCGCAAGCGAGGGACTCACAATATGATTGGAGGCATCATACATGATTTTAAATAGTTAGAGGCATCACACATGATTTGAGGCTATTGGAACTAGATGGTTGGGAGGCATTTTTGTTGTTGTTGGAAGAAGGTAAAGACATTCTAGATAGAGTATTGGCAATGGACGCTATTTGGTCACGGAATATTTTGTAATTTTTCTATTGTTTTTTCACCATAGACCGGAGTTTTTTTTTTTTTGTTCTTGGAGAAAGGGACGAAAAGTATCTTCAATAGGATTTTGACTTGAAGAAGAAGGAGGTTGGTTAATGTGAGCTTGTTATTTTTTGTGAGGTGGTTGGTATTTTTTGTTGTGAGATTAGTTTTGGTATTGGAATGAGGGATTATGGTGTACTTGGTTGTTCTGGTAAGAATGGTTATTGAAAGGTGGTTGATGAGAAGATTGGTAGCCTTGTTGGAGTTAAGAAGGGGAGATTGGATGGCCCTTAGTTCCACCTTTGATTGTAGTTATCCCGCCACCCCTTGATTATAGTTATTTCTAGGAGAATAAGAACCTTGATTTTGAGGGTGGTAGGTGAAACAGTTGTTGTAAGGATTGGCCACCGCAAGAGTGTAGTCTTCTTAAATTTGAAGGCATTAGTCGGTGTGGTGTGAGGTATAAGATTACACACTACACACCCTAGGAGGTCCATCAATTTGCAAGATTTGAAGTGGAGTTTGGATAGATCGCATGGATGGAGAACATTATTGGTGTTGATGGATTTGCTTGAGAAGATTGGTCATCTCTCCAAGTGTCTTAATCAATGCTGAATCGAATTGAGATACTTTTGCCACACTCTTTGAATGATTGTTACTCACTCTAGTATGTTGTGTGGCTTCCGCAACATCATTGATCAACCTCCATGCCTCATCCGCCGTCTTGTATTTCACAAGAGATCCACCAAGCATCAAGAAGTCTCTTGTCTTATGGACAAAGGCCTCCACAAAAATAGCTAATGAGTAAAGGATCATCCATCCTATTATAGGGACAAGAGTCTAGTAGTCTCTTGAATCGATTCTAATACTTGTAAAAGTGATTCTTGGTCCCTTTACATAATACTAGAGATTTCCTTTTGAATGTAATTAGTCATTTCTGGAGGAAAGAATTTATCCAAAAAATCCTTTCTCAACAAATCTCAATCAGTCACCATTGCATCAGATTGAGCATAGAACCATTCTTTTGCTTGTCCATCAAGAGAGAAGAAAAAAGCAAAGACCATGATGGCCATTTTATCAGACCCATATCTCCTGGTAGTAGAGCATGCCACTTGAAAATATCTCAGATGTCTTATTGGATCCTGGTCCAACAACCCATGGTACTTAGGCAACAGATTAATCAGACTATTCTTCAGTTCAAACTTTGCATCCAAGTTAGTGTATCGTGCCTGAAGCGGTTGGAGGACAATGTCTGGCGCTCCTTGCTCATGCAAGATAATCTTTCGAGATTCAACCATATGGTTATTACCTGCAATGCTCAAAAGTATGTCAGAAGTTCCAACAATAGAATAAGATGTCCATTCATTGAATGAAGAGTCCAAATCACTATCAATTGAACTAGTGTATCGAAATGCTCCTCAAAGGGGGTCAATGCACTAGCTGTATAAACCAACCGACGCTTAGCTTACCGAATGTGAAGCAAGGTTCTTTCAATTTCAGAATCAAATGTGGCTAAGTTAGGATCCAGTTGTGACCTAGTCATTCAACTTGAAAACCATAAGTTCATGCATTATTAAAAACATAGAGCAAAAGCAAACATATTATGTGCATTATCTATATATTCACAACAACTAAACAAAGCACACATTGCAATGATCCCCGGAAATGGTGCTGGTGCACGAAATTGTGATCTCTACTTTTCACAACTCAAACAATCTCCGGTAATGGCTCCAAAAACTTGGTGCTCAATACCATGGTCTAAACATAATTTCACAACTTCGCACAACTAACCAGCAAGTGCACTGGGTTGTCCAAGTAATAAACCTTACGCGAGTAAGGGTCGATCCCATGGAGATTGTTGGTATGAAGCAAGCTATGGTCATCTTGTAAATCTCAGTCAGGCAGATTCAAATGGTTATGGATGATTTATGGATAAAACATAAAATAAAGATAGAGATACTTATGTAATTCATTGGTGAGAATTTCAGATAAGCGTATGAAGATGCTTTGTCCCTTCCATCTCTCTGCTTTCCTACTGTCTTTATCCAATCCTTCTTACTCCTTTCCATGGCAAGCTGTATGTTGGGCATCACCATTGTCAGTGGCTACAGTCCCGTCCTCTCAGTGAAAATGTTCAATGCGCTCTGTCACAGCACGGCTAATCATCTGTCGGTTCTCAATCAGGTTGGAATAGAATCTAGTGATTCTTTTGTGTCTGTCACTAACGCCCAGCCTTCAGGAGTTTGAAGCTCGTCACAGTCATTCAATCAATGAATCCTACTCAGAATACCACAGACAAGGTTTAGACCTTCCGGATTCTCTTGAATGCCGCCATCAATTCTAGCTTATACCACGAAGATTCCGATTAAGGAATCCAAGAGATAAACATTCAAGCCTTGTTTGCTTGTAGAACAGAAGTGGTTGTCAGGCACGCGTTCATAAGTGAGAATGATGATGAGCGTCACATAATCATCACATTCATCATGTTCTTGGGTGCGAATGAATATCTTAGAATAAGAATAAGCCGAATTGAATAGAAGAACAATAGTAATTGCATTAATACTCGAGGTACAGCAGAGATCCACACCTTAATCTATGGTGTGTAGAAACTCCACCATTGAAAATACATAAGTGATAATAGTGATCATTGGCTTCGGCCCCAGAGAGGGAACCAGAAGAACCAAGTTGAGAATACAATAGCAAAAGGTCCTATATGTAGAGAACTAGTAGCCTAGGGTTTACAGAAATGATTAAATGACATAAAAATCCACTTCCGGGCCCACTTGGTGTGTGCTTGGGCTGAGCATTGAAACATTTTCGTGTATAGACTTTTCTTGGAGTTAAACGCCAGCTTTTGTGCCAATTTGGGCGTTTAACTCCCATTCTTGTGCCAGTTCCGGCGTTTAACGCCGGGCAGTTTTGAGCTGATTTGGAACGCCAGTTTGGGCCATCAAATCTCGGGAAAAGTATGGACTATTATATATTGCTGGAAAGCCCAGGATGTCTACTTTCCAACGCAATTGAGAGCGCGCCAATTGAGCTTCTGTAGCTCCAGAAAATCCACTTCAAGTGCAGGGAGGTCAGAATCCAACAGCATCTGCAGTCCTTTTCAGCCTCTGAATCAGATTTTTGCTCAGGTCCCTCAATTTCAGCCAGAAAATACCTGAAATCACAGAAAAATACACAAACTCATAGTAAAGTCCAGAAAAGTGAATTTTAACTAAAAACTAATAAAAATACAATAAAAACTAACTAAAACATACTAAAAACATACTAAAAACAATGCCAAAAGCGTATAAATTATCCGCTCATCAGGTGCCAAAAACTTGACGAACCTCTAATGACCAGTTTAGAATTTTCAATAAATCAAAACTCAAGTGTGTCACAAGTATAGTTCCAAATCGGTAACTAGTGCTATCAAAATTTAGTTCGGTTGTCACAAGTTCAACCTAATTCAAATCAAAATAGCCAAGAGTATTACTCCTGGGTCATTCTCTCTAGGATGTGCAATTGTGTGAATCAAAGTTGGTTGGGGTAATCAGGGTTGATGAGCATAAACAAGAAATTAAACTACGAAGCTAAATATGTAAGAAACTTAAACTACAAGAAACTAAAGCAAGGATGATATAATTATCAACTAAGCAATTATGGAGTTAACAAAGCATGACATGAATCAAAACCTATTCTAAAGAACCTAATTAAACTAATTAGAAATAGCTAAAACAGAAAATGATTGAAGGAAGTTTTTTGGTTTTTAGTCTAAGTATAAAAGGCTCTTTGCTAAGGTATGGGAAAAAGGGTCACCATCCTTGTCTAACAATCATATAATGACAATTGTGAGGAGTCAATTCCATTAAGTCTACCTCTATACTTGAGGCAAGTCAAATAGGCATGGTCAACATTAATCCATAAGTCCTAATCTAACTATTAATTGACTTAGTAGAAAACTAGTGTTAATGCATATCAATTTAACTAACATAGATCCCACATTATCGATCTAATTAGACACAATGATTCAAGGTTACCTAATTCCTTTAACCTAGGGTAAGAGTGTGAAAACTACTCTATAATCAAAGAAAACATTTCATCAAACACTTGGTATACACTAAATGAAGACATGAGTAATTTGCAGAATAAATAGAAATTAAAACTATCAACTACACATAATCACTACCAAAGGCTATAATAGACATGAAAAGAACATAAAACTCAAATTCAATTAAATAAATTTAATATTGACAAGAGTATCAAACTATGGTCATAAGTAACAAAAATGAGTAATTAATAAGTAAACTAGGTAATGGAAAATATAATGACTACAAAATTAAAAAGAGAACTAAAATTAAACAAGACCCAAGTTATAATTCAATAGCAAAATATTTATAATTCTAAGAAATCTTAGAGAGAAGGAGGAATTTCTCTCTCTAGAAAAAGAACTAAAACCTAAAACCAAAAACTAAGAAAAAAAATCCAAGTATGAGTGTGTCCATCGCCTTCCATTCTCCAATCAATTAGCCTCAGTTTGGTCATGAAAATGGGTCAAAAGAGCTCCAAAAATCACCACTCACGTATTCATTTAATGAGGTACGCTTTTGGCGTTCCGCGTATGTGGCAATGGTCTCTCGTACGCGAGACTACTGAAACTTCAAATTTCCAAATCTTAATCATTCCTTACTTTTGCATGCTCCTCTTCACTTTTTAAGCCATCTTTGATGAATAGAATCAAGAATGAAATAAATTAATCGATTAAAAGTCTCAAAAAATATGTTTTAGTCACTTAAGTACAATTAGAAGAAAATAATAAAAACATGCAATTTTCATGAATAAATGTGAAAAAAGTCGACGAACTCTACTCATTTAAAGTAGATAAATACCATAAAATATAGATTTATCATAGGACTTGATTGAGGTTAATCAAAACTTTTTTAGATGTAAATAGAACAATTAAAATCTCAAAGACCAAAATAAAATTAAGTTTAAACACTACCAGAAAATTAGTTATTACAGACGAATATTTCTGACGGATTTTATCCCACGGAAATACAGACAGAATTTCAGAGGGATTTTTTTGTCGAAAAACAAAAAAAAATGAATTAGCATAAATTACAGACAAAAAACAAAATCCGTCGATAATTCTGTCGGTAAAATTAATTTATTTTCGTAGGAAATAGTTACAGACGGAAAATCCGTCTGTAATTAAATAGACAAAATGCTACATTTTATTAAATTATTACAGACGGAAAATCTGTCTGTAATTTAAACTTTTCCGTCGGAAATATTAGAATAAGGAGGTTGGTTCCCGAAACTTCCAATGGTTCATTTCACTTTTTCACGTTTTCCTTATTCCTTGCCTTCTCTCTCCGTTGAAGATGTGACGTCCTCCGCTATCACCGCCGTCGCGGCTCACGTCGCACGAGCTCCTTCCGTCGCCCTCATCGCGTTTGCTCCCTTCGTTGCCATCGTCGTACGACCTCTCTCTGTCGTGCTCTTGTCTTACGAGCTCCTTCCGCGCCGCTCTCGTCGCTGCTTCTTCTCTCCTCGCCGGAGGTTTGTCATCATCTCTTCTCATCGCCGTTAGTTCAGGTAGGCCTCCGCCTCCTTCTCGTCCATATCCCTAACCCCTTCCATTGTGATTCTATTCTGATTTCATTACCCCTATCCCTAGCCCTGTCCCTTCCCTGTTGCTGCTGCTAATTTCACAGAAAAAATAAAAATAATACTAATTAACTTCATTCATTTTTTAATTTGTTGAGATATTGAGATCTGTTCTTAATTAACTTAAAATTACTGTTAAGTTTCTACAAATTTGTTGAGATATTGAGATATTGAGATCTGCAATAGTTGGTGCTGTCCGCTCTAGCTACTTACATGCGCTGTTTGATGTCTTTGCAGAAGTATACCTTCTGCAGAAAGTTTCGGCTATTGTTCATGGAAACTTGAAGCTCTCCGAGAGGTAATTCTTGATAAGGAACCATGCTTTTTAACCCTCCTTTCTTATTTGATTCTACACTTAAATGTCAAAGGAACAGAAATTGAACAAGTCCTTTCAGGAGGAGCTTAAAATATTAAAGCTGGATAAAGACAAAGTGAGTTTATATTATATATATTTCGTCATTGTAACTGAAGCATTCTTTTGCTCACCGTGAGATAAAATGAATCATTCTGTTTGTAGTTATACTATGGGGAGGTCATAATTTAAAATTAGATAGAGCTATTAATTGAGATAAAACAACTATACATGGCATTTCACTGTGCTGTACAGTTGGAGATTTCTTCTGTATTTGATACTTTTATCATTGTTTTATTGCTGAGTGCTGACAATGATTTAGCTCACTATAAAGTTGTAAAACAATCTCTTAGAAGTTCATCATAAATTGTTCTTCCTTACACTCTAAAGTCTTATATTGCAATAGGACTACTGACAAGGATCACACTGATTTACTTGCAATCTTCTTTAATGCCATGGGTGTTTATTAGTTTTTTGTTAGCTAAACTCATCATATTATTGCATGGAAGACATCTATGGATTATTCTTTCCCTGGTCAGGTGATAATGGCATGGCAGGTTAAATTCAGGCTTTGAAAGTAAAAAATTGTGCTGGAATTATGGGTTATGAAACAAGGATCTCATCTTTTGATAGGTTGTTGGTATTGAAGGGCATAATCCTAGTGGGCATTGCTTAGTTGCATCTAAATTGGTAGATTCTATACTACCTACCTCTGTTGCTGATGATAAGGATTTGAATCCAGCAAAGAAGCTTGCTATTGATAAAAGTCAACCAATTGATATTACTTCTAAAAAGACAGAGTTGTCCATGGTATTTACTCTACTCGTTTCTTAGTCATTGGCTCTGTTATAAAATTATATTATGCACTAGGTTCCATTTTTGGTATTTTGGTAAAATTTTATAGATTTTTACTATCGTTTCTTTTTTAACAATGACAAATTACTAACATTTTAATTAGCCAAGCCAAAGTATGGTTATAAGGTAGTCATGTGAAGCAAAACCTTGTAGCTATTTATTTACTTGCATTTTGACGCATATTATAGATTTTAAAAGATCTCATGTTCTTTTTAAAAATAATTTTGTGATAATATGAAGAATATTTTTGTTAATAATTTGTATTATACACATGCTCTTGGTGCGTAACAGATTATTGCAGCAGGCCCTTTTACAACAACAGACAATTTATTTTTTGAGCCCCTTGTAGAATTTAGTGGCGAGATGCCGAATTCTTTGGGAGGCCTCAAGAACCTGAATTATTTGTAAGTTACTTATATTACAGATTCTAACTGTTCAAAGTATTGTGTTTGATACTTATTTCTATTCGGACTTATGAAATTTGGTTTCTTACTCCATTTAATGTGTTCTTGTTGGTGCTAGGCGGTTGAATAATAACAGCCTTACAGGACCATGTCCTCAGTCTTTAAGCAACATAGAAGGTTTAACACTTGTGTAGGTCTTTGTTACCTTGGCATTAATGTTATCTTTTCCTTATAAAACTAATGATTTCTAGGTATAAAATTGAATACTAACTGTAATAAATTGAAAAATATATATGTAGAGACCTCTCTTACAATAATCTGAGTGGTTCCTTGCCAAGAATACCAGCAAGAACATTAAAGTAAGATCATCTAACGTTTCTAGTTAAATGTTGACTTTAGCTCTTTTATTGATGCATGAATAGATAAATGATATTAGCTTATACCTACAGCATTGACCGTTTTATGCGCTGGTGGGTTGGCAATTTCAGCATGTTCTAATCCTCTCTTTTTTATTATTTCAGTTTCTTTTAGCTACTGATAGCACATATTGTTGAAACTCTAATTTTCCCCTCTTTTCTCTCTTGCTTTCCAG
The DNA here is from genome assembly GCF_014773155.1 of Arachis stenosperma. Lineage (NCBI taxonomy): Eukaryota > Viridiplantae > Streptophyta > Magnoliopsida > Fabales > Fabaceae > Arachis > Arachis stenosperma. The sequence continues at coordinate 27,796,453 of NC_080377.1, forward strand.
CATTTCTTTTGCAGATACCATCAATTGCTTCAATTCCGGTTCCTAGTTCCAATTGCTATACTTTCGATAATTCTAGTCGTATTGTTGATTTTGTATCCTTCACTTCTCACAATCAAGAACATTTGTTCTTTGATAGGGCTTTGCATTTTTTGATTGAACTCAAGGTTTGGTTTTATTGGTGTTTCGCTGACAACTTGCCAGATCTAACTTGTCAACTTTTTCTATTTCTTTCAACCTATGATGCCACCTTATGCAGCACTTTATTCACCTGGAGGGGTTTATACTCATCCTGCCATTCCTATTGTAAGTCTAGCTACTTTCATGCAATTTATTTCATGGTTTATGAAAAGTTGGAGCTTATCTTGTTCATTTCCCATGAATGTTTGGCTTCTACTGTAATGATATCAATCAATAGTTCACAATAGAATAAGAGAAACTAATATACTGAAATGTCAAATGTGTTTCCTTTGATCCTGTTTGTGTACCTAGATAATTCAAATATTTATATTTATTTATTTTATTATCATAAAAGCTTTTCAGTCCTTGGTTAAGCTTCATTTTTTCATTGCTAATTGCTATTTGCTCAGCCAGCTAATTTTGATATGGTTTGTTATTTTGCATATTATTAATTTAAAGATATCAATTTTCATTTTGTTGATCACTTATCTGAGTTTATTAATGATAGGGTCTATGTTCTCACTCTGGGCATTTTTATTGAGGAACAAAAAGACAAAGTTTTCTTGTGAGGAAAGTAGTGATGAAGAAGAAGAAGCAGCAGCAGAAAGAGCAAGTGAAGTGAATTTTGCCGATGAGATAAGTGGAATTAACACAAGACCTCCTTCACCAACTTCATCTATTAATTATTAGAGCAGCAAAAATTGTTCAAATAAGTTAGAAAATTGAATAGGAGTTGCTTGCAATATAGGTCTTTTAATTTACTAGTATGAGAAAAATCATTTAGAGCCCTTTGGATACTCATTAACAACTTTTAATTTACTCAATAGACTTTGTTGATGTATGTTTGTTGATGTATCAATACACTTTGTTTATATTTTGAATTATATTGACTTGCTTGTTTATAATAATTTTCTTTTAATTTGATAATACGATAAATTTGTTTATTTTTTGAAATATTATAAATATTTGAATACAAATCAGATAAAAATTTGTATTAAATTTATATTTATTTTGTATGAAAATAAGTTTATTTTGTAATTAGAAAAATAAAAAAAATCTATTTTACCTTACAGACGGATTTTCTGTCTGTAATCAGAGTGTAAGATGATTTTCCGAAATTCAAATTACAGACGGAAAATTTGTCGAAAAATCCGTCTGTAATTACAGATGGAAAATCCTTCTGAAAATCCGTCTGTAATTACAGACAAAAAATCCGTCTGAAAATCTGTCTGTAATTACAGACAGAAAATCTGTCGGAAAATTCGTCTGTAATTACAGACGGAAAATCCGTCGGAAAGTTTGTCGCCTTCGAAAAATGGATGCAGAATTTACAGAGGAAAAATCCGTCGGTAACTGGTAAAAATCCGTCTGTAATTTTCCGACGGAAAAAAAATCCGTCGGTAAATAATTTCCGACGGGGCTTTTACAGAGGGACAAAATCTATCGGTAGTTTCGTCGGTAACCAAAAATCCGTCTGTAATAAAGACTAAATCCGTCTGTAAATCTGTCTGTATTAATCCATTTTCTAGTTGTGAAACGTGGAGGACCAATTTAGTATTTTATCCTAAATTTAATAAAAGATTTGACTCTACTCAAATCCATTCTTTATCAAATAAATTTTTTTTCTTGACTGGAAAACTTTCAAATGTTATATTGCATAATATTTTGCCATTTTTATGGGTCTCGTGCTTTGCCAACTTTATTGTATCTATTCTTTCTTTTCTCCTTTTTAAGATTAGAAGAATAAAGTTACTAAAAGGGCTTTTACTCTGGTGATGAACGATTTATTCTTCTTGTGATGAAATGATGTGGATCCGTTGTTGCTCTTTAACGCGTGTACGTATTCCTGGGTTGTGCAAAGACGTCTCTACTCTCTACCATAGATGTGTCTGCCAATACCTCTATCGCCTTAGCATAATTAGTTAAAGTTAATGGGATGCTAATTATGATAATTATTTTCTTGGCCCTTTTTGGTGGCCTTGGTCCTAATTTTTGTTCTAATACTAGGAATGGTGTAAACTTTTTAATCAGTAAATAGCTAGGAATGATACATTATTATATTTTTGTTATGCTCGTTGGCTTTCCCATGAGGTTTTCTAATCACTTTAGGTTTTTAGTGAACATATTTTGAGTCACATTGAGGTACACATCGGGTCGCCTTAGTCTCTGATAGATTTCTTTTAATTAATTTTTCTATGACCTACTATGCAGAATATGTTGTTCATATGTAAATTTTAATTTTAGACTCTGAAAGAATTATTGTAGGTTTAGAGTGTAGATTTTTTTTGTAAACTTATATCATTAATAAAAAATTGTTAATTATAGACGGATTTATAGATAGATTTAATTTTTATTACAGATGAACTTTTAATTATTGACAAAATTATTGACAAATTTTGTCCATTAGTGAAAATTTTGTCAAAAATTATTTTTCGACAGATTTTTTTTTTATTACTGACAAATTTTTTTTTGGTAATTATCCCATTTATTTCACTAAAAACGGCTGATTTTTTTATAAATTTTCTATCGGTAATTAGTCAAACTTTCTCGCAAATCTTTTGTTAGTAATTAAAGTCTAGAAAAATATTTATAACTCTGTATATAGATAGATTTTCTGTTTATAAATCCGTCACTAAGGTAAAATAGAATTTGTTTTTTAGATTTTTTCATTGAAAAATAAATTTATTTTCATACAAAATAAATAAAAATTTAATCAAGACAAATTTTTATCTAAATTTTGCCTAACTTCTATTAGAATATTTATAATATTTCAAAAAATAAACAAATTCATCGTATTATCAAACTAGAAGAACGGTATTATAAATAAGCAAGTCAAATCAAAATATAAACACAAATATATTGATACATCAACTATAATCCTTAGTATATTGTTCAGTCATATTAAAAATATCAGCTATAATCTTCAGTATCATCTTCATCCTCATCATTATCATAGTCCTCATCCAAAGAGATTGAGGGTGGCAACGACAACAGTGGTAGTGAAACAGCACTGGAACCACTTGACGCCCTAACCTTTTTGTAATAACTAACATAAGCCTCATTTTATCTCTTCTATTTCAGCTTTTTCCTCTTGATATAATCTTTTTAAATTGGTGATATAATCTTTCCAATCCATTGCCTTTACATCAAATCCAAATTCCCTTTTCTCTCTTCTTCAGACATGCTTTCCATTAATCTTTGTGTGTTACTGTTATCAAACCTGTATTAAAGAAATAATTGGTTTCATGTCAGTAATCTGGTCTAGAAAAATGTACTATTCACTTTGATTTTTACCTGTAAACTTGAATTATTAGGTATGGGATACAACATGATATAATGCAGATACAAATATATGATAATATTTAAAAGTTACACGAGACAATAAAGTTTCCATATAACATCTAATGAAATTGGTAAAATAATTAATTACTAATATCATTATTAATACAATTCAGCTACTGTTAAAAATTTTCTTTCATAATTTCATTATTCATCAGAACCAATTCTTTCTTTAAAGTTAATTTCCTATATTTATTCTATAAAATAATGCATATATGCTTTATATTTCTTTCATCGAAATATCTGTAGAACTAGAGCAATTAAGAATGTATCCATTTTACCCCTTTTTCCAGAGGATTCCTAGAAGGAAAAGACCCAATTGAATCAATAAATAAAACAGGAACAAAAGATCTAAAGAAAGAAGTCAAAGGGCATGAAACATGAAAGAACTTTTACATGAAACTCTCGTGCTCTATAGTTTAATGGCCTCAATCTACTATAGTCTTTTTGCCCTTCACCACCACACACAATAAACAAATAAAACACCAATCATAAAACTGTAGCCAAAATGTTCAGAAACCTTTAAAATAAAAACACTAAAATTATGGTGTATTTATTTTATCTCGTATACTAGGCCTACATACTCTTGTTCCCTATAGATAAAATAAGTACAAATAATCAAGTATATGTTATAAAATAAATAAAAAAGATATAATAAAATATAAAATAAATATGTATAAATAGAAGACTCTAATATTAATATTCAGTAATATTAATATTCTATCATAACGATAATAATATATTAATATTGTATTTGTAGTATATGAAGAGAAAAAGAAAAGAAGAGCTTTATATTGTACGTAGAGAGAGAAAATATTTTATTGATTGTTGTGTGTAGTGTTTCTCAGTTGCTTCTCTATTTATAGGCAAGGAAGTTTACATTTTTCAACTTCATTAATTTGGTTTGCCTTGAGAAGTTAAGTATTGAGAATAAAACCAGCCGCCCATATTAATGGGCATCCATCTTGACCATTTTGATCTTATCACAACACTCCTCTTTGGATGCCCGTTCAGGATTATGCCTCGTTAAAACCTTACTAAAGAAAAACCCAATAGAAAAAAATCTTTAGTGAAAGAAAAAGAGTACAATATCCTTTGATGGAGACTGCCTCATTAAAAACCTTGTCAAGAAAAATCCAATGGAAAAAAACCTAATCAAGGAAAAAAGAGTACAATCTCCCTTTCTTGTCAACATCATTTAATGTCTCGAAATCAGTGCATCCCAATCTCATGTACCAATCTTTCAAAGGAGGATTTTGGAAGTGACTTTGTGAATAAATATGCCAGATTGTCACTTGAGCGGATCTGTTAGATATCAATTGTCTCTTGATTTTGAAGATCATGAATGAAGAATAATCTGGGAGAAATATGCTTTGTTCTATCACCTTTAATGTATTCACCTTTAAGTTGAGCAGTGCATGCTATATTATCTTCAAACAGGACAGTTGGAGCTATCTTATGATCAATCAGTCCACATGATGACAGAATATGTTGGATCAAACTCCTGAGCCAAAAATACTCGCGACTAGCTTCATATATCGCTAGTATTTCAACATGATTAGAGGAGGTTGCTACTATCGTTTATTTCGTGGACCTCTATGATATAGCTGTACCACCATCTGTGAACAGGTATCCTGTTTGAGATCTCCCTTTATGTGGATTAGATAAGTATCCAACATCTGCATAGCCAACTAGTTGTGACTTGGATCCATATGGATAAAACAATCCCATATCAACCGTCCCATAAAGATATCGAAAGATTTATTTGATTCCACTCTAATGTCTTCTGGTTGGAAAAGGACTATATCTTGCTAGTAAATTCACAGCAAATATATCAGGTCGTGTATTATTAGCAAGATACATTAGTACTCCAATGACACTAAGATATGGTACTTCAGGACCAAGGATATCTTCATTTTCTTCCTTAGGACGGAATTGATCCTTTTCCATATCCAAAGATCTTACGATCATTGGGGTACTTAATGGATGTGACTTATCCATATAAAATCTCTTCAAGATCTTTTTTATGTATGTTGTTTGATGAATAAAGATCCCACTTTTTGTATGCTCGATCTGCAGGCCGAGACAAAATTTAGTCTTTCCAAGATCTTTCATCTCAAACACTTCTTTTAGAGTTTTTATAATTGTTAGAATCTCTTCAAGAGTTCCAATAATATTTAAATCATCAATGTACATAGCAATTATAATGAATCCAGATGCAGATTTCTTTATGAAAACACATGGAAAAATATCATCATTTTTGAATTTATTTTTGGCTAGATACTTAGTAAGATGATTATACCACATTCGTCCAGATTGCTTCAGACCATATAAAAATTTTTGAAATTTAACTGAGTATGATCCCTGTGAATATTCATTGGATGGTTTAGATATCTTTAATCCTTTAGGGACTTTCATATTGATATCACGATCTAATGAGCCGTATAAGTAGGTTATTACCACATCCATTAAATGCATATGTAGTTTATGATATGCAGATAAACTGACCAAATAACGCAATGCTATTGCATCCACTACAGGGGAATACGTTTCTTCATAATCTATACTGGGCCTTTATGAAAAACCTTATGCTACAAGTGGAGCTTTGTAGCGTACAACTTCATTTTTCTCATTTCCTTTTCTCACAAATACCCATCGGTATCCAACAGATTTTACATCTTCTGGTATACAGACTACAGGTCCAAAAACTTCACATTTTGCTAGTGAGTCTAACTCAGCCTTCGTGGCTTCTTCCCATTTTGGCCAATCATTTCTTTGTCGACATTCTTCAACTGATCTTGGCTCAAGATCCTTACTTTCATGCATGATATTTAATGCCACATTATATGCAAATATTTCATTGCCAATTGTCTTATTTCGGTCCCATTTCTCTCCTGTAAAGACATAATTTATCGAGATCTCGTCATTTTCACAATTTTCAGGTACTTGAACGTCTTCTAGCGTTAAAATTATATTAGAATTTTGGACAACTGCAGGTGTCTTTACTATGTCTTTTTCAACAGGAATAGTATTTACCTCTTTTCTTTTTCTTTTTTTTTTCGAGGATTTTTGTCTTTGGAACCGACAAGTCTGCCATACTTCTGGCGTGAATTTATTTTAGTGGCTATTTGTTCGACTGGGACAGCAATTTGAATTGGGACATTTTTTGCTGATATATAAGATTTGGTTATCCTCTTTGTATCAGAAAATGCATCATGCAATTCATTTGCTATTCTTTGCAAATGTATAATCTTTTGAACTTCTAGTTCACATTGCCCTGATCAAGGATCTAAATGCATCAACGATAATGCATTCCAATTAAGTTCCTTTTCAGAAAGCTTATTCTCTCCACCTAATGTTGGAAATTTTGATTCATCAAAATGACAATCCGCAAACCGGGCTTTAAATACGTCTCCAGTTTGTATCTCAAGATACTTCATTATAGAGAGAGAATCATATCCAACATATATCCCACATTTTCTATGGGGTCCTATTTTGGTGCGATTAAGTGATGCAATGGGAACATATATCGCACATCCGAATATTCTTATATGGGAAACATTTGGCTGCTGGCCAAATGCTAATTGCATAGGAGAGAACTGATGGTAACTCGTTAGTCTCAAATGAATAAGTGTTGTGGCATGTAAAATAGCATGCCCCCAAACCGAGGTTGGGAGATTTTTTCTCATAAGGGTCTAGCAATTAATTGGGGGCATTTAATAAGTGATTCTGCTAACCCATTTTGTGTGTGAACATGAGCTACTGGATGTTCAACACTTATTCCATTATCCATACAATAAGCATCAAATATTTTGGAAAGTAAATTCACCAGCATTATCAAGACGAATTGCTTTGATTGGATTTTTTGGAAATTGTGCTTTTAATCGAATAATTTGAGCCAGTAATATCGCAAACGCCAGGTTGCGAGAAGACAATAAACACATATGAGACCATTTCGAAGATGAGTCTATTAGGACCATAAAATATCTAAAAGATCCACATGGTGGATGAATAGCTCCACATATATCGCCTTGAATCATTTCTAGAAATTCAGGGGACTCAAATTCAATCTTTACTGTTGATGGCCTTAAAATTAACTTCCCCTGAGAATATGCAGTACAACAAAATTCACTAGATTTAAGAATCTTCTGGTTCTTTAATGAATGTCCATGGGAGTTTTCAATAATTCTCCGCATCATGGTTGTTCCCGGATGACCCAATCAGTCGTGCCAAGTTATGAATTCATTTGGGATAGTAAACTTCTGGTTTACAATGGCATGTGATTCAATTGCACTAATCTTGGTATAATATAACCCAAATGAAAGTGAGGGTAACTTTTCTAATATAACCTTTTTATTGAAATCATGAGTTTCAATACATAAATACTCATGATTTCTCTCATTCATTGTTTCAATATGATATCCATTTCGGCGAATATATTTGAAACTCAACAAGTTCCTCAAAGACTTGGTAGATAATAGTGCATTATTTATTATGAATTTTGTTCCTCTGGAAAATAAAATTATAGCTCTTCTGGAGCCTTCTATCACAATACTTGAGCCAATAATAATATTAACATATTCTTTTTTTAGCACAAGATGGGTAAAATATATATTACTTTTGAGAATAGTGTGCGAACTTGCACTATCCGCAAGGCATACATCTTCATTATATATCATTGCCATTCTCTTCAAAGACAAATAATAATAATAAAATGAGTAAAAGTACCTACGCAGTAAAATCGTTTCCTTGATTGAAAATATTTTTCTAAGAAGTATAGTATATACTAAAAATTTTATTATTATTATCTTGGCACGTTCAGTAATTTTGAAATTCATAAACATAAATATTTTATCAAACATTATTCATATATATGACACTTGAAATTCAATTGCATAAAATTTAACAAGAAGTTTCTTACATTATTTATTCACATGGATACTTAACAAACACACATATTAAACTATTCCATCATTTATCAAATGACCAATATTTCCTTCAGGATTCTCAAAGAAACTAGATACATCATAATGAGTGGTGGAATTTTCAACATCATTTGAAACAAAATTTGTTTCTTTTTCTTTGTTGTCTTTTTTCAAAGATGCTTGATAAAGATCGACTAGATGCCTTAGGGTACAATAAGTACGTGACCAATGGCCATTTCCACCACAACAGAAATATTTATCCTCAATTGATTTATTTTGCCCATTGTTCCTTTCTTTATCCCACTTCTGGTGAGATCCTTTCTTGTGAACATAATTCCTTTTCCTTCCATAATTTTTCTTGTTACCAAAACTTTGCTATTTACTTCTTCTAGGGTTATGATTTACCGTATTTGCTTTAGAAAATGAGGTGGCTCCAGCTGGGCGCGCTTCATGATTTCTTAAGAACAACTCAGAGTTGCATTCAGTAACAAGAAGGCAAGAAATTAGCTCAGAATATTTTTTTAAATCCTTTTTCTCGATACTGCTACTACAGGAGCACATTCGAGGCATGGAAGGTCGGTGAAGTTTTCTCTAACATATCGGGCTTGAGGAAGTATCACCATCTTTTGATGATTGTACCTTTTTTCAAGGTCTTTCTACAGATCTGCAGGATCTTTTAATGTGAGATATTCATTTTTCAATCATACGTCAAGACGATGATGAAGGAAAATTATAGATTTGGCTTTATCCTTCTGGGATGTATTATTTTCAGTCTTAATGGTATCTCCAAGATCTATTGAATCAAGATGGATTTTAGCATCTAGTATCCATGATAAATAATTGAATCAAGTGCATTAAATTCAAGATGAGAGAGTTTCGACATAAGAAAAATTTGTTACCTGGAGTCTTCTAAAATTTGATCGGAGTCTCGTGCTGATAACGTGTTTTTATATCCTGGCCTAACACTAAGGCCCAGGTCCAAATAAGATAAAAAGGCCTAACCCATAGATTGGCCTCCCCGCACAACCGACCTCCTCCAAGGAAGTCGGATTCAACAAAAATTTCACATCGAGAAAGTCGGGATCGAAGATTAGCTGACAGATAACACTTATTCAAATAAGTAACTGTCCCTAAAATCTCTCAACCCACTTCCAGGAGCCATATCTCAACTTCTCTAAGATAAAGGGACGGTTATCCTCCTTAAAAGGTGGAAGTACTTCAACGGTGGTTATTGGTTCACCACTATAAGTACACTGACACCTCTCAGGTATCTCTAAGTTCCAATACTCTCTAAACTTGCTTAGCCCCTTGTTGACTTAGGCATCGGAGTGTCTTTGCAGGTACCACCCCCCATTCTTTCACATATGCAAGTCGGACAGAAACTCCCAGATACAAACCTAGTCAGTGGCTTCCTCCCTCAGACGATTGGGCCAACTCAACGAGTCCAGCCCACTAATCTCTGATTACCCATCGTAACATTGGCGCCGTTGCTGGGGACCCGAGAGATCAACCAGTGATAGCGGACGATTCACACAAAGATGGCCACACAGCGTCTGATTCTGAGCAAGAGAATCATGACGTTGGAAACTATGACGCAGATATAGTCACCCATCAAGGGGTAACCAATCAGCATAGAGAGGGCACCTCTGGGTTGAAAGACCCAAAGGCAAACTCTTCTGAAGGACGCGAATCTGGAAAGGAGGGACAATTCCGTGCAGCTGATTTCATAGGATTGTTCCATGGCCACCAAGGGCGCCTCGAACAGTTGGAGCAGGAGCTGAAGCGACAGCGAGAGGTGGAAAGAAATTTGAGAAATGAGATCGAGCGACGAAAAGAGCTAGTGGAAAATTTCTTAAGGCTGGAGTCTACTATTAAAAGTCGGAGCTATCGTAGCGACCAAGAAGATTCTCTCTTGGGAAGAGAAGACCTGTTTAGCGAGGACATAATAAGGGAAAAAGTTCCAAGAACTTTAAAAGCCTTGATATGGACCTCTATGATGGAACCACTGATCCAAAGCATCATTTAAGCAACTTTAAAATTCGGATGTACCTGGCCGACGCTTCTGATGCTACTCATTATAAGGCTTTCCCGACCACCTTGACGAAAGTAGTGATGAAGTGGTTTGATAGTCTTCCTCCAAGGTCAGTCACTAGCTTTGACGACCTCTCACAAAAATTCCTTATGCGATTCTCCATTGGTGCACGAAATTGCAATCACACTTTTGCAATCCCGCACAACTAACCAGCAAGTGCACTGGGTCGTCCAAGTAATACCTTACGTGAGTAAGGGTCGATCCCACGGAGATTGTCAGCTTGAAGCAAGCTATGGTTATCTTGTAACTCTTAGTCAGGATATCAATAATTATCAGGGTTGATTGTAAAAAGCAAAAGAACATGAAATAAGTACTTGTTTTGCAGTAATGGGGAACAGGTTGAGGTTTTGGAGATGCTCTATCTTCTGAACCTCTGCTTTCCTACTGTCTTCTTCTTCAAGCACGCTAGGCTCCTTCCATGGCAAGCTGTATGTAGGGTTTCACCGTTGTCAATGGCTACCTCCCATCCTCTCAGTGAAAATGTTCAACGCGCTCTGTCACAGCACGGCTAATCATCTGTCGGTTCTCAATCGGGTTGGAATAGAATCTAGTGATTCTTTTGCGTCTGTCACTAACGCCCAGCCCTCAGGAGTTTGAAGCTCGTCACAGTCATTCAATCCTTGAATCCTACTCAGAATACCACAGACAAGGTTTAGACCTTCCGGATTCTCTTGAATGCTGCCATCAATTCTAGCTTATACCACGAAGATTCTGATTAAGGAACCCAAGAGATATCTACTCAATCTAAGGTAGAACGGAGGTGGTTGTTGATGTGCGGAAAACGATCCGACACAAAACTCACCGGCAAGTGTATCGGGTCACATCAAGTAATAATAACTCACATGAGTGAGGTCGATCCCTGATGAGCGGATAATTTGTATGCTTTTTGGCATTGTTTTTAGTATGTTTTTAGTATGATCTAGTTAGTTTTTAGCTAAAATTCACTTTTCTGGACTTTACTATGAGTTTGTGTGTTTTTCTGTGATTTCAGGTGTTTTCTGGCTGAAATTGAGGGACCTGAGCAAAAATCTGATTCAGAGACTGAAAAGGACTGCAGATGCTGTTGGATTCTGACCTCCCTGCACTCGAAGTGGATTTTCTAGAGCTACAGAAGCCCAATTGGCGCGCTCTCAACGGCGTTGGAAAGTAGACATCCTGGGCTTTCCAGCAATATATGATAGTCCATACTTTGACCAAGATTTGATGGCCCAAACCGGCGTTCAAAGTCACCTTCAGAATTCCCAGCGTTAAACGCCGGAACTGGCACCAAAATGGGAGTTAAACGCCCAAACTGGCATAAAAGCTGGCGTTTAACTCCAAGAAGAGTCTCTACACGAAAAATGCTTCATTGCTCAGCCCAAGCACACACCAAGTGGGCCCGGAAGTATATTTTTATATCATTTACTCATCTTTGTAAACCTTAGGCTACTAGTTCCCTATAAGTAGGACCTTTTACTATTGTATTTTACATCTTCTGATCTTTGGAGTCTTTTGATCCTTAGATCTTTTGATCACTTTGGGAGGCTGGCCTCACGGCCATGCCTAGACCTTGTTCTTATGTATTTTCAACGGTGGAGTTTCTACACACCATAGATTAAGGTGTGGAGCTCTGCTGTACCTCGAGTATTAATGCAATTACTATTGTTCTTTTATTCAATTCCGCTTGTTCTTGTTCCAAGATATCACTTGTTCTTCAACTTGATGAATGTGATGATCCGTGACACTCATCATCATTCTCACCTATGAACGTGTGACTGACAACCACCTCCGTTCTACCTTAGATTGGGTGAATATCTCTTGGATTCCTGATACACGATGCATGGTTGATCGCCTGACAACCGAGCGCTCGCCTGACAAACGAGCCAGCCATTTCGTGAGATCAGAGTCTTCGTGGTATAGGCAAGAACTGATGGCGGCATTCAAGAAAATCTGGAAGGTCTAACCTTGTCTGTGGTATTCTGAGTAGGATTCAATGATTGAATGACTGTGACGTGCTTCAAACTCCTGAGGGCGGGGCGTTAGTGACAGACGCAAAAGAATCACTGTATTCTATTCCGGCCTGATCGAGAACCGACAGATGGATAGCCGTGCCGTGACAGGGTGCGTTGAACATTTCCACTGAGAGGATGGGAGGTAGCCACTGACAACGGTGAAACCCTTGCATAAGCTTGCCATGGAAAGGAGTAAGAAGGATTGGATGAAGACAGTAGGAAAGCAGAGAGACGGAAGGGACCAAGCATCTTCATACGCTTATCTGAAATTCCTACCAATGAATTACATAAGTATCTCTATCTTTACCTTTATGTTTTATTCATCATCTATACCCATTTGAGTCTGCCTGACTAAGATTTACAAGGGTGACCATAGCTTGCTTCATACCAACAATCTCCGTGGGATCGACCCTTACTCGCGTAAGGTTTATTACTTGGACGACCCAGTGCACTTGCTGGTTAGTTGTGCGAAGTTGTGTTTATGCCATGGTATTGAACACCAAGTTTTTGGATTCATTACCGGGGATTATTTGAGTTGTGAAAAGTATTGATCACAATTTCGTGCACCAATCCCACAGGGATTGAAGGATTGAGCAATTTTAGTTTAGTGGTTGATTTAGTCAAGCGAATTAAGTTTTGGTTGAGTGGTTTGTATTTAACAGAAGCTAAATAACAGTAAATGTAAAGGGGGAAGGGTAGAATTGCAGAAATTAAAAGAAACTGAAAGTAAAAGGACTGAATCTTAAAGAACAAGAAATTAAATGACTGAAACTTAAAGTGCAAGAAATGTAAATTGCAGTAACTTAAAGTGCAAGGAATATAAATTGCTTGAATGAACAAGGGATTTGAGGACTGGGATTTCAGAATCTAAGCAAAGAGAAATTGAATTGCAACAATTAATAGAGCAGAAATTGAATTAGAAGCAATTAGAACTCAAACAGTAAGGAAATTAAGTGCAGCAAAGGTTCACAGAAGAACCAAAAGGAAATTGGGATCTCAGGACTCCAGAGACTAGGTAGCAAAGCCTAGATCTCAATTGCCTTCCCAGATCCAAGTTCTCAAAGCAATTGACAAGAAATTGAAGAAGAAGCAGTAAAGGGAATGTAAATGAATTCAATTATGCAGAAAAGAAATTAAAGAGCTCTTGAGTGGAGATTGAGACAGAATTTCCTCAATTCTTAACACCCAAGACTCAAACAAGAAAAGTAGAAAATGCCCAAGCAAGAACGAGGAAGAAGAGAGATTAATTCTCCTCCCTAATTCTCTGAAATCTCGGTCAAGTCTCTCAAAGAAAAGTTGCAAAATTCAAAGCTCCAAAGAAAGTGCAAAATTCAAAAGTCAAGTCTAAAGTCCTAATTACATCAAACTAGCTCCTATTTATACACTTTCTATTCTTGGATCTTGGGATTTGGATGGGCTTTTGATTTGGTGAAGAAATGAATTAAATTGGATTTTTAATTCAATTTTTGGCCCATGAAAAAGTGCTTCCAGGAGGCTGCCCTGCCCTTGTGGAGGGCAGGGCAGAAAATGGTGCGTGCGGCCTTGGTGCGTTGGTGCGTGCGATGCGTGCTTGCAGGATGCTGCCCTGCCCTTGCAGAGGGCAGGGCAGAAATTTTTGATGCGCCAAATTTGATGCCTGTGCGCCAGATTGATGCTGCCGAAGCCCCCTTGGTGCGCCAGAATGGTGCGCTGGCCGTGCCACAACAAAATGCTGCCCTGCCCTCGCGGAGGGCAGGGCAATGTTTCCAACTTGAAGTTCCAAGTTCGAAACTTGGTCAATGCACACGCTACTCATTTTTCTTGGTTTTCTTGGCACTAAACTAAGGCCTAGTTTCTTGTTTCCTCATGGTGCCGTGTTCGATTCTTGTGGCAAGCATTGGTGAGCTTTTTCTTTGAATTTCTTCCTTTGGTAAGCCCGATATTGCCGTTGAGGAGAGCAGGGCAGTGTTTTTGCTCTCCTTGATCCATGGCATCAATTTGTGCTCTGCCCTTGTTGCGGGCAGGGAAGTGTTGCCTCTCAAGGCTTGTTTCCTTATGTTGCCGTCCTAGAGGGCAGTGTGCCCTTGTGGAGGGCAATGCTTGCATTCCTCCTTTTATACGCCACACTTCTTCTCTTTTGGGCCACGCTTTCTTAAGCCACGCTTCCTCTTTTCTTCTTTTCTTCACCTACAATAAACCAAAACAACCACTCAAAGTATCACTAAATTCACAAGGCTTATAAATCAATTAAAATTCAATTAAATTTAGCTTAAACCTCATGAGTTAGCATCAATTTAATGGTAGTTGCTTGATTTAAAGAAGTTATGCATTTTCATTCCAAATCACTTACTTAGGATGCAAGAAAGTGCATAAAGACTAGTAAAACAAGTGAAATTAGCTTGAAAAATGGGTATATGATGACCAGTCATACAACACCAAACTTAAATCTTGCTTGTCCCCAAGCAAGCATCAAAACTAAGAGAAAATGAAATGAATAAGAAAAGAAAACATATCCTTATTAGGCATATAGCAGAATTTGATTCATGGGGTTTTTATGCAGATAATGACAACTCAATTATTGTTGCTGTTACATAATATACATTCTTCCTCAAAGGCTTGCTAAACTTGCTGTTATAAGGTTTATTCTTTCTTTGCTCCCTTGCTAACTTTTCTTTTCTCATGTTGCTTATCAAGCTTATTATTCTTGAAGGCTTGGTGTCTAATGTTGTAGTAGTAGCCTTTGGCTTTATTTTTTTTTTCTCAACATCTTCCACCACAGACACATAGCTCACTACTTCTTCCTAGGATCATTGATGCCCAGCATCTCTTTGGATAACTAAATGTTCTGTATCTAGGTTGCTCTTTATTTATGGACTTTCAATTGGCCATCCCAAATCAGTTGATCTAAGTGACCGGGTTTTAAAATACCCCTTAGAATTTACTTATCCAAGCATATCCTAGTACAAGAACACCACAGGTATGTGTCCTAGGGTCCAAGCTATTGGTGTCCAGCCTTTATTCTTTGTTTTTCTTGCCACATTGGCTTTTTCTTCTTCCTTTTCTTTCTGTTTTATTTTTGTTCTCAAGGGCTTTTTCTTTATTAATAGGAACCTTTATAACAGCAAGCTAGCTCACACTTCAATGAAAATGATACTATGCAGCAATTATTTCATGAGTTATTCATTTAATCAAACACATATACCACCATTAACTTCCATTCTACTTATGCAACATTGGATATTTACTTTCCAATTCAAACAAGTCTCTTTTATTCAAGCATGTGGGAAACAAAACAAAATTCAGCTAGGTGATGGATAACAAGCATTATGCAGATTTAGCATACTTAATCAAATAACTTCACTTGCAACTAGATAAACACTTTAGCAGGATATATAATGGTTTCCATGTTCAAAACAATTCACAGCAGCAAGGATTAAGTTTAGATACAACCTTTGAAGTTGCAGCCCTTTGATTTTTCCTTCTGCTGTGTTTTCTTTGAGTTAAGATGCACAATATCTTCAATTGTTGACTCATGTCCTGCATAATTCTCAAAGTTGCTTGCTTCTTAAGCCCTTAATTACATGGTTAGTATGCATAAATTGAGTGTGGCTCTTGGATTTATTTAGGTGTTGGGGACACCAAACTTAATTGCTTGCCACTGTCTCTAATGCAACAAGTTAACCATATGTGAAACCTTGTGTCCTTGCTAAAGGTTATGGAATTAAAGCTAGAAAGCAGTTAAATAGTTGGATAATTTGTTTGATTGCTTAGAGCTAGCATTATGCAAGAGGTGAGAATGTGTTTTTAAATGAGATTTTTGGTGGAACACCAAACTTAGAATCTTTCATTCTCCCTTAAATTATTTTGGTGTGCAACACCAAACTTAGCTCCTTGCAATGCATACCAATTATTCAACATTTTTATTGAAAAAGCTATGAAAAGAAAACTACCTCAGGTTGGGTTGCCTCCCAACAAGCGCTTCTTTATTGTCACTAGCTTGACATCTTATCCTTTGATCATGGGGGTTGAAAATCATAGTGCCTCAGCTTTTCACCTCTTATTGTGAACTTCCTTCCAGTCTCCTCTTTGATGATCTTTAGGTGTTCAAGTGAAAGGATCCGGTTCGCAGTATAGCACTCAGATGATTGTGGAGGCACCTTCATTGGTTGGGTGTTTAACATCACTTTATCCCCTGGTGAGAAGCCTTCAGTGGGAATTTTCTTATTTCTCCACCCTTTTGGCCTTTTCTTCTTTTCTTTCTCAGAAGATACTCCCTGCCTTGGTTGTTCTTTGTCTGGGATGTTGAATTTCTCATCTGGGGGTTTTGGATCTAGTTCCTTCTTGACTTCTTTGGTTTGTTGCACCATCTCTACTGCTTTCAAGCATGGATTTAGAAGTCTTGGAGTTAACTCATTGACTGCCTCCTTCAAACTTTGATCTCTGGCCTTATCCTTCATAAAATCTTCTTCTTGAATGGGTTCATGCAAGGTTTTAAAAACATGGAATGCTAGATGCTCATCATGCACTCTCAGCAACAATTCCCCTTTTTCCACATCTATCAATGCTCTGCCCGTAGCTAGGAAAGGCCTTCCCATGATGATGGGAGTGTTAGGATCCTCTTCTATATCTGAGATAACAAAGTCAACAGGGAGAAAGAATTTTCCCACTTTTACCAACACATTCTCCACAACTCCCAGTGCTTGCTTAGTGGATTTGTCAGCCATTTGCAGGAATATTCATGTGGATTTCAGCTCACAAATTCGGAGTTTCCTCATTAGAGACAAAGGCATCAAGTTTATGCTTGCACCGAGGTCACAGAATGACTTCTCAATTATTATGTTTCCTATGGTGCAAGGTATGTAAAAACTCCCAGGATCATCTTTCTTCTCTGGCAACTCTCTTTGGAGGATAGCACTACATTCCTTTGTCATCTCAACAATCTGTCCTTCCTTCAGGGATCTTTTTCTTGTCAGCACTTCCTTCATGAATTTGGCATATAGTGGCATCTGTTCAAGTGCTTCCAAGAAAGGAATATTGATGCTGAGTGTCTTGAATTTGTCCAGAAATTTTGAGTATTGCTTATCCTCATTTTCTTTTTTAAACCTCTGAGGGTATGGAAGTTTGGGGACATAAGGATTCACTCCTTTCCTGTTCTCTTGTAGTTGTGATTCAAGGGTGTTCTTGTATCCCTTTGAAATTTGTACATTTTTGGTTTCTTGATCCTCTTTACTTTTCCCCTCTGTCTCTTCTTGTGGAACTTCTCTATTATGTTTGTCCTGATTGATGGCTTCCTTCTTCATAGTCTTCTCACTTCCCACTGTGATTGCTTTGCACTCCTCCCATTTTGTGGCTTTTCCTTTGTCCCTTGGGTGTTCTTTAGTGACATTAGGGAAGGCATTCGCTCTCTTCTCATCCATTTCTGAAATTTGCTTAGCCATTTGCCCCATGTGTCTCTCAAGGTTTCTGATTGAGGTTTCTTAGTTTTTGAATGCCAGGGTCTGATCTTTCCTTGCAGCTTCCTGATCTTGTCTTGCCATCTCTTGATTTTTCATGAGTTTCTCCATCATTTTCTCTAGACTTGAGATTCTTTGAGAGTCTGAATTTGGTTGTGGTTGTGTGAAATGAGATGGTTGTTGTTGGAAGTTGTTTGAATTAATTGTGGGGTACTTTGTGGGTGGGATGTGGATGTGGAAAAGTTATTCTGGTGGTTTTGTGAGTTATTATGGGGTTGGTGATATGTGTTTTGTGAATTTTTGAATTGGTTAGTATTATTGGATGAATGGTTATGGTTGCTTGTGTTGCTGAGGCTGCCAGAGTTGAAGTCCCTTTGTCCTTGATTCTGATGCTCACCCCACCTTGAATTAGAATGAGTCTTCCAGGGTGTCTTGTGTGCATCACCATGAAAATTGTGTTGAAATGAACTTGAAGTGTTGTTCATGCATTGCACCTGCTCAGGGCTTTGTTGCTCAAAATTGAATGTCCCAAAACTTTCTTCAGATAGATTCCACCCATGTGAGGTTTGAGATTGGCGTTGTGTGTTTACTGCAACACCTTGCAGTCCATCAATTTTCTTGGCCATCATTTCTATTTGTTGCTGAAGCTGTCGATGCATCTGTTTGTTTTGTGCCAAGAGAACGTCAACACCTTCAAGCTCCAGCACATCCCTTCTCTGGGCTGGTTGGCGTTGTCTTTGATGAGCAAAGAAATATTGATTGTTTGCCACCATCTCTATGAGGTTTTGGGCTTCCTCTGCTGTCTTCATTAGCTGCAATGAGCCTCCTGCTGAATGATCTAATGCTTCTTGAGCTTTCTGGGTTAACCCTTCATAGAAGTTTTGGAGTCTATGCCACTCACTAAATATTTCTGGGGGACATTTCCTGATTAAGGCCTTGTATCTCTCTCAGGCATCATACAGCGACTCTCTATCCCTTTGAATGAATGTTTGCACCTCTGTTTTCAGCTTGATAATCCCTTGGGGAGGATAGAACTTGGCTAGGAATTTGCTCACTAAGTCTTCCCAATTATTGATGCTTTCTTTGGGAAATGTCTCTAGCCATTGAGTGGCCTTATCCTTCAGAGAGAATGGAAACAGCAGTAGCTTGTAGATGTCTGGATGCACACCACTTGTTTTGACAGTTTCACAAATCCTGAGGAAGATGGATAAGTGTTGGTTTGGATCTTCAAGTGGACTTCCTCCATAGGAGCAATTGTTCTGCACCAGAGTGATAAGTTGAGGCTTCAACTCAAAATTATTTGCATGAACATTGGGAGTGAGTATGCTACTCCCGCAGTTTCTTGCATTGGGGATAGTGTAAGAGGCCAACACCCTTCTTGCAGGCTGGGTATTGTTGCTCACTCCCTCTTCACGCACCTCAGCCTCCATGACTTGCAAGAATCACAAACAAACCAAATGAAACATGGACATTCTAATGTTAGAATGTGGTTAGAGGGTTAAGTGACACAATGTGTCAAACAGTTAATGTGCTTAGTTAAAAAGAAAAAAAATGCTTAATCTAGACCACCACCTTACTTAATCATTGTCAATCTAATTCAATCCCCGGCAACGGCGCCAAAAACTTGATGTGCGGAAAACGATCCGACACAAAACTCACCGGCAAGTGTACCGGGTCGCATCAAGTAATAATAACTCACATGAGTGAGGTCGATCCCACAGGGATTGAAGGATTGAGCAATTTTAGTTTAGTGGTTGATTTAGTCAAGCGAATTAAGTTTTGGTTGAGTGGTTTGTATTTAACAGAAGCTAAATAACAGTAAATGTAAAGGGGGAAGGGTAGAATTGCAGAAATTAAAAGAAATTGAAAGTAAAAGGACTGAATCTTAAAGAACAAGAAATTAAATGACTAAAACTTAAAGTGCAAGAAATGTAAATTGCAGTAACTTAAAGTGCAAGGAATATAAATTGCTTGAATGAACAAGGGATTTGAGGACTGGGATTTCAGAATCTAAGCAAAGAGAAATTGAATTGCAACAATTAATAGAGCAGAAATTGAATTAGAAGCAATTAGAACTCAAACAGTAAGGAAATTAAGTGCAGCAAAGGTTCACAGAAGAACCAAAAGGAAATTGGGATCTCAGGACTCCAGAGACTAGGTAGCAAAGCCTAGATCTCAATTGCCTTCCCAGATCCAAGTTCTCAAAGCAATTGACAAGAAATTGAAGAAGAAGCAGTAAAGGGAATGTAAATGAATTCAATTATGCAGAAAAGAAATTAAAGAGCTCTTGAGTGGAGATTGAGACAGAATTTCCTCAATTCTTAACACCCAAGACTCAAACAAGAAAAGTAGAAAAATGCCCAAGCAAGAACGAGGAAGAAGAGAGATCAATTCTCCTCCCTAATTCTCTGAAATCTCGGTCAAGTCTCTCAAAGAAAAGTTGCAAAATTCAAAGCTCCAAAGAAAGTGCAAAATTCAAAAGTCAAGTCCAAAGTCCTAATTACATCAAACTAGCTCCTATTTATACACTTTCTATTCTTAGATCTTGGGATTTGGATGGGCTTTTGATTTGATGAAGAAATGAATTAAATTGGATTTCTAATTCAATTTTTGGCCCATAAAAAAAGTGCTTCCAGGAGGCTGCCCTGCCCTTGTGGAGGGCAGGGCAGAAAATGGTGCGTGCGGCCTTGGTGCGTTGGTGCGTGCGATGCGTGCTTGCAGGATGCTGCCCTGCCCTTGCGGAGGGCAGGGCAGAAATTTTTGATGCGCCAGATTTGATGCCTGTGCGCCAGATTGATGCTGCCGAAGCCCCCTTGGTGCGCCAGAATGGTGCGCTGGCCGTGCCACAACAAAATGCTGCCCTGCCCTCGCGGAGGGCAGGGCAATGTTTCCAACTTGAAGTTCCAAGTTCGAAACTTGGTCAATGCACACGCTACTCATTTTTCTTGGTTTTCTTGGCACTAAACTAAGGCCTAGTTTCTTGTTTCCTCATGGTGCCGTGTTCGATTCTTGTGGCAAGCATTGGTGAGCTTTTTCTTTGAATTTCTTCCTTTGGTGAGCCCGATATTGCCCTTGAGGAGGGCAGGGCAGTGTTTTTGCTCTCCTTGATCCATGGCATCAATTTGTGCTCTGCCCTTGTTGCGGGCAGGGCAGTGTTGCCTCTCAAGGCTTGTTTCCTTATGTTGCCGTCCTAGAGGGCAGTGTGCCCTTGTGGAGGGCAATGCTTGCATTCCTCCTTTTATGCGCCACACTTCTTCTCTCTTGGGCCACGCTTTCTTAAGCCATTCCTCTTTTCTTCTTTTCTTCACCTACAATAAACCAAAACAACCACTCAAAGTATCACTAAATTCACAAGGCTTATAAATCAATTAAAATTCAATTAAATTTAGCTTAAACCTCATGAGTTAGCATCAATTTAATGGTAGTTGCTTGATTTAAAGAAGTTATGCATTTTCATTCCAAATCACTTACTTAGGATGCAAGAAAGTGCATAAAGACTAGTAAAACATGTGAAATTAGCTTGAAAAATGGGTATATGATGACCAGTCATCAGTTGTCAGGCACACGTTCATAGTTAAAAATGATGATGAGTGTCACGGATCATCACATTCATCAGGTTTAGGAACAAGTGATATCTTAGAATGGAAGCAAGCATGATTGAATGAAAAACAGTAGTAATTGCATTAATCCATCAAGACGCAGCAGAGCTCCTCACCCCTAACCATGGGGTTTAAAGACTCATGCCGTAGAAGATACAATAAGAAACGTGTAAAGTGTCATGAGGTACAGATACAATGTCAAAAGATCCTATTATTAGTGAACTAGTAACCTAGGGTGTACAGAAATGAGTAAATGACGTAAAAATCCACTTCCGGGGTCCACTTGGTGTGTGCTTGGGCTGAGCATTGAAGCTTTCATGTGTAGAGACTTTTTCTGGAGTTAAACGCCAGCTTTTATGCCAGTTTGGGCGTTTAACTCCAATTTTTGTGCCAGTTCCGGCGTTAAACACCGGGAATTCTGAAGCTGATTTGCTACGCCGGTTTGGGCCATCAAATCTCGGGCAAAGTATGGATTATTATATATTGCTGGAAAGCCCAGGATGTCTACTTTCCAACGCAATTGAGAGCACGCCAATTGGGCTTCTGTAGCTCCAGAAAATCCACTTCGAGTGCAGGGAGGTCAGAATCCAACAGCATCTGCAGTCCTTTTCAGCCTCTAAATCAGATTTTTGCTCAGGTCCCTCAATTTCAGCCAGAAAATACCTGAAATCACAAAAAAATACACAAACTCATAGTAAAGCCTAGAAAATTGAATTTTAACTAAAAACTAATAAAAATGTAATAAAAACTAACTAAAATATACTAAAAACATACTAAAAACAATGCCAAAAAGCGTATAAATTATCCGCTCATCACAACACCAAACTTAAATTGTTGCTTGTCCCCAAGCAACTGAAAATCAAAATAGAATAAAAAGAAGAGAATATACTATAGACTCCAAAATATCAAAGAAACTTAGCTCCAATTAGATGAGCGGGACTAGTAGCTTTTTGCTTCTGAACAGTTTTGGCATCTCACTTTATCCTTTGAAGTTTAGAATGATTGGCATCTATAGGAACTCAGAACTCAGATAGTGTTATTGATTCTCCTAGTTAAGTATGATGATTCTTGAACATTGCTACTTTATGAGTCTTGGCTGTGGCCCAAAGCACTTTGTTTTCCAGTATTACCACCGGATACATTCATGCCATAGACACATACTTGGGTGAACATTTTCAGATTGTGACTCAGCTTTGCTAGAGTCCCCAATTAGAGGTGTCCAGGGTTCTTAAGCACACTCTTTTTGCCTTGGATCACAACTTAAATTTTTTTTTTCATTTTTCTCTTTACTCTCTTATTTTTTTTTTTGTATTCACTGCTTTTTCTTGCTTCAAGAATCATTTTTATGATTTTTCAGATCCTCAATAACATTTCTCTTTTTCCATCATTCCTTCAAGAGCCAACAGTTTTAACATTCTTAAAACAACAAATTCAAAAGACATATGCACTGTTCAAGCATTCATTCAGAAAACAAAAAGTATTGTCACCACATCAAACTAATTCAACTAGTTTCAAAGATGAATTCGAAATTCTGTACTTCTTGTTCTTTTGTGATTAAAGCATTTTTCATTTAAGAGAGGTGATGGATTAATAAGACATTCATAGCTTTAAGACATGAACCTTAAATTTTATTAATCATAAATTAAGAACAAGACTCAAAAATAGATATAAGATAAGACTAATAGTAATAGAAAACAAAAATTTAAATAGACTCCTAATGATAGAGGTTATCACAGAGTTAGGACTCAACAACCTTGATTTTGAGAAGTGGATGCTCCCTCAACTTGTGGGGTATTTGACCCTTCAAGGGAGAGCTTTTGGCGCTTCAACTCCTGTAGCTCACGCCCCTGCTTCTCTTGTTCCTTCAGCAATTTACAGAGCATGCAGTTTTGATTCTGCTGTTCTTCCTTAATTTGTTCCATAGCTTCTTGCAGCTTGGCAACAGATGCTTCTAGACGAGTCCAGTAGTCAATTTCAGGAAGTTCAGGGAGGAACTCCTGCGCCCTCCTTTTGATAGAGTTATCTTGCATTTGTCCTTCCATTGACCTCTTGGTGATTGGGTGCTCAATTGGGATGAATTCATCTACTCCCATCCTCACCCCAACATCTTTACATAGCAAAGAGATTAGGCTTGGGTAAGCCAGTTTGGCTTCAGTGGAGTTCTTGTTTGCAATTGTGTAAATCTCACAAGCAATCAGATGATGAATCTCCACTTCTTTTCCCATCATAATACAATGAATCATCACTGCTCTCTTGATAGTAACCTCAGAACGGTTACTAGTGGGCAAGATAGAACGCCCTATGAAGTCCAACCAGCCTCTTGCAACTAGTTTGAGATCTCCCCTCTTGAGTTGGTTTGGGACACCTTTTGAATTGGTCATCCACTTGGTTCCAGGGAGGCATATGTCCTCTAGAACTTGATCCAACCCCTTATCTACTCTCACCATTCTCCTATTAAAGGATTCAGGATCATCTTGTAGTTGAGGTAATTTGAAGACCTCTCTTATTTTGTCCAGATGGAAGTAAATAATTCTCCCCATGACCATGGTTCTTTAGGTATGAAAAGCGGTTCCAGTCATTCTCTGCTTATCTGTCAGCCACAGATTTGAGTAGAATTCCTGAACCATTGATGAGCGGATAATTTATACACTTTTTGGCATTGTTTTTAGTATGTTTTTAGTATGATCTAGTTAGTTTTTAGTATATTTTTATTAGTTTTTAGTTAAAATTCACTTTTCTGGACTTTACTATGAGTTTGTGTGTTTTTCTGTGATTTCAGGTATTTTCTGACTGAAATTGAGGGATCTGAGCAAAAATCTGATTCAGAGACTGAAAAGGACTGCAGATGCTGTTGGATTCTGACCTCCCTGCACTCGAAGTGGATTTTCTGGAGCTACAGAAGCCCAATTGGCGCGCTCTCAACGGCGTTGGAAAGTAGACATCCTGGGCTTTCCAGCAATATATGATAGTCCATACTTTGCCCAAGATTTGATGGCCCAAACCGGCGTTCAAAGTCACCTCAAGAAATCCCAGCGTTAAACGCTGGAACTGGCACCCAAATGGGAGTTAAACGCCCAAACTGGCATAAAAGCTGGCGTTTAACTCCAAGAAGAGTCTCTACACGAAAATGCTTCATTGCTCAGCCCAAGCACACACCAAGTGGGCCCGGAAGTGGATTTTTATGTCATTTACTCATCTCTGTACACCCTAGGCTACTAGTTTTCTATAAGTAGGACCTTTTACTATTGTATTGAGATATCGGGGTAGCTATCTTCATTTTTATGCTATCTTAGATCATTGGGAGGCTGGCCATTCGGCCATGCCTAGACCTTATGCTTATGTATTTTCAACGGTGGAGTTTCTACACACCATAGATTAAGGTGTGGAGCTCTGCTGTACCTCGAGTATTAATGCAATTACTATTGTTCTTCTATTCAATTCTGCTTGTTCTTTGTCCAAGATATCACTTGTTCTTCAACTTAATGAAGGTGATGATCGTCACGGATCATCACCATTCTCACTCATGAACAAAGTGACTGACAACCACTCTTGTTCTACAAGCATCTGAGGCTTAGTGAATATCTCTTGGATTCCTGATAACACGATGCATGGTTGATCGCCTGACAACCGAGTGCTCGCCTGACAAACGAGCCAGCCATTCTGTGAGATCAGAGTCTTCGTGGTATAGGCAAGAACTGATGGCGGCATTCAAGAGAATCCGGAAGGTTTAACCTTGTCTGTGGTATTCTGAGTAGGATTCAATGATTGAATGACTGTGACGTGCTTCAAACTCCTAGCAGGCTAGGGCGTTAGTGACAGACGCAAAAGAATCAATGGATTCTATTCCGGCCTGAACGAGAACCGACAGATGATTAGCCTATGCTGTGACAGAGCATCAGGGACGTATTTTCACTGAGAGGATGGGAGGTAGCTGCTGACAACAGTGAAACCCTACACGAGCTTGCCATGGAAAGGAGTAAGAAGGATTGGATGAAGGCAGTAGGAAAGCAGAGAGACGGAAGGGAAGGCATCTTCATACGCTTGTCTGAAGCTCTTACACCAATGATATACATAAGTATCTCTATCTTTATCTTTATGCTTTATTCGTTCATCACTATACCCATTTGAGTCTGCCTGACTAAGATCTACAAGATGACCATAGCTTGCTTCATACCACCAATCTCCGTGGGATCGACCCTTACTCGCGTAAGGTTTATTACTTGGACGACCCAGTGCACTTGCTGGTTAGTTGTGCGAAGTTGTGTTTATGCCATGGTATTGAGCACCAAGTCTTTGGAGCCATTACTAGGGATTGTTTATGTTTTGAAAAGTATTGATCACAATTTCGTGCACCAAGTTTTTGGCGCCGTTGCCGGGGATTGTTCTTGTGTATGGACAACTGACGGTTCATCTTGTTGCTTAGATTAGGCATTTAGTTTTTCGAAATTCTTGAAGGTGAATTCTAGAGTTTCATGATGATTTGTTGAAATCTGGCTGAGAAGCCATGTCTAATTCCATTGGACCGAGGTTTCAACTTATCATCACAAGAGCTTGATGATCTTTATCAATCTTGCTTTTGGAGCAGTGATTTGCTAAGGCTTGGCTGGCCTTTGGCCATGTCTAGTGTTTTGGACCGAAGCTTTCTTTGAAAGCTTGGCTGGCTGTGAAGCCATGTCTAATTCCTGGACCGGAGTCTTAGACTAGCATTGCACTGATTCCTGGAATTCTCATTAAGAATTTTGATATCTTTTTCCACTTAATTTTCGAAAAAAAAAACACAAAAAAAAATTTATAAAATCATAAAATCCAAAAATATTTCTTGTTTGAGTCTAGAGTCTCATCTTAAGTTTGGTGTCAAATGCATGTTTTTGTTATATTTTTCGAATCCATGCATGTATTTCTTTGTTTTGATCTTTGAATTCTATTGACTTGAGTATCTTTGTGTTTCATATAGTGTCAGTAGTATACAAACTGCTAAGTTTGGTGTCTTGCATGCATTGCTATTTGATTCTTGTTGCATTTTGATTATTAAAAATCCAAAAATATTTTTAATTTGTGTCTTTTCAAGTCAATAATACAAAGAATTGAAGATTCAGAACATACTGCAGAGGAATTATACAGAAAAAGCTGGGCATTCAAAATGCCCAGTGAAGAAGACAGACTGGCGTTTAAACGCCAGCCAGGGTACCTGGTTGGGCGTTTAACGCCCAAAAAGGGTGCATTTTGGGCGTTAAACGCCAGAATGTATACCATTCTGGGCGTTTAACGCCAGGATGGTGCTAGGAGGAAGATTTTGTTTTCAAAATCAATTTTTTTTTTCAAGTTTTCAAAGTTTTTCAAAATCAAATCTTTTTCAAATCATATCCTTTCAATCAAATGTTTTCAAAATCAATTTCTTTCCTTTTTTAAAGATACTTACTAACAATTAATGATTTGATTGAACATCTCAAATTTGTTGCCTTTTCTGTTGAGAAAGGTTTAATGTTTGAATCATATCTTTTCTTGTTAGGCAAGTCATTAATTTTCAAAATCAAATTTTTTTTAAATTGTTTTCAAATCATATCTTTTCAAATTGTTTTCAAATCATATCTTCTCAATCACATCTTTTTAATCACATCTTTTTCAAATTAAGTTTTCAATCAAATCCTTTTGACTTCTAATTTCAAATCTTTTTCAAAAATCACTTGATTTCTTTTCCACTCTTATTTTCGAAAATCAATTAAGTGTTTTTCAAAAATGTTTTCAAAATCTTCTAATTAATTTTCGAAAATTACTCCCCTCCTTCTCACATCCTTCTATTTATGGAGTACCACTCCTTCTCAATGCATAATTCGAACCTTATCTAATTAAAGTTCGAATTCTTCTTCTCCTTCTTCTTTCTATTTTTTTTTTCCTCTGACACCTCAAGGAATCTCTATACTGTGACATAGAGGATTCCACGGTTTCTTGTTCTCTTCTCTTTCATATGAGCAGGAACAAAGACAAAGGCATTCTTGTTGAAGCTGACCCTGAACCCGAAAGGACCTTGAAGAGAAAGCTAAGAGAAGCCAAAGCACAACTCTCTGTAGAGGACCTGACCGAATTCTTCAAAGAAGAAGAAGACATGGCAGCCGAAAACAACAACAATGCAAACAATGCAAGGAAGGTGCTGGGTGACTTTACTGCACCTACTCCCGACTTCTATGGGAGAAGCATCTCTATCCCTGCCATTGGAGCAAACAACTTTGAGCTTAAGCCTCAATTAGTTTCTCTAATGCAACAGAATTGCAAATTCCATGGACTTCCAATGGAAGATCCTCATCAGTTCTTAGCTGAGTTCTTGCAAATCTGTGACACAGTCAAGACTAATGGGGTAGACCCTGAGGTCTATAGACTGATGCTATTCCCTTTTGCTGTAAGAGAAAGAGCTAGAATATGGTTGGACTCTCAACCTAAAGAAAGCCTGGACTCTTGGGAAAAGCTAGTCAATGCCTTTTTGGCAAAGTTCTTTCCACCACAAAGATGGAGTAAGCTTAGAGTGGAGGTCCAAACCTTCAAACAGAAGGATGGAGAATCCCTCTATGAAGCTTGGGAAAGATACAAACAATTAATCAGAAAATGTCCCTCTGACATGCTTTCTGAATGGAGCATCATAGGTATTTTCTATGATGGTCTCTCTGAACTATCTAAGATGTCCTTGGATAGATCTGCTGGAGGATCTCTTCATCTGAAGAAGACGCCTACAGAGGCTCAAGAGCTAATTGAAATGGTTGCAAATAACCAATTCATGTACACTTCTGAAAGGAATCCTGTGAACAATGGGACTAGTCAGAAGAGAGGAGTTCTTGAGATTGACACTCTGAATGCCATACTGGCTCAGAACAAGATATTGACTCAGCAAGTCAATTTGATTTCTCAAAGTCTGTCTAGAATGCAAAATGCACCTGGCAGTACTAAGGAAGCTTCATCTGAGGAAGAAGCTTATGATCCTGAAAACCCTTCAATGGAAGAGGTGAATTACCTAGGAGAACCCTATGGAAACACCTATAATTCTTCATGGAGAAATCACCCAAATTTCTCATGGAAGAATCAAGAGAGACCTCAACAAGGTTTCAATAACAATAATGGTGGAAGAAACAGGCTTGGCAATAACAAGCCTTTTCCATCATCTTCTCAGCAACAGACAGAGAGTTCTAAGCAGAATACCTCTGACTTAGCAAGAATGGTCTCTGATCTAATAAAAACCACTCAAAGTTTCATGAATGAAACAAGGTCCTCCATCAGAAATTTGGAAGGACAAGTGGGACAGCTGAGCAAGAAAATTACTGAACTCCCTCCTAGTACTCTCCCAAGTAATACAGAAGAAAATCCAAAAGGAGAGTGCAAAGCCATAACCATGGCCGAATATGGAGAGGAAAGAGAGGAGGTGGACGCCACTGAGGAAGACTTCAATGGGCGTGCACCAATCTCCTCTGAGTTCCCCAATAAGGAACCATGGGAATCTGAGGCTCAAAATGAGACCATAGAGATTCCATTGGACTTACTTCTGCCTTTCATGAGCTCTGATGAGTATTCTTCCTCTGAAGAGGATGAGTATGTCACTGAAGAGCAAGTTGCTAAATACCTTGGAGCAATCATGAAGCTAAATGACAAGTTATTCGGAAATGAGACTTGGGAAGATGAACCTCCCTTGCTCACCAAAGAACTGGATGACTTGTCTAGGCAAAAATTACCTCAAAAGAGACAAGATCCTGGGAAGTTTTCCATACCTTGTACCATAGGCACCATGACCTTCAAGAAGGCCCTGTGTGACTTAGGGTCAAGTGTGAACCTCATGCCTCTCTCTGTAATGGAGAAGCTAGGGATCTTTGAGGTACAAGCTGCAAAAATCTCACTAGAGATGGCAGACAACTCAAGAAAACAAGCTTATGGACTTGTAGAGAATGTTTTGGTTAAGATTGAGGACCATTACATCCCTACTGATTTCATAGTCCTAGAGACTGGGAAGTGCATGGATGAATCCGTCATCCTTGGCAGACCCTTCCTAGCCACAGCAAAGGCTGTGATTGATGTTGATAGAGGTGAACTAATCATTCAAGTGAATAAAGAATCCTTTGTGTTTAAGGCTCAAGGATACCCCTCTATCACCATGGAGAGGAAGCATGAAGAGCTTCTCTCAAATCAGAGACAAACAGAGCCCCCACGGTCAAACTTTAAGTTTGGTGTTGGGAGGCCACAACCAAACTCTAAGTTTGGTGTTGAACCCCCACATTCAAACTCTAAGTTTGGTGTTGGAAGGTTCCAACATTGCTCTGAGTATCTGTGAGGCTCCATGAGAGCCCTCTGTCAAGCTACTGACATTAAAGAAGCGCTTGTTGGGAGGCAACCCAATGATTATATTTTATATATTTCTCTTTGTTATTTTATGTTTTTTTTTCTAGGTTGATGATCATAAGAAGTCACAAAATCCATTGAAAAAGCAAAAACAGAATGAAAAACAGGAAGAAAAACAGCACACCCTGGAGGAAGATGCTGCTGGCGTTCAAACGCCAGTAAGCCTAGCAGTTGGGCGTTTAACGCCCAGTCTGGCACCATTCTGGGTGTTTAACGCCAGAAAGGGGCACCAGACTGGCGTTAAACGCCAGAAAAGGGCTAGAACCTGGCGTTAAACGCCAGGAATGGGCACCAGCCCGGCGTTTAACGCCAGAAATAGCTCAAAACGTGATTTTGAGCAACATTTGGTGCAGGGATGACTTTTCCTTGACACCACAGGATCTGTGGACCCCACAGGACCCCACCACCACTCTCTCTCTCTTCTTCCCCCATTCACCAATCACCTCAACACCTCTTCCCCAAAAACCCTTCACCTATCAAATCCCATCTTTCTCTTCACCACTCACATCCATCCTTCATAAAACCCCACCAACCTCACCCTTCAAATTCAAACCACTTTCCCTCCCAAACCCACCCATAATGGCCGAACCTCATCTCCCCTCTCTCCTATATACACCCTTCTTCACCCCTTCATTTTCACACAACCTAAACAACACTTCTCCCCCTCTTTGGCCGAATACACCACCATCTCCCTCTTCCTCATTTCTTCTTCTTCTACTCTCTTCTTTCTTCTTTTGCTCGAGGACGAGCAACCATTTTAAGTTTGGTGTGGTAAAAGCGTTGCTTTTTCGTTTTCCATAACCATTATGGCATCCAAGGCCGGAGAAACCTCTAGAAAGAGGAAAGGGAAGGCAAAAGCTTCCACATCCGAGTCATGGGAGATGGATAGATTCATCTCAAGGGTGCATCAAGACCACTTCTATGAAGTTGTGGCCTTGAAGAAGGTGATCCCCGAGGTCCCCTTTTCACTCAAAAAGGGTGAATATCCGGAGATTCGCCATGAGATCCGAAGAAGAGGTTGGGAAGTACTTACCAACCCCATTCAACAAGTCGGAATCTTGATGGTTCAAGAGTTCTATGCCAATGCATGGATCACAAAGAACCATGATCAAAGTATGAACCCGGATCCAAAGAATTATCTTACTATGGTTCGGGGGAAATACTTGGATTTTAGTCCGGAAAGTGTAAGGTTGGCATTCAATTTGCCTATGATGCAAGGAGATGAACATCCTTACACTAGAAGGGTCAACTTTGATCAAAAGTTGGACCAAGTCCTCACAGTCATATGTGAAGAGGGCGCACAATGGAAGAGAGATTCAAGAGGCAAGCCGGTTCAATTAAGAAGGCATGACCTCAAGCCCATGGCTAGAGGATGGTTGGAGTTCATTCAACGCTCAATCATTCCCACTAGCAACCGGTCCGAAGTTACTCTAGACCGGGCCATCATGATTCATAGCATCATGATTGGAGAAGAAGTGGAAGTTCATGAGGTTATAGCCCAAGAACTCTATAAAGTGGCGGACAAGTCTTCCACCTTGGCAAGGCTAGCCTTTCCTCATCTCATTTGTCACCTCTGTTATTCAGTTGGAGTTGACATAGAAGGAGATACCCCCATTGATGAGGACAAGCCCATCACCAAGAAAAGGATGGAGCACACAAGAGACCCCTCTCATCAAGAGATCCCTGAGATGCCTCAAGGGATGCACTTCCCTCCACAAGACTATTGGGAGCAAGTAAACACCTCCCTAGGAGAATTGAGTTCCAACATGGGACAACTAAGGGTGGAGCATCAAGAACACTCCATTCTCCTCCATGAAATTAGAGAAGATCAAAGAATCATGAGAGAGGAGCAACAAAGGCAAGGAAGAGACATTGAGGAGCTCAAGCACTCCATAGGATCTTCAAGAGGAAGAAAGAGCCGCCATCACTAAGGTGGACCCGTTCTTTGATTTCCTTGCTCTTTATTCTTCTGTTTTTCGAATTCTATGCTTATGTTTATCCATGTTTGTGTCTTGTGATCATTAGTGTCTTAGTGTCTATGCCTTAAAGTTATGAATGTCCTATGAATCCATCACCTTTCTTGAATAAAAACGTGCTTAATTGAAAAGGAAAGAATTGCATGAATTCTGAATTTTATAGCAGTTTAATTATTTTGATGTGGTGGCAACACTTTTGTTCTCTGAATGTATGCTTGAACAGTGCATATGTCTTTTGAATTTGTGGTTCATGAATGTTGGCTCTTGAAAGAATGATGAAAAAGGAGACATGTTACTGAGGATTTGAAAAATCATAAAATGATTCTTGAAGCAAGAAAAAGCAGTGAATACAAAAAAAAGAGGAAGCAAGCGAAAAAAAAAAAGAGAGAAAAATCGAAAAAAAAAAAGAAAAGAAAGAAAAAGAAAGAAATAAAGTTGTGATCCAAGGCAATAAAAGTGTGCTTAAGAACCCTGGACACCTCTAATTGAGGACTTTAGCAAAGCTGAGTCACAATCTGAAAAGGTTCACCCAATTATGTGTCTGTGGCATGTATGTATCCGGTGGTAATACTGGAAGACAGAGTGCTTTGGGCCACGGCCAAGACTCAATAAGTAGCTGTGTTCAAGAATCATCATACTTAACTAGGAGAATCAATAACACTATCTGGATTCTGAGTTCCTAAAGAAGCCAATCATTCTGAATTCCAAAGGATAGAGTGAGATGCCAAAACTATTCAGAGGCAAAAAGCTAAAAGCCCCGCTCATCTAATTAATACTGATCTTCATAGATGTTTTTGGAGTTCATTGCATATTCTCTTCTTTTTATCTTATTTGATCTTCAGTTGCTTGGGGACAAGCAACAATTTAAGTTTGGTGTTGTGATGAGCGGATAATTTATACGCTTTTTGGCATTGTTTTTAGTATGTTTTTAGTATATTTGGTTTAGTTTTTAGTATATTTTTATTAGTTTTTAGTTAAAATTCACTTTTCTGGACTTTACTATGAGTTTGTGTGTTTTTCTGTGATTTCAGGTATTTTCTGGCTGAAATTGAGGGACCTGAGCAAAAATCTGATCCAGAGACTCAAAAGGACTGCAGATGCTGTTGGATTCTGACCTCCCTGCACTCGAAGTGGATTTTCTGGAGCTACAGAAGCCCAATTGGCGCGCTCTCAACGGCGTTGGAAAGTAGACATCCTGAGCTTTCCAGCAATATATGATAGTCCATACTTTGCCCAAGATTTGATGGCCCAAACCGGCGTTCAAAGTCACCTCAAGAAATCCCAGCGTTAAACGCTGGAACTGGCACCCAAATGGGAGTTAAACGCCCAAACTGGCATAAAAGCTGGCGTTTAACTCCAAGAAGAGTCTCTACACGAAAATGCTTTATTGCTCAGCCCAAGCACACACCAAGTGGGCCCGGAAGTGGATTTTTATGTCATTTACTCATCTCTGTACACCCTAGGCTACTAGTTTTCTATAAGTAGGACCTTTTACTATTGTATTGAGATATCGGGGTAGCTATCTTCATTTTTATGCTATCTTAGATCATTGGGAGGCTGGCCATTCGGCCATTCCTAGACCTTATGCTTATGTATTTTCAACGGTGGAGTTTCAACACACCATAGATTAAGGTGTGGAGCTCTGCTGTACCTCGAGTATTAATGCAATTACTATTGTTCTTCTATTCAATTCTGCTTGTTCTTTGTCCAAGATATCACTTGTTCTTCAACTTAATGAAGGTGATGATCGTCACGGATCATCACCATTCTCACTCATGAACAAAGTGACTGACAACCACTCTTGTTCTACAAGCATCTGAGGCTTAGTGAATATCTCTTGGATTCCTGATAACACGATGCATGGTTGATCGCCTGACAACCGAGTGCTCGCCTGACAAACGAGCCAGCCATTCCGTGAGATCAGAGTCTTCGTGGTATAGGCAAGAACTGATGGCGGCATTCAAGAGAATCCGGAAGGTTTAACCTTGTCTGTGGTATTCTGAGTAGGATTCAATGATTGAATGACTGTGACGTGCTTCAAACTCCTAGCAGGCTAGGGCGTTAGTGACAGACGCAAAAGAATCAATGGATTCTATTCCGGCCTGAACGAGAACCGACAGATGATTAGCCTATGCTGTGACAGAGCATCAGGGACGTATTTTCACTGAGAGGATGGGAGGTAGCTGCTGACAACAGTGAAACCCTACACGAGCTTGCCATGGAAAGGAGTAAGAAGGATTGGATGAAGGCAGTAGGAAAGCAGAGAGACGGAAGGGAAGGCATCTTCATACGCTTGTCTGAAGCTCTTACACCAATGATATACATAAGTATCTCTATCTTTATCTTTATGCTTTATTCGTTCATCACTATACCCATTTGAGTCTGCCTGACTGAGATCTACAAGATGACCATAGCTTGCTTCATACCACCAATCTCCATGGGATCGACCCTTACTCGCGTAAGGTTTATTACTTGGACGACCCAGTGCACTTGCTGGTTAGTTGTGCGAAGTTGTGTTTATGCCATGGTATTGAGCACCAAGTCTTTGGAGCCATTACTAGGGATTGTTTATGTTTTGAAAAGTATTGATCACAATTTCGTGCACCAACCATGTTTCTCCCAACCTTTGTCTCAGGGTTGGTTAGAACTTCCCATCCTCTGTTTCAAATTTGCTCTTGGATCTCCGGATATTCATCTTCTTTCAGATCAAATTTAACTTCCAGGATCACTGACCTTAGACCCATTATTTTGTGGTAATGGTCTGCATGTTCTTTGGTTAAGAACTTCTCTTGACTCCAAAGGTCTTTTGGAGCATTCTCTTTCTTGCCTCTTGAATTGGTTTGTTTTTCTTTGAGGGCCATGATCTTGATGAGCCTTAACTTAGTGATCACGAAAAACACACCAAACTTAGAGGTTTGCTTGTCCTCAAGCAAAGGAAAGGAAAGAGGAGAGAGAGGAAGAGAGCAAATTCGAATGGTGGGGAAGGGGGGTGTGGCCGAACTTATATTTATAGGGAAGGGAGAGAGAGTTCGAAAATTTTGAAGGAGATTTGAGAAGATATGGATAGAAATTGAGAGATATTTGAGTTTTTTTTTTTTTGAAGAAGATTTGGAAAGGGTTTGAAAGAGATTTGAAGAATGATTTTAATTTTGAAAATTTGAAGGTGAATGATGAAAGTTTGAAAAAATTTGAAGTGGAAAGCAAAATCTCTGTCTCCCACCTTTCTGGTGTTAAACGCCCAGAATGGTATCCATTCTGGCGTTTAACACCCAAATGTTGGCCAATTTGGGCGTTTAACGCCCAGCCAGGTACCCTGGCTGGCGTTAAACGCCAGAAACCCCTTCATCACTGGGCGTTTTGCTAAACGCCCAAGATGCTGCACACCTGGCGTTAAACGCCCAGAATGGTGCCCATTCTGGCGTTTAACGCCCAAAATGGCACCTTTACTAGCGTTAAATGCCCAGAATGGTGCCCATTCTGGCGTTTAACGCCCAAAGTACCCTTTACTGGCGTTTTTTCGCCAGCAAGCTCCTTTTCTCTGCTTTTTGCACTGAATCCTTCTGTAACTCTGTGAATTCCTTCAATTTTGATGATTGCCCTTTGAGAATATGTATCAAACTTTGTTTAAATAAAATAGATAACCTGCTAATGACTGGGTTGCCTCCCAGCAAGCGCTTCTTTAATGTCCTTAGCTGGACCTTCACTGGGAATCATTCAAGCCTCAGTTTTGAGCATTCTTGCTCAAAATTGCTTTCAAGATAATGCTTGATCCTCTGTCCATTAACAATGAACTTTTTGTCAGAATCAGTATCCTGAAGCTCAACATATCCATATGGTGACACTCCTGTAATCACATACGAACCCCTCCACCGGGATTTAAGTTTTCCTGGGAACAGCCTGAGCCTAGAGTTGAAGAGCAGAACTTTTTGTCCTGGCTCAAAGACTCTGGATGACAACTTCTTGTCATGCCACTTTTTTGCCTTTTCCTTATAAATTTTTTCATTTTCAAAGGCACTGAGTCTAAATTCATCTAGCTCATTTAGCTGGAGTAATCTTTTTTCACCAGCTAACTTAGCGTCCAGGTTTAGGAATCTGGTTGCCCAGTAGGCTTTATGTTCCAGTTCCACGGGCAGATGACAGGCCTTGCCATACACAAGTTGGTATGGAGAGGTTCCTATTGGAGTCTTGAATGTTGTTCTGTATGCCCACAGGGCGTCATCCAAGCTCTTTGCCCAATCCTTTTTACGGGCAATTACAGTCTGCTCTAGGATTCTTTTTAGCTCTCTGTTAGAGACTTCAGCTTGCCCATTTGTCTGTGGATGATATGGGGTTGCCACTTTGTGGCTAATTCCATATCGGACCATAGCAGAGTACAGCTGTTTATTGCAGAAATGAGTGCCCCCATCACTGATTAGTACTCTGGGAACACCAAACCTGCTGAAGATGTGTTTCTAGGGGAATTTCAGCACGGTCTTAGTATCATTAGTGGGTGTAGCAATTGCCTCTACCCATTTAGATACATAGTCCACTGCCACTAGAATGTAAGTGTTTGAATATGATGGTGGGAACGGACCCATGAAGTCAATACCCCATACATCAAATAATTCAATCTCTAAGATCCCTTGTTGAGGCATGGAGTATCCGTGAGGCAAGTTACCAGCTCTTTGGCAACTGTCACAGTTACACACAAACTCTCGGGCATCTCTATAGAGAGTAGGCCAGTAGAAGCCACATTGGAGGACTTTAGTGGCTGTTCGCTCACTTCCGAAATGTCCCCCATACTGTGATCCATGGCAGTGCCATAGGATCCTTTGTGCTTCCTCTCTGGGTACACATCTGCGGATCATTCCATCTGCACATCTCTTAAATAGATATGGCTCATCCCATAGGTAGTACTTGGCATCTGAAATTAATTTCTTTCTTTGCACCCTGCTGTACTCCTGGGGTATGAACCTCACAGCTTTATAATTTGCAATATCTGCAAACCATGGAGCTTCCTGAATGGCAAAGAGTTGCTCATCTGGGAAAGTCTCAGAGATCTCAGTAGAAGGGAGGGACGCCCCAGCCACTGGTTCTATTCGGGACAGATGATCAGCTACTTGGTTCTCTGTCCCTTTTCTGTCTCTTATTTCTATATCAAACTCTTGCAGAAGCAACACCCATCTTATGAGCCTGGGTTTTGAATCCTGCTTTGTGAGTAAGTATTTAAGAGCAGCATGGTCAGTGTACACAATCACCTTTGATCCTACTAGATAGGATCTAAACTTGTCAATGGCATAGACCACTGCAAGTAACTCTTTTTCTGTGGTTGTGTAATTCTTCTGTGCATCATTTAGAACACGGCTGGCATAATAAATGACATGCAGAAGCTTATTATGCCTCTGTCCCAACACTGCACCAATGGCATGGTCACTGGCATCACACATTAGTTCGAATGGCAATGTCCAGTCTGGTGCAGAGATGACTGGTGTTGTGACCAGCTTAGCTTTCAGGGTCTCAAATGCCTGCAGATACTGTGTGTCAAACACAAATGGTGTGTCAGCAGCTAGCAGGTTGCTCAGAGGTTTTGCAATTTTTGAAAAATCCTTTATAAACCTTCTGTAGAATCCTGCATGCCCCAGAAAGCTTCTGATTGCCTTAACATTGGCAGGTGGTGGTAATTTTTCAATTACCTCTACCTTTGCCTTATCCACCTCTATTCCCTTGCTTGAAATTTTGTGCCCAAGGACAATTCCTTCAGTCACCATAAAGTGACATTTCTCCCAGTTTAAAACCAGGTTAGTCTCTTGGCACCTTTTCAGGACAAATGCTAGGTGGTTAAGACAGGAGCTGAATGAGTCTCCATATACTGAGAAGTCATCCATGAAGACTTCCAGGAATTTCTCCACCATATCAGAGAAGATGGATAGCATGCATCTCTGAAAAGTTGTAGGAGCATTACACAGACCAAAAGGCATTCTCCTGTAGGCAAACACGCCAGAAGGGCAAGTGAATGCTATTTTCTCTTGGTCCTGAGGATCTACTGCAATTTGGTTGTAACCTGAATAGCCATCCAAAAAGCAGTAATAATCATGACCAGTTAGTCTTTCTAGCGTTTGGTCTATGAATGGTAAAGGGAAATGATCCTTTCTGGTGGTTGTATTGAGCCTTCTGTTGTCAATACACATACGCCACCCTGTAACTGTTCTTGTAGGAACCAGTTCATTTTTTTCATTATGAACCACTGTCATGCCTCCCTTTTTGGGGACAACTTGGACAGGGCTCACCCAGGGGCTATCAGAAATAGGATAAATAATTCCAGCCTCTAATAATTTAGTGACCTCTTTCTGCACCACCTCCTTCATGGCCGGATTTAGCCGCCTTTGTGGTTGAACCACTGGTTTGGCATTATCCTCCAATAGGATCTTGTGCATGCATCTTGCTGGGCTAATGCCCTCAAGATCACTTATGGACCACCCAAGAGCTGTCTTGTGTGTCCTTAGCACTTGAATCAGTGCTTCCTCTTCCTGTGGATTTAAAGCAGAGCTTATGATCACTGAAAAAGTGTCACCCTCTCCCAGAAATGCATACTTCAGGGATGGTGGTAGTGGTTTGAGCTCAGGTTTGGGAGGCTTATCCTCTTCCTGAGGAATTTTCAAAAATTCTTTTGTTTCCTCTAGTTCTTCCTGATCAGGCTAAACATCCTTGAAGATGTCCTCTAGCTCTGATTCTAGACTTTCAGTCATATTGATCTCTTCCACCAAAGAGTCAATAATGTCAGTGCCCATGCAGTCATTTGGTGTGTCTGGATGCTGCATAGCTTTTACAGCATTTAACTTGAACTCATCCTCATTGACTCTCAGGGTTACTTCCCCTTTTTGTACATCAATGAGAGTTCGTCCAGTTGCTAGGAAAGGTCTTCCTAGAATGAGAGTTGTAGTCTTCTGTTCCTCCATTTCCAGCACTACAAAGTCAGTTGGAAAGGTGAATGGCCCAACCTTGACAATCATGTCCTCAATTATGCCTGATGGATATTTAATGGAGCCATCAGCAAGTTGGAGGCATATCCGGGTTGGTTTGACTTCTTCAGTCAACCCAAGCTTTCTGATAGTGGATGCAGGTATTAGATTGATACTTGCTCCAAGGTCACACAGGGCTGTCTTGGTGCAAGCACCTTCTAATGTGCATGGTATCATAAAGCTTCCTGGATCTTGAAGCTTTTCTGGTAAGCTTTTCAGAATGACTGCACTACATTCTTCAGTGAAAAACACTTTTTCAGTTTCTCTCCAATCCTTCTTATGACTTAAGATCTCTTTCATGAACTTAGCATAAGAAGGTATTTGCTCAAGTGCCTCTGCAAATGGAATCTTTATTTCAAGAGTCCTTAGATAGTCTGCAAAGCGGGCAAATTGCTTATCCTGTTCCGCTTGGCGGAGTTTCTGAGGATAAGGCATCTTGGCTTTATATTCTTCAACCTTAGTTGCTGCAGGTTTATTCCTTACAGAGGTGGTTGGAGAAGCCTTTTTAGAGGGATTACTATCAGCACTCTCAGGTGTCTGATCCCTCATTGGCATTTGAACGCCAGGATTGGGTGAAGAATGGGCGTTTAATGCCAACTTTTCCCCCTTTTCTGGCGTTTGAACGCCAGAACTGGGCAGGGAATGGGCGTTTAACGCCAGCTTTCCCCCCTTTTCTGGCGTTTGGATGCCAAGAGTATTCCTCTCTGGGCTCTTACTATCCTCAGAGGGATTTTGGACAGTGGTTTGGTTATCCTCTGTTAATTGTTCCTTTATTG
Source organism: Arachis stenosperma (assembly GCF_014773155.1). Lineage (NCBI taxonomy): Eukaryota > Viridiplantae > Streptophyta > Magnoliopsida > Fabales > Fabaceae > Arachis > Arachis stenosperma. The sequence continues at coordinate 27,836,131 of NC_080377.1, forward strand.
GCTTTTTGCTACTTTGAGCAGTGTTATTCAATGTCTTCCCACTCCTCAGTTGAACTGCTTGGCATTCTTCTGTTATCTGTTTAGATAACTGCTGTTTTGCCTGATTCAACTGTGATTCTATGTTCTTGTTAGCAATTTTAGTTTCTTGGAGCATCTCTTTAAATTCTGCTAACTGTTTTGTCATCAGGTGTAATTGCTGATTAAGCTCAACCATCTGTTCTTGAGGATTAGGATTAGTGGCTACTGCCATAACTTCTTCTTTTGTAGAGGACTCATTGCTAGAGTACAAATGTTGATTTCTAGCAACAGTATCTATAAGCTCTTGAGCCTCCTCAATCGTCTTCCTCATATGTATAGATCCACCAGCTGAGTGGTCTAGAGACATCTGAGCTTTTTCTGTAAGCCCATAGTAGAAGATGTCTAACTGTACCCACTCTGAAAACATTTCAGAGGGGCATTTTCTTAGCATACCTCTATACCTCTCCCAGGCATTATAAAGGGATTCATTATCCTCTTGTTTAAAGCCTTGGATGTCCAGCCTTAGCTGTGTCATCCTTTTTGGAGGGTAAAATTGATTCAGGAATTTGTCTGATAACTGTTTCCATGTCTTTATGCTTGCTGTAGGTTGGTTATTCAACCACCTCTTAGCTTGATCTTTTGCAGCAAATGGAAACAGTAATAATCTGTAGACATCCTGATCCACCTCTTTATCACGTACTGTGTCAGCAAGTTGTAAGAATTGTGCCAGAAACTCAGTAGGTTCTTCCTGTGGAAGACCGGAATACTGGCAATTTTGCTGCACCATGATAATGAGTTGAGGATTTAGCTCAAAGCTGCTTGCTTTAATGGGAGGTATACAGATGCTACTCCCATATGCAGCTGTAATGGGGTTAGCATATGACCCCAGAGTCCTTCTGGACTGTTCAATTCCACTTAGGTCCATGATGGAGAAAGGGAATATGATATGAATTCACAAGTACAGTAAAATTTCTTTTTTTTTTGATTTGACCGAAAATAATAAAATAAAACAAATGAAAAATAAAATCAAATTTCGAAAACTAAAAGAAAATAAGATCAAAGCAAATTGAAAACTAAATCAATTAGTTAATTAAAAAGATTTTAGAATTAGCAATTGAAAAGATATGATTGAAAATTATTTTGAAAAAGATTTGATTTTTTTTTTTAAATGAGGAGAGAGAAAAACAACAAAATGACACCAAACTTAAAATTTTTAGAAAATCAAACATAAATGTTCAAAAATTTTAAAGGAAAACACAAAGAGGACACCAAACTTAGAATTTAAAAAAAAAATAAGAAAGAGCTAAGGACAAGCAAATTCGAAAATTTAAAAGAAAACAAAGGCATGCAATTGACACCAAACTTAAAATATGAAACTAGACTCAAATAAAAGACTCTAAACCAACAAAAATAAAATAGTCCTAATCTAAGCAACAAGATAAGCCGTCAGTTGTCCAAACTCGAACAATCCCCGGTAACGGCGCCAAAAACTTGGTGCACGAAATTGCAATCCCGCACAACTAACCAGCAAGTGCACTGGGTCGTCCAAGTAATACCTTACGTGAGTAAGGGTCGATCCCACGGAGATTGTCGGCTTGAAGCAAGCTATGGTTATCTTGTAACTCTTAGTCAGGATATCAATAAATATCAGGGTTGATTGTAAAAAGCAAAAGAACATGAAATAAGTACTTGTTTTGCAGTAATGGGGAACAGGTTGAGGTTTTGGAGATGCTCTATCTTCTGAACCTCTGCTTTCCCACTATCTTCTTCTTCAAGCACGCTAGGCTCCTTCCATGGCAAGCTGTATGTAGGGTTTCACTGTTGTCAATGGCTACCTCCCATCCTCTCAGTGAAAATGTTCAACGCGCTCTGTCACAACACGGCTAATCATCTGTCGGTTCTCAATCGGGTTGGAATAGAATCCAGTGATTCTTTTGCGTCTGTCACTAACGCCCAGCCCTCAGGAGTTTGAAGCTCGTCACAGTCATTCAATCCTTGAATCCTACTCAGAATACCACAGACAAGGTTTAGACCTTCCGGATTCTCTTGAATGCCGCCATCAATTCTAGCTTATACCACGAAAATTCTGATTAAGGAACCCAAGAGATATCTACTCAATCTAAGGTAGAACGGAGGTGGTTGTCAGGCACACGTTCATAGTTGAGAATGATGATGAGTGTCACGGATCATCACATTCATCAGGTTTAGGAACAAGTGATATCTTAGAATGGAAGCAAGCATGATTGAATGAAAAACAATAGTAATTGCATTAATCCATCAAGACACAGCAGAGCTCCTCACCCCCAACCATGGGATTTAGAGACTCATGCCGTAGAAGATACAATAAGAAACGTGTAAAGTGTCATGAGGTACAGATACAATGTCAAAAGATCCTATTAATAGTGAACTAGTAACCTAGGGTGTACAGAAATGAGTAAATGACGAAAAAATCCACTTCTGGGGTCCACTTGGTGTGTGCTTGGGCTGAGCATTGAAGCTTTCATGTGTAGAGACTTTTTCTGGAGTTAAACACCAGCTTTAATGCCAGTTTGGGCATTTAACTCCAATTTTTGTGCCAGTTCCAGCGTTAAACGCCGGGAATTCTGAAGCTGATTTGCAACGCCTGTTTGGGCCATCAAATCTCGGGCAAAGTATGGACTATTAAACATTGCTAGAAAGCCCAGGATGTCTACTTTCCAACGCAATTGAGAGCACGCCAATTGGGCTTCTGTAACTCCAGAAAATCCACTTCGAGTGTAGTGAGGTCAGAATCCAACAACATCTGCAGTCCTTTTCAGCCTCTAAATCAGATTTTTGCTCAGGTCCCTCAATTTCAGCCAGAAAATATCTGAAATCACAGAAAAACACACAAACTCATAGTAAAGCCCAGAAAAGTGAATTTTAACTAAAAACTAATAAAAATATAATAAAAACTAACTAAAATATACTAAAAACATACTAAAAACAATGCCAAAAAGCGTATAAATTATCCGCTCATCTTCCATCTAGAAGGACAAAGTAAAGCACGTACCGAGCCTCCTGGGAGTAAAACAGGAGGTCGGAGAACCTTTAAGGGACTACATGGAAAGGTTCAACAAAACGTGCTTGGAGATTCAAGACCTGCCCACAAAGGCAGTGATTATGGGCCTAGTAAATAGACTCTGAGAAGGCCCCTTCTCCCAATCCATCTCGAAAAGGCATCCGACCTCTTTGAGTAATGTACAAGAAAGAGCTGAGAAGTACATCAACATGGAGGAAAATGCCAGACTTTGAGAACCAGGTTGGCGACCTGGGCACTCTCACTCATCAAAAGAGAAAGAGAGAAAGCCCAAGGAAAAAGAGGAGGTCAGCCCAGAGAGGCCTAGGAGATACCTCTCCTACACTCCTCTACGAGTTTTCCTAGTTGATGTCTATAGGAAAATTTGTCACACTGAAAGACTACCTCCCCCTAGGCCCATCAAAATTAAAAATAGGGGAGTCGTGGCAATTACTATGAATACCATAAGCTATATGGCCACTCTACAAATGATTGTTACGACCTGAAAAATATGATAGAAAAGCTGGCCAGAGAAGGTCGGTTGGATAGATATCTCGTAGAAAGGTTGGATCATCATGGCAAAGACGATGAGGACCGAAGAAATCCACCACCACAGATCCCAGAAAGACATATACATATGATCTCGAGGGGATTCGGTGGAGGCGGCCTCACAAAGTCATCTCGCAAGAGGCACTTGCTCCCGACCTCCCTACCATCTCTTTCACTAAAGAAGATGGGCAAGGCATCATTCCTGGACATGACGATCCAGTGGTGATAACTATGGTCCTTGCCAATGCCTATCTTCACAAAACCCTAGTGGATCAGGGAAGCTCAGCCGACATCCTGTTTAAACCGGCATTTGATAAGCTAAAACTGGATGAAAAAGAACTAAGAGCTTATCCTGACACTCTGTATGGGCTAGGGGACACACCAATAAATCCACTAGGATTTATACCCTTACACACAACTTTTGGAAAGGGGACAAAATCCAAAACTCTGAGTATCAACTGCATAGTCATCGATGTGAGTTTAGCCTACAATGCCCTAATAGGCAGAACCACCCTAAATTGGCTCGAAGCAGTGGTGTCTACTCCCCATCTTTGCATGAAATTTTCGACGCTAAAGGGAATAGCAACCATCAGGGGAGATCAGAAACTGGCAAGGAAATGCTACAATGAAAGCCTAAACCTGAGAGGAAAGGACAAGGAGGTTCAGACCATAGAGCTCGGAGGAATCAGAGCTAAAGAAGAGTTGCAACCACAACCCGGGGGAAAAACTAAGGAGGTCTAGATTGGAAAAGAGGAAGGAAAAAATACCAACATAGGAGCCAGCCTAAAAGAAGATCTGAAACAGGAACTTATAAGGCTCCTACAAGAAAATTCTGACCTATTCGCCTGGAAAGCCTCTGACATGCCAGGGATAGATCCCGAACTCATGTCACATAACCTTTTAGTAAAGAAGTTAAATATCCGACATGACTGGAAAATGTAGTGCTGGTCAAAAAGCAAAACGGCAAGTGGAGGATGTGCGTCGATTACACTGACCTAAATAAGGCGTGTCTCAAAGAAAATATTGACACCCTAGTAGATTCCAGCTCGGGGTATCAGTACTTGTCGTTTATGGATGCATACTCGAGATATAATCAAATTTCGATGTACAAGCTGGATCAAGAAAAGACATCTTTCATCACACCAAGGGCAAACTATTGCTATGTGGTCATGCCTTTTGGGTTAAAAATTGCAGGGCCGCATACCAAAGGTTGATGAATAAGGTGTTTTCTCCTCATCTTGGGAATCTAATGAAAGTCTATGTAGACAACATGATAGTAAAGACCAAAGATGAAGCCGACGTCTTAGCTGACCTCTCGCAAGTCTTCAATACCATTAGGATGCATGGGATGAGATTGAATCCTGCAAAGTGCATCTTCGCGGTAGAAGCAGAAAAATTTCTAGGATTTATGCTTACACAAAGAGGGATCGAAGCCAACCCCGATAAGTGCAAAGCAGTTCTAGAAATGAAAAGTTCGCCTTGCTTAAGAGAGGTCCAGCAGCTGAATGGCCGACTTGTAACACTCTCCAGGTTTTTGGCTGGATCAGCATTAAGATCCCTACCACTCTTCACTCTACTAAGAAAAGAATGCCAGTTCGAATGGACTCCTGAGTGTGAAGAAGCATTCCAGGAGTTCAAAAGGTTTTTAATCCAACCTTCCATTCTGACCCGACCTAAAATTGGGAAAGAACTCGTCCTGTATTTTTTCGTAGCTGATAAAGCTGTAGCATCAGCTCAAATACGGGAAGATGAGGTCGAGTAGCATCCTGTGTACTTCACCAACAAGGTTCTACAAGGCCCAGAATTAAGGTATCAAAAACTTGAGAAGTTTGCATATGCCTTAATTGTGGCCTCCCGGAGGTTACGGCCTTATTTTCAAGCTCACACAATAAGAGTTCGAATGAACCAACCCATGAAGCAAATCCTCCAGAAAACGGATATTGCGGGCAGAATGGTTCAATGGGCTATAGAGCTATCCGAGTTTGACCTTAGGTACGAGTCTCAGACGACAATAAAAGCCCAATGCCTCAACGACTTCGTGGCAGTATATGCAGGAGATCAAGAGGAAGCCTCCACCACATGGGAACTATACGTGGATGGATCCTCTAACAAAGTCGGAAGCGGTGCAGGAATAATCTTAGTCAATCAAGAGGGAACTCAAGTGGAAGTCTCTCTCAAGTTTGAATTCCCAGCTTCTAACAATCAGGCAGAGTATGAAGCCTTGATTGCAGGATTAAAACTGGCAGAAGAAGTCCGCACAACAAAAGTAGTTATGTTCAGCGACTCTCAGGTGGTGACCTCACAAATAAATGGAGAATATCAGGCTAAAGACCCCAATATGAAGAGGTACTTAGACAAAACCTTGGAGTATCTCATGCGTTTTGTAGAGATCAAAGTCAAACACATAACTCAGGATCTCAGTAGTAGAGCAGACGCCCTCTCCAAACTAGCAAGTACCAAGCCAGGGGGAACAACAGAAGCCTGATCTAAGAAACTCTCCAAGAACCCTCTGTCCAAAAACAAAGGTCAAGCAAGACGTCCTTGAAGTATCTGGATTAGAACTTGAGTGGATGAACCCACTAGTCGAATACATGAAATTCGACACCTTACCCAAAGAAGAAAAAGAGGCCAAGAAAATCCGAAGGGAAGCACATAGCTACACCTTGGTGAAAAATATCCTCTATAAAAGGAGAATATCCACACCACTGCTGAAATGCATCCCGACCTCAAGGAAAACAGAAGTGTTGAAAGAGGTCCGCAATGGTATCTGTGGAAATCATCTCGGAGCAAGGTCATTAGCCAGGAAAGTTATCCGAGCAGGATTCTTGTAACACCCTACAATACAGAGTCTTATGCTTAAGTCATAAGTCAGAGATGGCAAAGTATTACGACCTCTAAAGTAAAAATTTAGTAAGTATAGTAGTATGAATGATTGATTATAACTAGGAGCCTTTGTAGAAAAAGGGGTAAACAAAAATCACAACTCGAAAGCGCAACACTCCGATCGATAACGTAACGAACAAGGATAACCAACGCGAGATTATATATATACAAAGGAGTGTCAAAAACAGGAATATCAAAGCTCAAAATCCGGCTACGAAGATAATCGGTCCGTGCATAGCTATATATACATATAATAAAATAAGGAAAACCCCAAAGGGACACAAATACAGAAACCTATTCTCCAAAATCTCCCATAAGAGGAGTCATCATAGTTTGTATTATTTAATGGAGATAAAAGTATCTAAGCAAAACATATAAACTAAAACAGAGTCCCCAAGAACAAGGAATCTTCGCAAATCTAGAAGTCTCCAGCATGCCTCAGCGGGAAACCACACGTCCTGCATCTGAAAACCACAAAACCCGCATGGGTGAGAACCAGAGGTCCCCAGCATGGTAACAGCTTCCACATATATAATACATAATAATAGAGGAAAGCCAAAGGCAATCCTAGAGCTTCCTCCAGATAATATCAAAGCTTATAAACAAGCTAAACCTTATAAGGGCATCTGACTAAAGATTCTTCAGTCTAACTAATACTTCCCTTTCCAATTCCTTCAAACCTCCCAACCACCAGCAGGATATAATGTAGCAAACACAGTTATATCAAACAAGAAATATACAAATAGGAACAATTAAGGCATTTAGACAATTAGCAAATAATATGCAGTCAAATAGGCAATCTCAAACAATTCATACAGTATGCATATGATGAATGCCTGTCCTTAGTGGCTGATGATATCATCTGTCGGTTATAGAGCCAACCCGACAAGTCCTGGTAGCTAACCCTTGGACTGTCCCTCTGTCACGCATCTCCAACTCGAGTTATACTCATCATAAACTTGATCATAATCATGATCTATATCCATCACCTTCACTGGTGAATATTTACGGGGGCGAGCTCATCCGGGTCTTTCACAGTGCCCGGCCACACTTACGACATAGGGTCAACAGAGTATCAAGTCTCAACCTGGAGTACGTGGTGGCTAGCCACTGCTACTACCCAGAGAAACTCGTATCTCAGATAGTGGAAGTGCAAATCTCAATTATCAATAATTCAGCATATACATGCATGAATTCTCATCCATGGATCAACATCCATATCAGCCATCCGGCTCATGGTTCAGTCCAGAACCAGCCAATATTCATATCATACACAGCCATTCCGGCTCATGGTTAAATCCATAACCAGCCACCCGGCTCACGGTTAAATCCATAACCAGCCGTTTCATTAACAATTACAGCCTTTCGGCCATGGCATAACAAGCACTTCCACCACCATCCTCCGCATCTCACATAATCATCTTTGATCCTCATTGATCATTCATTTTTCCCTTGCTTCACTCGCAAGTTACCACCTTCACTAGCCCTTTTCTAATGGCTAAGCATATCATAATGATTTAAGACATAAATGGTGAGATCAGAGGCTTAGAAGTATTAGATTTGGCTTTTAAAACTCAAAAATCAACTTTGGGATGAAAACAGGGCCACGCGTACGTGCACTCCACGCGCACGCGTGGATGGCCTCAAAAACTCATCGACGCGCAAGCGTCATGCACGCTAACGCGTGGATTAAAAATTTGCCAATCGACGCGCATGCGTCAACCACGCGTACGCGTGGGTGTTCTCGTGCCCCAGGCACAAAGCTGGCACGGTTCTGGCACAACTCTCTGAAAAATGGCTGGGCATTGGGTGCAGCACAATCGGCGCGCCCGCGCACATCACGCGCACGCGTGGATGGCATTTTCTGGAAGATCGGCGCATACGCGCCAAGTGCGCCTACGCGTAAGGGGTTATTCTGCTAAAAATTTTCTAAGTTAAAAGCTGCAGAATTCACAGATTTAGACCCCAATCTTCCAACAGACATAACTTCCTCATTTTAAATCGTTTTTCACCCATTCTTCGAACGGCATGGACATCCCGGATCCAATTTCACTTCTAAACAGATTTGGCATAAAACGGAGATCCGTAGTCCAAGTTATGTCCCACCAAAGTATGCCCAAAAACCATATTTCATACAAAACCACAATATGCCACTTTCAAAACAAGCCATTTTCAACTCTTTTTAAAAATCAATCAAACATGCCAATTTCATCCCTTTTCTTTGAAATCAATCAAAATATATCAAATTCAACGTCAAGCCTCCTCAACTCACACATTGACACATTACCACAATTTACCAAAATCACTATCCCATCATTTTACCCCACTTCACCCAAGTGGCTCAAACTCAAACACATTGACATATCACATACTCTTCCTCATGCCAATTTTCAACAACACCAATTCTAATAAATCATCATTGTACACAATCAATATCATACTCACCATCAACATGGTTCAACCCACAATTCAACCATAACCAATCATCAAGCATATATCACAACATGCATATTTCTCGTACATCATAACACCATGGCATCAATAATCATCATCACATATATGACCACATCATATATCTCAATCATTCAACAACATCAACCATTCAATGCCTATCTTAGGGCCTCTAGCCTAAGTATTTCCTACCACATTACATATTAGATACGAGAAACCGAAACCATACCTTAGCCGATTTCCCAAGCTCAATCGGAGTACTTCCAAATCACTTATCCACAAGCTCTCAAGGCCTCAAAACCTCCAAGAACAGATTTTTCACCTCCAAAACCTTTTTAAGCTTTCCAAAATCACCAATCAAGCTCCAATATTCACACATACACAACCTAAGCCACAATCATCATACCCATACACAACATCTCAATATCCAAACATCATAGAACAACAAATCACACTAGGGTTGAGAATCTTACCACACCCAAGGTCCAAGGAGACAAGATTAACCTTCTCCTTCAAGAGTGTTGGGTCCTATAACATCAAAGAGCCTAAAATCTCAATATTTTTGCTCATAAAACTCGAAAACAAGGCTGGAATTTCGAAGATCAAAACGTGGCTTACCTCAAGATTAATTGTATGGGTTTTGTAGAGCTCTCCGCAGTGAACGCGTGGCCACAAACAGAGCGGCAATCGGAGCTCTAGATCAAAAGTTATTGTGGTTTGAAGATCAAGTGAGAGATAGAAGTTTGAGAGGGTGTTCTTCCCCCATTTCCTCTCTTTTCAGCGTGTTTTGAGTGTTGTGAGGAGAGAGAGAGCTGAAAACTAGGGTTTTGGTTTAGTTATGTTGGGCCAAGGACCCACTTTGGGTCCGGTTGGCCCGGTTTGGCCCGTTCGGTCCAATCTTGGTCCGAATCCTATAAAATTGGTACCGAAATTCTCGTCTCCATCTCCTCTATCACATTTAGCCATAAAAATCACATTTTAGGCTTTCTAGAATAAATTCTCATTTATGGGTTAATTAGCCGTTAATTAACCGGGTTTTACATTCTACCCACCTAATTGGGAATTTTGCCCACAAAATTCAAATGTAATTACCTGAGAATAAATGTGGATAATCCGTTCGCATCTCCGACTCAAGTTCCCAAGTGTGTTCCTCAACACCGCCTCGACTCCATGCTACCTTGACTAATGAAACCTCTTTTCTACGCAACCGTTTGATACTGGTATCATCAATTCTGACTGGGGCCACTGGAAGCGTCAAATCTTCCCTTAACTGAACCGACTCAGGTTTTAACACATGGCTAGCATCAGGAGTGTACTTCCGAAGCTGCGACACGTGAAACACGTCGTGCAGGTTCGAAAGATGAGGTGGTAGAGCCATCCGATACGCCACCAGTCCAATCCTCTCCAAGATCTGAAATGGACCAATGTATCGAGGATTCAACTTCTTTGCTTTAATCGCCCTACCTACTCCCGTAGTCGGAGTAACCTTAAGAAAAACATGGTCTCCTTCCTCAAATTCTAAGGGCTTTCGCCTATGATTGGCGTAACTCTTTTGACGACTCTGCGCCGTAAGCATCCTATCTCGGATTTTCTTGACTTGTTCAGTAGTCTCAGCTATCATTTCCGGTCCCAACAAGCTTTTCTCTCCAGCTTCATACCAACATAGCGGAGATTGACATTTCCTCCCATACAAGGCCTCATACGGAGCCATTCCGATGCTCGCATGATAACTATTATTGTATGCAAACTCCACTAATGGCATATACCGATCCCAACTCGCCGATTGGTCCAAAACATAAGCTCTCAACATATCCTCTAGTGTTTGGATCGTTCTCTCGGATTGACCATCTGTTTGGGGATGGTAAGCCGTGCTCAAGCTTAATCAGGTTCCAAAAGCTTTCTGAAATGTACCCCAAAACCTTGAAGTGAAACGAGGATCTCTATCAGAGATTATAGTAGCAGGTACACCATGAAGTCTCACAATCTCCTTTATGTATAACCGTGCTAGCTCCTCAAGGGTGTAAGTCATACGAATGGGTAAAAAGTGAGCTGACTTCGTCAGTCGGTCCACAATCACCCAGATAGCATCAAAACCAGCCCTAGTCCTTGGCAATCCTGACACAAAGTTCATTGCAATACTTTCCCACTTCCATTGTGGAATCTCTAAAGGTTGCAACATCCCGGAAGGTCTTTGATGTTCAATCTTTACCTTTTGACAAGTTAAGCATTTTGAAACATATTCCGCCACATCATTATTCTTCATACTCGGCCACCAAAACATCGCCTTTAAATCATGGTACATCTTAGTACTTCCCGGGTGAATGGAGAATCCGCTTTTGTGTGCCTCCTTTAAGATATCATGCCTCAAGGTGCCAACATCCGGCACAATAATCCTACCCTTGAATCTCCATAACCCATCTTTTTCTTCCGACACTCTCCACTGTTTTCCTTGCTCAATAGCCGGTAACACCTTCCATAACGCTTCATCATTTTGATGAGCCTTTAGGAGTTCAGACTTAAAGTCACTTGAGATTTCTAATCGGCTTAAACACAAAGTTCCGGATACTTCTCGAGCACCAATTTTCAGACTCTCGAATCCCTTGAGCAAATTCTCCTCTTGAAGCATCATCCAAGCCGCATATAATGACTTCTGACTTAACGCATCCGCCACTACGTTCGCCTTTCCCAGATGGTAATTGATGAGCGGATAATTTATATGCTTTTTGGCATTGTTTTTAGGTAGTTTTTAGTAAGTTCAAGCTACTTTTAGGGATGTTTTCATTAGTTTTTATGTTAAATTCACATTTCTGGACTTTAATATGAGTTTTTGTGTTTTTCTGTAATTTCAGATAATTTCTGGCTGAAATTGAGGGACTTGAGCAAAACTCTGAAAAAGGCTGACAAAAGGACTGTTGATGCTGTTGGAATCTGACCTCCCTGCACTCGAAATTATTTTTCTGGAGCTACAGAACTCCAAATGGCGCGCTCTCAATGGCGTTAGAAAGTAGACATCCAGTGCTTTCCAGCAATATATAATAGTCCATACTTTATTCGGGAATTGATGACGTAACTTGGCGTTTAACGCCAAGTACATGCTGCTGTCTGGAGTTAAACGCCAGAAAAACGTCATGATCCGGAGTTGAACGCCCAAAACACGTTATAACTTGGAGTTCAACTCCAAGAAAAGCCTCAGCTCGTGGATAGATCAAGCTCAGCCCAAGCATACACCAAGTGGGCCCCGAAAGTGGATTTATGCATCAATTACTTACTCATGTAAACCCTAGGAGCTAGTTTATTATAAATAGAACTTTTTACTATCATATTAGAGGGCTGGATCCTAGATTGTATTTTGAATCCTGTGATCACATTTTGGGGGCTGGCCATTCGGCCATGCCTGAACCTTTCACTTATGTATTTTCAACGGTGGAGTTTCTGCACACCATAGATTAAGGGTGTGGAGCTCTGCTGTACCTCAAGTTTCAATACAATTACTATTACTTTCTATTCAATTCTCTTTTATTCTTATTCCAAGATATACGTTGCACAACACTTTGATGAATGTGATGATCCGTGACACTCATCATCATTCTCACCTATGAACGCGCGTGATTGACAACCACTTCCGTTCTACCTTAGACCGAGCGCATATCTCTTAGATTCCCCAACAGAATCTTCGTGGTATAAGTTAGATAGATGGCGGCATTCATGAGGATCCGGAAAGTCTAAACCTTGTCTATGGTATTCCGAGTAGGATTCTGGGATTGAATGATTGTGACGAGCTTCAAACTCCTGAAGGCTGGGCGTGATGACAAACGCAAAAGAATCAAGGGATTCTATTCCAACCTGATTGAGAACCGACAGATGATTAGCCGTGCTGTGACAGAGCATAGGACCATTTTCACTGAGAGGATGGGATGTAGCCATTGACAATGGTGATGCCCTACATACAGCTTGTCATGGAAAGGAGTAAGAAGGATTGGATGAAAACAATGAGAAAGTAGAGATTCAAGAGGAGCACAGCATCTCCATACGCCTATCTGAAATTCCCACTATTGATTTACATAAGTATTTCTATCCCTTTTTATTTTCTTTTTATTATTAGTTTTCGAACTCATCATAAACCAATTTAATCTGCCTAACTGAGATTTACAAGGTGACCATAGCTTGCTTCATACCAACAATCTCTGTGGGATCGACCCTTACTCACGTAAGATTTATTACTTGGACGACCCAGTGCACTTGTTGGTTAGTTGTGCGGAGTTGTGAATTGAATTTTAGACACCGTGATATTGAGCACCAAGTTTTTGGAGCCATTACCGGGCATTGTTTCGAGTTAGAAAAGAATGAATCACAATTTCGTCCACCAAGTTTTTGGCGCCGTTGCCGGGGATTGTTCGAGTATGAACAACTAACGGTTCATCTTGTTGCTCAGATTAGGTAATTTTCTTTTCAAAAAGTTTTCAAAAATTATTTTTTTAAAATTTTGCTTTTATTTTCGTTTTTCTAAAAAAACATTTTCAAAAAAAAATTAAAAAAAAATCATAAAATCATAAAAATCAAAAATATTTTGTGTTTCTTGTTTTAGTCTTGAGTCAATTTTTAAGTTTGGTGTCAATTGCATGCTTTAAAAATTTTCTTGCAATTTTTTCGAAAATTCCATGCATTCATAGTGTTCTTCATGATCTTCAAGTTGTTCTTGGTAAGTCTTCTTGTTTGATCTTGATGTTTTCTTGTTTTGTGTTGTTTGTTGTTTTTCATATGCATTTTTCGTTTATTAGAATCCATGCATTAAAGATTTCCAAGTTTGGTGTCTTACATCTTTTCTTTGCATCAAAAATTTTTCAAAATTATGTTCTTGATGTTCATCATGATCTTCAAAGTGTTCTTGGTGTTCATCTTGACATTCATAGTGTTCTTGCATGCATCTTGTGTTTTGATCCAAAATTTTTATGTTTTGGGTCATATTTGTGTTCTTCTCTTTCATCATTAAAAACTCAAAAATAAAAAAAATATCTTTTCCTTATTTCCCTCCAAATTTTCAAAATTTTGGGTTGACTTGGTCAAAAATTTTCAAAATTAGTTGTTTCTCACAAGTCAAGTCAAAATTTCAATTTTAAAAATCTTATCTTTTCAAAATCTTTTTCAAAAAATCATATCTTTTCCATTTTTTTTATTTTCGAAAATTTTAAAAATTATTTTTCAAAATCTTTTTCTTATCTTTATATCATATTTTCGAAAATATGCTAACAATTAATGTGATTGATTCAAAAATTTGAAGTTTGTTACTTTCTTGTTAAGAAAGGTTCAATCTTTAAATTCTAGAATCTTATCTTGTAGTTTCTTGTTAGTTAAGTCATTTTAAAAATTAAATCTTTTTCAAAATTTCTTTCTTTTAAAATTTTTATCTTATCTATTTATCTTATCCTTTTCAAAATTTTATCTTTTTCAATATTTGATTTCAAAATATCTTATCTAACTTCTTATCTTCTTATCTTTTTCAAATTTGATTTTAATATCTTTTCAACTAACTATTTGACTTTTTGTTTGTTTCTTATCTTTTTCAAAATCACCTAACTACTTTTCCCTCTCTAATTTTCGAAAATATCTCACCCCTTTTTCAAAAATTCTTTTTAATTAACTAATTGTTTCATGTTTTAATTTTAATTACAATTTATCTCTAATTTTTGAAAATCATTAACCCCTTTTTTAAAATTATTTTCGAATTCTCTTCCTCTTCTCTTCTTCTATTTAATTATTTAATTACTAACACTTCTCTTCACCTCTCTTCATCTAAAAAATCCGAATTCCCTCTTCTACATTCTTCTCCCCTTTCTTCTTCTACTAACATAAAGGAATCTCTATACTGTGCCATAGAGGATTCCTCTTTCTTTTCTTGTTTTCTTCTCTTTCATATGAGCAGGAACAGGGAAAAAGGCACTCTTGTTGAAATTGATCCTGAACCTGAAAGGACTCTGAAAAGGAAACTAAGAGAAACTAAATTACAACAATCCAGAAACAACCTTTCAGAAATTTTCAAACAAGAGAAGGAGATGGCAGCCGAAAATAATAATAATGTAAGGAGAATGCTTGGTGACTTCACAAAGCCAACGTCCAAGTTTGATGGAAGAAGCATCTCCATTCCTGCCATTGGAGCCAACAACTTTGAGCTGAAACCTCAGCTAGTTGCATTAATGCAACAAAACTGCAAGTTTTATGGACTTCCATCTGAAGATCCCTATCAGTTTTTAACTGAGTTCTTGCAGATCTTTGAGACTGTAAAGACGAATGGAGTTGATCCTGAAGTCTACAGACTCATGCTTTTCCCTTTTGTTGTAAGAGACAGAGCTAGAATATGGTTGGATTCACAAACCAAGGATAGCCTGGACTCCTGGGATAAGCTGGTCACTGCCTTCTTGGATAAATTCTTTCCTCCTCAAAAGCTGAGCAAGCTGAGAGTGGATGTTCAAACCTTCAAGCAAAAAGATGGTGAATCCCTCTATGAATCTTGGAAAAGATACAAGCAGCTGACCAAAAGATGTTCATCTGACATGTTTTCAGAATGGACCATATTAGATATATTCTATTATGGTCTATCTGAATTTTCGAAAATGTCATTGGACCATTCTGCAGGTGGATCTATTCACCTAAAGAAAACGCCTGAAGAGGCTCAAGAACTCATTGATATGGTTGCAAACAACCAATTCATGTACACTTCTGAGAGGAATTCCGTGAATAATGGGATACCTCAGAAGAAAAGAGTTCTTGAAATTGATGCTCTGAATGCCATATTAGCTCAGAACAAAGTGTTGACTCAACAGGTCAACATGATCTCTCAAAATCTGAATGGATGGCAACATTCATCCAACAGTACTAGAGAGGCAGCTTCTGAAGAAGCTTATGATCCTGAGAACCCTGCCATGGCAGAGGTTAATTACATGGGTGAACCTTATGGAAACACCTATAACTCATCATGGAGAAATCATCCAAATTTCTCATGGAAGGATCAACAAAAGCCTCAACAAGGCTTTAACAATGGTGGACGCAATAGGCTGAGCAATAGCAAGCCATATCCATCATCTTCTCAGCAACAGACAGAGAATTCTGAACAAAACACCTCTAATTTAGCCAATCTAGTCTCTGATCTGTCAAAGGCCACTTTCAGTTTCATGAGTGAAACAAGATCCTCCATTATAAATCTGGAGGCACAAATGGGCCAGCTGAGTAAGAAAGTCATTGAAACTCCTCCCAGTATTCTCCCAAGCAATACAGAAGAGAATCCAAAAGGAGAATGCAAGGCCATTGATATAATCAATGTGGCCGAATGCACAAGGGAGGAGGAGGACGAAAATCCTAGTGAGGAAGACCTCCTGGGACGTCCCTCAAACAAGAAGGAGTTTCCTATTAAGGATCCACAGGAATATGAGGCTCATATAGAAACCATAGAGATTCCATTAAATCTCCTTCTGCCATTCATGAGCTCTGAAGACTATTCTTCCTCTGAAGAGGATGAAGATGTAACTGGAGAGCAAGTTGCTCAATATTTAGGAGCTATCATGAAGCTGAATGCCAAGTTATTTGGTAATGAGACTTGGGAAAGTGAACCTCCCTTGCTCATTAGTGAACTGGATACCTGGATTCAGCAAATTTTATCTCAAAAGAAACAAGATCCTGGCAAGTTCTTAATACCTTGTACCATAGGCACCATGACCTTTGAAAAAGCTCTGTGTGATCTGGGGTCAGGGATAAATCTTATGCCACTCTCTGTAATGAAGAAGCTGGGGATCATTGAGGTACAACCTGCCTTGTTCTCATTACAATTGGCAGACAAGTCATTGAGACAAGCTTATGGAATAGTAGAGGACGTGTTAGTAAAGGTTGAAGGCATTTACATCCCTGCTGATTTCATAATCTTAGACACTAGGAAGGAAGAGGATGATTGCATCATCCTTGGAAGACCTTTCCTAGCCACAGCAGGAGCTGTGATAGATGTCAACAGAGGTGAATTAGTCCTTCAATTGAATGGGTACTACCTTGTGTTTAAGGCACATGGCCATCCCTCTGTGACAAAAGAAAGTAAGCATGAAGAGCTTCTCTCATTTCAGAGTCAAGAAGAGCCCCCACAGTCAAACTCTAAGTTTGGTGTTGGAAGACCACAACTAAACTCTAAGTTTGGTGTTAAGACCCCATATCCAAACTCTAAGTTTGGTGTTGGGACTATACAACATTGACCTGATCACCTTGTGGCTCCATGAGAGCCACTGTCAAGCTATTGACATTAAAAAAGCGCTTGTTGGGAGGCAACCCAATTTTATTTATCTAATTTTTATTTTATTCTATTTTATTGTTATTTTGTGTTTTATTAGGTACATGATCATGAGGAGTCACAAAAAAATCATAAAAATTAAAAACAGAATCAAAAACAGCAGAAGAAAAAAATCACACCCTGGAGGAAGCACAGGCTGGCGTTCAACGCCAGTAAGATGCATCTGGCCGGCGTTCAACGCCAGAACAGAGCATCATTCTGGCGCTGAATGCCAGGAATGTGCCTAGAGAAGAAGAGCTGGTGCTGAACGCCAGTAACAAGCATGAAACTGGCGTTCAACGCCAGAAACATGCTTTACATGGGCGTTGAACGCCCAGAATGTGCACCACACGGCGTTTAAACGCCAGAATGGTGTGCAAAGGCATTTTACATGCCTATTTGGTGCATGGATGGAATTCCTTGACACCTCAGGACCTGTGGACCCCACAGGATCACCTCAGGATCTGTGGACCCCACAGGATCCCCACCTACTATATTCCCACCTTACCTCCTAATCCTAGTTTTTGTGATTACTCTTCCCCATGTCACACTTCCCAACACTCTTCACCAATCACCTCAATTCCTCTTCCCAATCACCCCCTTCACCACTCACATCCATCCACTCTTCCCCATAAACCCCACCTACCTTCAAAAATTCAACACCATTTCCCCACCCATTCCCACCCTAAATGGCCGAACATACACTCCCCCCCTCTCCCTATATGTACCCTTCCATTCTACTTCATTTTCACAACACCCAACCCCCTCTTCCATACCTTGACCGAACCTACACTTCCCCTTCTCCTCCATATTCTCTTCTTCTTCTTCTTCTCTTCTTTCTTCTCTTGCTCGAGGGCGAGCAATATTTTAAGTTTGGTGTGGTAAAAGCATAAGCTTTTTGTTTTTCCATTACCATCAATGGCACCTAAGGCCGGAGAATCCTCTAGAAAAGGAAAAAGGAAGACAAAAGCTTCCACCTCCGAGTCATGGAAGATGGAAAGATTCATCTCCAAGAGCCATCAAGACCACTTCTATGATGTTGTGGCAAAGAAGAAGGTGATCCCTGAGGTCCCTTTCAAGCTCAAGAAAAATGAGTATCCGAAAATCCAACATGAAATCCGAAGAAGAGGTTGGGAAGTCCTAACCAACCCCATGCAACAAGTCGGAATCTTAATGGTTCAAGAGTTCTATGCCAATGCATGGATCACTAGGAACCATGATCAAAGTATGGACCCGAGTCCAAAGAATTATCTCACAATGGTTCGGGGGAAATACTTAGATTTTAGTCCGAAAAATGTGAGGTTGGTGTTTCACTTGCCCATGATGCAAGGAGATGAACGCCCCTACACTAGAAGGGTCAACTTTAATCAAAGGTTGGACCAAGTCCTTATGGACATATGTGTGGAAGGAGCTCAATGGAAGAGAGACTCCAAAGGCAAGCCAGTCCAACTAAGAAGACTGGACCTCAAGCCTGTGGCTAGAGGATGGTTGAAGTTCATTCAACGCTCCATCATTCCTACTAGCAACCGATCTGAAGTTACTGTGGATCGGGCCATCATGATTCATAGCATCATGATTGGAGAGGAAGTAGAAGTTCATGAGGTCATCTCCAACGAAATCTACAAAATAGCCGACAAGCCCTCACCCATGGCAAGGCTAGCTTTTTCTCACCTTATTTGCCATCTATGTTACTCAGCTGGAGTTATCATAGAAAGAGACATTCTCATTGAAGAGGATAAGCCCATCACCAAGAAGAGGATGGAGCAAGCAAGAGAGACCCTTCACGGTTCTCAAGAGATGCATGAGGAAGCTCATCATCAAGAAATCCCTGAGATGCCTCAAGGGATGCACTTTCCTCCCAACAACTATTGGGAACAACTCAACACTTCCTTAGAGGATTTGAGCCACAATGTTGAACAATTAAGGGTGGAACATCATGAGCACTCCATCATTCTCCAAGAAATAAGAGAAGACCAAAGAGCAATAAGGGAGGAGCAACAAAGGCAAGGAAGGGACATAGAAGAGCTTAAGAACATTATTGGTCCTTCAAGAAGAAGACGCCACTAAAGGTGGATTCATTCCTTGTTCTTTATTTCTTTCTGTTTTTGGTTTTTAATGTTGTGTTTATCTATATTTTGTGTCTTTACTTCATGATCATTAGTATGTAACCATGTCTTAAAGCTATGAATAAATTCCATTAATCCTTCACCTCTCTTAAATGAAAAATGTTTTAATTCAAAAGAACAAGAAGTACATAAATTTCGAAAATTTTTCTTGAATTTAATTTAATTATATTGATGTGGTGACAATACTTTTTGTTTTCTGAATGAATGCTTGAACAGTGCATATTTTTGATCTTGTTGTTTATGAATGTTAAAACTGTTGGCTCTTGAAAGAATGATGAACAAAGAAAAATGTTATTGATGATCTGAAAAATCATGAAATTGATTCTTGAAGTAAGAAAAAGCAGTGAAAAAGAAGAAGCTTGCGAAAAAAAATAGAAAGAAAAAGAAAAAGCAAGCAGAAAAAGCCAATAGCCCTTAAAACCAAAAGGCAAGGGTAAAAAGGATCCAAGGCTTTGAGCATCAATGGATAGGAGGGCCCAAGGAAATGAAATCCAGGCCTAAGTGGCTAAATCAAGCTGTCCCTAACCATGTGCTTGTGTCATGAAGGTCCAAGTGAAAAGCTTGAGACTGAGTGGTTAAAGTTGTGATCCAAAGCAAAAAGAGTGTGCTTAAGAGCTCTGGACACCACTAACTGGGGACTCTAGCAAAGCTGAGTCACAATCTGAAAAGGTTTACCCAGTTATGTGTCTGTGGCATTTATGTATCCGGTGGTAATACTGGAAAACAAAGTGCTTAGGGCCACGGCCAAGACTCATAAGTAGCTGTGTTCAAGAATCAACATGCTTAACTAGGAAAGTCAATAACACTATCCAAAATTCTAAGTTTCTAGAGAAGCCAATCATTCTAAATTTCAAAGGAAAAAGTGAGATGCCAAAACTGTTCAGAAGCAAAAAGCTACAAGTCCCGCTCATCTAATTAGAATTAATATTCATTGATATTTTAGAATTTATAGTATATTCTCTTCTTTTTATCCTAATTGATTTTCAGTTGCTTGGGAACAAGCAACAATTTAAGTTTGGTGTTGTGATGAGCGGATAATTTATACGCTTTTTGGCATTGTTTTTAGGTAGTTTTTAGTAAGTTCAAGCTACTTTTAGGGATGTTTTCATTAGTTTTTATGTTAAATTCACATTTCTGGACTTTACTATGAGTTTGTGTGTTTTTCTGTAATTTCAGGTAATTTCTGGCTGAAATTGAGGGACTTGAGCAAAACTCTGAAAAAGGCTGACAAAAGGACTGCTGATGCTGTTGGAATCTGACCTCCCTGCACTCGAAATGGATTTTCTAGAGCTACAGAACTCCAAATGGCGCGCTCTTAACGGCGTTGGAAAGTCGCTTTCCAGCAATATATAATAGTTCATACTTTATTCGGGAATTGACGATGTAACTTGGCGTTGAATGCCAAGTACATGCTGCTGTCTGGAGTTAAACGCCAGAAAAACGTCATGATCCGGAGTTGAACGCCCAAAACACGTTATAACTTGGAGTTCAACTCCAAGAAAAGCCTCAGCTCGTGGATAGATCAAGCTCAGCCCAAGCATACACCAAGTGGGCCCCGGAAGTGGATTTATGCATCAATTACTTACTCATGTAAACCCTAGGAGCTAGTTTATTATAAATAGAACTTTTAACTATCATATTAGAGGGCTGGATCCTAGATTGTATTTTGAATCCTGTGATCACGTTTTGGGGGCTGGCCATTCGGCCATGCCTGAACCTTTCACTAATGTATTTTCAACGGTGGAGTTTCTGCACACCATAGATTAAGGGTGTGGAGCTCTGCTGTACCTCAAGTTTCAATACAATTACTATTACTTTCTATTCAATTCTCTTTTATTCTTATTCCAAGATATACGTTGCACAACACTTTGATGAATGTGATGATCCGTGACACTCATCATCATTCTCACCTATGAACGCGCGTGATTGACAACCACTTCCGTTCTACCTTAGACCGAGCGCATATCTCTTAGATTCCCCAACAGAATCTTCGTGGTATAAGTTAGATAGATGGCGGCATTCATGAGGATCCGGAAAGTCTAAACCTTGTCTATGGTATTCCGAGTAGGATTCTGGGATTGAATGACTGTGACGAGCTTCAAACTCCTGAAGGCTGGGCGTGATGACAAACGCAAAAGAATCAAGGGATTCTATTCCAACCTGATTGAGAACCGACAGATGATTAGCCGTGCTGTGACAGAGCATAGGACCATTTTCACTGAGAGGATGGGATGTAGCCATTGACAACGGTGATGCCCTACATACAGCTTGCCATGGAAAGGAGTAAAAAGGATTGGATGAAAGCAATGAGAAAGCTGAGATTCAAGAGGAGCACAGCATCTCCATACGCCTATCTGAAATTCCCACTATTGATTTACATAAGTATTTCTATCCCTTTTTATTTTCTTTTTATTATTAGTTTTCGAACTCATCATAAACCAATTTAATCTGCCTAACTGAGATTTACAAGGTGACCATAGCTTGCTTCATACCAACAATCTCTGTGGGATCGACCTTTACTCACGTAAGGTTTATTACTTGGACGACCCAGTGCACTTGCTGGTTAGTTGTGCGGAGTTGTGAATTGAATTTCAGACACCGTGATATTGAGCACCAAGTTTTTGGAGCCATTACCGGGGATTGTTTCGAGTTAGAAAAGAATGAATCACAATTTCGTCCACCAGTAATGCAACTCAAAGTCGTAGTCCTTCAACAATTCCATCCACCTTCTCTGCCTCATATTAAGCTCTTTCTGATCAAAGAGATACTTCAAGCTCTTATGATCAGAGAAAACTTGGAACTTAACCCCATAGAGATAATGCCTCCACACCTTCAAGGCAAACACAACCGCAGCGAGTTCCAAATCGTGCGTAGGGTAACTAACTTCATGAGGTCTCAACTATCGTGAGGCATACGCCACCACATTATGATGCTGCATCAGCACGCACACTAAACCCTTTAATGAGGCATCACAGTACACCTCAAATGGCTCATTCGGCTCAGGTAACACTAACACAGGTGCAGTGGTCAACTTTTTCTTCAATGTCTGAAAGCTCTCCTCACACTCAGGAGTCCAAATAAACGGAGTGTCTTTGCGGGTTAACTTTGTCATTGGCAAAGCTATCTATGAAAAGCCCTTGATAAACCTTCAGTAATAGCCAACTAAGCCCAGAAAACTCCTTATCCCCGTTACGGTGGTTGGTTGCTTCCAATCCATCACAGCCTCCACCTTAGTTGGATCTATGGCTATTCCCTTCTTACTCACCACGTGACCCAAAAACTTCACCTCACTCTTCCAAAACTCACACTTAGACAGTTTTGCATAGAGTTTCTTCTCCTTTAGAATATGCAACACGGTCCTCAAGTGTTCCGCATGCTCTTCTTCAGTCTTGGAATAAATTAGTATGTCATCAATGAAGACAACAACAAATTTATCCAGAAACGGACGGAAAACTCTGTTCATGTAATCCATGAATACCGCAGGAGCGTTCGTCAACCCAAAGGACATTACAGTGTACTCGTAATGACCATATCGAGTCCTGAAAGCGGTCTTAGAGATATCCTCACCCCTCACCCTTATCTGGTGATAACCGGATCGCAAATCGATCTTGGAGAAAACTCCAGCTCCTTGCAACTGATCCATGAGATCATCAATTCTCGGCAATGGGTACTTATTCTTTATTGTAACCTTGTTCAACTGCCTGTAATCCACACAGAGCCGCATACTCCCATCCTTCTTCTTCACCAGTAACACTGGAGCACCCCACGGAGAGACACTTGGTCGTATAAAATTCTTTCCCAACAAATCCTCTAACTGAGACTTTAGCTCGTTCATCTCTAACGGTGACATCCTATAAGGAGCACTTGAGATTGGTCCCGTCCCGGGTACCAACTCAATAGCAAACTCAACCTCTCGGTTAGGTGGAAACTCATCAATATCATCAGGAAACACTTCCGAAAACTCACACACAACAAGAATCTGTTCCAACCTTTGATCATCACCTGAAACACCCGCGGTTAACAACATGATACCCTGACATTCAGTTCCGGAATAGTTCACCATCATCGAATTCAAATAATAATTATTTACCACGACCGGCCCTTCTGTATCTTCCGGCATAAAGTACACCGACTTTGTAGAACAATCAAGCAGGACATGGTTCTTAGATAACCAGTCCAATCCCAAGATGAGATCAAGACCGATCATCGGTAAGCAGATTAAATTATGAACAAAATCACGCTGCTTGAACCTAAAGGAAACTTCCGGGCATCCTAGCCTAGTCACCATGGCTTCATGGGTAGCATTGTACACTCTTAGATCATAACCTAAGGTTACAATCTTCAATCCTAACTCATGGGCTTTCTCAAATGCAATGAATGAATGTGATGCTCCCGAATCAAATAAAGCATTTAAAGTTTGACCAACTATTTCACAGTTACCTCGAATGAGTGTCTCAGATCCCTCAGCACCTATAGCTGAAGTGGTGAACACCCGACCAGTCTGTTGTGCTTTCCCAGCACCTTGTTTTTGCCTCTCCGGACAACTTGCGGCTTTATGCCCCGCCTTTCCACAATTGTAGCACAAACCACTGTTAGCAAAACCGGACCAGACCGGCCGGTTCAACTGGAAAACCGGTAAACCGGACCCTAAGCCGGTCCGGTCCAATAATCTGACCGGATAAGGTAGTGAACCGGTACGAACCGGTCAAACCCGGAGTGAACCGGTCAAAATCGGTCAAACTCGATAAGACCGGTTCGACCGAACCGCTTCAATTTCAATATTTTTCCAAAATGTTAAAGCTGAGGTTCGAACCCCTCCTCAAGGAAAAACATGATACTCACAACCACCAGGCTGTTGAGCTTGTTATCAATATGTTTGCAAATTAATATATATATAAATATCTTTCAGCAAATAATTTACTTCTATTTAATTTATTTTAATTTTAGTTATAAACTCATTCATTCTTAAATTAATTATATTTTTATTTAACAGTAATTATAAACTCATTTATTTTTTTTATAATTATATAATATCTATTAATATTATTTTTCAATAAATTCTTGTAGTATATAATAGTATAATAGATATAAACTAATTAATAAATTATTAAAATTCAAAAATAATAGTTATTTTAATATAAAAAAATAAAAATATTTATGATAGAGTAAAATTAACAAAATACTTATTGTTCCTGTTTCATATTATTTTAGAATAGCTAGATATTTTTAAAATGTTAGTAAAAATATGTATTTTAAATTTTAATTTTAAATTTTTGACTATATTTTATTTTTTATTTACATAGGACCGGGTCAATCGGTTCAACCAGTGACCCACCGGTTGAACCAATAACCCAGTGACCCTGTAACCTGACCGGTTCGATCACCGGTTCGGTTCTGATAACTATGGCACAAACCCCATCCGGCCTTGCATGGTGCTCCCGGATGGTGACTTCCACACCTAGTACAAGCTTGATCATTCTGAGGCTGCTTTCCAAACTTCTTCCTTTGGGAGTTGTTGTTGTTGGGCCTCCTGAAAGAGCTTCTCCTCTTGAAAGACGGACCTCTAGGTGCAAAGCTCTTCCCTTGGTTCTGTGGGAATGATCCTTTGTGAATCTCTTTCTCAGCGGTTGCCCTTTTCACACACTCTTCAACAACCCTACACTTGTTCACCAATTCGGAGAAAGTTCTGATCTCCATTGGTCCTACTGAACTAAAGATATCACTCCGGATTCCTCCTTCATACTTAACACACTTCCATTCTTCATATTCCACCATAGTCCCTTGGCACATACGAGAGAATCTGAACAGCTCCTCAAACTTGTCAGTATACTCAGATACGAACATAGTACCCTGCTTTAGCTGTAACAATTCAAGCTCCTTGGCCGTCCTAGCAGAAGTCGGAAAGTACTTCTTATAGAACTCTTCTTGGAAGACATTCCAGGTGATATAGTCATCACCCTGCTGCAGAAGACGTCGGATGCCTTGCCACCAATGCGACGCTTCACCTGTGAGCATATAGGTAGCAAACTCGACACGCTGTCCTTCAGGTACCACTTGTGCTTGCAGTGCTCGCTCTATAGCCTGAAACCATGTATCAGCCTCAGTCAGGCTAGTAGTTCCCTTGAACTTAGGCGGATTAACCTTCAAAAAGTTTGCCAAGGTCATCGGGCCCTGAACTCCACCTCCATCATTACCATGGTTGTTCATCTGTTGACCAAGAGCCTCAGCAGTGGCTTGCATAGCAGCAGCCATGTTCTCCAACGCAGCCATAAAGTTCACCGGGTCATTAGGGTTATTCTCCGGTGCACGAGCATTCGTACGACCTCTCGCACTACCTCTACCGCGTCCACGAGGCGCCATCTGGTTCCTATACACACCAAACAATCGATATTAAGTTGATCAGTCTCAATATCGGAAGTCTAGTGCTTCAAAGTCCCAAATGCATGCTCATAAACTTTTATGCCAATTATATCAAGCAGATATACTAATAGCACATAACACACACACAGAGAATGCACAGAAGCATAGTCAATCCATCCCTCAGGCTCTACAGGAACGAACTGCTCTGATACCATAATGTAACACCCTACCATACAGAGTCTTATGCTTAAGTCATAAGTCAGAGATGGCAAGGTATTACGACCTCTAAAGTAAAAATTTAGTAAGTATAGTAGTATGAATGATTGATTATAACTAGGAGCCTTTGTAGAAAAAGGGGTAAACAAAAATCGCAACTCGAAAGCGCAACACTCCGATCGATAACGTAACGAACAAGGATAACCAACGCGAGATTATATATATATATAAAGGAGTGTCAAAAACAAAAATATCAAAGCTCAAAATCCGGCTGTGAAGATAACCGGTCCGTGCATAGCTATATATACATATAATAAAATAAGGAAAACCCCAAAGGAAACCCAAAGGGACACAAATACAGAAACCTATTATCCAAAATCTCCCATAAGAGGAGTCATCATAGTTTGTATTATTTAATGGAGATAAAAGTATCTAAGCAAAACATATAAACTAAAACAGAGTCCCCAAGAACAAGGAATCTTCGCAAATCTAGAAGTCTCCAGCATGCCTCAGCGGGAAACCACACGTCCTGCATCTGAAAACCACAAAACCCGCATGGGTGAGAACCAGAGGTCCCCAGCATGGTAACAGCTTCCACATATATAATACATAATAATAGAGGAAAGCCAAAGGCAATCCTAGAGCTTCCTCCAGATAATATCAAAGCTTATAAACAAGCTAAACCTTATAAGGGCATCTGACTAAAGATTCTTCAGTCTAACTAATACTTTCCTTTCCAATTCCTTCAAACCTCCCAACCACCAGCAGGATATAATGTAGCAAACACAGTTATATCAAACAAGAAATATACAAATAGGAACAATTAAGGCTTTTAGACAATTAGCAAATAATATGCAGTCAAATAGGCAATCTCAAACAATTCATACAGTATGCATATGATGAATGCCTGTCCCTAGTGGCTGATGATATCATCTGTCGGTTATAGAGCCAACCTGACAAGTCCTGGTAGCTAACCCTTGGACTATCCCTCTGTCACGCATCCCCAACTCGAGTTATACTCATCATAAACTTGATCATAATCATGATCTATATCCATCACCTTCACTGGTGAATATTTACGGGGGCGAGCTCATCCGGGTCTTTCACAGTGCCCGGCCACACTTACGATATAGGGTCAACAGAGTATCAAGTCTCAACCTAGAGCACGTGGTGGCTAGCCACTGCTACTACCTAGGAAAACTCGTATCTCAGATAGTGGAAGTGCAAATCTCAATTATCAATAATTCAGCATATACATGCATGAATTCTCATCCATGGATCAACATCCATATCAGCCATCCGGCTCACGGTTCAGTCCAGAACTAGCCAATATTCATATCATACACAGCCATTCTGGCTCACGGTTAAATCCATAACCAGCCACCCGGCTCACGGTTAAATCCATAACCAGCCGTTTCATTAACAATTACAGCCTTTCGGCCCATGGCATAACAAGCACTTCCACCACCATCCTCCGCATCTCACGTAATCATCTTTGATCCTCATTGATCATTCATTTTTCCCTTGCTTCACTCGCAAGTTACCACCTTCACTAGCCCTTTTCTAATGGCTAAGCATATCTTAATGATTTAAGACATAAATGGTGAGATCGGAGGCTTAGAAATATGAGATTTGACTTTTAAAACTCAAAAATCAACTTTGGGATGAAAATAGGGCCACGCGTATGCGCACTCCACGCGCACACGTGGATGGCCTCAAAAACTCATCGACGCGCAAGCGTCATGCACGCTAACGCGTGGATTAAAAATTTGCCAATCGACGCGCATGCGTCAACCACGCGTACGCGTGGGTGCTCTCGTGCCCCAGGCACAAAGCTGGCACGGTTCTGGCACAACTCTCTGGAAAATGGCTGGGCATTGGGTGCAGCACAATCGGCGCGCCCGCGCACATCACGCGCACGCGTGGATGGCATTTTCTGGAAGATCGGCGCATACGCGCCAAGTGCGCCTACGCGCAAGGGGTTATTCTGCTAAAATTTTTCTAAGTTAAAAGCTGCAGAATTCACAGATTTAGACCCCAATCTTCCAACGGACATAACTTCCTCATTTTAAATCCTTTTTCACCCGTTCTTTGAACGACATGGACATCCCGGATCCAATTTCACTTCTAAACATATTTGGCATAAAACGGAGATTCGTAGTCCAAGTTATGTCCCGCCAAAGTATACCCAAAAACCATATTTCATACAAAACCACAATATGCCACTTTCAAAACAAGCCATTTTCAACTCTTTTTAAAAATCAATCAAACATGCCAATTTCATCCCTTTTCTTTGAAATCAATCAAAATATATCAAATTCAACGTCAAGCCTCCTCAACTCACACATTGACACATTACCACAATTTACCAAAATCACTATCCCATCATTTTATCCCACTTCACCCAAGTGGCTCAAACTCAAACACATTGACATATCACATACTCTTCCTCATGCCAATTTTCAACAACACCAATTTTAATAAATCATCATTGTACACAATCAATATCATACTCACCATCAACATGGTTCAACCCACAATTCAACCATAACCAATCATCAAGCATATATCACAACATGCATATTTCTCATACATCATATCACCATGGCATCAATAATCATCATCACATATATGACCACATCATATATCTCAATCATTCAACAACATCAACCATTCAATGCCTATCTTAGGGCCTCTAGCCTAAGTATTTCCTACCACATTACATATTAGATACGGGAAACCGAAACCATACCTTAGCCGATTTCCCAAGCTCAATCGGAGTACTTCCAAATCACTTATCCACAAGCTCTCAAGGCCTCAAAACCTCCAAGAACAGATTTTTCACCACCAAACCCTTTTTAAGCTTTCCAAAATCACCAATCAAGCTTCAATATTCACACATACACAACCTAAGCCACAATCATCATACCCATACACAACATCTCAATACCCAAACATCATAGAACAACAAATCACACTAGGGTTGAGAATCTTCCCACACCCAAGGTCCAAGGAGACAAGATTAACCTTCTCCTTCAAGAGTGTTGGGTCCTATAACATCAAAGAGCCCAAAATCTCAACATTTTTACTCATAAAACTCGAAAACAAGGCTGGAATTTCGAAGAGAAAAACGTGGCTTGCCTCAAGATTAATTGTTTGGGTTTTGTAGAGCTCTCCGCGGTGAACGTGTGGCCGCAAACAGAGCGGCAATCGGAGCTCTAGATCAAAAGTTATTGTGGTTTGAAGATCAAGTGAGAGATAGAAGTTTGAGAGAGTGTTCTTCCCCCATTTCCTCTCTTTTCAGCGTGTTTTGAGTGTTGTGAGGAGAGAGAGTGCTGAAAACTAGGGTTTTGGTTTAGTTATGTTGGGCCAAGGGCCCACTTTGGGTCCGGTTGGCCCGGTTTGGCCTGTTCGGTCCAATCTTGGTCCGAATCCTATAAAATTGGTACCGAAATTCTTGTCTCCATCTCCTCTATCACATTTAGTCATAAAAATCACATTTTAGACTTTCTAGAATAAATTCTCATTTATGGGTTAATTAGCTGTTAATTAACCGGGTTTTACAATTCTACTGGCCGACCTTGCAGAAAGATGCCACCGAGTTTGCGAAGAAGTTCCAGCCATGCCAAATGTATGCAAACTTCCACGTCGCTCCTCCCGAAGAGCTCATTAGTATAACTTCTCCATGGCCCTTTGCAAAATGGGGATGGACCTATTAGGACCCTTCCCCCAAGCGCCTGGACAAGTGAAATATCTAATAGTGGGAGTGGACTACTTCACGAAGTGGATAGAAGCAGAACCATTAGCCACTATCAGGGCTCAAAGAAGTCGGAAGTTCCTCTACAAAAATATTATTACAAGGTATGGGGTGACTCACTCTATCACCACTGATAATGGCACTCAGTTCACCGACTCTACCTTTAGAAACCTAGTAGCCAGCATGAAGATCAAGCACTAGTTTACCTCGGTAGAACACCCACAAGCAAATGGGCAAGCCAAGGCGGCTAACAAGGTCATATTGGCTGGGTTGAAGAAGAGATTGCAAGATGCAAATGGGGCATGGGCCAAAAGAACTTCCTCAAGTACTATGGGCTTATCAGACCACACCTCAGTCTACCACAAGGGAAACACCCTTCTGACTCGCTTATGACATAGAAGCCATGATACCAGTTGAAATTAACGAACAAAGTCCAAGAGTGAGCTTCTACGACGAGGTTGGAAACATATAGTGGCACAAAGAAAAAACTCGACCTACTCCTTGAAGTCCAAGAACAAGCCCAGATAAGAGAAGCAGCATTAAAACAAAGGATGACAAATAGATATAACAAGAAATTCATTCGAAGAAGCTTCGCTCCGGACGACCTGGTCTTGATCAAAAATGACATCGGGGTTAACAAGTCTGGGGAAGGAAAGCTCACTGATAATTGGAAAGGACCATACAAAATTAGTGAGGTCTTAGGAAAAGGCTACTACATGGTGACCGACTTAAACGGCACCAAGCTACCTAGGTCGTGGCATACTTGTAATATGAAAATGTACTATAGTTAAAAGCGAACTCCATTCCCTGATGTACTCTTTTCCTGACTTCATGGTTTTTTTTCCAAATAAAGGGTTTTCCTAAAGGGGTTTTTAACGAGGCATCAAAGTAGAGGCTAAGGGGTAACAATTTCTAAACCCTTGGTAGCAAAAAAAGTACCTTCACAAGATAAATAAAGATCTTTTTCCACATCTCTTTGTAAATTCCATTAAATTATTACTTCTACGAAATGCGCCGACTTAAGCTCGACAAAACGTGAAAATCCCATGAAGCGACCTATCAGGTCGTCAAGATAAAACGACGAGGTACAAGTCGGTGTAAAGAGGTTATGAAAGCAGATCATAATAAACTCAAAAAATTATCGACTCAGAAGTCGGAAAAGCCGAGAAGAATGAAAATGCATCGCGAAAATAACTTAAGTTACAAACAATTCAAATAAAGAAAATTTGAATGAGTAAGGAAAGTCAAAAAGAGATAAAAGAAAAACCATCAAAAACGAAAGGTAAAGGCCGTGTCAAGTCTTTGAAAATCCAACTTAGGCAAAACACGGCCTGCCCCGATAAGAGGTTTTCCAAAAAGCAAAATATCAGAAAGGTTTTTACGAAAAACCTAACAGAATAAAAGCCAAAAGCATGCACGCACCAAAGAGATGCTAAACCCTTATCCAAAAAAAGGTATTTCTTATTTTGTTAACGGCCATAAAAGGCCAGAAAATGTCAGGAACAAACAACCATCAACAAGCAAAACATAAAGTGTTTAAAAACAAGGGGCCCATAGGCCGGACCCCCAAATAGCCAAAAAGAAGATCACCACCACCAGAAGAAGGATCATCAGGGAGAGAAGACGGAGCAGCATCAGGGAAGGAAAAAGCAGGCAGTTCTGGACCTTGGGAAGGAACCCAGAAGAACTCGGGAGATCTCCATCTTGTCGCTCCAAATGGGGAGAAGACTCTATTATCCTTTGCCCCTGAGTCTTCAGATCGGAGTCAGTCTTAGGTCAGAGAGGAGAGACAATGGCTCCATCCACTACAATCTTGTCGGGGTCAAGGAGTGTAAGGTCCAGGTCGGGAGCAATAACCCCGACCTGCTCCTTGAAAACCCTCTAAGCCTCCTCCGCACCTTCAGCCATCGAGTCCTCCAGATCCTAGAAAACCTCCCGACATCCTGCCAACTCTTTCTTTAAGTCAAGGTTCTCCCCAAAGAGCCTGATATAGTTCTGCTCCGCCTTCTCCTTAAGACCCTCTGCCATGGAACATTGACCCATCAGCTTCTTCTCCCTCTCCCGAAGCCGATCCTTCTCCTCCTTCAACTTGGCGACCTCCTCCTTTAGCCTCTTC
Organism: Arachis stenosperma; assembly: GCF_014773155.1. Classification (NCBI taxonomy): domain Eukaryota; kingdom Viridiplantae; phylum Streptophyta; class Magnoliopsida; order Fabales; family Fabaceae; genus Arachis; species Arachis stenosperma. The sequence goes on from NC_080377.1 coordinate 27,867,946, forward strand.
TCCTCCTCTTGATAAAGAAAAATCCTCCCCTCAAGCTCCTCCACCTTTTGGGCAGAACCCAAAGAGCTAAGGGGAGTCTTCTCCAAAATATCAAGGAGTTTGGTACACACCCCTGCCGCACAGACACTCCCCTGAACTATAACATTCAGATGGTTCCGAACCATAGCATCATCCATACTTATTGATGTATGAGGAAAGACATGGTTCCAGACAAATTGAGGACCATCGAATGAAGAAGTCCCAGAAGAAGAGCCAAAAGTCTTACGCTTCTTCTTCTCGGGTTCAGGGGAAGATCGGGGCGGAGGGGGAGGAGGAGGAAGAGAAGAGGTAGAAGAGGAAGATACCAAAATGGGACGAGAAGAGGTCCCCAAGTCACGAGGAGGAGGAGGAGGAGGAGGAAGAGTGCCAGCAGCCCTGGCGGCATCAACCTGGGCCTGAGATCTCTTTTTGGCGTCCTGAACTTTCTGGTACGAGGAGTTAGAAGCTTTCTTCACCATCTCTGAAAGAAGAAAAAAGACTTTAGTTTTACGAAGCAAAAGTCTACAAGTCGGAAACTACAAAATCAAGTCGGGGATCATCGAAAGTCAACAAATCTACCTATTTGGGTCCGAATAAAACTCGGAGACCCTTGGAAGAACTTCTTTGTGTCCAGAAAAGGGGCCCTCCCCCAAACTTCTCAGAGGAACACCACAACAGCCTCCTCAACTTCATCGAGGTCATCCAAACTATACTTATCGACAGGAAAGGCCTCTAACCAATAAAGAGGAAAGCGAGTGTTGGAATCTTCATCGAGAAAAAAGGGGTGATGACCCTCTACCGCCAAGACTTTGAAAAATAAATTTTTGAAATCGTGGAAGGACTCATCAAATATAGAAAAAACTTTCCAACCTTGAATAGCTTGGAAAGACACCCACTGTTGCTTATTGTTTTGCCCACTGAAGGGCTTGGTCATATGAAAAAGATAAAAGAAGATTTTTAGAGAAGTCGGGAAATCTAGTGCCTGGCTAACAAGTTGATAAACCTTCAGGAAACCACAAGAATTGGGGTGAAGCTGAGTAGGAGCGACACGACAGTGAGACAAAACAGCTATTTCAAAATCAGAAAAAGGTATATAACACTTATTCAAATAAGTATCTGCCTCTAAAATCTCTCAACTCACTTCCAGGAGCCATATCTCAACTTTCCTAAGATAAAGGGACGGTTATCCTCCTTAAAAGGTGGAACTACTCTAACGGTGGTTATTAGTTCACCACTATAAATACATTGACACCCCTCATGCATCTCTAAGTTTCAATACTCTCTAAACCTGCTTAGCCCCTTGCTGACTTAGGCATCGGAGTGTCTTTGCAGGTACCACCCCCATTCTTTCACATATGCAAGTCGGACGGAAGCTCCCAAATACAAACCTAGTCAGCGACTTCTTCCCTCAGACGATTGGGCCAACTCAACGAGTTCAGCCCACTAATCTCTAGCTACCCATCGTAACAACGTATTATAAAATAAATAAAGAAGATATAATAAAATATAAAATAAATATGTATAAATAGAAGATTCTAGTATTAATATTCACTAATTTTAATATCCTACCATAACGATAATAATATATATTAATATTATATTTGTAGTATATGAAGAGAGAAAGAAAAGAAGAGTTTTATATTGTACGTAGAGAGAGAGGAAATGTTTTATTGATTGTTGTGTGTAGTGTTCTTCAGTTGCTTCTCTATTTATAGGTAAGGAAGTTTTATATTTTTCAATTTCATTAATTTAGTTTGCCTTGAGAAGTTAAGTATTGAGAATAAAACTAGCCACCCATATTAATGGGCATTCATCTTGACCATTTTGATCTTATTACAACAGTATAAACTATTTCTTAAAATACGTTTATAAACCATTTCTTAAAGTTCATGTATGAGCAATAAATATCTACCCAACTAAATATCTAAGAAGTGTGATAAACCACTATTTTATGGTTTATCTTGTGCTTAATTGAGTGGATTTTATCAATCTTTCATACACTTATTCATACTAAATGCATGGATTTACATTCTCCTTCCTGATTTTGTGCTATGATTGAAAACATGCTTCTTTGGTCTTAATTTTGCTATGTTTAATCCTCTTTTATTACCATTTGATGCCGTGATATGTGTGTTAAGTATTTTCAGAGATTACAGGGTAGGAATGGCTTAGAGGATGGAAAGGAAGCATGCAAAAGTGGAAGGAATACAAGAAGTTAAAGGAACTGCAAAGCTGTCAGCCTGACCCTCTCGCACTAAAACGATCATAACTTGAGCTACAGAAGTCCAAATGATGTGGTTCTACTTACGTTGGAAAGCTAACGTCCAGGGCTTCGATTTGATATATAATTTGCCATAGTGGCCGTACAGATAGGCGACGCGGATGCGCGCTCTACGCAGATGCATCGCATCTGCGAATCTCATTCCACGCAAACGCGTGGATGACGCCTCCGCGTCATTTTGCCGCGACCTGTACGGACCAAAAAGTGGTGGGAGTGACTTCTGGACTGTTTTTGACCCAGTTCTCGGGCCAGAAAACACAGATTAGAGGCTGGGAGTGGAGCAGAATCAGATCATACACTCATAACACACTTTTCATAATTTTAGATGTAGTTTTCAGAGAGAGGGGTTCTCTCCTCTCTCTTAGGATTTAGGATTAGGATTGTTTCTTCATACCAAGTTCAATAATTTATGTTTCTCTTCTATTTTTGTTTATTCTGAAGCTTTTATTTGTATTTGATTTATGTTGCCCAATTGGCTTATGAACTTTTCCATGTTAGAATTGACATCTCCATGCAATTTGAGGTATTCCAAATATTTATGATTTTAATTTAGTTTTCTATATTCTTGGCTCTGGTTGATTAATTGGTGACTCTTGAGTTATCAAACTCATCGTGATTGATAATTGCTATTTTTGCTAATTGAATTGAATTCCAATAACTCTAGTCCTTTCTTAGGAATTGACTAGGACCTGAGGATCAGACTAATTAGTCCACTTGACTTTCTTTTGCTTTAGTAAAAGTTAACTAAGTGGGATTAAAACTCAATTCTTATCACGATCGATAAGGATAACTAGGATAGGACTTCCAATTTCTCGTATCATGCCAAGAGTTTATTTTACAGTTATTTATTTATTTTACCTGTCAATTAACATACTTCTTCCTTACTTTCAAAACCCCCAATTTACAAGACTCATAACCAATAATAAGAACATACCTCCCTCCAATTTCTTGAGAAGACGACCCGAGGTTTGAATACTTCGGTTATCAATTTATTAAGGGATTTGTTATTTGTGACAACCAAATGTTTGTACGAAGAGATTTTCTGTTGGTTTAGAATCTATACTTACAACACGACTATATTTTTATAAAATTCTTTACTAACAAAAATCCTAACGTCAAAGTGCAAACTGGAACTCCTCCTACAGATAAAATTCAGCCTAATCATCTTAGAAAACTACTTCAATGTGAAGAAAATTCAGTAACATAAATGACTCTTATTGGTAAGGCAAAAAGAGTGGTGTTATTGCACAAAAATGAAAATACCATGTGAATTAAGCCATCATCAATAATTGCACTACTTAGCTTTTTGTACAATTCAATATTTTTCTCTGAGCAGGAATGATCCATCATCTATATCTATATATCCCCCACAGAGCACTGTCATGTCTGTTGCAGTGCACTTAGAATACCTCCATCAGCAACATATTGAACTATTGCATCCAAAAACATAGAAGGTGAACTATGTAGATCAAGATCAACCTGAAAATACAGAAACACAGACCATACAAACTTATTGAACTTTCAAAAAAAAATTAATTAATTTTCTTTAAATAGAAAAATAGAATGAATTTAGTTATTATTACAGGGTCAGAAGTCAGGGACCAATCTTATATAGATGTTGAATAATAACACAAAACAGTTTACGAATAATTTTCAATGGAAAATACATTTAGATTATAACTGACCCAATAATTAAACCGAAAGCATTAATTATTCTTCAAGATAACAAATCACAGCATGGGAATCCAAAGTGAAGGTAACATGCAATACAATGAAAATGAAGCATAATATTGATCTTAGAAGAAACACCACTTAGAGTACCTCCCATCCACCGGGTAACAAGATACCGATACATCAGCATGCAAATTAACATGTTTATGCATATATGAGATCATTAATTATACAAAATGTTCACATGAGCAGGTGAATCAGCAAAGTTGAATTGAAATGTAAAACCAACTGCAGAAGTTCCAAGTAGTCCATTCGATAGAGCTGATCACCGCACACAATCAAAGATGTTCTCTATATTTTTATGCTCAGCATGCTAAACAAGCTCCACAAAATCAATCATAGTTCTAAATGATAGAATGACACTAAGGTAAACCATTTGCCTCTCAGTTCATAACAATTGAAGCTATAATAGCATTCCAATAATCTTATTGGCACAAGGACTATTCTGCTAAATGCACTATTTTATTAGCAGAAACAATTATGTCAAAACTAAAGCAAGAGTATGATAAACTTAAAATTCGCATAGAAAAGTTGAGCCCTAAGATTTATCATGAAACAAAATTAGAATATACCTGAAATTGGCACAAAGTTATGAGCAATCGTTCATAAGTATTACATTTCACACTCCATCTATAACAAGAAAAAATAAGTCCCTAATTAAAATTAGCTTAAAAAATTGAAGAGTTGAGATTAGAGATGATTACGAGAAGAATTGAGAGGGCGATTTGAGATTAGACGGAAGAAGCGCCAGAGAAAGCATATGCGATGAGAATGGCGGCAAATGGAGCTCGTGGGACGAGAGCGGCGGCAGAGAGAACTTGTGCGACGATAGCAACGAAAGGAGCTGACGCGACGAGAGCAGTGGTGGAGAAAGCTCTGCAACGATGGCAATGAAGGAAGCGGACGTATAACAACCCGAATTTTTTAAAATTAAATAATAAATTATTCATGATTTATTATTTTATTTAAAAAAATTATTTTTAAAAAATAATTAAATTAAATTTTATAATATATACGTTGAGTTAATTTTTAAATAATTTTTATTAAAATGAGATATTTTAAAAAAAGATAAAAATTATTATTATTATTATTACTATTATTATTATTAGAGTTCAAAAGAAAAAGAAAAAAGAAATTAAATGGCCGAATGCCATAAGAGAAAGAAAGAACCCAAGCCAAAGAAAAGAAATAAGATGGCTTATATGTATACATGAGTACATATATATATATATATTAATCATCACCATCAACGAGCTATTAAGGGAACAAAAGAAAGAAATGCAAAATGTGACTTATAAGCATATATATATATATAAAAGCATGATATATATTTCATTTTATTTAATAACCAATGACACCTAAACCACCCCATGTGTAACATTTTTCCTAAAGCATGATTATTAGTACCTAATCGGCTTTGCATGCTTCATTTTTAGGTAATGTAAGAGAGAGAACCGAGAGAGAGAAGAGAGAAACCGTGAATTTTCCAAAAGCTCCCGTTTCGATTTTTTGTGATTCATAACTCAGATAAAAAAAATTAATTCGATAAAAATATTTGTATCTTCTTTTTCTATACGTTAGCGTTATTTTTATTCGGTAAAAGTTGATAGAGGCATAACTTCTCTTTCCTTTGAGGTTCGACAAGTTGGTGATCTTGGTGGTGTAGTCGATTTTTGACGTTTTTTTTTCTAGTTGTTTGGTCAAAAAGTTTCTATAGAGTTTCAAGTATTTTAATTTTGTACGGAAGTAGGATTTCGGTAGATTCTCAATTAATAAATGTGTATTGAATAAGTGATTTGATGTTGTGATTGATTATTGATTAAGTTTATGTTGAATTTTTACAATATATTGATGTATTTGGAAAGTTTATGGCTTGGTTATGATGAAACCAGCAAGGATTGAATTATTTTGGTGAGTTTTGGGCTGGAATATCATTAAGGATGAAGTAAAAATTGGTGAGGTGTGATGGCCAAGAGATTAAATTAAAAATTACGAAGAATGGGTAACAAAAAAAACTCAAAAACAGATTAAAATACAAGTAATATTTTGAAAGAAAAGGGCTAAGAATTTCAGTCTGTAAATCTGTCTGTATTAAGCCATTTTCTAGTTGTGTAAGAGGAAGATTAGTATTTAAACTTTATTTTTGAAGGGTAACATTATATTTGTATATAAAAAATCGAAGTATAATTTGAAATTATATAAATTTTTGGGTCTTTTGGATAATAAATAAAATACAAGGTAAAAATGAGTATTTTATAAAAGATGCAAGATTATTTTGGTAATTATAATATATGTAAGAATAGTTTAATAAATTATAAAATATATTGGGATAAAAATATAAATATTTAGAAAGTTAAAGATACAGAATAATTTATATAAGGTTAATAATAAATTTCAAGTTAATAAGTTTTGGTTAATAAAAAAATTATTATTATTGTTATTAATTTATTAAGATTATTATCAATGTATTTTTGAAATATATTATATATTAGTATTTTATTAAAAAGATATTATTTTGTTTATGATATATTAACAGGGTATGTAGAAAATTGTTCTAAAAGTTTTAAAAAGACAAATCTAAATTAAAAAATCTTATGATTGTCTTTTCATAAGACATTTAGGGAAATGCGAGGGAATAATGCAAAAATAATTTATATTGTGGAATGATAAAAAAGAGAAGAAAGAAAGAACGAAAAGAAAATGAGATAAGCAGAGATATGGTGGTGAGTCCACTGAGATTCGCTTTCCAAAGATACATTGATCAATCCAGAGGATGGTCGCACCTGTAAGACAGATGTTGCTTACAGAGGCAATACATACATTGGCTAGAGAGAGCCTCGCCTGTAAGACCGAGGTTGTTTACAGAGGTTATGTTTGCATACATCGGCTCAAAAGAGTCGCACCTGTAAGATAGAGGTTGCATACACAACTAGAAAATGGATTAATACAGACAGATTTACAGACGGATTTGGTCTTTATTACAGACGGAATTTTGGTTACCGACGAAATTACCGACGGATTTTGTCCCTTTGTAAAAGCTCCGTCGAAAATTATTTACCGACGGATTTTTTTCCGTCGGAAAATTACAGACGGATTTTTACCAGTTACCGACGGATTTTTCTCTGTAAATTTTCTATCCATTTCCCAAAGGCGACGAACTTTTCGACAGATTTTCTGTCTGTAATTACAGATGGATTTTCTGACGGATTTTCTGTCTGTAATTACAGACGAATTTTCTGACAAATTTTCCGTCTGTAATTACAGACGGATTTTTCGACAGATTTTCCGTCTGTAATTTGAACTTTGGAAAATCATCCCACGTTCTGATTACAGACAGAAAATCCGTCTGTAAATCCGTCAATAAGGTAAAATAGAATTCTTTTATTTTTCTAATTACAAAATAAACTTGTTTTCATACAAAATAAATATAAAAAAGCTCAACTCAACTCATATAAATTATATATTATTTTTTCTTCTTTGAGATATATGAAAAATAGATTATCTATATAATATTTCTTTGCATATAACTCTACTTATTCAATACAGTTATACATTCATATGGAGTGAAAATTACATCCATGTCTCACAAACATTAGTAGAGTAGTATCCTTAGAATTTTCTAAAATTTCTTGAACAATGCAAGCTAAGCTAGAGACCACTCATATGGTAAGTGTAGAATTTTATAGCAGCTATGTACACTTTCTTATGGCTGCTATGTACACTCTATTGATTCTACAATGTACACTCTATTGAAGCTGCAATGGACGCAACGGCAGCAGCTATGCCTGCCATGGATACTGCAGCATGCAACTGAGCATTATGAGTCCTAATTTTCTGCTTTTTTCTCTCCTTTTGATCTTTCAGCCATCTTCCCATTGTCCTTCCTCTCAGCAAACTCCTTTAAAGCTAGTATACAAAAGTTTACAAGAAGAATAACAAAGAAAAAGAGTAATGAATGATTGAGCTTTTATTTTTAGTATATAATCATGAGGTTGAGTGTAATGTACCCCATTTCTAAACAAGTTTTGATTGGAAAGGAATTCTGGATTGATTGCTTGATGGGGGTAAAAATAAGTCCTGCACATAATGATTGACTGTTCTAAATGACATGTGAAGTCAAAAAAATCAATTACCGTATATCTTGATCTTTTGTCAAGAATATATTTGAGCACTGCAACAGATGTGGAGAAAAAGATCAACACAGTTTCTCAATGATTTATATGATTTGTATGACATCACGATGCAGATTTGAAATTAGCTACCTATATGCAATGATCAGAACTAAACAATTTCTATGTCCCCGTGAGAACTATATATATGAAAAGTTGAATCCTATTGTAGCAACATGAGAGGAAATTGAAATAAATACTATGTTGCTTGAAATGAAGACAAATTCAGATATAGAACTTGTCATTCACCTGGATTCTTGGAGAAATTCAGTTCAATAGTTTCACAAGATAAGATGCGAGCAGAAACCAGCTAAATTTTTTGCTGGGACTGTAGGAACCTGAGGTAGCGATCGATCAAGAATAAGTAAAAGTTGTAAGAAACACACAGAAAGAAGAAAATCCTACATTTAGTACATAAAAGACTACAAAAACTGTGTATAGTTGATGAGTGTAGAAAAAAAGTTCATAAAGTTTTTGCCTTATCAAAGGTAAGTTAGTGGCCCACATGGCTAATCCTGCTAGCAAAGCTACTTATCCAGCCACATTTGAGACGCCAACTTTATTCCACATGAGCATCTACAATGAAAGCTCTTGCAATGTTAGCCTATATAGTTTATGATTGAAAAAGGACTTTGCATTGAACAAGTTGCTTATTGAATTTACCTCTTAGATTTGATTAGTGTTGTCCCAAAAGATAATGTAGCAAAGTCCATGGGTTGTGAAGAGGACCATTGCAGTGGTCCTAGCTAGATGTGGTACTTGATACTTCCCTCTAAAGTTAGGCCAATGAACTGCAAAAGCAAAGACACTCTTAATACTAGAAAGAACAGAAACATCATGCAAATATTTTCAACAAGGCCTAAGGCCATTGCTAAATCTTCCAGTTTGACCTCCTATCTATGCAATTAAATAAGTGACGCAGATGTGACAACTAAGTACCTAACACTGTGGTCATTCACATATCTGTGGAGTCATAAGAAAATTATTGTGATTAAATAAGTGAAAAGGGGATAATACCAACCAATGATAAGCAATACCAGGAAAGGCAGAAGCAAGATAGATAAGAATTGCGTGACTGCCAAGAAGAAAAGAACACGTCTAATTGAAGTTCAAATTCATGGAAATGATTGATAAAAATGAAATTGAAATAAGAAGGAAATACCTCTCAAAACCAGCTAAACGGGACACACTTCATCAGGGGTAGAAAGAGTTATGCTGCAAGCAGTGCAAATGCATTTGAGAAAAAAATGAAAGAAAGAAAAAAACCATAGATTTCTAAACAAATAGAGATTCTAATTAATGGTTATATTGACATGAGCTTAAGTTTTGTTAAGTAAACAAAATTGAAGTCCATGAAATGATCAGATATCCTTCAAAGAATACATCTATAATTACTAAGCTTGAAAATAGCTACTTCAAGATTAGCTGATATCTCACACCAATCTAGCAAGTGTTAACCGTAAATGCAACTAGAACCAGATCAGAAAATACTATATCAGTCTCTATAGAAATTAAATTATGACAACCAAGCTTTTTTATTTAATATGATAATCAACAGTTCTCTCCAAGCTAGCAGAATGAAACTTTAATAGAATAATATAATACTTGCTAGTGAAACCAAAACCTGAAAAATAGAGAATATTATAGCAAATTAACATATAACAAAGCATTACCAAATCCATTGATAAATGAAATATTGGAAACATAAATTAACCTTGTTACAGCAACAGTTACTTTGTCAAAATTTTTCTCAGCAAAGGCACATGCTAGAATTGCTTGTCACCCAACCAAACTTATTATTAGATACTCCTTTCAATTTTTTGTAAATATATATGTGCTTTAAGTTTCTATAATAAGTAACTAATAATAAGAATGTCTGATGTCATGCAGTGATGATGAATAAATAAGCCAAATGTGAAAAGGGAAAATTAGAGAAAATCACTTCAAAATTATGAACACAAAACAAACAAAGGAGCAGATAGCTCACCAAAGGGTATATTCCAGGGTTGTACATGTCCAAAATGTAGATTCGGCCTGCCATTACACAGTCTTTTAAGTGAAAATCCTAAAAGGTAAGAAGTCAGACAACATAAGTGATTATAGATAAGCGATAGCGCAACTCTTTGTCCTGCAAGAAAAATACATCAGAGAATCAGAATTTTCCAGATTAAGAGATCACTCATAATTGCAAATAACTATTTAACATTCATAATGAAATTAATGATGCACAAATTGAAACAAGCAAACAAGTAATTTGATACTAATTCTGAATTTTGTAACAAGTTTCTATATTTATTCATGTTTTCTGCACCAATTTGATCGCTCCATCATAATTAATACAAATATAAAAGAAGAATTTGGTTGCCCACATCACTTATTCTATGCAGCATAGGACAAGGCGAATTAATATTAGAACTAAGAAGGTTAAAGAACTTCATAAAATATGCATATGATTTGTGATATAGTTTACTACCACTTCTATGAAGTTTTGCTGAAACATATTGCATTAAAAAAATATTAATACTACTACATAAATGCATAAATTTCTTTCATATTCAAGAAAACAACAACTGTCAGATTAACAAAATTGGTATATTAAAATGCTTGTTGGCTCCAACTCTATAAGTTTTAGACTAATTTTGATATCAAATTCCAGAATTTTCTTATATTTTAAATTCTTCACTAAACAGATCATATATGCACTTGTTAAGCAAACAGAAAATACTGACAGTTATTCTCAGTTTCTCACAATCAATTCACTAGATACCTGATTAGTGACACTGCTGCAGAAATATGTTTGGACTCTTTCTCATGTACAGCCTCATGAGTCCTCTTAATATACTCTAAAGCTGATCCAGCGGTACTTACACTATAGATATAAAACATTTTTCACAAACCAACCTCTTTTCCTTTTCGAATTGGCCTTACTGCGATTATGGTTGCTTGGCCATCCCTATCCTGCATACAAAAAGATTAGGACTACAAAGATAGTCATATCTTTGCAGAATCAAATTAAACCAGGTACCGATTGACTCAGTTCGAAACATACCTCGTCACTCTTGTAGGCTTTGGCATTAGAACTACAGGAATGGTTCATGCAGCTTTGCAAAGGAAAAAAAGTAGTTCCTACAGTAAAATTTAAAAGGATTCAGGTATAATTACAAATAAAACTGCATAATTTCAATAACCAGTAGGCTAACACTAACTGTGATTCATTCATTACCTTGGCAACAAACAGAACAGTCTTCACCAAGAGCATCTAAATATGGTTATGTAATTTTCTCAGCTTCTTCCTACCATCAACAATGACGAGGAAAGGAATCGAGTAAAAAGAGTTTCTTTCTTTGGAGATAAAGTAGAAAAGTAATTTGAACAAAATTCTAACCTTATCCAGGATTTTTCAGATCATCAATGTATAAAAAGTAATCCTCCACAGGAGAAGCTACAACCAAATCACTGGAATATATAAACCAAGGATTAATACACAGGTTAGTTCAATCCAAAATTTTAATTCAATAGAAAAAAAAATGGCAGAGACTAGAAAGGGTTACACAGTCATAGGGAAGAAACAAAGAAGAGAATAATGAAGGGAGTTCGTTCACAGAAAGCTTGCCATATCTGTCACTGTAATAAAACCCTAAATTTGTTTTGAGAACAGAACAGATACAATTGCAAGAAAATCAATGTAATCTGAAAGAACGACGGAACCTACCTGAACCAACAGCGACGAGAAGAAGAGGTAGAAGCGGCGGCGACGACGCTGACGAGCTTTAGCGAGCAGCGATAGAAAACGGCGTGGAGAAGGTAGCGAAATTCATCGACATCGAAACTAAAAGAGAGAGATTGGGGAAGGGGTGTGATGGAGCTTCGGGAACGGCGGTGAAGGGGCGAAAGGCACCGATGATGAAGGATTAGGAGCGAATCGGTGAGAAGAAGCGTCGATGAAGGATGGGGTGTTTTGTAAAATGAAGACACCGTCGAGGAGAACGTGATTTTCATACCCTTATTTTCACATCTTTCGATAGAATAATTTAAATTACAGACGGAAAATTCGTCTGTAATAATTTAATAACACGTAGCGTTTTGTCTATTTAATTACAGACAGATTTTCCGTCTGTAACTATTTTTTACGGAAAAAAATTAATTTTTTCGATGGAATTATAGACGGATTCTCTTTTCCGTCTGTAATTTATGCTAATCTATTTTTTTTGTTTTCCAATAAAAAAATCCCTCTGAAATTTCGTCTGTATTTCAGTGGGATAAAATTTGTCGGAAATATCCGTCTATAATAACTAATTTTCTAGTAGTGTACAGAGGTTATGGTACTAGAAGTCAAACTCAGACAAAGGTTGCTGAGTTAAGTCAGAATATAATTCAATAAATAATAGAGTAATCTTAAAAGCTTTAGAAAACAGCGACTTAATTAAAGAACCTTATGATTATTTTCCATAAGATATTTAGTGAAGGATGTGAGAATAATGCGAAGATAATTTGATTTATTTATGTTGATAATCAAAAGACTGAAGAAAAGATAAATCGGCACGTGTGATTATAGGAAGGTCACAAGAGGGTGACGACAGTATGGTTATGGTGCCGAATGATAAATGTTAAAAAGTCGTGGGCTTTGTATGTGAATGATTGTGCAGGGACGCTCGTAAATATAAAATGGCTTCTATGAACATGTGTCACATGCTTCAGCAGGAGAATCAACACCTGCAAGTACTTGCAGAGGTCATGTTCGACACACTTCAGCTAGAGAATCAACGCTTGCAAGAAGTAGAAACTTGCAGAGGTTATGTCGCTGGAATGCCTTATCCGACTTACGAGTTGGATTGTGCCAGGAGAGGGTCGAAACCGACAAATGAGCTCATTACCTGCACTAGGGATAGACATGCATAATGCTTGTTTGCGCATATCTTTGTGCTATGTAACTCTGTTATTGTGTGTGTGTGTGTGTGTGTGTGTGTGTGCTGTATGACTGATTAACTTCTGTGTTCTTTTATTATTTATGCTTGTATGTGTTCTGCTGTTAGTTGGGTTGGCTAATAATAGCAAAATGAACTTAACTTCTAACTCTGACCCTACTAAGAACTCTCCAATTCTTACACACTATTTCCACCCCCTTTCAGCTACATGTGCGAAGGTTTATTGCGGAGTTACATGAGCATAGAAGATTATGTTCATGAGTTGAGTTGTTAGAATTTATTTTTCCCTCGTTGTTTATTGTTTTTAGATTTTAGAGGGGTAAGACTTATAATTGAGATTCTTTGAATAAGTCTATGTATATAAAGTTATGTGAATATATATACTTTTGTGATTAAGTAATTTAAAATAAAGTCCCCTCTCATTTTCTTAATTCAAGTTTTGGTTAGTATTCGCGAATGCTTAATATTAAATAAAGATAGTATATAAGGTTAGGGGTAAGTAACGCATGAGCTTTTAGTACAATCATGAGGTGCTAAAAGTTAGGGTGTTACAAGACGCAACGAGAGCGACAGCGGAAGGAGCTTGTGTGACGCAAGTAGTGACGGAGAGAGTTCGTGTGACGACGGCATCATCGGCGGGAAAGCTCGTATGAGAAAGAGAGGAATGTGTTTTGTGTACGAATGTGTGAATGGAGCTCGAGAGATGGTACTTTAAGTTAGGGTTACTCAAATTTGTGACAAATTTATTGATTAATTACAAACGAATTTTTTATCGGTAATAACTCTAAAATCAAAAGTTTAATTTTATCGACATAATTATCAGAAGATTTTATAGTCTGTCGATAAATATTTGAAAAAATTTTTAATTATTTTACCGAAAAAAAATTTGTCAGTATTTTTGATAACAAATTTTATTTTAAAAATTTGTCTATAATTTTATATTTTCTAGTAGTATATGAAATTAAAACCCAAAAAATCTTGTAATTCTTTAGTAAGATAGAATTTTCACTTATTTGATAAGTTCCTTAAGATCAAGAACTTAGTCAATTTTCAATCAACTATTCAAATATTTAGTTGTCAGAATACATTACCTCAAAAATTTATTCAATCTCAAGTTAGTATCGCAAAAAAGAAGACAAAATTGAGTTAAAATTTTCTCAGTATTCAATGTTAGGAAGGAATCGCAGTGTACTTGTATAAACATATCGTTCATTGTACAATAATGAAATATGTAAGCCAGTCATGCCTTACTATGGAAAATACAGTGTCAATGCGAAGAATAATGCTTAGATAATATCTTTGCATTTGATTCAATACTTAGAGCAACTCTAATGGGAGAACCTTTTAAGATTCTATTTTCTCTTTTTCTGACATAACACAGAATTAACCATTAGAAAGAAGAAAAATTGAGTTCCTATTCATGTTTTCTTCTCAGAGAAACTTGAAAATGCCAATGACTTGTCACATGGCAAGTTATCTTTAAAATAAATAATTATTTAATTAATTATTATAAATTTTTTTATATAATTATATAATTAATTAAATAATTATATTAAATAATTAAATTATAATTAATTTATTAATAATTATAATAATTCATTATGTTAAATAATTATATATCTATTTAATTAATTATTTATATTAATCATTTAATAATTAGTTATAATAAATTATAATTAATATAAATAATTATATTTAATCAATATCAAATATTATTTATATTATTATATTAAATCATAATTAATTAAATTTATTGATTGAACACATATGACAATTTCACAATTTTTATTGTTAACTATGGAACTTAATTATATTATTTTTATATTAAGTAATTTTATAAATTAGTAACATCTCAAATTATGTATTATATATTGTGTATTATTTTATATATAATTTTTTAATATTAATACTTTTTAACAATGAATTATTTTTGAATTTATAAATATAAATAATATTATTGTAAAAAAATAGTAATTATATTAATTTTAATTAATTAATTAAGTGAGATCACAATAGAGACTAAAGTTAGTGAAGAGAAAGATATTTGGAATTTCTATTTACTGTTAATGACAAAAAAATTAATATGAAATTATTTTTTATAACAAGTGGGTCATAAATAAAAACTGAAATGAGTTCTCTACTAAAAATGGTGTTAGATCATCTATATGCAATTGGTTCAGTGCCTAGATAATCTATATACAATTAATTCATTGTCTAGATAATCTATATTCAATAGATAATATTTCAGTCTAGAGAATTGACTAACATGTCTGTTATCACAGAGACGCTGTCTGTGCCCAACCCGGGGAATAATAGACATAACGTCAAGGAGTAGCAACACCCACATCATTTCATCACATAAAGAAGAATAAATTGTTCATCACCAGAGAAACGCCCATTATTTGTCAAAGAATTGTTCGAGTTCTTTTTCTTTCCATCAAGAAGTTTTATTATGTCCCCCCCAGCCCACCCAGAGAAGATAAAACAAAAGAAGAATTGTCTATTTTCTTTTGGGTTTGGAGAATTATATTGTTCAGTACTTTTTTCTTGTGGAGTTTGTATTTGTTGGCTTTGGGCCTTGTGTCCTGTGCTCCATTAATTTGGAAGAACTAAAACCAAAAATATATGTTTTTGGGTGACAACCAAAAACAGCAAATGATTAAAAGGAATTCTCCATCTGACAATTAAAAGAAAACTATCCAATAAGAGACAGACATGGTGCCTGTCCAAAAAAAAAAAAAAAATATATGGTGCAACATTGAATTATTTCATAAGATGGTAGAACCATGTTGAAAGTCAACTGTGCATAATGAAAAATGGGCTGTTAAGATGTTGAAATTTCTTTTAAAGATTATGGTGCAAGCTTGAAAATCATATTCATGTATTATGCTTGCGATGTTGAAATCCTATAAAATGCTAAAGAGTATTTATTTAAATTGGTTTTCAAAAAATTTTGAAGTAGACATTTTGATCTCTAACAAAAATTAATTACTCAATTAATCCTTAATATTTTTTAGCGTCAGACAATATAGTTTTTCTGTTAGATTATTCTGTTAAAACTCTAACGACAAAGTCTAATGTATCACATTAAGCTAATGACTCAGCGGTTAATTGACACGTAGATACACGACAAATTAGTCCCTGCATGAATTAGGACAAAAACGACGATGGAAAATTGCTATAATCCCTGAAACGACGTTGGAATCCATCTTCTTCTTCCTCTTGCCACAACCCTTCATTCTAGAATAGCAAATAACTTAACAGAAAAGGTTGCAATCGGTAACTATGGCAAGTAGTGAAAGTTCGGGAAGTACATATCACCAGTGTACACACATGTGCTCTGACTCAGGAAGGGGCACTTTACGCCTGGGGTGATGGTCAATCCAGGCAGTTAGGCCTTGGCCCCCAAATTAAACTGGGGTGTTCTCGTGCGTTGCTAATGACTCTTGTATATTTTTTTTGAAACATCCCAGTTTTGGTTGTTCCAAAAGGCGTGAAATTTATTGCTTATGGACATTCCCACACGCTTATGAAAAATATACATATGCTTGGTACTCGTTGCCTGTTGACTGGTACGTGTGTCTATATGGAGTGTAAGTAATCTCCTCACTCTTCATAACTGCATAGGTTTTATGTGAAAAATTCCAAATCATAGGTGTGTTGGGGAGGTTCGAAAACTAGCTATTGGTCGGGGTCATTTAGCTGTATTGACTAATGCTTGTTCGTTAAAGAAGGCCCTCCATAATAATTGGTGACATTTCTTTGTTAATCCCTGCATTCTTTGAATAAGAAAGAATGTAGGGAGTATCTTGTTAGTGGAAGGGCATAAAGGGTTTCACAGTGAATTTTAGCATTTTTCTTGTATTGAGTTGTGGCTTTTCTAGTTAGTATTCTTCATAAACTAATTGCTCTATCATGACATATTCAATTGCCTTTTTTTTCTTGCATTTTGTTTGCTTTTGATGTTTCAATGGTGATTCATATCCTAAATGTTATTGCAATTTTTTCATGGCAGAGAGTATATGTTTTTCTGGTGGTCATCTTGAACAAGAGGAGGATGCTAAGAGTAAAGTTTGAAACAAATTTTTAATGATTATTTGTGCATTCTTGTAACGTAATAGGATGTATTCATAGCTGGAACTTATGATTATTTGAATGAAAGTAACTATATAATCTTTAAATATTCATTGTCTCAATTGTAATCCAAATCAATAAGGATTTGAGTTTACATATCAGGAAGACAAATGGATAATGGATTAGCCTCTATTGTAAATTGTAGCATTGAGAATCTCAATTGTAGCTGAAGATTGGTTTTTATGCATTTTACTATGGACGGCTGTGGCAAGAGGAAGAAGAAGATGGATTTAAATATCGTTCCAGGAATTATAACAATTTCTCATAGTCGTTTTTGTCCTAATCCACGCAGGGACCAATTTATTGTGTATTCCACGTGTTACTTAACTGTTGAGTTATCAACTTAATGTGACACATTGGACTCTGTTGTTAAGGTTTGACATAACAAACTAATGAAAGGACTATATTATCTAACGACAAAAAAACGTTGAGGATCAATTGTGTAATTAATTTTTGTTAGGGACTAAAATATCTACTTTAAAATTTGTTTGAGAACCAATTTGAATAAATACTTAGCTAAACCATAGGATGTCAACTTTTTGTCAAAAAAAAAAGAAAAAGAAAGATTATTTGGAAAGAAAAACTCTACAACTAGTGAATTTTGTTTAAGAAATACAAGTAGAAAGATTTTTTTTATGCTATAAAATCTTGATATCTTCCCACTAAAGTATAATCAAATAATCAATCTCTGATTTTCAACATTTAAAATTTAATACATAAATCTAAAATTATACAAAATATTAATCCAAATAATAGCACCAAAATTTCTTATGCGGTAGTGGAGAATTTATCAACGATTTTATTTCACGGTAATATTAAGAAAATAATAATTTAAAATTATTTTATTTAACTAAATATTTATAATTTTATAGATATAATATTTATAATTATATACTTATTACATCTAATATTATATAATCATTTCAAAAATAATTAAACACTACAAAATAAGGTAACTAAATGTGTAAAATAAAGTAATTTTATGATAAAGTAATTTTATGCTGCTTTGGGATAATTTTTTTTATTTTTTTTTAAATAATTTTGTTTATCTGAATAATTTGGCATGTGTGAATTTGACTCCTTAGGGTCCAATTTTCACAACTTGAAATCTCGAAGCTGCATATAAAACGGGGAACTGAAGACACAAAAAGAAGAATCTTGCATTTCTGAGATTATATTTAGGAGACGACACGTCACGCATATATAATATGTTTTTAATGGACGAAGTTAAGTAAACCTTGTTTGAAAGAAATTTTAATGGGAGAAGAAAAAGGGACAAATTATTGTTAGCCATCCAAAATCCCAGTTTTTTTATCCTCCAAGAAAAGACACACGCTCAAGAACTCATTCTTTTCTATCATAAATGTTATTGGAAACATTTTAAGTGCATCAGGAGTATCGATGTACCAGTTATTTTAATCGATGATCTAAATTATAAAAAATATATATAATATATATTAATTAAAATCAATGGTTAAAACAACTGATGTATCGGTGCACTTGAAATGTTTCCAATGTTATTAAACATCTAAACGAGAAAGTGACAGATTCTTGGTCATTCTACTCATTATATTGCTCCATTATGAGCCATGCTTTTTTTACTCTTCATAAAACTCACATACGCAGAGGATTTTTAGCCTCCAAGACTCCCTGTTTGTGTCCCCTAACAGAGTTTGTTTATCTAACAAAATTTTTTACCTTAACAGATTGTTATATATAGGAGAATGATCAAATGAGAGGAGTGGTTTTGTATGTGATTATACTACGTACACTAAAATCAGTTATTATTTTCAGTGATCAGTATAAAATATATGTTAGAATATAAATATACATTAAAAATAAATTAAATTACATATATATTTATACACAAATATATTAATAATTAATTTTAGTGATTCATTTTAATATACAAACAACATTTTTATCTTGTATGAGAGTATGAGAAACAAATATGTACTTTTTAATCTCACATCAATGATCAAGATTTAAACAGAGTCAGACAACCGTTTTTAACTCTTATGCGACGATATATCAAGTTTTGATTCTCATTATCCGTGTATAATACATAATTACATAGATTGCTATATAAAACAATACTACATTACCAACATAACCAATATCAATTTTCTTTATACTAAATTCTAAACTTTTCTAAATATTAATAGTATAAAAATAAAGTATTAACTCAAAGTACTGATTAATATTAATAAAAGTATTATACTCTAATATTTTTATTATATATAAAAAATATAAAAAACTAACTTTTAATTAGTCAACATTAATCAATTTTATTTTAGGATTCATAATTTAGAATTTAGAATTAAGAATTTAAAATTTAAAATCTAAAATTTAAAATAAATAAATAAAATAATTTTTAAAAATTTAGTTGCTTTTGACTTAAAAAAAAGTTGGCTCCTTAATATTACTCTTTATGTATATTTGATATATATATATAGTCTAACACTCGTATTAAATTATTCGTCGTCTCACTACACATACACAACTTTTCCAAACAATTTATAGTTAAAATTAAACCATTCATACATATATAATCCGGATGTATTTATTATAAATTCCATGACCTAGAGGTTTAGTTTTAAGTGTGAGAGAGGTTTAATTTGTTAAGTTTCAAACTATTATAATTGAGATATGAGAATATGGTATATTATAGCTTCATCGTGCCCGAAGAAAATCGAGTCATGTTTTAACTTTTTTTTCATGATCCTTATTATGCATTTATCTAAATATTTGTGTTTTAATAATGTTTCATTCCTGTAAAAGAATAAATAAAAAAGATGGAAACGACATACAGACAAAACATGTATGACTAGGAATAGCAGTATAGCACCAATTTTGAGAACCATCTTGTTCAAGCTTTAATTTCCCCCACCAACAAATAGAAGGAAAAGCACATGGATGATGTTTGGGCAAAGCTGTGTCGGTTTGGTTGGTACTTAATTGGTAGGTAGTAATGGAGAATGTGAGAACAAAACTAAAATGATAAGAGTTAAAAATTAAAGCCATGATTGAAGAGAGAGGGAAAGAGAGAGATTAAAGAGTTTGAACCATTGTGGACTAGTAATTGACTGCTTGGTTGTTCATGAGAATGATGTACGTGCAAAATGTGCAATGCAAATGATTGCCACAACAATAATAATGAATACCCAAACACTCTTGGATCATTTGCATGATTTCTGGGTCTTCCTTTTTCTTCTCTTTCTAATTTTTTAATTTTTATCTTCTTATTAACTTATCATTTTATCATGAAATAGATGTTTTTATTTGTTAATTAAATTATCAGCTGTATGTTGACCTTCCGATTCTCACTCGTGACCCTACAAAGCCTAATTTATGTCTGCCACTCTCCAGGACATATGTTCCTGTCCTTGTTCATCAGTCCTCACTCCTCATTTCTTAGCAAAATATGAATATCACCTTCAAATGTCTTCTCATGGGAGGCTGGAATACATATATATAATGAGGATAGGAGAGAAATTTGATATTCAACTTTTCTTTTTTTTTAAAAAAAAGTATTTTTTTATCATATATAATTATTATATAAAAAAAATATTTTTGTTATTTCTAATATTCAAACCCAAACCAAGTTGGGTTAATCGAGTGGTTAGCTCACTCGTCCGCTTAAGCAAGTGTCGGGGGTTTGAATCCCGCCTTGTGCATGCAGCAATCCATTGGCCAGCGGCAGACCCTTAAATGGAGCTCAGATCCACAATGGATTAGTCTTTAACTTGTCGAGTTTGGGAGATATCGTGGGAAATAAAAAAATATTCAAACCCAAAACTTCATATTTATTATTATTACATATTAAATTTATAAAAGTAGAACAATAAACACATTAATGTCTAAAAATAAATTAGTATATAAAAGAAAATTAAATGTCAACTTTCTAATTTTTATAATGTGAAAAGTGAATGTTGCTAATTTTTTTTTTGGTTAAAAAAAAGGGGGTTAAGAACTTCGAAATAGAAATAGTAGAATAAACAAAAGAGGACTAAATACAGTCTCTCAATCTAAAAGAACCAGAAACATCAAAGAGTAGAGAATTATATATGATAGGAAGTGGGACATCGAAAATATGTAGCCCTATAGAGAAGTCTTAGCCTTTTTTAATAAGCATGTTCGCATACGCATTGACTTCTCTTAGAATATGATTACACAACATATTGTTAATTCATTCCATGAGAGTAATTATATCTTGCAAGATGGAAAATTAGGAGTGAAACGTCTGACACTCATTTTTATTGAACTTGGTATTCATGTGGGAATCAGATTCCATTTGAATTTGGTGCATCTCATTAGCAGCCGCTATCTGGAGCCCTTTAAGGATGCTCTAGAGTTATGTATGCATGATTGAACAACTTCTCGAATTATAGGAGGAGCTCTTAATATATCTCCGATCTCCATATGGTCCCTAAAAATGCTTCCACAGGCAACATTGTTATTGTGAGCAAAAAATGAACCATCTAAAACTTTCAAGTTCGATTTTAGATTCTTAGGGGACACAGACCTCTTGCTCCAATTTAGAATTTCATTAGACCGAGCTCTAATAGAAGCAACACTAGCATCTGGTGAGGCCAGCAACCCTTCAAAGATTAATTTGTTGCGATAATACCATATTGAGGACACCCCAACTCTAAAGACAACAACCTAGTCTTCCTTGCTTGATAAATTAAACTGCAGCCAATCACGACTAGCTAGTACCAAAAATTGAGCACAAAGATTCTGAGGAAGCAAGCTATTCTAAACTATTTTAGCAAATGGATAGTGCCTAAGTACATGTAGAGTGGACTCCTCAACATTGTTACATCTCGGATAGCGCGAGTTGAGAGTCATATATCGTCTACTTCTATTGGCATTGGTAAGGACACCATGAGCTAGAGAAAAGTCCGAATTCACTTCGGGCTGTTTCATTTTCACACTAATCTAAATAGATGATCTGGTACAGAAGGTTCTTCTTCTAAGAAAGTATATGCCGATCTTAGGGTGAAATTTTCATCTGAAGTAAGAGCTCAGACAATCTAGTATTCTCTTTTCCACGGAGATGGAGGCATCATTGCCCCAATTTGATTGACCAGCCTCTCAAAAAATTATTGTTGGAATTTCTCCATATTCCAATGACCTAAAATAAACAAAAAGTAATTTTGGGACTAGTTACAATCAGTTGAATTTATTACCTACACACTATGCTGATTCAAAAGTCCGACTCCTCACACTTAGTTATGATTTCAAAAATTAATCATGAAGTCATCTTTGATTCTCCAGATTGTGTTCTGCTCCACATTCCTCAAAGCCGAACATACACCCTTCCATAGGTTAGAATCATTTGGCTTTCTTCTTACATCCAAGAGAATATCACTTTCACAACTGTATTTAGATAGCATAAATCTAGCCCAAAGTGTCTCGCGTTTAGCCACGAGTTCCCAACCAACTTTCATAAAAAAGGTCAAATTAAGATCATTTTCATGTCAGATACCTAATCCCCCCAGAAGCTTTTGATTTATTAACCTCTGTCCAACTTAAGAGGTGGACTTTCTTTGTATTCTCAATTTCACCCCATAAAAGATTTTTGTATTTAGAATCAATCAAGGTACAAATAGATAAAGGTAACAAAGTATTTTGCATAGTATAACTAGGTAATGAAGCAAGACAGATCTTACCAGGGTGGCTCTCCCAGCCAAGGAAAAGGAGCTAGCTTTTAGTTATTAAGACTAGACTGCATCTTAGCCATAAATTGTAGGTATCCTTCATTATTCTGGAGTGTTAAAAAGGAATTTTGAGATACTTTTCAAGATCATATGTGATAGAGAACTGCCAGACATTTCTGATATCTTTTCTAATGGTGTTGTTGAGTTTAAAGAAATAATAACAATTAATTGACGATGACTAAATATTATTATTAGGTTAAAAGCCCAAAGTGTGTGAATAATGTGTTGGCTAAGTGTGCAGGCCAAAAATTAGAAGAATCTAGTCCAGTGATGGTTCAGGGCCATAAACACTCGTTCACTTACTAAAGACCCAAAAGAATGGTAGCTGATCTCTATCAAATGAAAGAAAATTCACTCTTCTCTGAAACAAAAACAAAGCAACCAAACTCATTGTCTTTCTTTTCTTTTCTCTTACACATGTGAAGAAGTCACACAAGAAAGAAAGAAAAAGAAAGTCTAATTAGGGCTCAAATCAAAGAAGAAAATGTGGATTACCAAATCTAAGCAAGTCAAAAGTTAGGGTTCATAAGTTAAGATCATATCAAAGAAGTAAATCAGAAGATCTTTACCATCTTTATGATTCATTGATAACTTGTTGAGAATGCTCTCCTCTCACAAGTACCAAACTAAAATTTTGAAGAAATTGGAGGTTATGGAGCTCTTCTACAAATCAAAGGTTAAGAATGAAACTTGGAGTAAAAGTATTGATGAATGACTCAGATCCTTGAAGAAGATTGAAAAAGGATGAAAGAGAAGCAACTATGTGAGAATTCATGTAAGCTTTAATCACTGCTACAGTCCTATATCTCTTCTGCGCTGCTGCTATTGTATTTGGGGAAGAAGAAGTCAAATATGTTCAAGCTAAGTTTCAAACTTTGAAAGCTTTACTCCTCTATTAAAGGGGTAAACCCCCAGAGATTGATTCAAGGAGTGAGCACACAAGTTTGAGTCTTCAATAAAAAGAATTGAGCAGTTGATTATTATGTTGAGTTTATGGTTTTGTGCATGAGAATGAAGGATTTAAATTGATGTTTAAATTGATATTGGAGAATTATAGAATATATGGTATGAGATATTAGTTCGATTTGAGGGAACCTTTAATGATGGTTAAGCCCCATTTTAGAAGAGGTTATGTCAAAATTTTTTCAAGATTACGAGTGAAAGTAATTAACATAAACCTTAATAAGCTTTAAATATTCTATCTCTAAAGATTTGTAATTTTCTTAAGGATTGTGATTTTTGTTGAGATTCTTATTATAATATAATTATTAAGATTAAGGATTTTGGTAAGAATTAATAAATAAGGATTTTTATTGACATTGAAAATTGAAAAGCAAAGTTATGACCGATTAGATGTGATTGATTAATATGGATAATAATTGTAATTAGTAAGTGATTTGTTATATATGTTTATAGACTATGCTTGAAAAAAGAGTAGGCAAGAATGGTGAATTTTTTTTGGGTCGGTTGAGGTTTAAGATCTTTGTTATTCACAATTATTTTAAAAGAATGAGACTTTGATTAAATTTAGAAATATACTAAAGACCTAAAGTAGAATTTAAGTCTTAGGATGAACCTAAGCATTATTTGGGTCAGTTTGAGAAAGCTTGGAAGCGAATGATATGTTTTATTATCTAATAATAAAGTATGACATCTGATTGAGTTTTTGAAGGATATGTCAACCCGATTGTGAATTTAAGGATAAATGAGTAAAGAACGTGATTCTTGTCATGGTGTCGACCTAATATATTATTATTTTTGAAAGTAAAGATCAAAGTATCGTTTTAAAAAGAAAAGGTCCGATATATGATTAAAGAAAGTATGTTACTTGAATTGTGATATGATTGTTTAATTAGTAAGGATGCGGTTTCGTCCCGCTTGCCTGATAAGATATGATTATTCTAATTGAGAATTGATTAAAGATATTGATTACTTACTTGGCAAAGATGGTGGTTTTGTCCCTCCCACAATTAAAATAAATTTTTTCTTTTAAAATTAACAAACTCTCACTCTCACTCTCATTCTTCATATTTATCTTTCTCTCTTTTCTTTTATTCTCTATTTTTTCTACCTTTCTGTTCTACAGAAAATAAAATTAACAAAATAATATAATTTAAATAAAAATTATTATTATTATTATTATTATTATTATTATTATTATTATTATTATTATTATTATATACATACTTTTTTAGTTTTAAATATTCACCACTTATCTTTCTAATCTATACTTTTATTTCTCTTCTTTCAAATATTTAATACATATAATTTGAAGAGAATACTAATATTATAATTAAAAGTTAGAATCAAAATTCAATTGTTTTAAAAAATTAATTTTAAATTAATTTTATAACGATCAATATAATTTTTTATGCTAATATCTAATTATATTTTTATATGCATAGAGAGAAAAAATATTATTTTGAAATAACAAGTATAAAAATTAATTATTTCCATTTGTGGAACAGACTTAATACCAATTAAATATAAAAATATACACGTTAAATTATTTCAAATTTTAGATAACGAACATTAAAATTAATTGTTAAAAAAATTAGACATTTTTATATAAAAATAATAACTAAAAATTTTATTATTTGATTTTTTATTTATAGATATTTTAGTCTTCTTAGTCAGAGACTTTTGTCAACTTATAACTTTTTTATAAAAATAGTTTAATTTTATAAATCTTTGTGCCATGTATAATTTATACTATCAGAATAAAATAAACTGTAATTTTTAAAAAATATATATTTTCATAATATTATTATAAATAAAAATATTAATTAATAACTAATTTTAGTAATTAATTTTAGTATACAAATAAGCTCAGGCGATTAAAATTATGAATGAGTTGATAGAATGCCGAAAAACTATGGCCTGTGGGAGTGGATAAGCGTTGAGACTTGAGAGTTGAGACTGCTTTATTCGTTTTATATTTTGGAGCCCATATGCATCAATCAAGTCAGACTTTGTCTTCGTTATTTTTTGAGTGAACTATACCAACTCAATTTCTTTTTCTTTTTTAGAATTGTAATGTAATCTTTTAAGATAAAAATAATTTATTTCAGTTTTTATTTTTTATTTTTGTAACACAATATAATTTTATGAGTATTTTTTCATAAATTTTAAACAAAAAGCGCTAACGTTTTAAATTTAAAAATGGATAACGCTTACATATGAGATTTAGAAATAAACAAAAACCTAATTATTTTTAAATTCAAATTGGTTAAAAATTTATTTTTCTTTAAATATCTTTTTAAAATTATTTTTTATTCATTATATTCATATTCTTTTTTTAATAAATTATTAAATATGATATAATAAGTATAAATTAATTAAAAAATTATTTAATTTTAAAAATATTAATTGTTATGAAATTAAATAAATAATTTTTAAATATATAAATAATAAATATTAAAATACAGTTAATACATTAATAATAATAACCCTATGATGTACTATTATTATTATGATCTAGATAATTTTACAATAAAATGAAACTAATGAACACATTATTTTGATATATATAGTAAAATTTTTTTGAGTAATAATAAATTTGATTTTTTTTAACTAAATTAGTAATTCTATTTGATATTTTTACATTAAAAAACACTATGAGTAGACTACTAATACTAAATAAAATAAAATTAACATAATATATATATATATATATATATATATATATATATATATAATATTACTCAAAAAATTTTACTATATATCAAATAATGTGTTCATTAGTTTTCATTTTATTGTAAAAATTATCTAGATCATAATACTAATATATAGTATATTATAGGATTATTATTATTAATATATTAACCGCATTTTAATGTTTATTTTAAAAATTATATTTAAAAATTATTTATTTAGTTTCATAATAAATGATATTTTTAAATTTAAATAATTTATTAATTAATTTGTACTTATTATATTATATATTCAATAATTTATTAAAAAATATTAATATGATGAATAAAAATATAATTTGAAAAAGATCTTGTTTAAA
Source organism: Arachis stenosperma (assembly GCF_014773155.1). NCBI lineage: Eukaryota > Viridiplantae > Streptophyta > Magnoliopsida > Fabales > Fabaceae > Arachis > Arachis stenosperma. Next base: position 27,894,939 of record NC_080377.1, read on the forward strand.
GAATGAAAACAAATAAACCTCTAACTAATTTAAATTTAGAAACAATTACGGTCCTGTCTATTTTTGAATCTGAAATATTAGTATTTTCCGTTCAAAGTTGACAAAAAAATATCCACAAAAAACATGTTGTATCACGGAAGTAAAAGATAAAAATTAAAATGAATAATTTTTATCTTAAAGGATTGCATTATCATTCTAAAAAATAGATAAAAACTAAATTGATATATTTTCTGAGTTTCCTTTCTTTTTTAATTTCCAGCTTTTTGGCTCTTAAAAGAATCAATTATTATAAAGCAATTGACTTGAAATTTTGCATTATTATATATTGTATTCAACTTTACAATTTTCCAACCAAGTGAAAGGAAAAGTACTAGCGAATTTATGTTTTTCCCTAAAAGTATTCCCTAAAAGTGTCGTCCAAAATTGGCTGAAGAAAAGTTTATCAACTTTGATTACTTCCGTTTACTTGCTTTAACTTTTAATTATTTTTGTTATTTCATTTGGTAGTTGATATCTTTCTTTATCTACCGTATCAATCACCTTTCTATTTTACACTGACTTTTTCAAAAAATATATAACAAAAAAAAAACACATATTATAATATTTAAAAACGCTAAGTGATTAGTATTTTTTATTTAAGTGAATATTAACCAATTTTTTATTTTCTTTGACTAAATTGTTGGTCTTTTAAAACTTTAATGCTGTATGATTACTTTATTATTAGTATTATTTTTTCTTTCCTTTTTTTTCTTTTCCATTTCTTTGACGTTTCATGAATAAATATTAAATAAAATATTATCAATTTACGTCTTACTGTTATTAAATGCCTTATAAATTTGATTTTAAATATTTATATTTCATTATCTAATAATAAAATATAGAATAAATTTTAAATTAATCTTTGGCAACCAGTGTCAGACAACTTTTGTCTTTCACTATTTTTCATATCGTTCCGAATACTTAATCATACAGATTGTTACAAGACAAATTTATTCCTCCCTGTTAAACAGAAAGACATATTAGACCTTCTTCGTATATGTCTAGGAAACTAATAATTTGTCACATATTTTTTTTATTAAAGATGAGATGAAATGATCATTTTAAATCATTGTTAGAATTACAGTTGTCCAACAACACAAGTCCTTAAAATTTTAATTTAGTTCCTCAAATTTCATTGGAGATTTAATTCATTTTTCTATATTTTAATGAACCTAAAATGGTCATTTAAATTTAACTTTATAATAAAATTTGATTCATCAAAATTTAATTCAATTCACCTTCTAAATTTGCATCATAATTTAATTTAATTTCTTAGCCATTATTTCATAGATATCATAATAACGTAACGTAAAAAATCGAACTTTAAAAGATCATATTAAGTTATTTTATAAAAAATTTAGAGAATAATTGAGTTAAATAATCAAATTTTGAGGAATATTTTGAATAAATATTGAAATTAAGAAACGGAGTTAAATCATAAAATTAATTTTATATGATCTTCTTGAATTAATTAAAATTTGAGATATCAAGAACTTTTACTCAAAATTTACTCTATATATATTTGAGTCAACAAAATATTTAACACGATGGCACTGTGGCATAGTACGATACTACTGCAAGATTTTTGTTTGTATCTTGAAGATGAAAATGATTAATGAATATGAGTTACCGTGGACTTGATCCAAGACAGGGTGCACAGGATCTCATAATTAGTTGAGTGCCTGCAGCATTAATTGAAGTCAAAGGAGAGTAATGAGAAGAAGCAAATGCAAATAATGGCAATGGCAATGGTGTGGGGAACCACACACACAAAGGATAATCAATCAGCCCAACTACGATGCGGACTTGTACTTCTCAATTTTCATCCTCTGTCAACTCCTTTTATTGCTCTCAGTTAAAGTTTCGTTGACTATATCATCAGTAGCAACTGATCTTACTAAGTTACAACTTACAACTATTAAGCCTTTCTTCATTAAAATAAATATTAGGAATACACTCATTTTCAAAATGCGCCCGGTTTAAAATGGGATGCACATAGTTTGTGCCTATTTTTCCTGCTATGCATCCAAAATGGGGCAATCCTTGACTGGCCCATGTGAAGTGGTCTGTTACGTACGAAATGGCCTAGGAAATGGGGATAAAAATTTAGTATAGGTTAGAGTATAATTAGCATTGATTAATATCAGTTACCATTAATTATATTTATTTAGCATCTATATATATATTGTAGAATATTATATTTTTATTGTTTTAATTCATCTAATATTTATATATTTTTGTATATTGTATTATTTATTTCATATTGAATAATACACGAAAATATTTTTTTTTCAAATAACTCTCTTGTTTCTAATATGATAGCAAGAGTTTAAGTTTTTTTTTCAATGAAAATTCGTTCATAGCCATTTATATTTTTCTCTTTCGACAATATTTTTCTGCTCGTTTTCCCCTTTTTCCTATACCCAGCACCGTTGATCACCACCCATGGTCAACGGTCCAGAATCGTATACATGTCTTGCAGCAGTACCTCTCCCCAATTCTGCATGTCAACCCGCCCCTCGACCCGTTTCGGACCACTTCGTTGACCCGCATGTCAACCCTCACTGACTCAGCGTTGACGTGTCTTCCCTCTCCACTTAGATGTTGCCACATGTCTGCTGACGTGGCATTGATGTTGCGCTAACATGGCACATAGTAGGACCCATTTTAAGATTTTTTGGTGTACTCTTTTCAATTTTTCTCTCTGTTTTCTCAAATTTTGCCCTGATCTTGCAGTTTCCTTCTTTGTATCTACTGTTATGAAAAAATTAGATGTTTTTTAGCCTATTCCTGTTATCCTCAATGGCTTCAACTATGCTCATTGAGTTAAAGCTATGAGAGAATTTTTTAAAGGGTGCAAATTGTGGTGCTATATTATTGGTGATGTTGTTTGTCCTATTAAACCAATTGTGACTGACAAATCAAAATATGGGACCTCCAAATCCAAGGAGGAAGTTGAGCAAGACTTTGCAAAAAAATTAGAAGATTGGGATAGTAAAACTCACCAGATTATCACTTGATTTTGCAACACTTCTACCCTATGTATTCATTTATGGTTTAGGCATTTTGAAACTACTAAAGAGGTATGTGATCATTTGGCAAAATACTATACTATTTCTGACCTCTCTCATCAGTACCAATTACTAAAAGAGCTTCATAGCCTCAAGCAAGAACGTGGACAAGGCAGTCTTTGATTTTTTTGCTCAGATAAAAATTATTTGGGAATAATTGACCTCCTGTGAGCTTGTTATGATAGATACAACTGATGTTAAGGCATATGAGGATTATCTCAACCGAACTCGTCTCATATAGTTCCTCATGGCTTTAACTGATGACTACGAGTTGGTTAGAGTTTCTCTTATTCATCAAAATCTCTTGCCTAGCCTTAAAGACGTGCTTCCTTGTCTTAGGTATGAAGAAACACTCCTGGGGTTGACTTGCTCTAAGAGTGACATTGTCTTTGCTGCCATCGACAGAGAAGGTAAATTTTGTCGAAACTATAACCATTCTGGGTACCTCTTCTCAAACTGTCCTTCTATTGAATATCAAAGATGCAAACAGAAAGGTCACGTTGACTCAAATTATCCAAAACTTTTTTACCATTATTGCAAGCTCTTGGGACACTTGATTACTACCTGTCTTACTCACCCACCACGTTCAGATTAGAACAAGTATCAATCTCGTCTCGACTAAGAATTGCCTGCATTTACTGTTGCTGCTGCTGCTAAATCCACCAACTCTGCTTCTCTCAACCCACCTTTTCCCTCTCCATCCAACACTGAGTCTCTTCTTAAATAACTTATCTCTAATGCATGAGCATCTTTTATTAGTTGTCCTTATTATTCTCTTAATAAAGTTAGTGATCTTTCTTTATATTCCTTGAAATCTTGCTACTTTGAGTACTTTGTGTTTTATTTTGCAGGAGATTATTGAAAAAATGTCAGCAAGAACAAAGAGGAAGAAGACAAGAAAAGGAAGCTAGCATGAAGTAGAGGAAGGTGGCGTGCAACTCCACCCTGGAGTGCCATGCCCTCAATGAAGCAAAGAGAGGTGGCGTGCAATGCCACATTGGGCGTGCCATGCCTTCCACCTAGCATGAAGAAGAATGAAGAGTGGCGTGCCACGCCACTCTACCAAAGTGGCACGCTGGGCCAAGTTTCAGGAGCCAAATCGCAACGCCAAAAGGTGGTGTGCGATGCCCTCCCAGAGTGCCAGGCCAAGTTCAAGATAACTCCCAGGGACCAACCAAGCATGGGCGTTGGTGGACGAAATTGTGATCCATATTCTTTTGTACTTGTATGAAATCATTATTATGGCATCGGTTGAATTCACAACTCCGTTCAACTAACCAGCAAGTGTACTGGGTCGTCCAAGTAATAAACCTTACGTGAGTAAGGGTCGATCCCACAGAGATTGTTGGTATGAAGCAAGCTATGGTCACCTTGTAAATCTCAGTTAGGCAGATTAAATTTGTTTATGGTTTCGAAAATAGAAATAAGAAAATAGAAATAATAAAAGGGATAGAATACTTATGCAGATTCATTGGTGGGAATTTCAGATAAGCGAATGGAGATATTGTATGGCTCAAGAACGCCTACTTTCCTATTGCTTCAACTCAATCCTTCTTACTCTTTTCCATAGCAAGCTGTGTATAGGGGTTCACCGTTCGGCGATGGCTACTTTGTATCCTCTCTGGAAAATGGTCCTCTGCGCTGTCACTCGCATGGCTAATCGTCTGGAGGCATCACACTGGCCGAAGGCTACATCCCATCCTCGCAGTGAAAACTATGCTCACGCGCTCTGTCACAGCACGGCTAATCACTGGTTGGTTCCCGCTCCTACTGGAATAGAATCCCTTGATTCTTTTGCGTCTATCACTAACGCCCAGCACTTGCGAGTCTGAAGCACGTCACAGTCATTCATTACCGGAATCCTACTCGGAATACCACAGACAAGGTTAGACTTTCCGGATTCCCAGGATCCTACTCGGAATACCACAGACAAGGTGAGACTTTCCGGATCCTCATGAATGCCGCCATCTATCTAGCTTATACCACGAAGATTCTGTTGGGGAATCTAAGAGATACACATTCAAGCTCGGTTGCATGTAGAACGGAGGTGGTTGTCAATCACGCGCGTTCATAGGTGAAAATGATGATGAGCGTCACATAATCATCACATTCATCATGTTCTTGGGTGCGAATGAATATCTTGGAATAAGAATAAGATAGAATTGAATAAAAAGTAATAGTAATTGTATTGAAACTTGAGGTACAGCAGAGCTCCACACCCTTAATCTATGGTGTGCAGAAACTCCACCGTTGAAAATACATAAGTGAAAGGTTCAGGCATGGCCGAATGGCCAGCCCCCTGAGTGATCAAAAGACCGAATAATCAAAGGCTAAACAGTCAAGAGATTAAACTCTCAAAAGATGTCTAATACAATAGTTAAATGTTCTATTTATAATAAACTAGCTCCTAGGGTTTACATGAGTAAGTAATTGATGCATAAATCCACTTCTGGGGCCCACTTGGTGTATGCTTGGGCTGAGCTTGATCAATCCACGAGCTGAGGCTTCTCTTGGAGTTGAACTCCGAGTTATGACGTGTTTTGGGCGTTCAACTCCGGATCATGACGTTTTTCTGGCGTTTAACTCCAGATAGCAGCATGTACTTGGCGTTCAACGCCAAGTTACGTCGTCAATTTCCGAATAAAGTATGGACTATTATATATTGCTGGAAAGCTCTGGATATCTACTTTCCAACGCCGTTAAGAGCGCGCCATTTGGAGTTCTGTAGCTCTAGAAAATCTATTTTGAGTGCAGGGAGGTCAGATTCCAACAGCATCAGCAGTCCTTTTGTCAGCCTTTTTCAGAGTTTTGCTCAAGTCCCTCAATTTCAGCCAAAAATTATCTGAAATCACAGAAAAACACACAAACTCATAGTAAAGTCCAGAAATGTGAATTTAACATAAAAACTAATGAAAATATCCCTAAAAGTAGCTTGAACTTACTAAAAACTACTTAAAAACAATGCCAAAAAGCGTATAAATTATCCGCTCATCACAACACCAAACTTAAATTGTTGCTTGTCCCCAAGCAACTGAAAATCAAATAGGATAAAAAGAAGAGAATATACTATAAATTCCAGAATATCAATGAATATTAATTATAATTAGATGAGCGGGACTTGTAGCTTTTTGCTTCTGAACAGTTTTGGCATCTCACTTTTTCCTTTGAAGTCTAGAATGATTGGCTTCTCTAGGAACTTAGAATTTCGGATAGTGTTATTGACTTTCCTGGTTAAGCATGTTGATTTTTGAACATAGCTACTTATGAGTCTTGGCTGTGGCCCTAAGCATTTTGTTTTCCAGTATTACCACCGGATACATAAATGCCACAGATACATAACTGGGTGAACCTTTTCAGATTGTGACTCAGCTTTGCTAGAGTCCCCAGTTAGAGGTGTCCAGAGCTCTTAAGCACACTCTTTTTGCTTTGGATCACGACTTTAACCACTTAGTCTCAAGCTTTTCACTTGGACCTTCATGACACAAGCACATGGTTAGGGACAGCTTGATTTAGCCGCTTAGGCCTGGATTTTATTTCCTTGGGCCCTCCTATCCATTGATGCTCAAAGCCTTAGATCCTTTTTACCCTTGCCTTTTGGTTTTAAGGGCTATTGGCTTTTTCTGCTTGCTTTTTCTTTTTCTTTTTAATAATTTTTTTTTCGCCATTTTTTTTTGCAAGCTTCTTCTTGTTCACTGCTTTTTCTTGCTTTAAGAATCAATTTCATGATTTTTCAGATCATCAATAACATTTCTCTTTGTTCATCATTCTTTCAAGAACCAACAATTTTAACATTCATAAACAACAAGATCAAAATTATGCACTGTTCAAGCATTCATTCAGAAAACAAAAGTATTGTCACCACATCAATATAATTAAACTAAATTCAAGGATAAATTCGAAATTCATGTACTTCTTGTTCTTTTGAATTAAAACATTTTTCATTTAAGAGGGGTGAAGGATTAATGGATTTTATTCATAGCTTTAAGGCATGGTTACATACTAATGATCATGAAGTAGAGACACAAAACATAGATAAACACAATATTAAAAACCGAAAAACAGAAAGAAATAAAGAACAAGGAATGAATCCACCTTTAGTGGCGTCTTCTTCTTGAAGGTCCAACAATGTCCTTAAGCTCTTCTATGTCCCTTCCTTGCCTTTGTTGCTCCTCCCTCATTGCTCTTTGATCTTCTCTTATTTCTTGGAGAATGATGGAGTGCTTATGATGTTCCACCCTTAATTGTTCAACATTGTGGCTCAAGCCTTCTAAGGAAGTGTTGAGTTGTTCCCAATAATTGTTGGGAGGAAAGTGCATCCCTTGAGGCATCTCAGGAATTTCTTGATGATGAGCTTCCTCATGCATCTCTTGAGAACCGTGAGGGGTCTCTCTTGCTTGCTCCATCCTCTTCTTGGTGATGGGCTTATCCTCTTCAATGAGGATGTCTCCTTCTATGATAACTCCAGCTGAGTAACACAGATGGCAAATAAGGTGAGGAAAAGCTAGCCGTGCCATGGGTGAAGGCTTGTCGGCTATTTTGTAGATTTCATTGGAGATGACCTCATGAACTTCTACTTCCTCTCCAATCATGATGCCATGAATCATGATGGCCCGATCCACAGTAACTTCAGATCGGTTGCTAGTAGAAATGATGGAGCGTTGAATGAACTCCAACCATCCTCTAGCTATAGGCTTGAGGTCCAGTCTTCTTAGTTGGACTGGCTTGCCTTTGGAGTCTCTCTTCCATTGAGCTCCTTCCGCACAAATATCCATAAGGACTTGGTCCAACCTTTGATCAAAGTTGACCCTTCTAGTGTAGGGGCGTTCATCTCCTTGCATCATGGGCAAGTGGAATGCCAACCTCACATTTTCCGGACTAAAATCCAAGTATTTCTCCCGAACCATTGTGAGATAATTCTTTGGACTCGGGTTCATACCTTGATCATGGTTCCTAGTGATCCATGCATTGGCATAGAACTCTTGAACCATTAAGATTCCGACTTGTTGCATGGGGTTGGTTAGGACTTCCCAACCTCTTCTTCGGACTTCATGTCGGATCTCCGGATACTCATTTTTCTTGAGCTTGAAAGGGACCTCAGGGATCACCTTCTTCTTTGCCACAACATCATAGAAGTGGTCTTGATGGCTCTTGGAGATGAATCTTTCCATCTCCCATGACTCGGAGGTGGAAGCTTTTGTCTTCCCTTTTCCTTTTCTAGAGGATACTCCGGCCTTAGGTGCCATTGATGGTAATGAAAAAAAAAACAAAAAGCTTATGCTTTTACCACACCAAACTTAAAATATTGCTCGCCCTCGAGCAAGAGAAGAAAGAAGAGAAGAAGAAGAAGAAGAAAATATGGTAGAGAAGGGGAAGTGATGGTTCGGCCAAGGGTGAGAAGAGGGGGTTGTGTTGTGTGAAAATGAAGTAGAATGGAAGGGTATTTATAGGGAGAGGGGGGAGGGTGTGTTCGGCTATTTAGGGTGGGAATGGGAGGGAAATTGGTTTTGAATTTTTGAAGGTAGGTGGGGTTTGTGGGGAAGAGTGGATGGATGTGAGTGGTGAATGGGGTAATTGGGAAGAGGAATTGAGGTGATTGGTGAAAGTTGTTGGGAAGTGTGACATGGGGAAGAGTGAAATAGGATTAGAAGAGTGTAATTAGGATTCGGAGGTAAGGTGGGAATATGGTAGGTGGGGATCCTGTGGGGTCCACAGATCCTGAGGTGATCCTGTGGGGTCCACAGATCCTGAGGTGTCAAGGAATTCCATCCCTGCACCAAATAGGCATGTAAAATGCCTTCGTGCATCATTCTGGCATTTAAACGCCCATTGGTGCACATTCTGGGCGTTCAACGCCTATGTAAAGCATGTTTCTGGCGTTGAACGCCAGTTTCATGCTTGTTACTGGCGTTCAGCGCCAGTTTTTCCTCTCTAGGCACATTCCTGGCGTTCAGCGCCAGAATGTTGCTTGTTTCTGGCGTTCAGCGCCAGAATGATGCTCTGTTCTGGCGTTGAACGCCAGCCAGATGCATCTTACTGGCGTTGAACGCCAGCCTGTGCGTCCTCCAGGGTGCGATTTTTTTCTTCCGCTGTTTTTGATTCTATTTTTAATTTTTATGATTTTTTCGTGACTCCTCATGATCTTGTACCTAATAAAACACAAAATAACAATAAAATAAAATAAAATTAGATAAATAAAATTGGGTTGCCTCCCAACAAGCGCTTCTTTAATGTCAATAGCTTGACAGTGGCTCTCATGGAGCCACAAGGTGATCAGGTCAATGTTGTATAGTTGTGATGAGCGGATAATTTGTATGCTTTTTGGCATTGTTTTTAGTATGTTTTTAGTATCTTTTAGTTAGTTTTTAGTATATTTTTATTAGTTTTTAATTAAAATTCACTTTTCTGGACTTTACTATGAGTTTGTGTGTTTTTCTGTGATTTCAGGTATTTTCTGACTGAAATTGAAGGTTCTGAGCAAAAATCTAATCCGGAGACTGAAAAGGACTGCAGATGCTGTTGGATTCTGACCTCCCTGCACTCGAAGTGGATTTTCAGGAGCTACAGAAGCCCAATTAGCGCGCTCTCAACGGCATTGGAAAGTAGACATCCTGGGCTTTCCAGCAATATATAATAGTCCATATTTTGCCCAAGATTTGATGGCCCAAACCGGCGCTCAAAGTCACCTACTGAAATTCCAGCGTTAAACGCCGGAACTGGCATAAAATTTGGAGTTAAACGCCCAAACTGGCATGAAAGCTGGCGTTTAACTCCAGAAAAGGTCTCTACACGAAATTCCTTCATTGCTCAGCCCAAGCACACACCAAGTGGGCCCGGAAGTGGATTTTTCTGTCATTTACTCATTTCTGTAAACCTTAGGACACTAGTTTACTACTTATAGGATCTTTTGACATTGTATCCGTACCTTATGACCTCATAACATTTTGTACACGTTTCTTTCCACGGTATGAGCCTCTAAACCCCATGGTTGGGGGTGAGGAGCTCTGCTGTGTCCTGATGGATTAATGCAATTACTACTGTTTCTTATTCAATCATGCTTGCTTCCATTCTAAGATAATACTTGTTCTTAATCCGGATGAATGTGATGATCCGTGACAATCATCATCATTCTCAACCATGAACGTGTGACTGACAACCACCTCCGTTCTACCTTAGATTAAGTAGTTATCTCTTGGATTCTTTAATCGGAATCTTCGTGGTATAAGCTAGGACTGATGGCGGCATTCAAGAGAATCCGGAAGGTCTAAACCTTGTCTGTGGTATTCTAAGTAGGATTCAATGATTGAATGACTGTGACGTGCTTCAATCTCCTGAAGGCGGGGCGTTAGTGACAGACGCAAAAGAATCACTGGATTCTATTCCGGCCTGATTGAGAACCGACAGATGAATTCCGCTATGCTGTGACAGAGCATATGCAATCGCTTTCACTGAGAGGATGGGAGGTAGCCACTGACAACGGTGAAACCCTACACACAGCTTGCCATGGAAGGAGACTTGCGTGTTTGAAGAAGAAGACAGTAGGAAAGCAGAGATTCAGAAGATGGAGCATCTCCAAACCTCAACCTATTCTCCATTACTGCAAAACAAGTAACCATTTCATGTTCTTTTGCTTTTCACAATCAATCCTGATAAATTCTGATATCCTGACTAAGATTTACAAGATAACCATAGCTTGCTTCAAGCCGACAATCTCCGTGGGATCGACCCTTGCTCACGCAAGGTATTACTTGGACGACCCAGTGCACTTGCTGGTTAGTTGTGCGGGATTGCAAAAGTGTTATTGCAATTTCGTGCACCAAGTTTTTGGCGCCGTTGCCGGAGATTGTTCGAGTTTGGACAACTGACGGTTTATCTTGTTGCTTAGATTAGGACTGTTTTTGTTTTTTTTAATTGGTTTAGAGTCTTTTAGTTGAGTCTAGTTTCATATTCTAAGTTTGGTGTCAATTGCATGCTTTTTGTGTTTTTCTCTCAAAATTTTCGAAAATTTAGTGTTTGATTTTCTAAAAATTTTAAGTTTGGTGTCTTTTTGTGTTTTTCTCTTTCCTCTTTTCAAAAATCAAATCTTTTTCATAAAAATTTTTCAATCATATCTTTTTAATTGCTGTTTTCAAAATCTTTTCTTTTACTAATTGATTCAGTTCTCAATTTGCTTTAATTTCATTTCCCTTTTTGATTTTCGAATTTTTTTTATTTTCTTTTATTTCATTTTAATTCTTTTTCGGATATTTCAAAAAAAAAAAAAACAAAATTTATCTCTTTGCAATCATTATCATTTCCCTTTTGTCCATTATGGACTTAAGTGGAATTAACCAGTCCAGAAGGACCCTGGGGTCATATGCTAACCCCATTACAGCTGCATATGGGAGTAGCATCTGTATACCTCCCATCAAAGCAAGCAGCTTTGAGCTAAATCCTCAACTCATTATCATAGTGCAGCAAAATTGCCAGTATTCCGGTCTTCCACAGGAAGAACCTACTGAGTTTCTGGCACAGTTCTTACAAATTGCTGACACAGTACATGATAAAGAGGTAGATCAGGATGTCTACAGACTATTACTGTTTCCATTTGGTGTAAAAGATCAAGCTAAAAGGTGGTTAAATAATCAACCTACAGCAAGCATAAAGACATGGAAACAGTTGTCAGATAAATTCCTGAATCATTTTTACCCCCCAAAGAGGATGACACAGCTAAGGCTGGACATCCAAGGCTTTAAACAAGAGGATAATGAATCCCTTTACAATGCCTGGGAGAGGTATAAAGGTATGCTAAGGAAATGTCCCTCTGAAATGTTTTCAGAGTGGGTACAGTTAGACATTTTCTACTATGGGCTTACAGAAAAAGCTCAGATGTCTTTAGACCACTCAGCTGGTGGATCTATACACATGAGGAAGACAATTGAAGAAGTTCAAGAGCTTATAGACACTGTTGCTAGAAACCAATACTTATACTCTAGCAATGAGTTCGTTCCAAAAGAGGAAGTCATGGCATTAGTCACTGATCCTAATCCTCAAGAACAGATGAATGAGCTTAATCAACAATTGCTCCTGATGACAGAACAGTTAGCAGAATTTAAAGAGATGCTCCATGAAACTAAAGTTGCTAATAAGAGCATAGAACTACAGTTGAATCAAGCAAAACAGCAAATATCTAAACAAATAACAGAGGAGTGTCAAGCAGTTCAACTAAGGAGTGGGAAAACACTGAATACCACTGCTCAAAGGAGCAAGAATCCAAACAGAGAACAATTGACAGAGGATAACCAAACCACTGTTCAAAATCCCTCTGAGGACAATAAGAGCCCAGAGAGGAACACTATTGGCGTTCAAACGCCAGAAAGGGAAGGAAAGTTGGCGTTAAACGCCCATTCCTTGCCTAGTTCTGGCGTTCAAACGCCAGAAAAGGGGAAGAAGTTGGCATTTAACGCCCAATCTTCACCCATTCCTGGCGTCCAAACGCCCAAGGAGGATCAGGCACCTGAGAGTGCTGATAATTATCCCTCTAACAAGGCTTCTTCAACCACTTCTGTAAGGAATAAACCTGCAGCATCTAAGGTTGAGGAATATCAAGCCAAGATGCCTTATCCTCAGAAACTCCGCAAAGCGGAACAGGATAAGCAATTTGCCCGCTTTGCAGACTATCTAAGGACTCTTGAAATAAAGATTCCGTTTGCAGAGGCACTTGAGCAAATACCTTCTTATGCTAAGTTCATGAAAGAGATCTTAAGTCATAAGAAGGATTGGAGAGAAACTGAAAAAGTGTTTCTCACTGAAGAATGCAGTGCAGTCATTCTGAAAAGCTTACCAGAAAAGCTTCAAGATCCTGGAAGCTTTATGATACCATGCACACTAGAAGGTGTTTGCACCAAGACAGCTCTATGTGATCTTGGAGCAAGCATCAATCTAATACCTGCATCCACTATCAGAAAGCTTGGGTTGGCTGGAGAAGTCAAACCAACAAGGATATGCCTCCAACTTGCTGATGGCTCTATTAAACACCCATCAGGCATAATAGAGGACATGATTGTCAAGGTTGGGCCATTTGCCTTTCCAACTGACTTTGTGGTGCTGGAAATGGAAGAGCACAAAAGTGCAACTCTCATTCTAGGAAGACCTTTCCTAGCAACTGGACGAACTCTCATTGATGTACACAAAGGGGAAGTAACTCTGAGAGTCAATGAGGATGAGTTCAAGTTGAATGCTGTGAAAGCTATGCAGCATCCAGATACACCAGATGATTGCATGGACGTTGACATTATTGATTCTCTGGTAGAAGAGATCAATATGGCTGAAAGCCTGGAATCAGAGCTTGAGGACATCTTCAAAGATGCTCAACCTGATCAAGAAAAACTAGAGGAAGTAAAGGAATTTTCGAAAATTCCTCAGGAGGAGGATAAACCTCCCAAACCTGAACTCAAACCTCTACCACCATCTCTGAAATATGCATTTCTAGGAGAGGGTGACACTTTTCCAGTGATTATAAGCTCTGCTTTAAATCCACAGGAAGAGGAAGCACTGATTCAAGTGCTAAGGACACACAAGACAGCTCTTGGGTGGTCCATAAGTGATCTTAAGGGCATTAGCCCAGCTAGATGCATGCACAAGATCCTATTGGAGGATAATGCCAAACCAGTGGTTCAACCACAGAGGAGGCTAAATCCAGCCATGAAGGAGGTGGTGCAGAAAGAGGTCACTAAATTATTAGAGGCTGGGATTATTTATCCTATTTCTGATAGCCCCTGGGTGAGCCCTGTCCAAGTTGTTCCCAAAAGGGAGGCATGACAGTGGTTCATAATGAAAAAATGAACTGGTTCCTACAAGAACAGTCACAGGGTGGCGCATGTGTATTGACTACAGGAGGCTCAATACAGCCACCAGAAAGGATCATTTTCCTTTACCATTCATAGACCAAATGCTAGAAAGACTAGCTGGTCATGATTACTACTGCTTTTTGGATGGCTATTCAGGCTACAACCAAATTGCAGTAGATCCTCAGGACCAAGAGAAAACAGCATTTACTTGCCCTTCTGGCGTGTTTGCCTACAGAAGGATGCCTTTTGGTCTGTGCAATGCACCTGCAACCTTTCAGAGGTGCATGCTCTCTATCTTCTCAGATATGGTAGAGAAATTTCTAGAAGTCTTCATGGATGACTTCTCAGTATATGGAGACTCATTCAGCTCCTGTCTTAACCACTTATCACTTGTCCTGAAAAGATGCCAAGAGACTAACCTAGTTTTAAACTGGGAGAAATGTCACTTTATGGTGACTGAAGGAATTGTCCTTGGGCACAAAATTTCAAGCAGGGGAATAGAGGTGGATAAGACAAAGGTAGAGGTAATTGAAAAATTACCACCACCTGCCAATGTTAAGGCAATCAGAAGCTTTCTTGGGCATGCAGGATTCTACAGAAGGTTCATAAAGGATTTTTCAAAAATTGCTAAACCTCTAAGTAATCTGCTAGCTGCTGACACTCCATTCATCTTTGACAATGAGTGTCTGCAGGCATTTGAGACCCTGAAAGCTAAGCTGATCACAGCACCAATCATCTCTGCACCAGATTGGACATTGCCATTTGAATTAATGTGTGATGCCAGTGATCATGCCATTGGTGCAGTGTTGGGACAGAGGCATAACAAGCTTTTGCACGTCATTTATTATGCCAGCCGTGTTCTAAATGACGCACAAAAGAACTACACAACCACAGAAAAAGAGTTACTTGCAGTGGTTTATGCCATTGACAAGTTTAGATCCTACCTAGTGGGATCAAAGGTGATTGTGTACACTGACCATGCTGCTCTCAAATACTTACTCACAAAGCAGGATTCAAAACCCAGGCTTATCAGATGGGTATTGCTTCTGCAAGAGTTTGATATAGAAATAAGAGACAGAAAAGGGACAGAGAATCAAGTAGCTGATCATCTGTCCAGAATAGAACCAGTAGCTGGGGCGTCCCTCCCTTCTACTGAGATCTCTGAGACTTTCCCAGATGAGCAACTCTTTGCCATCCAGGAAGCTCCATGGTTTGCAGACATTGCAAATTATAAAGCTGTAAGGTTCATACCCAAAGAGTACAGTTATGTGCAGAGAAAGAAACTAATTTCAGATGCCAAGTACTACCTTTGGGATGAACCATATCTCTTTAAGAGATGTGCTGACGGAGTGATCCGCAGGTGTGTACCCAGAGAAGAAGCACAAAGGATCCTATGGCACTGCCATGGATCACAGTATGGGGGACATTTTGGAAGTGAGCGAACAGCCACTAAAGTTCTCCAGTGCGGCTTCTACTGGCCTACTCTCTATAAAGATTCCCGAGAGTTTGTGCGTAACTGTGACAGTTGCCAAAGAGCTGGTAACCTGCCTCACGGATATGCCATGCCTCAACAAGGGATATTAGAGATAGAATTGTTTGATGTATGGGGAATTGATTTCATGGGACCATTCCCACCATCATACTCAAACACTTATATTCTGGTGGCAGTGGACTATGTATCTAAGTGGGTAGAAGCAATTGCTACACCCACTAATGATACCAAGACCGTACTGAAATTCCTCCAGAAAAACATTTTCAGCAGGTTTGGCGTCCCCAGAGTACTAATCAGTGATGGGGGCTCTCATTTCTGCAACAAACAGCTATACTCTGCTATGGTTAGATATGGGATCAGCCATAAAGTGGCAACTGCATATCATCCACAGACAAATGGGCAAGCTGAAGTCTCTAACAGAGAACTAAAAAGAATCCTGGAACGGACTGTAATGGCCCGAAGAAAGGATTGGGCAAAGAGCTTGGATGATGCTCTGTGGGCATACAGAACAGCATTCAAGACTCCTATAGGAACCTCCCCATACCAACTAGTGTATGGGAAGGCCTGTCATTTGCCTGTGGAACTGGAACATAAAGCCTACTGGGCAACCAGATTCCTAAACATGGATGCACAGCTAGCTGGTGAGAAAAGACTGCTCCAGCTAAATGAGCTAGAGGAGTTCAGACTCAATGCCTTTGAAAATGCAAAAATTTATAAGGAAAAGGCAAAGAAATGGCATGACAAGAAGTTGTCAACCAGAGTCTTTGAGCCAGGACAAAAGGTTCTGCTATTTAACTCTAGGCTCAAATTGTTTCCAGGAAAACTCAAATTCCGGTGGAGGGGTCCGTATGTGATTACAGGAGTCTCACCATATGGGTATGTTGAGCTTCAGGATATTGATTCTGACAGAAAGTTCATTGTTAATGGACAGAGAATCAAGCATTATCTTGAAGGAAATTTTGAGCAGGAATGCTCAAAACTGAGACTTGAGTAATTCTCAGTGAAGGTCCAGCTAAAGACAGTAAAGAAGCGCTTGCTGGGAGGCAACCCAGTCATTAGGAAGTTGTATGAATTGTTCTTACAGAGGCAAGTATCAAAAATGAAGGAATTCACAGAGTTACAGAAAGATTCAGCTCAAAAAGCAGAGAAAATGAGCTTACTGGCGAAAAAACGCCAGTAAGGGGCATTTTGGGCGTTAAACGCCAGAATGGGCACCATTCTGGGCGTTTAACGCCAGTAATGGTACCATTTTGGGCGTTAAACGCCAGAATGGGCACCATTCTGGGCGTTTAACGCCAGGTGTGCAGCGTCCTGGGCGTTTTGAAAAAACGCCCAGTGACAAAGGATTTCTGGCGTTTAACGCCAGCCAGGGCACCTGGCTGGGCGTTAAACGCCCAAAAGGGGTAGCAAATGGGCGTTAAACGCCAGAATGGGTGCCATTCTGGGCGTTTAACGCCAGAAAGGTGGGGGGACCACATTTTTGTTTTCAACTCAATTTTTTTCAAACTTTCCTCTTTTTAACCATACTCTTCTACATAAATGCACTTCAACCTTTCATCATTCACTTTCAAATCTTCACAAATCAAAACCATTCTTCAAATCTATTTCAAATTAATCACAAATCTTCTTCAAAAATTCACCCTTTTCTCAATTTCTTTTCATATCTCCTCAAATCTCCTTTCACATTTTTTATTTTTTCGAAATCTCTTCTCCCCTCCCTTATAAATTCACGTTTGGAACCCCCTTTACCCGCACCATTCGAATTTCCTCTTTCTCTCTCTCTCTTCTTTCTTTTCTTTTGCTTGAGGACAAGCAAGCCTCTAAGTTTGGTGTGCTTTTCCGTGATCACTAAGCCAAGATTCATCAATATCATGGCTCCTAAGGGAAAACAAACCAATTTAAGAGGCAAGAAAGAGAATAATCCAAAGAATCTTTGGAATCAAGAGAAGTTCTTAACTAAAGAACATGAAGACCATTATCACAAAATAATGGGTCTGAGGTCAGTGATCCCGGAAGTTAAATTTGATCTGAAAGAAGATGAATATCCGGGGATCCAAGAGCAAATTCGAAACAGAGGATGGGAAGTTCTAACCAATCCTGAGACAAAGGTTGGAAGGAACATGGTTCAGGAATTCTACTCAAATCTGTGGCTGACAGATAAGCAGAGAATGACTGGAACCGCTTACCATACCTATAGAACTATGGTCAGAGGGAAAGTTATGTACTTCCATCTGGACAAAATAAGAGAAATCTTCAAACTACCTCAACTGCAAGATGATCCTGATTCCTTTAATAGGAGGATGGTGAGAGTAGATAAAGGGTTGGATCAAGTTCTAGAGGACATATGCCTCCCTGGAACTAAGTGGATAACCAATTCTAAGGGTGTCCCAAACCAACTCAAGAGGGGAGACCTCAAACCAATTGCAAGAGGTTGGCTAGACTTTATTGGGCGTTCCATATTGCCCACTAGCAACCGTTCTGAGGTCACCATCAAGAGAGCAGTGATGATTCATTGCATTATGCTTGGAAAAGAGGTGTAGGTCCATCATGTGATTGCTTGTGAGATCTACAAAATTGCAAATAAGAATTCCACTGAAGCCAAATTGGCTTATCCAAGCTTGATTTCCTCGCTCTGTAAAGAGGCTGGGGTGAAGATGGGAGTAGATGAGTTCATACCCATTGAACACCCAATCACCAAGAAGTCAATGGAAGGACAAGTGCAAGACAACTCCAGCAAGAGGAGGGCGCAGGAATTCCTCCCTGAATTCCCAAGAATTGACTACTGGTCCAGCCTAGAAGCATCTATCACCAAGTTGCAAGAGACTATGGATCAACTGAAGGAAGAACAGCAGAATCAGAACTGCATGCTCTGCAAATTGCTGAAGGAACAAGAGAAGCAGGGGCGTGAACTCCAAGAGTTGAAACGCCAAAAGCTCTCCTCTCAAGCTGAGGGAGCATCCACTTCTCAAAATCAAGGTTGTTGAGTTCTAACTCTGTGAAAACCTCTATCATTAGGAGCCTATTTTTTTCGTTTTTCTTGTCTTATTTTCTATTTTTATTTTTAGTCTCATCTTATATCTATATCTGAGTCTTGTTCTTAGTTCATAATTAATAAAATTTATGCCTTAAAGTTATGAATGTCCTATGAATCCATCACCTCTCTTAAATGAAAAATGCTTTAATCACAAAAGAACAAGAAGTACAGGATTTCGAAATTTATCTCTGAGACTAGTTGAATTAGTTTGATGTGGTGACAATACTTTTTGTTTTCTGAATGAATGCTTGAACAGTGCATATGTCTTTTGAATTTGTTGTTTTTAAGAATGTTAAATTTGTTGGCTCTTGAAAGAATGATGGAAAAGGAGAACTGTTATTGAGGATCTGAAAAATCATCAAAATGATTCTTGAAGCAAGAAAAAGCAGTGAAAAAAAAATATATTTTCGAAAAAAAAAAAAGAAAAAGAAAGAAATAAGGGTGTGAACCAAGGCAAAAAGAGTGTGCTTAAGAACCCTGGACACCTCTAATTGGGGACTTTAGCAAAGCTGAGTCACAATCTAAAAAGGTTCACCCAATTATGTGTCTGTGGCATGTATGTATCCGGTGGTAATACTGGAAGATAGAGTGCTTTGGGCCACAGCCAAGACTCATACACTAGCTATGTTCAAGAATCAATATACTTAACTAGGAGAATCAATAACAATATCTGAGTTCTGAGTTCTTATAGATGCCAATCATTCTGAACTTCAAAGGATAGAGTGAGATGCCAAAACTGTTCGGAGGCAAAAAGCTACTAGTCCCGCTCATCTAATTAGAGCTATGTTTCTTTGATATTTTGGAATCTATAGTATATTCTCTTCTTTTTATCCTATTTTGATTTTCAGTTGCTTGGGGACAAGCAACAATTTAAGTTTGGTGTTGTGATGAGCGGATAATTTGTATGCTTTTTGGCATTGTTTTTAGTATGTTTTTAGTATCTTTTAGTTAGTTTTTAGTATATTTTTATTAGTTTTTAATTAAAATTCACTTTTCTGGACTTTACTATGAGTTTGTGTGTTTTTCTGTGATTTCAGGTATTTTCTGACTGAAATTGAAGGTTCTGAGCAAAAATCTAATCCGGAGACTGAAAAGGACTGCAGATGCTGTTGGATTCTGACCTCCCTGCACTCGAAGTGGATTTTCTGGAGCTACAGAAGCCCAATTGGCGCGCTCTCAACGGCATTGGAAAGTAGACATCCTGGGCTTTCCAGCAATATATAATAGTCCATACTTTGTCCAAGATTTGATGGCCCAAACCGGCGCTCAAAGTCACCTACTGAAATTCCAGCGTTAAACGCCGGAACTGGCATAAAATTTGGAGTTAAACGCCCAAACTGGCATGAAAGCTGGCGTTTAACTCCAGAAAAGGTCTCTACACGAAATTCCTTCATTGCTCAGCCCAAGCACACACCAAGTGGGCCCGGAAGTGGATTTTTCTGTCATTTACTCATTTCTGTAAACCTTAGGACACTAGTTTACTACTTATAGGATCTTTTGACATTGTATCCGTACCTTATGACCTCATAACATTTTGTACACGTTTCTTTCCACGGTATGAGCCTCTAAACCCCATGGTTGGGGGTGAGGAGCTCTGCTGTGTCCTGATGGATTAATGCAATTACTACTGTTTCTTATTCAATCATGCTTGCTTCCATTCTAAGATAATACTTGTTCTTAATCCGGATGAATGTGATGATCCGTGACAATCATCATCATTCTCAACCATGAACGTGTGACTGACAACCACCTCTGTTCTACCTTAGATTAAGTAGTTATCTCTTGGATTCTTTAATCGGAATCTTCGTGGTATAAGCTAGGACTGATGGCGGCATTCAAGAGAATCCGGAAGGTCTAAACCTTGTCTGTGGTATTCTGAGTAGGATTCAATGATTGAATGACTGTGACGTGCTTCAATCTCCTGAAGGCGGGGCGTTAATGACAGACGCAAAAGAATCACTGGATTCTATTCCGGCCTGATTGAGAACCGACAGATGAATTCCGCTATGCTGTGACAGAGCATATGCAATCGCTTTCACTGAGAGGATGGGAGGTAGCCACTGACAACGGTGAAACCCTACACACAGCTTGCCATGGAAGGAGACTTGCGTGTTTGAAGAAGAAGACAGTAGGAAAGCAGAGATTCAGAAGATGGAGCATCTCCAAACCTCAACCTATTCTCCATTACTGCAAAACAAGTAACCATTTCATGTTCTTTTGCTTTTCACAATCAATCCTGATAAATTCTGATATCCTGACTAAGATTTACAAGATAACCATAGCTTGCTTCAAGCCGACAATCTCCGTGGGATCGACCCTTGCTCACGCAAGGTATTACTTGGACGACCCAGTGCACTTGCTGGTTAGTTGTGCGGGATTGCAAAAGTGTTATTGCAATTTTGTGCACCAAGTTGCCAACACCAAACTTAGAGTTTGGATATGGGGTCTTAACACCAAACTTAGAGTTTGGTTGTGGCCTCCCAACACCAAACTTAGAGTTTGACTGTGGGGGCTCTACTTGACTCTAAACTGAGAGAAGCTCTTCATGCTTACTCTCTTCTGTCACAGAGGGATGGCCATGTGCCTTAAACACAAGATAGTCCCCATTCAATTGAAGGACTAGTTCACCTCTGTTGACATCTATCACAGCTCCTGCTGTGGCTAGGAAAGGTCTTCCAAGGATGATGCAATCATCCTCTTCCTTCCTAGTGTCTAAGATTATGAAATCAGCAGGGATGTAAAGGCCTTCAACCTTTACTAACACGTCCTCTACTATTCCATAGGCTTGTCTCAATGACTTGTCTGCCAGTTGTAATGAGAACAAGGCAGGTTGTACCTCAATGATCCCCAGCTTCTCCATTACAGAGAGTGGCATAAGATTTATTCCTGACCCCAGATCACACAGAGCTTTTTCAAAGATCATGGTGCCTATGGTACAAGGTATTAAGAACTTGCCAGGATCTTGTTTCTTTTGAGGTAGAATTTTCTGAATCCAAGTATCCAGATCATTAATGAGCAAGGGAGGTTCACTTTCCCAAGTCCCATTACCAAATAACTTGGCATTCAGCTTCATGATAGCTCCAAAATATTGAGCAACTTGCTCTCCAGTCACATCTTCATCCTCTTCTGAGGAAGAATACTCTTCAGAGCTCATGAATGGCAGAAGGAGATTTAATGGAATCTCTATGGTCTCTACATGAGCCTCAGATTCCTTTGGATCCTTAATAGGAAACTCCTTCTTGCTTGAGGGACGTCCCAGGAGGTCTTTCTCACTAGGATTTTCGTCCTCCTCCTCCCTTGTGCATTCGGCCATATTGACTATGTCAATGGCCTTGCATTCTCCTTTTGGATTTTCTTCTGTATTGCTTGGGAGAATACTGGGAGGAGTTTCAATGACTTTCTTACTCAGCTGGCCCACTTGTGCCTCCAGATTTCTAATGGAGGATCTTGTTTCACTCATGAAACTGAAAGTGGCCTTTGACAGATCAGAGACTACATGGCTAAATTAGAGGTGTTTTGTTCAGAATTCTCTGTCTGTTGCTGAGAAGATGATGGATATGGCTTGCTATTGTTCAGCCTGTTGTGTCCACCATTGTTAAAGCCTTGTTGAGGCTTTTGTTGATCCTTCCATGAGAAATTTGGATGATTTCTCCATGATGAGTTATAGGTGTTTCCATAAGGTTCACCCATGTAATTAACCTCTGCCATGGCAGGGTTCTCAGGATCATAAGCTTCTTCAGAAGCTACCTCTCTAGTACTGTTGGATGCATGTTGCCATCCATTCAGATTTTGAGAGATCATGTTGACCTGTTGAGTCAACACTTTGTTCTGAGCCAATATGGCATTCAGAGTATCAATTTCAAGAACTCCTTTCTTCTGAGGTATCCCATTGTTCACGGAATTCCTCTCAGAAGTGTACATGAACTGGTTATTTGCAACCATGTCAATGAGTTCTTGAGCCTCTTCAGGCGTTTTCTTCAGGTGAATAGATCCACCTGCAGAATGGTCCAATGACATTTTCGAAAATTTAGAGAGACCATAATAGAATATATCTAATATGGTCCATTCTGAAAACATGTCAGATGGACATCTTTTGGTCAGCTGCTTGTATCTTTCCCAAGCTTCATAGAGGGATTCACCATCTTTTTGTTTGAAGGTTTGAACATCCACTCTTAGCTTGCTCAGCTTTTGAGGAGGAAAGAATTTATCCAAGAAGGCACTGACCAGCTTATCCCATGAGTCCAGGCTATCCTTGGGTTGTGAATCTAACCATATTCTAGCTCTGTCTCTTATAGCAAAAGGAAAAAGCATGAGTCTGTAGACTTCAGGATCAACTCCATTCGTCTTTACAGTCTCATAGATCTGCAAGAACTCAGTTAAGAACTGATAGGGATCTTCAGATGAAAGTCCATAAAACTTGCAGTTTTGTTGCATTAAAGCAACTAGCTGTGGTTTCAGCTCAAAGTTGTTGGCTCCAATGGCAGGAATGGAGATGCTTCTTTCATCAAACTTGGACGTTGGCTTTGTGAAGTCACCAAGCATTCTCCTTGCATTATTATTATTTTCGGCTGCCATCTCCTTCTCTTGTTCGAAAATTTCTGAAAGGTTGTTTCTGGATTGTTGTAATTTAACTTCTCTTAATTTTCTCTTCAAAGTCCTTTCAGGTTCTGGATCAATTTCAACAAGAGTGCCTTTATCCCTGTTCCTGCTCATATGAAAGAGAAGAAAACAAGAAAAGAAGGAGGAATCCTCTATGTCACAGTATAGAGATTCCTTTATGTTAGTAGAAAAAGAAAGGGGTAGAAGAATGAAGAAGGATGGAGTCGGATTTATGGATGAAGAGAGGTGGAGAGAAGTGTTAGTAAACAAATAATTAAATAGAAGAAGAAAAGAGAAAGATAATTTCGAAAATAATTTTAAAAAGGGGTTAGTGATTTTCGAAAATTAAAGATAAAATTAAAATTAAAATTAAAATTTGAAACAATTAATTAATTAAAAAAGAATTTTTGAAAAAGGGGTAAGATATTTTCGAAAATTAGAGAGGAAAAAATAGTTAGGTGATTTTGAAAAAGATAAGAAACAAATAAAAAGTTAGTTAGTTGATTGAAAAAGATATTGAAATTAAATTTTAAAAAGATAAGAAGAAAAGGAGTTAGATAAGATATTTTGAAATCAAATTTTGAAAAATATAAAATTTTGAAAAGGATAAGATAAAAAGATAAGATTTTTAAGAAAAAGATATTTTGAAAAAGATTTAATTTTTTTTTAAAAAGACTTAACTAACAAGAAATTACAAGATAAGATTCTAGAATTTAAAGATTGAACCTTTCTTAACAAGAAAGTAACAAACTTCAAATTTTTGAACCAATCACATTAATTGTTAGCTAATTTTCGAAAATTAGATATAAAAGCTAAGAAAAAGATTTTTGAAAAAGTAATTTTTAAAAATTTCGAAAATAATAAAAAAAATGAAAAAGATATGATTTTTGAAAAAGATTTTGAAAAGATAAGATTTTTAAAATTGAAATTTTGACTTGACTTGTAAGAAACAACTAATTTTAAAAAATTTTTGACCAAGTCAACCCAAAATTTCGAAAATTTGGAGGGAAATAAGAAAAAGATATTTTTTTGATTTTTGAATTTTTAATTATGAGAGAGAAAAACAACAAAAATGCTCAATGCATGAAATTTTTAGATCAAAACAATGAATGCATGCAAGAATGCTATGAATGTCAAGATGAACACCAAGAACACTTTGAAGATCATGATGAACATCAAGAACATATTTTTGAAAAATTTTTGATGCAAAGAAAACAAGCAAGACACCAAACTTAGAAATCTTTAATGCATGGACTCTAACAAACAAAAAATGCATATGAAAAACAACAAACAACACAAAACAAGAAATCATCAAGATCAAACAAGAGGACTTATCAAGAACAACTTGAAGATCATGAAGAACACTATGAATGCATGGGATTTTTGAAAAATGCAAAAAAAATTTTAAAAGCATGCAATTGACACCAAACTTAAAAATTGACTCAAGACTCAAACAAGAAACACAAAATATTTTTAGTTTTTATGATTTTATGATTTTTTTTGTATTTTCTTTTATTTTTTTCGAAAAACATTATTGGAAAAACGAAAAAGAAAAGAAAAATTTTGAAAAAGTTTTTGAAAAGAAAATTACCTAATCTGAGCAACAAGATGAACCGTCAGTTGTCCATACTCGAACAATCCCCGGCAACGGCGCCAAAAACTTGGTGGACGAAATTGTGATCCATATTCTTTTGTACTTGTATGAAATCATTATTATGGCATCGGTTGAATTCACAACTCCATTCAACTAACCAGCAAGTGTACTGGGTCGTCCAAGTAATAAACCTTACGTGAGTAAGGGTCGATCCCACAGAGATTGTTGGTATGAAGCAAGCTATGGTCACCTTGTAAATCTTAGTTAGGCAAATTAAATTTGTTTATGGTTTCGAAAATAGAAATAAGAAAATAGAAATAATAAAAGGGATAGAATACTTATGCAGATTCATTGGTGGGAATTTCAGATAAGTGAATGGAGATATTGTATGGCTCAAGAACGCCTACTTTCCTATTGCTTCAACTCAATCCTTCTTACTCTTTTCCATAGCAAGCTGTGTATAGGGGTTCACCGTTCGGCGATGGCTACTTTGTATCCTCTCTGGAAAATGGTCCTCTGCGCTGTCACTCGCATGGCTAATCGTCTGGAGGCATCACACTGGCCGAAGGCTACATCCCATCCTCGCAGTGAAAACTACGCTCACGCGCTCTGTCACAGCACGGCTAATCACTGGTTGGTTCCCGCTCCTACTGGAATAGAATCCCTTGATTCTTTTGCGTCTATCACTAACGCCCAGCACTTGCGAGTCTGAAGCACGTCACAGTCATTCATTACCGGAATCCTACTCGGAATACCACAGACAAGGTTAGACTTTCCGGATTCCCAGGATCCTACTCGGAATACCACAGACAAGGTGAGACTTTCCGGATCCTCATGAATGCCGCCATCTATCTAGCTTATACCACGAAGATTCTGTTGGGGAATCTAAGAGATACACATTCAAGCTCGGTTGCATGTAGAACGGAGGTGGTTGTCAATCACGCGCGTTCATAGGTGAAAATGATGATGAGCGTCACATAATCATCACATTCATCATGTTCTTGGGTGCGAATGAATATCTTGGAATAAGAATAAGATAGAATTGAATAAAAAGTAATAGTAATTGTATTGAAACTTGAGGTACAGCAGAGCTCCACACCCTTAATCTATGGTGTGCAGAAACTCCACCGTTGAAAATACATAAGTGAAAGGTTCAGGCATGGCCGAATGGCCAGCCCCCTGAGTGATCAAAAGACCGAATAATCAAAGGCTAAACAGTCAAGAGATTAAACTCTCAAAAGATGTCTAATACAATAGTTAAATGTTCTATTTATAATAAACTAGCTCCTAGGGTTTACATGAGTAAGTAATTGATGCATAAATCCACTTCTGGGGCCCACTTGGTGTATGCTTGGGCTGAGCTTGATCAATCCACGAGCTGAGGCTTCTCTTAGAGTTGAACTCCGAGTTATGACGTGTTTTGGGCGTTCAACTCCGGATCATGACGTTTTTCTGGCGTTTAACTCCAGATAGCAGCATGTACTTGGCGTTCAACGCCAAGTTACGTCATCAATTTCCGAATAAAGTATGGACTATTATATATTGCTGGAAAGCTCTGGATGTCTACTTTCCAACGCCGTTAAGAGCACGCCATTTGGAGTTCTGTAGCTCCAGAAAATCCATTTTGAGTGCAGGGAGGTCAGATTCCAACAGCATCAGCAGTCCTTTTGTCAGCCTTTTTCAAAGTTTTGCTCAAGTCCCTCAATTTCAGCCAGAAATTACCTGAAATCACAGAAAAACACACAAACTCATAGTAAAGTCCAGAAATGTGAATTTAACATAAAAACTAATGAAAACATCCCTAAAAGTAGCTTGAACTTACTAAAAACTACTTAAAAACAATGCCAAAAAGCGTATAAATTATCCGCTCATCAGGCGTGCCATGCCCACACCAAGTGGCACGCCTTCGACTCCCCTCCAAGAGTGGGTGTGCCACACCACACCATGAAATGGCACGCTGGGCCAAAGTTTAGTGAGCCTCCAAGTGCCACGCCTCTCCTACCAAGTGCCACGCCGATGCCTCACTTCCTTGGGCCAAGCTCCAATGACCACCAAAGCACCTTGCCGTGCCACTATCCACTTTCACCAAGTATCACGCCAACTCTCCAAGCCCAAGACAAGTGCAAGGCCCATGATTTCAAGAAAGCAACTGTCGAATTTTGAATATCAAGTTCAAGGAGAATATCACCTTTAGTTGAGATTGATTAGGAAAGATTTTATTTGATTTTGTTTTGAATTTAAAAGTTAGGTTTAGGTTCGAATATAAATAAGTCCAAGGAATTCCATTGAAGGACATCCCACCTTAGCTTATCTAAATTTTAATCTCTGTTTTTGTTTTTTGCATCATGAGTGACTAACTCTCTTTTGTTAAGGTTAGGAACTCTGTTTATCTTTTCATGGAGTAGTAATCTAAGTGTTCATTTTATTTTAAGGTTTATGCTTTGATCTATTTCATGGTTGAGTTTTGTTCTTCATCCCTAAATATTAGAATTGTTAAAAAATATTCTAACTCCACTTTGGACTCTAGTATTATTTTGGGTAATTTAATATTAGAATTAGCTTGAAAACTCTTTCTCATGACTTTTAAACTCAAATAGGAATAGTGTTTTAAAAGATGTGCGACTTTATAATTTCTCATGATCTTCAATTGGTTTAGAACTAGTTTGAATAAGTGACATATAATTCAACCTAGGATCACTCTTGAATTTTATGTTAATATAAATCTTAATCGTGCTTAATCTCTTTTCTTGAATAATTGACTAAGAAATTAGCGATTAATTAAGATAAGAGAAATTGAATTACTAAGGAATTGGAATTTGATTATTTGTGATTTGTCATGAATTGATCTTTGCATGCCTCGAAATAAATAAAGCATAAGGATTGTTTTCCTAGAGAATGAACATCTCCAAAACCTTAACATTCACATCATTATTGTTTTTCATCTCATTTCCTTGCTTATTTACCTTGCCTCTATTACACATTTCAATTCTCTAATTCCTCTGTTTTTAATTGTCTAATTACTAGTAATCAATTAATCATTACTTGCTCAGTCTATTAATCCTCGTGGGAACAATACCAACTCATCGTGGTATTACTTGATACGATTCGGTGCACTTGCCGAGTTGGTGTTTACACCATCAAGTTTTTGGTACCGTTGTCAGGGATTAATTGAGATTGACAACAAACCAGTTAAATGATTCTCTAAGTTATACTTTTATTCTTTTATTTTCACCTCACCTGAAATGTTCTTCACTATGACACTGGGAATTCTAATCTCACTTGTTTATGCATTTTTTTATGCAACACAATAAATACAAGGAACCTCTCCAGTATGATCTAGAAATAGAACTCACTCTATTTTGATTAAGAAAGAAATCTAGAGCCAGAAAAGAAGAAAAGGAGAAGATGGCAGATGATCCAAATAGTCAGGCCTAATGTGCAAGTGAATAGTTTTGAATTGAAGCCCTCGCTCATCCAATTGGTGCAACAAGGTCAATTTAGTGGGAATCCTCAAGAAGATCCAAACATGCACATATCCAGCTTCCTATAAATATGTGACACAGTCAAGAGCAATGAATTATCCCCCGAAGGAATCCAATTGAGGTTATTCCCATTCTCTCTAAGGGACAGGACCAAGCAGTGGCTCCAAACTCAACTTTTGGATAGTATAACAACATGGAAGAATTTGGTTAACAAGTTCCTAACCAAATTATTTCCACTACAAAAGTTGAAAAGGTTGAGGCATGATATTCAAACCTTCACCCAGAAAGAAGGAGAGTCCCTTTATGAAGTCTGGAAAAGGTACAAGGAGATGTTGAGAAAGTGTCCCCATGATATGTTTTCTGATTGGTTACAACTCTAGACTTTTTATGATGGAATCACCCACGCTTCTAGAACCTTGCTTGATTCATTAGCAGGAGGATTATTGCACAGAAAAACCACTGAATAAGCCCTGAAGTTAATAGAAATAGTAGCCAATAATCAATATATGTACTCAGCAGAGAGATAAATAAAAAGAGGAATGATAGAGTTGAGCACGTTACATATACTGTTGGCACAAAATAAGATGATGTCTTAACAAATCTCCTCACTCACAAAATAAATAGGGGACATGCAAGTATCCACAGTGGAAACATAAGTCATTACCTGTGACTTGTGTAGAAAAAGCCACAAGAATGAAGCATGTGAGCTATTTCAAGAAGACCAAACATCCATAGAGCAAGTAAATTATATGGAAAACTTCTTAAGACCACAACATAATGACCCTTTCTCAAGACATACATATAATTTGGGGTGGAGGAACCATCCAAATTTTGGTTGGAAAAACCAAGAGCAAAAGAACTTCAACGCACCATATCAATAACAAGCATCTCCAGTGTTGTAACGACACAATTTTCAGTACGTCATGATCATACCAAAAATTGAGTGTTACCAACTTACTTCCTTAATATAACTACTATTTAATATTAAGCTTGTAACCTTGTTAGCACGTGATCAATTTTGTTGGAAATATATTTTTTTTATACAAAAGGATACGGATAACTGAAAACAACATACATGAATATAAAAGCAGTAGAATAAGTAAAACACAAGAAAACTAAACTCATAATATACATCATACACATTATATACAGAATAGAAACATTATCTAAAAGAAGTAAGTATTACATCCTTTCATACACCCTTACCTATAACTATGTACATATATATACACTTGACAATCTGGGGTCTGGCCCATAGAAGAAGCCCGTAGTTTGGCACTTGAATTGCCTAACAAGTCTAACAAACTCCTAATCTAGCTGTGGTTCTAACTAAAAGTAAGAGGCTAAATCAAAATATTAGTGCTAAACTATAGTACCGTCAAAACATGCTACCGTACTCTAATTGTCACTATCAGTAGACAAGATCTCCACCATCTCCGGATCCTCCTTCGGGTCCTCCTCGTCATCAGAAATCACTATGACCTCAGGAGAACTCCTGGGACTACTATCACTACTAGTATCTATTGTACAGGGTTACACACAAACACAAGTTTGTTTGCCAGTATATGATCCAATCCCTCTGCTGGAAGTCTTGACTGATCCCCTGAATGTGTGCCTAACGAATATGATACCATCAACTCAGAGAGAAGGTCCCAATCAAGATAAGGTGCATGATCAAACTCCTCAACTAGGTCAAGCTCAGGAACTACCTGGACCACTAGCTATGCTGGAATAGGATGTCCAGGTCCATCCGGGAAAGGATGGTGGGGTGCGTCCCGATGAAGCCACGATAGCGAAAACTCATACGGTGCATCTAGATCAAAGTACAGGCTATCTATAGGGTGCTGAAAAGGATGGTCGTGTAACACATATAAGTGTACTCGAGCTTCCGCAAATATGAAGAACGAAACTCTCGCACGATCTAGAATTTTCACAAATAAATTTCAGTTGTAAGTATAGCTTCTAGACCGACAAGAATTCCTTTCTTACAAACGTTTTGGTTGTCACAAGTAACAAACCCAATAAAATTTATAAACCGAAGTATTCAAACCTCGGGTCATCTTCTCAAGGAATTGCAGGGAAGTATGATTTATTATTGGTTATAGAAAACAGTATTTTTGGGTTTGAAAAGGTTTGAGCAAGTAGTCTAATTGACAAGAAAAATAAATTAATAACTAGAAAATCTCTTGGCAAGGTATGAGAATTGGAATTCCTATCCTAGTTATCCTTATCAGGTGTGTTGAATTTAGGTTTTAATCTTGGTTAGTTATCCCTCATTAAATAAAGAAAATTCAAGCAGGCTAATTAAATTGGTCCTCAAGTCCTAGTCAACTTTTAGAGCGATCTAAATCAATTAGCGATTGCCAATTTCAACCACTGCTGAGTTTGATAACTCAAGTGTTACCAATTAATTAGCCAAAGCTAAAAGAAGAAAATAAATCATAAACAGAGCAAAACAATCATGAGTCTGAAATACCTCAAAATATAATGTGGTTCATAAGCCAATTGGGCAACATAAATCAAATACAAAAAGCATCAGAGTAAATAAAAATAGAAGAGAAACATAGATTATTAAACCTGGTATGAAGAAACAATCCTAATGACTAAAAGGAATCCTAAAGCCTAAGATAAATCCTAATCCTAAGAGTAATGATTGAATGAGAGATTCTGCTCCACTTCTAGCCTCTAATCTGTATTTTCTGGGCCAAAAACTGGGTTAGAAATAGCCCAGCAATTGCTGGGGAAGAAATCTACCATGTACAGGTTGCGGCTCATGCACGCGTACACGCCAGGTGCGCGTGCGCGCCGATAGGCTTTTCGCCAATGTGCGCGTGCGCCTACTTTGCGCGTGCGCGTCCTTAAACGCCAAATAAACTATGGCAAATTATATATTGTTGCGAAGCCATTGACGTTAGCTTTCCAACACAACTAAAACCGTGTCATTTGGACTTTTGTAGCTCAAGTTATGATCGATTTAGTACCAGGAGGTCAGGTTGGACAGCTTTAGCAGTGTCTTCAGTTTCTTGTATTCCTTCCACTTTTGCATGCTTCCTTTCCATCTTCTAAGCCATTCCTGCCCTGTAATCTCTGAAATAACTTAACACACATATCACGGCATCGAATGATAATAAGAAAGGATTAAACATAGCAAAATTAAGACCAAAGAAGCAAGTTTTCAATTATAGAACAAATTCTGGGAAGGAATTGTAAAACCATGCAAATAGTATGAATAAGTGTGCAAAGGCTTGATAAAAACCACTCAATTGAGCACAAGATAAATTATGAAATAGTGGTTTATCAACCTCCCCACACTTAAACGTTAGCATGTCCTCATGCTAAGCTCAAGAGAAGCTATAAGAGTGAAGGCAGAATGGTGGGATGTATGAAATGCAACCTATGTATATGAATGCAACTATATGCAAAATGCTTTTACCTACTTGGTTAAAGGTAAACAAATTCTCCAAGACAAACATAAATTGGATTTCACTAATTCAAATCATAAAAATGAAGTACAAATAACTTGCAAGAAGAAGATAGCTCATGAAAGTCGGGAACAAAGAATCGAGCATCGAACCCTCACCGAAAGTGTATGCACTCTAATCGCTCAGGTGTTTAAGGTTCGATTCTCTCAATTCTCTACTAATCTTGCTTTCTAAGGCTTGCTCTTCATCTAACAATTAACAAAAATTTAATGCACCAATACACAAATCAAGAGGTCTTTTAAGGGTTGTAATGGGGTTAGGGTCAAGGTAGGATTATATTTGGTCAAGTGGACTAAAATCTAAATCCTTAATTAACCTAAACTTCCCACCTAACTTAAGATAATCCATTTAATTAAAATGCAAAAATCTAACTTCCCATTAACTATGTTTTCCACATATTCATGCATCCTAAATTTGAGTACAGTACATATGCATTGATACCAACACTTACTTTGGGGCATTTTGTCCCCTTTTATTATTTGCTCTTTTCCTTTTCTTTTTCACTCTTTTTTTTTTATTTTTCTTCTTTTTTTTCTTTTTCTATTATTATATTTTTTTTCTTTTCTCTTGTTTTTCTCAATGCATATGATTAAAGTATTGAATGCAATAATATGTGTTTAACTATTATTTTGCACATTTTCACAAAAATATACAACACCCAATTACTCAAACCAAATATTTTCAAACCCAACTTCTCCACACTTAAATCATGAGCACTTTTACTAGTCTAAGCTAACCAAGGATTCAAATTAAGGACATTATTGTTTTTCGTTTAGAGTTAGTAATGAGCTAAAGTAAAGAACAAATGGGTAAAATAGGCTCTAATTGGTTTGCAAAGGGTAATGAAAGGGTAAGGCCATATGGGTATGTAAGCTTAGTGAAACAAAGGCCTCAATCATATAAGTGCATGCATACATCAAACAATGGAAATATAGAATTAAGTAAGACAAAGATCACAATTTTAGAGAGAAAAACACACAAAAATAAAATATATTGGTTGATAAAATGCAACCAATCAAATAGGCTCAAAGTCTCTCTGGTTTTGTGTGTTCGAGCTCTAAATCATGTTCCAATATAATATTTCTTCAAACAAGTTTTAATTAAAGTTTTATTCAAATTAGTGAAATGATATAGAGAGTTTTCTTGAAAAAGAAAATATTACTTCAACCAAGTGGTAAAATATGCACAAAATCAAACAAACATGCAAATGCAATAGCTAATTTAAACATTGGTGTTGAGACAGGAAGGTACTAACCCACGGAGATCGGTATCGACCTCCCCACACTTAAAGATTGCACCGTCCTCAGTGCATGCAAAGCTGTGCAGGTGGGCGGGGGTTGTGGTTCCTCAGCTGGTGCTCCTGCCGTTCCACTCTACGCCAGTGGTTTGTTAGAGGCTTTCTCTTTACCTTTTTTGGTGGTCATCCTGAAAAAGGGAGAAAGAAAAGGGACATGTAATTCAAATAGTTGGAACTGGGAGGAGGAAGGTTCAAGTGATAATTAATGCCAAGGTAAGGGATAATGTATTAAATACATGGTCGCGACTACATGCAATTAGGACATTAATGAAAATATAGCAAGGCATATTAAAGCAATTAGATGCAAGATGTGTAAAAGCATGCAGACAAAGGCATGAGAAGTATAGGTCAAGCATCAATTATTAAAATAAGCTGGATTAAAGAGCACTTGTATGATGACAATTGTGAATGATAATCTCAAATACAAGTGGATTACAAGTATTGTGAGTTAAAAGAGGAATGAAAGTAATAAATCCAAATATATATGAGAGCCAAATTTAAAATATCAATTGTCAAACCAATCCTTATAATATCCACAAGCTCAATTACGATAAAGTAAAATCCAAATAAAGTTCCAACACCAACATAAAAATATATGAAAATAAAAAAAGAAAGAAGAAAGAAGAAAGAAGAAGGAATTATGATTAAGAGAGAAGTAGGATATGGTGGGAGAAAGAAAGGAAAACTAGGCGGCGCGCTAATGAGTAATGCGGCGCAACCGACGCGCACGCGCACAGTGCGCGGACGCGTGGTTCACGAAAAAGGAAGCGGCGCCGACGCGCGACAGTGATTGTGTCTCTAGCGCGAATCCAACATGAAGCCAACATGACTTTCGGCCAAAACAGGGTTTTACGCCAATTTTTCCAACCACGCGGACGCGCCAATGGCACGGACGCGTGGGTCGCCAAAAGCGGAGATGGCACACACGCGTACAGTATGCATGCACGTGGTTCGACGGTGCCTAAGGCACATTTCCAGCACAGCTCCTGCGCGACTCTCTATTCAAACTCACGATGAGCGGATAATTTATACGCTTTTTGGCATTGTTTTTAGTATGCTTTTAGTATATTTAGTTAAGTTTTTAGTATATTTTTATTAGTTTTTAGTTAAAATTCACTTTTCTGGACTTTACTATGAGTTTGTGTGTTTTTCTGTGATTTCAGGTATTTTCTGACTGAAATTGAGGGTTCTGAGCAAAAATCTGATTCAGAGACTGAAAAGGACTGCAGATGCTGTTGGATTCTGACCTCCCTGCACTCGAAGTAAATTTTCTGGAGCTACAGAAGCCCAATTGGCGCGCTCTCAACGGTGTTGGAAAGTAGACATCCTGGGCTTTCCAGAAATGTATAATAGTCCATACTTTGCCCAAGATTTGATGGCCCAAACCGGTGTGGCAAATCAGCCTCAGAATTTCCAGCGTTTAACGCTGGAACTGGCATAAAACTTGGAGTTAAACGCCCAAACTGGCATGAAAGCTAGCGTTTAACTCCAGAAAAGGTCTCTACACGTGAAAGCTTCAATGCTCAGCCCAAGCACACACCAAGTGGGCCCGGAAGTGGATTTTTCTGTCATTTACTCATTTCTGTACACCCTAGGTTACTAGTTTACTATTAATAGGATCTTTTGACATTGTATCTGTACCTCATAACATTTTACATGTTTCTTTGTGTACCTTCCACGGCATGAGTCTCTAAACCCCATGGTTGGGGGTGAGGAGCTCTGCTGTGTCTTGATGGATTAATGCAATTACTACTGTTTCTCATTCAATCATGCTTGCTTCCATTCTAAGATATTACTTGTTCTTAAACCGGATGAATGCGATGATCCGTGACACTCATCATCATTCTCAACTATGAACGTGTGCCTGACAACCACCTCCGTTCTACCTTAGATTGAGTAGATATCTCTTGGATTCTTTAACCGGAATCTTCGTGGTATAAGCTAGAACTGATGGCGGCATTCAAGAGAATCCGGAAGGTCTAAACCTTGTCTGTGGTATTCCGAGTAGGATTCAATGATTGAATGACTGTGACGTGCTTCAAACTCCTAGCAGGCGGGGCGTTAGTGACAGACGCAAAAGAATCACTGGATTCTATTCCGGCCTGACCGAGAACCAACAGATGATTAGCCATGCTGTGACAGAGCATAGGAACGTTTTCACTGAGAGGATGGGAGGTAGCCACTGACAACGGTGAAACCCTACATACAGCTTGCCATGGAAGGAGCCTTGCGTGTTTGAGGAAGAAGACAGTAGGAAAGTAGAGATTCAGAAGATGGAGCATCTCCAAAGCCTCAACCTATTCTCCATTACTGCATAACAAGTACTTATTTCATGTTCTTTTGCTTTTCACAATCAATCCTGATAATTTCTGTTATCCTGACTAAGATTTACAAGATAACCATAGCTTGCTTCAAGCCGACAATCTCCGTGGGATCGACCCTTACTCACGTAAGGTATTACTTGGACGACCCAGTGCACTTGCTGGTTAGTTGTGCGGGGTTGCAAAAGTGTGATTGCAATTTCGTGCACCAAGTTTTTGGCGCCGTTGCCGGGGATTGTTCGAGTTTGGACAACTGACGGCTTATCTTGTTGCTTAGATTAGGACTGTTTTGTTTTTATTGGTTTAGAGTCTTTTAGTTGAGTCTAGTTTCATATTTTAAGTTTGGTGTCAATTGCATGCTTTTGTTTTTTCTTCTAATTTTCGACTTTGCATGTCTTTAGTCCCTTTTTTGATCCGTAAAAATTCTAAGTTTGGTGTCCTCTTTGTGTTTTTCCTTTAAAATTTTCAAAAAAATTGTGTTTGATTTTCTAAAAATTTTAAGTTTGGTGTCATTTTGTTGTTTTTCTCTTTCCTCTTTTCAAAAATCAAATCTTTATCATAAAATTTTTTCCAATCATATCTTTTTAATTGCTATTTTCAAAATCTTTTTAATTAACTAATTGATTCATTCTGAATTTGCTTTGATCTTATTTTCTTTTTGATTTTCGAATTTTTATTTTAATTTCCTTTTGTTTTATTTTATTTTATTTTATTTTTTCGGTTAATTCAAAAAAAAACAAACAAAATTTATCTATTTGCAATCCATATCATTTCCCTTCCTCCATCATGGATCTAAGTGGAATTGAGCAGTCCAGAAGGACTTTGGGGTCATATGCTAACCCCATTACAGCTGCATATGGGAGTAACATTTGTATACCTCCCATTAAAGCAAGCAGCTTTGAGCTAAATCCTCAACTCATTATCATAGTGCAGCAAAATTGCCAGTATTCCGGTCTTCCACAGGAAGAACCTACTGAGTTTCTGGCACAGTTCTTACAAATTGCTGACACAGTACATGATAAAGAGGTGGATCAGGATGTCTACAGACTATTACTGTTTCCGTTTGCTGTAAAAGATCAAGCTAAAAGGTGGTTGAATAACCAACCTACAGCAAGCATAAAGACATGGAAACAGTTATCAGACAAATTCCTGAATCATTTTTACCCTCCAAAGAGGATGACACAGCTAAGGCTGGACATCCAAGGCTTTAAACAAGAGGATAATGAATCCCTTTATAATGCCTGGGAGAGGTATAGAGGTATGCTAAGAAAATGCCCCTCTAAAATGTTTTCAGAGTGGGTACAGTTAGACATCTTCTACTATGGGCTTACAGAAAAAGCTCAGATGTCTTTAGACCACTCAGCTGGTGGATCTATACACATGAGGAAGACAATTGAAGAGGCTCAAGAGCTTATAGACACTGTTGCTAGAAACCAATACTTATACTCTAGCAATGAGTTCTCTCCAAAAGAGGAAGTCATGGCAGTAGTCACTGATCCTAATCCTCAAGAACAGATGATTGAGCTTAATCAACAATTGCTCCTGATGACAGAACAGTTAGCAGAATTTAAAGAGATGCTCCAAGAAACTAAAATTGCTAACAAGAACATAGAATCACAGTTGAATCAGATAACAGAAGAATGCCAAGCAGTTCAACTGAGGAGTGGGAAGACATTGAATAACACTGCTCAAAGTAGCAAAAAGCCAATAAAGGAACAATTGACAGAGGATCACCAAACCACTGTCCAAAATCCCTCTGAGGACAGTAAGAGCCCAGAGAGGAATACTCTTGGCGTTCAAACGCCATAAAAGGGAGAAAAGTTGGCGTTTAACGCCCAATGGGTAGCCAAGTCTGGCGTTCAAACGCCACAAAGGGGTCAGACACTTGCAAGTGCTGATAACAACCCCCTTAAGCAGGCTTCTTCAACCACTTCTGTAGGAAATAAACCTGCAGCAACTAAGGTTGAAGAATATAAAGCCAAGATGCCTTATCCTCAGAAACTCCGCCAAGCAGAACAGGATAAGCAATTTGCCCGCTTTGCAGACTATCTAAGGACTCTTGAAATAAAGATTCCGTTTGCAGAGGCACTTGAGCAAATACCTTCTTATGCTAAGTTCATGAAAGAGATCTTAAGTCATAAGAAGGATTGGAGAGAAACTGAAAAAGTGTTTCTCACTGAAGAATGCAGTGCAGTCATTCTGAAAAGCTTACCAGAAAAGCTTCAAGATCCTGGAAGCTTTATGATACCATGCACATTAGAAGGCGCTTGCACCAAGACAGCCCTATGTGATCTTGGAGCAAGCATTAATCTAATACCTGCATCCACTATCAGAAAGCTTGGGTTGACTGGAGAAGTCAAACCAACCAGGATATGCCTCCAACTTGCTGATGGCTCCATTAAACATCCATCAGGCATAATAGAGGACATGATTGTCAAGGTTGGGCCATTTGCCTTTCCAACTGACTTTGTGGTGCTGGAAATGGAGGAGCACAAGAGTGCAACTCTCATTCTAGGAAGACCTTTCCTAGCAACTGGACGAACTCTCACTGATGTACACAAAGGGGAAGTAACCCTGAGAGTCAATGAGGATGAGTTCAAGTTGAATGCTGTAAAAGCTATGCAGCATCCAGACACACCAAATGACTGCATGGGCGCTGACATTATTGACTCTCTGGTAGAAGAGATCAATATGACTGAAAGCCTAGAATTAGAGCTTGAAGACATCTTCAAGGATTCTCAGCCTGATCAAGAAGAACCACATGAAACAAAGGAATTTTCGAAAATTCCTTAGGAGGAGGATAAGCCTCCCAAACCTGAACTCAAACCACTACCACCATCCCTGAAGTATGCATTTTTGGGAGAGGGTGAAACTTTTCCAGTGATTATAAGCTCTGCTTTAAATCCACAGGAAGAGGAAGCACTGATTCAAGTGCTAAGGACACACAAGACAGCTCTTGGGTGGTCCATAAGTGATCTTAAGGGCATTAGCCCAGCTAGGTGCATGCACAAGATCCTGTTGGAGGATAATGCCAAACCAGTGGTCCAACCACAGAGGAGGCTAAATCCAGCCATGAAGGAGGTGGTGCAGAAAGAGGTCACTAAATTACTAGAGGCTGGGATTATTTATCCTATTTCTGATAGCCCCTGGGTGAGCCCTGTCCAAGTTGTCCCCAAAAAGGGAGGCATGACAGTGGTTCATAATGAAAAAAATGAATTGGTTCCTACAAGAACAGTCACAGGGTGGCGAATGTGTATTGACTACAGAAGGCTCAATACAGCCACCAGAAAGGATCATTTTCCTTTACCATTCATAGACCAAATGCTAGAAAGACTAGCTGGTCATGATTATTACTGCTTTTTGGATGGCTATTCAGGTTACAACCAAATTGCAGTAGATCCTCAGGACCAAGAAAAAACAGCATTTACTTGCCCTTCTGGCGTGTTTGCCTACAGAAGGATGCCTTTTGGTCTGTGCAATGCTCCTGCAACCTTTCAGAGATGCATGCTATCCATCTTCTCTGATATGGTGGAGAAATTTCTTGAAGTCTTCATGGATGACTTCTCAGTATATGGAGACTCATTCAGCTCCTGTCTTAACCACCTATCACTTGTCCTGAAAAGGTGCCAAGAGACTAACCTGGTTTTAAACTGGGAGAAATGTCACTTTATGGTAACTGAAGGAATTGTCCTTGGGCACAAAATTTCAAGCAGGGGAATAGAGGTGGATAAGGCAAAGGTAGAGGTAATTGAAAAATTACCACCACCTGCCAATGTTAAGGCAATCAGAAGCTTTCTGGGGCATGCAGGATTCTATAGAAGGTTTATAAAGGATTTTTCGAAAATTACAAAACCTTTGAGTAACCTGCTAGCTGCTGACACAAAATTTGTGTTTGACACACAGTGTCAGCAGGCGTTTGAGACCCTGAAAGCTAAGCTGGTCACAGCACCAGTCATCTCTGCACCAGATTGGACATTGCCATTTGAATTAATGTGTGATGCCAGTGATCATGCCATTGGTGCAGTGTTGGGACAGAAGCATAACAAACTTCTGCATGTCATTTATTATGCTAGCCGTGTTCTAAATGATGCACAGAAGAATTACACAACCACAGAAAAAAAATTACTTGCAGTGGTTTATGCCATTGACAAGTTTAGATCTTATCTAGTAGGATCCAAAGTGATTGTGTACACTGACCATGCTGCTCTTAAATACTTACTCACAAAGCAGGATTCAAAACCCAGGCTAATAAGATGGGTGTTGCTTCTGCAATAGTTTGATATAGAAATAAGAGACAAAAAAGGGACAGAGAACCAAGTAGCTGATCATCTGTCCCGAATAGAACCAGTAGCTGGGGCATCCCTCCCTTCTACTGAGATCTCTGAGACTTTCCCAGATGAGCAACTCTTTGCCATTCAGGAAGCTCCATGGTTTGCAGATATTGCAAATTATAAAGCTGTGAGGTTCATACCCCAGGAGTATAGCAAAGTGCAAAGAAAGAAATTAATTTCAGATGCCAAGTACTACCTCTGGGATGAGCCATATCTCTTTAAGAGATGTGCAGACGGAGTTATCCGCAGATGTGTACCCAGAGAAGAAGCACAAAGAATCCTATGGCATTGCCATGGATCACAGTATGGAGGACATTTTGGAAGTGAGCGAACAGCCACTAAAGTCCTCCAATGTGGCTTCTACTGGCCTACTCTCTATAAAGATTCCCGAGAGTTTGTGCGTAACTGTGACAGTTGCCAAAGAGCTGGTAACTTGCCTCACGGATATGCCATGCCTCAACAAGGAATATTAGAGATAGAATTGTTTGATGTATGGGGAATTGACTTCATGGGTCCGTTCCCACCATCATACTCAAACACTTACATTCTGGTGGCAGTGGACTATGTATCTAAGTGGGTAGAAGCAATTGCTACACCCACTAATGATACCAAGACCGTGCTGAAATTCCTCCAGAAACACATCTTCAGCAGGTTTGGTGTTCCCAGAGTACTAATCAGTGACGGGGGCACTCATTTCTGCAATAGACAGCTATACTCTGCTATGGTCAGATATGGAATTAGCCACAAAGTGGCAACTCCATATCATCCACAGACAAATGGGCAAGCTGAAGTCTCTAACAGAGAGCTAAAAAGAATCCTAGAACGGACTGTGATAGCCCGAAGAAAGGATTGGGCAAAGAGCTTGGATGATGCTCTGTGGGCGTACAGAACTGCATTCAAGACTCCAATAGGAACCTCTCCATACCAACTGGTGTATGGAAAGGCCTGTCATCTGCCCGTGGAATTGGAACATAAAGCCTACTGGGCAACCAGATTCCTAAACATGGATGCTCAGTTAGCTGGTGAAAAAAGACTGCTCCAGTTAAATGAGCTAGAGGAGTTCAGACTCAATGCCTTTGAAAATGCAAAAATTTATAAGGAAAAGGCAAAGAAGTGGCATGACAAGAAGTTGTCAACCAGAGTCTTTGAGCCAGGACAAAAAGTTCTGCTCTTCAACTCTAGGCTCAAATTGTTTCCAGGAAAACTTAAATCCCGGTGGAGGGGTCCGTATGTGATTACAGGAGTGTCACCATATGGATATGTTGAACTTCAGGATATTGATTCTGACAAAAAGTTCATTGTTAATGGACAAAGAATCAAGCATTATCTTGAAAGCAATTTTGAGCAGG
Source organism: Arachis stenosperma (assembly GCF_014773155.1). NCBI lineage: Eukaryota > Viridiplantae > Streptophyta > Magnoliopsida > Fabales > Fabaceae > Arachis > Arachis stenosperma. Next base: position 27,935,856 of record NC_080377.1, read on the forward strand.
AATGCTCAAAACTGAGACTTGAGTGATTATCAGTAAAGGTCCAGCTAAAGACAGTAAAGAAGCGCTTGCTGGGAGGCAACCCAGTCGTTAGGAGGTTACATGATTTGTTTTTACAGAGGCAAGTATCAAAAATGAAGGAATTCACAGAGTTACAGAAGGATTCAGCTCAAAAAGCAGAGGAAAAGAGCTTACTGGCGAAAAAACGCCAGTAAGGGGGCATTTTGGGCGTTAAACGCCAGAATGGGCACCATTCTGGGCGTTTAACGCCAGTAAAGGTGCCATTTTGGGCGTTAAACGCCAGAATGGGCACCATTCTGGGCGTTTAACGCCAGGTGTGCAGCATCCTGGGTGTTTAGAAAAACGCCCAGTGATAAAGGAATTCTGGCGTTTAACGCCAGCCAGGGCACCTGGCTGGGCGTTAAACGGCCAAAAGGGGCAACAAATGGGCGTTAAACGCCAGAATGGGTGCCATTCTGGGCGTTTAACGCCAGAAAGGTGGGGGGACCACAATTTTGTTTTCAAATCAAATTTTTTCAAACTTTCCTTTTCTTACCCATACTCTTCTACATAAATACACTTCAACCTTTCATCATTTACTTTCAAATCTTCAAAAAATCAAAATCATTCTTCAAAGCTCTCAAATCAATCCCAAATCTTGTTCAAAAACTCACCCTTCTCTCAAATTCTTTCCATATCTTCTCAAATCTTCTTTCAAATTTTTCTTTTTTTTGAAATCTCTCCTCCCCACTTTATAAATACACGTTTGGACCCCTCATTGCCCACACCATTCGAATTTGCTCCTCCTCTCTCTCTCTTCTTTCCTTTCTTTTGCTTGAGGACAAGCAAACCTCTAAGTTTGGTGTGCTTTTCCGTGATAACTAAGCCAAGATTCATCAAGATCATGGCTCCTAAGGGAAAACAAACCAATTTAAGAGGAAAGAAAGAGAACAATCCAAAGAATCTTTGGAATCAAGAGAAGTTCTTAACCAAAGAACATGAAGACCATTATCACAAAATAATGGGTCTGAGGTCAGTGATCCCGGAAGTGAAGTTTGATCTGAAAGAAGATGAATATCCGGGGATCCAAGAGCAAATTCGAAACAGAGGATGGGAAGTTCTAACCAATCCTGAAATAAAGGTTGGAAGGAACATGGTTCAGGAATTCTACTCAAATCTGTGGCTAACAGATAAGCAGAGAATGACTGGAACTGCTTACCATACCTACAGAACCATGGTCAGAGGGAAAGTTATGTACTTCCATCTGGACAAAATAAGAGAAATCTTCAAATTGCCTCAACTGCAAGATGATTCTGACTCCTTTAATAGGAGAATGGTGAGAGCAGATAAAGGGTTGGATCAAGTTCTAGAGGACATATGCCTCCCTGAAACTAAGTGGATAACCAATTCAAAGGGTGTCCCGAACCAACTCAAGAGGGGAGACCTCAAACCAATTGCAAGAGGTTGGCTAGACTTTATTGGGCGTTCCATATTACCCACTAGCAACCGTTCTGAGGTCACTATCAAGAGAGCAGTGATGATTCATTGCATTATGCTTGGAAAAGAAGTGGAGGTTCATCATGTGATTGCTTGTGAGATCTACACAATTGCAAATAAGAATTCCACTGTAACCAAATTGGCTTACCCAAGCTTGATCTCCTTGCTCTGTAAAGAGGCTGGGGTAAAGATGGGAGCAGATGAATTCATACCCATTGAACATCCAATCACCAAAGAGTCAATAGAAGGAGCAAGAGAAGCAGGGGCGTGAACTCCAAGAGTTGAAACGCCAAAAGCTCTCCTCTCAAGCTGAGGGAGCATCCACTTCTCAAAATCAAGGTTGTTGAGTCCTAACTCTATGAAAACCTCTATCATTAGGAGCCTAGTTTAAATTTTTGTTTTCTAATTTTTTTTCCTTTTAGTTTCAGTTTATATCTATTTTTGAGTCTTGTTCTTAATTCATAATTAATAAAATTTAAAGATTATGCCTTAAAGTTATGAATGTCCTATGAATCCATCACCTCTCTTAAATGAAAAATGCTTTAATCACAAAAGAACAAGAAGTACAGGATTTCAAAATTTATCCTTGAAACTAGTTGAATTAGTTTGATGTGATGACAATACTTTTTGTTTTCTGAATGAATGCTTGAACAGTGCATGTGTCTTTTGAATTTGTTGTTTTGAGAATGTTAAAATTGTTGGCTCTTGAAAGAATAAGGAGAAAGAGAACTGTTATTGAGGATCTGAAAAATCATCAAATTGATTCTTGAAGCAAGAAAAAGCAGTGAATACAAAAAAAAATTTCGAAAAAAAAAGAAAGAAAAGAGAAGAAAAAGAAAAAGAAAGAAATAAAGTTGTGAACCAAGGCAAAAAGAGTGTGCTTAAGAGCCCTGGACACCTCTAATTGGGGACTCTAGCAAAGCTGAGTCACAATCTGAAAAGGTTCACCTAATTATGTGTCTGTGGCATGTATGTATCCGGTGGTAATACTGGAAGACAGAGTGCTTTGGGCCACAGCCAAGACTCATACACTAGCTATGTTCAAGAATCATTATACTTAACTAGGAGAATCAATAACACCATTTGAGTTCTGAGTTCTTATAGATGCCAATCATTCTGAACTTCAAAGGATAGAGTGAGATGCCAAAACTGTTCGGAGGCAAAAAGCTACTAGTCCCGCTCATCTAATTGGAACTATGTTTCTTTGATATTTTGGAGTCTATAGTATATTCTCTTCTTTTTATTCTATTTTGATTTTCAGTTGCTTGGGGACAAGCAACAATTTAAGTTTGGTGTTGTGATGAGCGGATAATTTATACGCTTTTTGGCATTGTTTTTAGTATGCTTTTAGTATATTTAGTTAAGTTTTTAGTATATTTTTATTAGTTTTTAGTTAAAATTCACTTTTCTGGACTTTACTATGAGTTTGTGTGTTTTTCTGTGATTTCAGGTATTTTCTGACTGAAATTGAGGGTTCTGAGCAAAAATCTGATTCAGAGACTGAAAAGGACTGCAGATGCTGTTGGATTCTGACCTCCCTGCACTCGAAGTGAATTTTCTAGAGCTACAGAAGCCCAATTGGCGCGCTCTCAACGTCGTTGGAAAGTAGACATCCTGGGCTTTCCAGCAATGTATAATAATCCATACTTTGCCCAAGATTTGATGGCCCAAACCGGCGTGGCAAATCAGCCTCAGAATTTCCAGCGTTTAACGCTGGAACTGGCATAAAACTTGGAGTTAAACGCCCAAACTGGCATGAAAGCTGGCGTTTAACTCCAAAAAAGGTCTCTACACGTGAAAGCTTCAATGCTCAGCCCAAGCACACACCAAGTGGGCCCGGAAGTGGATTTTTCTGTCATTTACTCATTTCTGTACACCCTAGGTTACTAGTTTACTATTAATAGGATCTTTTGACATTGTATCTGTACCTCATGACATTTTACACGTTTCTTTGTGTACCTTCCACGGCATGAGTCTCTAAACCCCATGGTTGGGGGTGAGGAGCTCTGCTGTGTCTTGATGGATTAATGCAATTACTACTGTTTCTCATTCAATCATGCTTGCTTCCATTCTAAGATATTACTTGTTCTTAAACCGGATGAATGCGATGATCCGTGACACTCATCATCATTCTCAACTATGAACGTGTGCCTGACAACCACCTCCGTTCTACCTTAGATTGAGTAGATATCTCTTGGATTCTTTAACCGGAATCTTCGTGGTATAAGCTAGAACTGATGGCGGCATTCAAGAGAATTCGGAAGGTCTAAACCTTGTCTGTGGTATTCCGAGTAGGATTCAATGATTGAATGACTGTGACGTGCTTCAAACTCCTAGCAGGCGGGGCATTAGTGACAGACGCAAAAGAATCACTGGATTTTATTTCGGCCTGACCGAGAACCGACAGATGATTAGCCATGCTGTGACAGAGCATAGGAACATTTTCACTGAGAGGATGGGAGGTAGCCACTGACAACGATGAAACCCTACATACAGCTTGCCATGGAAGGAGCCTTGCGTGTTTGAGGAAGAAGACAGTAGGAAAGCAGAGATTCAGAAGATGGAGCATCTCCAAAGCCTCAACCTATTCTCCATTACTGCATAACAAGTACTTATTTCATGTTCTTTTGCTTTTCACAATCAATCCTGATAATTTCTGTTATCCTGACTAAGATTTACAAGATAACCATAGCTTGCTTCAAGCCGACAATCTCCGTGGGATCGACCCTTACTCACGTAAGGTATTACTTGGACGACCCAGTGCACTTGCTGGTTAGTTGTGCGGGGTTGCAAAAGTGTGATTGCAATTTCGTGCACCACTCACCAACTTCGCATGCGCAAGGGACGCGTCTACGCACAGGGTGCTTGCGTGTCCATCTCCCTCTTTTTTTTTATGTAGCATGCAGAATGCAATGAATGTTATGCACAATTACAGGTTCAATCAAAGTTCAAAAACAGACCAAAATGAAAAAGGAACGATCATACCATGGTGGGTTGTCTCCCACCTAGCACTTTTAGTTAAAGTCCTTAATTTTGACATTTGATGAGCTTCCTGTTATGGTGGCTTGTGCTTGTATTCAACCAAAAATCTCCACCAATGTTTGGAATGCCAACAGCTTCCGTGGTCCCAAACAAGGTACATAAAGCCCTTAGGTGAGTTCAAACAGGCTTCAAGGCTCCCGGGGTGTTGAATGTTAGAATAGATTCCAAGATCCCAAATTTTACTTTTACACCCATTTTTGTCTTGATCTATATTTTTCCAGCTGGGTGATGAGTAATCTGAATTCTCACTATACTGACCAAACAGCTTCAAAGATCCATACAATTGAGCTTGACACCAATCCTTGCACCTCAAATTGAAGTGTGAAACCTCATTGAATCTTGCATACCACGCTGAGTGCGAGTCATTTCCCTTTTACTCTTAAAGCCGCAAAGAGCTCTAAGCTGGCCATCTGTCTCAAGGAAAACATATTCAAGTGGAAAAGTAAAGATAAAGGTCAAGGATTTTACCTACTTGAAGTTTGTATTGGGCGGTAATGGCATTGGGATAAGTGTTTCCAGTGGTTCTGCAAGCTCTACTCCCTTGTGGTCTTCTGTGAATTCCTCCACTTCTTTGCAAACTTCTTCAATTTCAACCATGTCTTGGTTAAAGTCTTTGATATCTTCCTCATCACTTGAGTCATAATTGGGAGGTTGAAAAAAGTCTACCTTTGCATCATCTTCGTATTTACTTGGGAAAGATTCTTCTATCTCAAAGACGCAAGTTCATTACTAAGAGATCTTGACTTGTGATTATCATCATCAAGGAAACTTGCGTCTTGGGTTATTTCGTCCAGTTCTTCATAGGATACCTGCTTTGGGGGTTGTGCACCATCATCCTTAGCATCAATTGTAACGTCCTTGACGGAATTCTCCACAACTCTGGATTCCCGTGGAGGTTCAGCATCTCCTAAATCTTCAACCAAATCTTCTTTTTCTATAATGACAGCTTCCTCTACTTGTTCCAGTACAAAGTTATGCTCTATACTGTCCATTGGAGTTTCTAGTGTCTCCTTCATGCTACGTTTTTCATTAGATTCTCTACATGAAGCCATGGGAGTTCCTTGAGTGTCCGGACATCTGGAAGATAATTGATTTATTGCTTGCTCCAGTTGATGAAGGATTACATGAAATTGATCTATTGATTCTTCGAAGCAAGCCTGTGATTCTTGAGGTGATGGATATGGACATGGTACATAGGGAAGTGGTGGTTCTTGGGAGTAATTGGATTGGAATTGGGTCGGATAAGGATCATACGGTGGTGAATAGTGAAACAGAGCTTGTGAGTATGGTGGTTCTAAGCTATGTTAAGAGGATGATTTATAAGCACAGGGTGGGGCTTGTTGGTAACTACAAGGGGGTCCACCATGTCTATTAGCATGGTATGCATTGTAGAATGGTTTTTGTCCATGATATCTTGGAAGGTGTTGTTGGCTAAAGGGTTGATCATATCCTCTTGGCTCCATCCATCTTTGATTGCTTAGACCTTGATGCATATTCCTATTATAGCTTCCATTCCTATCAACAAAATTAGAACCAAACTCAAAGCGAGAGGGGTGAGAACTCATAGTATCTAATAGAAATAAAAAAGGGAAAGCAAAAACAAATAAACAAGTAAAAGAAAATTATTTACAATAATCAATAATAAGGCACACGTTTGCAATTCCCGGGCAACGACGCCATTTTGAAGAATGAAACTCTCCCACGATCTAGAATTTTCACAAATAAATTCCCGTTGTAAGTATAGCTTCTAGACTGACAAGAATTCCTTTCTTACAAACGTTTTGGTTGTCACAAGTAACAAACCCAATAAAATTTATAAATCGAAGTATTCAAATCTCGGGTCATCTTCTCAAGGAATTGCAGGGAAGTATGATTTATTATTGGTTATGGAAAACAGTGTTTTTGGGTTTGAAAAGGTTTGAGCAAGTAGTCTAATTGACAAGAAAAATAAATTAATAACTAGAAAATCTCTTGGCAAGGTATGAGAATTGGAATTCCTATCCTTGTTATCCTTATCAGGTGTGTTGAATTTGGGTTTTAATCCTGCTTAGTTATCCCTCATTAAATAAAGGAAAGTCAATCAGACTAATTAAATTGGTCCTCAAGTCCTAGTCAACTTTTAGAGCGATCTAAATTAATTAGCAATTGCCAATTTCAACCACTACTGAGTTTGATAACTCAAGTGTTACCAATTAATTAACCAAAGCCAAAAGAAGAAAATAAATCATAAACAGAGCAAAACAATCATGAGTCTAAAATACCTCAAAATATATTAATTAAGAAAATCCTAACATGAATGGTTCATAAGCCAATTGGGCAACATAAATCAAATACAAATAAAAGCATCAGAGTAAATAAAAGTAGAAGAAAAACATAGATTATTGAACCTGGTATGAATAAACAATCCTAATGACTAAAAGAAATCCTAAAGCCTAAGATAAATCCTAATCCTAAGAGAGAGGAGAGAACCTCTCTCTCTAAAAACTACATCTAAATCCTAAAACTATGAGTAATGATTGAATGAGAGATTCTGCTCCACTTCCAACCTCTAATCTGTATTTTCTGGGCCGAAAACTGGGTCAGAAACAGCCCAAAAATTGCTGGGGAAGAAATCTGCCACGTACAGGTCGCAGCTCATGCGTGTGTACGTGCCAGGTGCGCGTGCGCGCCGATGGGCTTTTTGCCAATGTATGCGTGCGCGTACTTTGCGCGTGCGCGTCCTTAAATGCCAAAGTCAACTATGACAAATTATATATTTTTGTGAATCCCCAGACGTTAGCTTTCCAACGCAATTGGAACCGCGTCATTTGGACCTTTGTAGCTCAAGTTATGATCAATTTAGTACCAGAAGGTCAGGCTGGACAGCTTTAGCAGTTTCTTGTATTCCTTCCACTTTTGCATGCTTCCTTTCCATCTTCTAAGCCGTTCCTGCTCTGTAATCTCTGAAATCACTTAACACACATATCATGACATCGAATGGTAATAAGAAAGGATTAAACATAGCGAAATTAAGACCAAAGAAGCAAGTTTTCAATCATAGAACAAATTCTGGGAAGGAATTGTAAAACCATGCAAATAGTATGAATAAGTGTGCAATGGCTTGATAAAAACCACTCAATTGAGCACAAGATAAACCATGAAATAGTGGTTTATCAAGCTACTACATAGAAACTATGGAATATCGGATCCTCGTATATATAAGAATGTGGAAGCTCATAGAACAGAATTCCTATCTCTAACTGAAGGGGGAAAAGGAAGTGGTAATAACTTGGGAGTCCTTAGTAGGGTCGGGGTAGTTAGTTAAGTTCATTCTATGTTATACTTAACCAACAGTAACAACCACATGATACATACAAACTTTAATAACCAAAGGCATAGAGAAATAATTAATCAAGAAACACATACACATAAATCAGAGAAACATATAGCAAAAAAATATATGCAAACAAGTATGATGTATATCTATTCCTAGTGTAGGTAATAAGCTTATTTGTCGGCTTCTACCCGCTCCCAACGTAACCCAGCAACCTTTGTCTAGGTATGGCTTCCAGTGGGATGGCTTTTGTAAGAACCTTAGTCTTCAAGGCACTGCTTCTCCAGTTGAAGCATGCCAAACATAACCAATGTAAGTACTTACAAGTGCTACTTCTCCAGCTGAAGTATGTAAGATTTACTTCTGGAAGCTACTTTGGGTGTGCTGACGAACGGATTCTTGCATGGTCTAGAATTTCACAGATAAATTCTCGTTGAAAGTATAGCTTCTAAACCAGCAAAGAATCCTTTCGTACAAAATCTTGGTTGTCACGAGTAACAAACCCCTAATGAAATTGATAACCAAGTATTTAAACCTCGGGTCGTCTCTTAAGGAATTGCAGGGAGGTGTTCTTATTATTGGTTATGAGTTGTGTAAATTGGGGTTTTGGGTTGAAAAATAAAAAGAGAAAATTGCAGAGAAAATAAATAATAACAATAAAAAGCCTTGACTAGGAGAAGATTAATCGGAAGTTCTATCCTTGTTGGACGTTTCCAAGATCATTTAATAATTGATTGTTGTTTCTACTGAGTTATCCCTTATCTAATAAAGAAAAGTTAAGTAGGGAGCCAACTTCTATTCACAAGTCCTAATCCTCTCCCTCGGGAAGGATTAGCGTTAGTAACTAGAGTGCTAGCCAACAACTTCTAATTACCAATTAATTCCTGAATATTCCAACTCAAGGTTCTCCTCTTAATCAACTCCCAAGTCAAGTTGGGAGCTAGAATATCAACATTAATACCATCTTCCTTGTTATGAAAAAGGAATAGAAAAGAGACATGATAATTGGAATAAAATTGGAAGTAATTAAATAAATAATAAAATTAAATTCATAAAAGTAATCCAATTGTAACTCTGAACAAGGATTAAGAATATGGAAGAATAAGTGACAAGTAGGGAGAAAACTAGAATGATGAAGTCCTCAGTGGAGGTAGTGACTCTGTAAATATTCAATCCAACAACATGAAACTAGGAATTCTCAATCCTAGAGAGAGGAGAGAGTAGCCTCTCTCTCTAAAACTATATCTAAAACCTAAAATTATGTGAATGTAAAGTGATCTCTTGATTCCTCCATTCTGTAGCCTCTAATCTGTGTTTTCTGGGTCGAAAACTGGGTCAAAGATAACCCAAAAATTGCTGGTTGCGAATCTTAATACGCTGGTTTTCCGTCAATCGATGCGTGCACGTGATATGACGCGTGCGTGTCACCTAGATGTATGGATACTATGATAAATTATATATCATTTCGAAGCCCCAGATGTTAGCTTTCCAACGCAACTAGAACTGTGTCATTCAGACCTCTGTAGCTCAACTTATGACCGTTTGAGTGCAAAGAGGTCAGGGCTGACAACTTTGCAGTTCCTTCAATTTCTTGTATTTCTTCCACTTTTGCATGCTTCCTTTCCATCCTCCAATCCATTCCCGCCCTGTAATCCCTGAAATCACTTAACGCACATATCACAGCATCGAATGGTAGTAAGAGAGGATTAATATTAGCAAATATAAGGCCAAAGAAGCATGTTTTTAATCATAGCACAAAATCAGGAAGGAAAACGTAAAACATGCGAATTGTATGAATAAGCATGAGAATAATGGATAAAATCTACTAGATTAAGCACAGGATAAATACTAAAAATGGGGTTTATCATGTGCTTTCCACCATATATCTCTACTATAAAAACATGGATTAGATCGGATATAGCAAAAAATTCAATTCGATCCACACAAACACTTCCAATAATAAGTGAAGACAACAAGCACTATAATACTAAATGTCTCATTAAAATAAAACAGCAACACTATAACACATTAAAAGTCTAAAAAATCTGCAAATGCTTAAAATAAGTTAAAACATCACTTGAGGCTGGATTAGTCACTTGTTCCCCTCCCTTGCTTACTCAGAAGGTGTTGATGTAGCAACATTTGGTGGAATATGAATGTTCCCTACCTCATACCCACTTGTATTATTTGTAACTACTTGCTTATCAGTGGTGCACGAAATTGTGATCATCAATGGCGCCATCAACATGGTACGCTCAATTGTAATCTCAACTCTTTATCACAATTCCGCATAACTAACCAGCAAGTGCACTGGGTCGTCCAAGTAATAAACCTTACGCGAGTAAGGGTCGATCCCACGGAGATTGTTGGTATGAAGCAAGCTATGGTCATCTTGTAAATCTCAGTCAGGCGGATTCAAATGGTTATGGAGGATTAATGATTAAAAGATAAATAAAACATAAAGATAGAGATACTTATGTAATTTATTGGTGAGAATTTCAGATAAGCGTATGCAGATGCTTTGTCCCTTCCGTCTCTCTGCTTTCCTACTGTCTTCATCCAATCCTTCTTACTCCTTTCCATGGCAAGCTGTATGTTGGGCATCACCGTTGTCAATGGCTACAGTCTCATCCTCTCAGTGAAAATGTTCAACGCGCTCTGTCACAGCACGGCTATTCATCTGTTGGTTCTCGATCATGTCGGAATAGAATCCAGTGATTCTTTTGCGTCTGTCACTAACGCCCCACAATCGCGAGTTTGAAGCTCGTCACAGTCATTCAATCCTTGAATCCTACTCGGAATACCACAGACAAGGTTTAGACTTTCCGGATTCTCAAGAATGCCGCCATCAATTCTAGCTTATACCACGAAGATTCTGATTAAGGAATCCAAGAGATATCCACTCAATCTAAGGTAGAACGGAGGTGGTTGTCAGGCACACGTTCATAGGTGAGAATGATGATGAGTGTCACGGATCATCACATTCATCAATTTGAGGAACAAGTGATATCTTAGAATAAGAATAAGCCGAATTGAATAGAAAAATAATAGTAATTGCATTAATACTCGAGGTACAGCAGAGCTCCACACCTTAATCTATGGTGTGTAGAAACTCCACCATTGAAAATACATAAGAACAAGGTCTAGGTATGGCCGTGAGGCCAGCTCCATGATCTAAGATAGCATAAGACTACTCAAAGATAGCTACCAAGATGAGAATACAATAGTAAAAGGTCTTATTTGTAGAGAACTAGTAGCTTAGGGTTTACAAAGATGAGTAAATGACATAAAAATCCACTTCTGGGCCCACTTGGTGTGTGCTTAGGCTGAGCATTGAAGCTTCTATGTGTAGAGAATTTTCTTGGAGTTAAACGCCAGCTTTTGTGCCAGTTTGGGCGTTTAACTCCTATTCTTGTGCCAGTTCTGGCGTTAAACGCCAGAATTCTTGAGCTGACTTGAAAGGCCTGTTTGGGCCATCAAATCTCGGGCAAAGTATGGACTATTATACATTACTGGAAAGCCCAGGATGTCTAATTTCTAACGCAATTGAGAGCGCGCCAATTGGGCTTCTGTAGCTCCAGAAAAGTCACTTTGAGTGCAGGGAGGTCAGAATCCAATAGCATCTGCAGTCCTTTTCAGCCTCTGAATCAGATTTTCGCTCAGGTCCCTCAATTCCAGCCAGAAAATACCTGAAATCACAGAAAAATACACAAACTCATAGTAAAGTCAAGAAAAGTGAATTTTAACTAAAAACTAATAAAAATATAATAAAAACTAACTAAAACATACTAAAAATATACTAAAAACAATGCCAAAAAGCGTATAAATTATCCGCTCATCAATCAGCCATTCCAGACAAACAAGCAAACAAACCATGCCAACACCTCAGATTTAAAACCCTCATAAGTCTGAACAACAACATCTCACATAAATTATATAAACAATAACAGGAGTAGAATTTTTTAAAAATACAATAATAGTAAAAGCATTATTCACAAAATTCAAATGATGTTCATTAAAAAATTACCTAAAGTCCTGAACAATTATTCAACAAAGTAGAGGATGTTGATTCCAAAAATAGAGGATGGAGATCAGGAGATGTGGCAGGAATTGAGAATGGAGGAGGTCAAGAACAGAGAATGGAGGTCATCAAGCTGAGGGAGCCAGGGGACGAGAACGCTAGTGAAAACCATGAACCACGAACCACGAACCAAAGTCACAGAGGAAGCAGTGGTGACCGGCGAGAACGTGACGAAAGGGATGAACCCGACTACGCAACTTCACGAGGAATAGCTTTGATAGGAAGCACGCCATGAAGAGGGAGGAACATCAGGAGATCTCCGGCAAGCAACTTCCAATGGTGATCAGGAAGACGAAGATGAAGTGGCCGATAGGTGGTTTGGTGTCTCTGACTTTGAGGAGAGGTTAGAGGTTGGGGGTGAATGGTTGGAAATAGGGGTGAATGGGTGCAGCTAGGGGTGAATGGTTGCAAGTTGGGGTTACAACGCCATGAATTGTGAAGTGCGCGAGAAGTGAGATTAGAGTTAGGTTAGGGTAAAATGTGAATTGAATTCCTGAAAGATTGAGAAACTAACATAAATTTATTTTTTTAATTATTATCGTGCGGATCCGTGGATCGAATACGCGGATGCAGAGCAGATATCCGTAATCCGATCTGATCAGTCGGTAGATCGGATCACATCTGCAATTTTCGGATCAGATGCAGACATTTATCACGGATTTGTATATTCATGAGCGAATAATTTATACGCTTTTTGACATTGTTTTTAGGTAGTTTTTAGTAGGAACTAGCTACTTTTAGGGATGTTTTCATTAGTTTTTATGAAAAATTCAAATTTCTGGACTTTACTATGAGTTTGTGTGTTTTTCTGTGATTTCAGGTATTTTCTGGCTGAAATTGAGGGACCTGAGCAAAAATCTGATACAGGCTGAAAAAGGACTGCTGATGCTGTTGGATTCTGACCTCCCTGCACTCGAAATGGATTTTCTAGAGCTACAGAACTCCAAATGGTGCGCTCTCAACTACGTTGGAAAGTAGACATCCAGGGATTTCCAGCAATATATAATGGTCCATACTTTGTTCGAGCTTAGACGATGCAAACCGGCGTTCAACGCCAGTTCCATGCTGCATTCTGGAGTAAAACGCAAGAAACACGTCACAAACCAGAGTTAAACGCCAAAAACACGTTACAACTTGGCGTTTAACTCCAAAAGAAGCCTCTGCACGTGTAAAACTCAAGCTCAGCCCAAGCACACACCAAAGTGGACCCCAGAAGTGGATTTCTGCATTTAGACTTATTTCTGTAAACCCTAGTAACTAGTCTAGTATAAATAGGACATTTTACTATTGTATTAGACATCTTGGTATCTATCTTTGGATGTTTAGTTCTTAGACTTTGGGGGCTGGCCATTTGGCCATGCCTGAACCTTGATCACTTATGTATTTTCAACGGTGGAGTTTCTACACACCATAGATTAAGGTGTGAAGCTCTGCTGTACCTCGAGAATTAATGCAATTACTATTGTTCTTCTATTCGATTCAAGTTTATTCTTATTCTAAGATATTCACTGCACTTTAACCTGATGGACGTGATGATCTGTGACACTCATCATCATCCATCCTTATGAATGCGTGCTTGACAACCACTTCCGTTTTACCTTAGACCGAGTGTGTGTCTCTTGGATTCCGTAATCATAATCTTCGTGGTATAAGCTAGAACCCTTTGGCGGCCATTCTTGAGAATCTGGAAAGTCTAAATCTTGTCTATGGTATTCTGAGTAGGATTCAGGAATTGAATGACTGTGACGAGCTTCAAACTCGTGATTGTTGGGCGTAGTGACAGACGCAAAAGAATCAATGGATTCTATTCCGACATGATCCAGAACCGACAGATGATTAGCCGTGCTGTGACAAGAGCATTTGGACCATTTTCATTGAGAGGATGGGAAGTAGCCATTGACAACGGTGACGCCCTACATATAGCTTGCCATGGAAAGGAGTATGAAGGATTGAAGGAAGGCAGTAGGAAAGCAGAGATTCAACAGGAACAAAGCATCCCCATACACTTATCTGAAATTCCTACCAATGAATTGCATAAGTTTCTTTATCTTTATTTTATGCTTTATTTATCTTTATTTTCGAAAACTCCATAACTATTTATTATCCGCCTAACTGAGATTTACAAGATGACCATAGCTTGCTTCATACCAACAATCTCCGTGGGATCGACCCTTACTCACGTAAGGTTTATTACTTGGATAACCCAGTGCACTTGCTGGTTAGTTGTGCGAAGTTGTGAAGAATGTGAGTGAACCATAGTAGTGTGCACCAAGTTTCTGGAGCCATTGCTAAGAATTGTTCAAGTTATGAAAAGTGTAAATTACAATTTTGCCTATCATGTTTTTGGCGCCGTTGTCGGGGATTGTTTGAGTTTGGACAACTGATGGTTCATCTTGTTGCTCAGATTAGATAGTTTTCTTTTCAAAAAGTTTTTAAAAATCTTTCAAAAAAATTTTTTCTCTTTTTCGTTTTTCTAAAGATTATTTTCGAAAAATCCAAAAAAAATTAATAAAATCATAAAAATAAAAAATATTTTGTGTTTCTTGTTTGAGTCTTGAGTCAATTTTTAAGTTTGGTGTCAATTGCATATTTTAAAAACTTTTGCATTTTTCAAAAATTCATGCATGTGTTCTTCATGATCTTCAAGTTGTTCTTGACAAGTCTTCTTGTTTGATCTTTAAATTTTCTTATTTTGTGTTTTTTTGTTGTTTTTCATATGCATTTTTGCATTCATAGTGTTTAAGCATTAAAAATTTCTAAGTTTGGTGTCTTGCATGTTTTTCTTTTGTTGAAAATTTTCAAAAATAAGTCTTGATGTTCATCTTGATCTTCAAAGTGTCCTTGGTGTTCATCTTGACATTCATAGTGTTCTTGCATGCATCATGTGTTTTGATTCATAATTTTTATGTTGTGAGTCATTTTTGTGTTTTTCTCTCTCATCATTAAAAATTCAAAAAATAAAAAAATATCTTTTCCTTATTTTCTCATAATTTTCGAAATCTTTGGGTTGACTTAGTAAAAAATTTTCAAAATAAGTTGTTTCTTGTTAGTCAAGTCAAGATTTCAATTTTAAAAATCTTATCTTTCCAAAACCTTTTTCAAAAATAAAATTTTTTTCATTTTTCTTTTATATTTTCAAAAATTGTAAAAATTATTTTTCAGAATCTTTTCTCATCTTTATTTCAAAATTTCAAAAACTTTACTAACAATTAATGTGATTGATTCAAAAATTTGAAGTTTGTTACTTTCTTGTTAAGAAAGGTTCAATCTTCAAATTCTAGAATCATATCTTTTAGTTTCTTGTTAGTCAAGTAATCAATTTTAATTTTAAAAATCAAATCTTTTCAAAATATCTTTTTTTTAAATCATATCTTTTTCAAAATTGATTCCAAAAATCTTTTTCAACTAACTAATTGACTTTTTGTTTGTTTCTTATCTTTTTTAAAACCACCTAACTACTTTTCTCTCTCTAATTATCGAAAATTCCTTACTCTTTTTCATAATTCTTTTAATTAACTAATTGTTTCAAATTTTAATTTTAATTTTATTTCTTCTCTTAATTTTCAAAAATCACTAACTATTTTTCAAAATAATTTTTGAAAATTCTTTCCTCTCATCTCTTTCTATTTATTTATTCGTTTACTAACATTTCTCTTATTCATTTACTAACACTCATCTTCATCTTAAAATTCGAACCCACTCTTCCTCTCTGTGTTCAAATTTTTCTCTTCTCCTTCTTTTATTCTTTTCTTCTTCTACGCACATAAAGGAATCTCTATACTGTAACATAGAGAATTCCTCTTTCTTTTTTGTTCTCTTCTTTTTCATATGAGTAGGAGCAAGGACAAGGACATTTTTGTTGAAGCAGATCCTGAACCTGAAAGGACTCTGAAGAAAAAGCTAAGATAAGCTAAAGCACAACAATCCAGAGAAAACCTTACAGAGAATCTCGAAAAAGAAAGAGACATGGCCGAACCCAATAACAATGGTGGAGGCGCAAGGAGGATGCTTGGTGACTATACTACACCTACTTCCAAATTTGATGGAAGAAGCATCTCAATCCCTGCCATTGGAGCAAACAATTTTGAGCTGAAACCTCAACTAGTTGCTCTAATGCAACAGAACTGCAAGTTTCATGGACTTCCATAAGAAGATCTCTATCAGTTTCTAACTGAGTTCTTGCAGATCTATGAGACTGTTAAGACTAATGGAGTAGGTCCTGAAGTCTACTGGCTCATGCTTTTCCCTTTTGCTGTAAGAGACAGAGCTAGAACATGGTTGGACTCACAGCCTAAAGATAGCCTAAACTATTGGGATAAGCTGGTCACAGCCTTCTTGGCTAAGTTCTTTCCTTCTCAAAAGCTGAGCAAGCTTAGAGTGGATGTTCAGACCTTCAAACAAAAAGATGATGAATCCTTCTCTGAAGCTTGGGAAAGATACAAGCAGATGACCAAAAGGTGTCCTTCTGACATGCTTTCAGAGTGGACCATTTTGGATATATTCTATTATGGTCTATCTGAGTTCTCTAAGATGTCACTGGACCATTCTGTAGGTGGATCCATTCACCTAAAGAAAACGCCTGCAGAAGCTCAAGAACTCATTGACATGGTTGCAAATATCCAATTCATGTACACTTCTGAGAGGAATCCTGTGAGTAATGGGATGCCTCAAAGGAAGAGAGTTCTTGAAATTGATACTCTGAATGCCATATTGGCTCAGAACAAAATGTTGACTCAGCAAGTCAACATGATTTCTCAGAGTCTGAATGAATGACAAAATGCATCCAACAGTACTAAAGAGGCATCTTCTGAAGAAGAAGCTTATGATCCTGAGAACCCTGCAATGGCAGAGGTGAATTACATGGGTAAACCCTATGGGAACACCTATAATTCTTCATGGAGAAATCGTCCAAATTTCTCATGGAAGGATCAACAAAAGCCTCAACAAGGCTTTAATAATGGTGGAAGAAACAGGCTTAGCAATAGCAAGCTTTTTCTATCATCTTCTCAGCAATAGACAGAGAATTATGAGCAGAGCCCCTCCAGCTTAGCAAACATAGTCTCTGATCTATATAAGGCCACTTTAAGTTTCATGAGTGAAACAAGGTCTTCCATTAGAAACTTGGAGGCACAAGTGGGTCAGCTGAGTAAGCAAATCACTGAAACTCCTCTTAGTACTCTCCCAAGCAATACAGAAGAGAATCCAAAAAGAGAGTGCAAGGCCATTGATATTATCAAAATGGCCGAATTCAAAGAGGAAGGGAAGGACGTGAATCCCAATGAGGAAGACCTCATGGGACGTCTCCCAGATAGAAAAGAGTTCCCTATTGAGGACCTAAAGGAATCTGAGGCTCATATAAAGACCATAGAGATTCCATTAAACTTTCTTCTGCCATTCATGAGCTCTGAGAACTATTCCTCCTCTGAAGAGGATGAAGATGTAATTGAAGAGCAAGTTGCTCAATATCTAGGAGCCATCATAAAGCTGAATGCCAAGTTGTTTGGTAATCAGACTTGAGAAGATGCACCTCCCTTGCTTATTAGTGAACTAGATACATGGGTTCTGCAAACTTTACCTCAAAAGAAACAAGATCCTGGTAAATTCTTAATACCCTGTACCATAGGCACCATGACCTTTGAGAAGGCTCTGTGTGACTTAGGGTCAAGTATAACTCTTATGCCACTCTCTGTAATGGAGAAGCTGGGAATCTTTGAGGTACATGCCACCACATTCTCATTAGAGATGGCAGACAAGTCAATAAAACAAGCTTATGGATTGGTAGAGGACGTGTTAGTGAAGGTTAAGGGCCTTTACATCCCTGCTGATTTCATAATCTTAGACACTGAGAAGGATGAGAATGAATCCATTATTCTTGGAAGACCCTTCCTAGCCACAGCAGGAGTTGTGATTGATGTTGACAGAGGAGAATTAGTCCTTCAATTGAATGGGAACTACCTCGTGTTTAAAGCTCAAGAATCTTCCTCTGCAACCATAGAGAGGAAGCATGAAAAGCTTCTCTCAATACAGAGTCAAACAAAGCCCCCACAATCAAACTCTAAGTTTGGTGTTGGGAGGCCACAACCAAACTCTAAGTTTGGTGTTGAACCCCCACATTCAAACTCTAAGTTTGGTGTTGGGAGGTCCCAACAATGCTCTGATGATCTGTGAGCTCCATGAGAGCTCACTGTCAAGCTATTATAAAGAAGCGCTTATTGGGAGGCAACCCAATTTTTATTTATCTATATTTCTATTGTTCTTTTATGTTTTATTAGGTTTATGATCATGTGGTGTCACAAAACAATTGTTAAAATTAAAAACAAAATCAAAAACAGCAGAAGAAACAGCATACCCTGGAGGAGGAGTTTACTGGCGTTTAAACGCCAGTAAGAAGCATCTGGATGGCGTTCAACGCCAGAACAGAGCATGAATCTGGCGTTGAATGCCAGAAACAAGCAGCAATCTGGCGTTTAAACACCAGGATCGCACTCTGAGGAAAGCTGGCATTTAACGCCAGCAACAGGCATCAGGCTGGCGTTAAATGCCAGAAACATGCTACATTTGGGCGTTTAACGCTTGAAACAAGCTTCAGTCTGGCGTTAAACGCCAGGATTGCAGGCAAAGGAAATTTTACACGCCTAATTGGTGTAGGAATGATTCATCCTTGACACCTCAGGATCTGTGGATCCCACAGGATCACCTCAGGATCTGTGGACCCCATAGGATCCCCACCTACCTCAACTCACCTTCTCTCCTCTTCACACAATCCAATAACACTCTTCCCTAAACACCCTTCACCAATCACCTCAATCTCTCTTCCCCATCACCTCTTTACCACTCACATCCATCCACTCTTCCCCATAAACCCCACCTACCTTCAAATTCAAAATTTCTTTCCCACCCAAATCCACCCTAAATAACCGAACCATAACCCCTCTCCCTCCACTATATAAACCCCTCTATCCTTCTTTATTTTCACACATCACTACCCTCTCTTATCTCCCTTGGCCAAATACACATCTCTCTCCCTCTCCTCCATTTCTTCTTCTTCTTCATCTATTTTTTCTTCTTTTGCTCGAGGACGAGCAACATTCTAAGTTTGGTGTGGTAAAAGCATAGCTTTTTTATTTTTTCATAACCATTGATGGAACCTAAGGCTGGAGAAACCTCTAGAAAGAGGAAAGGGAAGACAAAAGCTTCCACCTCCAAGTCATGGGAGATGGAGAGATTCATCTCAAAAGCCCATCAAGACCACTTCTATGAGGTTGTGGCCAAGAAGAAGGTGATCCCCGAGGTCCCTTTCATGCACAAGAAAAATGAGTATCCAGAGATCTGACATGAGATCCAAAGAAGAGGTTGGGAAGTTCTTACCAACCCCATTCAACAAGTCGGAATTTTAATGGTTCAAGAGTTCTATGCCAATGCATGGATCACTAGGAACCATGATCAAAATATGAATCCGAACCCAAAGAATTATCTTACAATGGTTCGGGGAAAATGTTTAGATTTCAGTCCGGAGAATGTAAGGTTGGCATTTAACTTGCCTATGATGCAAGAAGATGCACGCCCCTACACTAGAAGGGTCAACTTTGATCAAAGGTTGGACCAAGTCCTTATGAACATATGTGTGGAAGGAGCTCAATGGAAAAGAGACTCAAAAGGCAACCCGATTCAATTAAGAATACTGTACCTTAAGCCTGTGGCTAGAGGATGGTTGGAGTTCATCCAACGCTCTATCATCCCCACTAGCAACCGATCCGAAGTTACTGTAGATCGGGCCATCATGATCCATAGCATCATGAGTGAAGAGGAAGTAGAAGTTCATGAAGTCATTTCTCTAGAACTCTACAAAGTAGCCGAAAAGCCCTCCACCTTGGCAAGGCTAGCTTTTCCTCATCTCTTTGCCATCTATGCTACTCAACTGGAGTTGTCATAGAAGGAGACATCTTCATTGAAGAGGACAAACCCATCACTAAGAAGAGGATGGAGCAAACAAGAGAGGCCATCCATGGATCTCAAGAGACGCATGAGGAAGCTCATCATCAAGAAATCCTTGAGATGCCTCAAGGGATACATTTTTCTCCAAACAACTATTGGGAACAACTCAACACTTCTCTAGAAGGATTGAGTCATTACATGAACTAATTAAGGGTGAAACACCAAGAACACTCCATCATTCTCAATGAAATTAGAGAAGATCAAAGAGCTATGAGGAAGGAGCAACAAAGGCAAGGAAGAGACATAGAGGAGCTCAAGGACGCCATCGGTCCTTCAAGGAGAAGGCGTCACCATCACTAAGGTGGACTCATTCCTTACCTTCCTTGTTCATATCTCTCTGTTTTTCGGTTTATGAGCTTCATGTTTGTCTATGTTTGTGTCTTTATTACATGATCATTAGTGTCTAGTGCCTATGTCTTAAGGCTATGAATGATTCCATGAATCCTTCACCTTTCTTAAATGAAAAATGTTTTTAATTCAAAAGAACAAGAAGTACATGAGTTTCGAATTCATCCTTGAAATTAGTTTAATTATATTGATGTGGTGACAATACTTTTTATTTTCTGAATGAATGCTTGAACATTGCATATTTTTTATCTTGTTGTTTATGAATGTTAAAATTGTTGGCTTTTGAAAGAATGATGAAAAAGAGAAATGTTATTGATAATCTGAAAAATCATAAAATTGATTCTTAAAGCAAGAAAAAGCAGTGAATAACAAAAGGTTGCGAAAAAAATATATAAAAGAAAAAGAAAAAGCAAGCAGAAAAAGCCAATATCCCTTAAAACCAAAAGGCAAGGGTAAAAAGGATCCAAGGCTTTGAGCATCAATGGATAGGAGGGCCCAAGGAAATAAAATCCAGGCCTAAGCGGCTAAATCAAGCTGTCCCTAACCATGTGCTTGTGGCATGCAGGTCCAAGTGAAAAGCTTGAGACTGAGTGGTTAAAGTCGTAATCCAAAGCAAAAAGAGTGTGCTTAAGAGCTCTGGACACCTCTAACTGGGGACTTTAGCAAAGCTGAGTCACAATCTGAAAAGGTTCACCCAGTCATGTGTCTGTGGCATTTATATATCCGGTGGTAATACTGGAAAAAAAAGTGCTTAGGGCCACGGCCAAGACTCATAAAAGTAGCTGTGTTCAAGAATCAACATACTTAACTAGTAGAATTAATAACACTATCTGAATTCTAAGTTCCTATAGATGCCAATCATTCTAAACTTCAAAGGATAAAGTGAGATGCCAAAACTATTCAGAAGCAAAAAGCTACAAGTCCCGCTCATCTAGTTGGAACTAATATTCATTGATGTTTTGAGATTTATAGTATATTCTCTTCTTTTTATCCTAATTGATTTTCAGTTGCTTGGGGACAAGCAACAATTTAAGTTTGGTGTTGTGATGAGCGGATAATTTATACGCTTTTTGGCATTGTTTTTAGGTAGTTTTTAGTAGGATCTAGCTACTTTTGGGGATGTTTTCATTAGTTTTTATGCAAAATTCACATTTCTGGACTTTACTATGAGTTTGTGTGTTTTTCTATGATTTCAGATATTTTTTAGCTGAAATTGAGGGACCTGAGCAAAAAACTGATTTAGGCTGAAAAAGGACTGCTGATGTTGTTGGATTCTGACCTCCCTGCACTCAAAATAGATTTTCTGGAGCTATAGATCTCCAAATGGTGCTCTCTCAACTGTGTTTAAAAGTAGACATCCAGGACTTTCCAGCAATATATAATAATCCATACTTTGTTCGAACTTAGATGACGCAAACTGGCGTTCAATGCCAGTTCCATGTTGCATTCTGGAGTAAAACGCCAGAAACACGTCACAAACCAGAGTTAAACGCCAAAAATACGTTACAACTTGGTGTTTAACTCCAAAAGAAGCCTCTGCACATGTAAAGCTCAAGCTCAGCCCAAGCACACACCAAAGTGGGCCCTGATGACAAGTCATCATATACCCATTTTTCAAGCTTATTTCACTTGTTTTGTTAGCATTTATGCACTTTCTTGTATCCTAAGTAAGTGATTTGGAGTAAAAATGCATAACTTCTCTAAATCAAGCAACCACCATGAAATTAATGTTATATCATGAGGTTTAAGCTAATTTTAATTGAATTTTAATTGATTTATAAGCCTCTTGAATTTAGTGATACTTTGAGTGGTTGTTTGGTTTATTATAGGTGAAGAAAAGAAGAGAAAAGGAAAAGCGTGGCATAAAAAGTGTAGCCGAGGAAAGAAAAGCGTGGCCGAATCAAGAAGAAGCGTGCCGTATAAAATGGGGGAAGCAACATTGCCCTCCACAAGGGCAGACTGCCCTCTAGGAGAGCAACATAGAGAACCAAACAAGAATAGGCAACTCTGCCCTGCCCACTACAAGGGCAGAGCACAAAATGGTGCCTTGGGACCAAGAGAAAGCAAACTCTGCCCTGCCCTTGTGGAGGGTAGAATCGGGCTCTATAAGGAAAGAAATTCAAAGGAAAATATCACCCATGCATGCTACAAGGTTCGAACAAGGAACCATGAGGAAGCCAAGACTTAAAGATGAGTGCCGTGCCAAGAAGCCAAGAAAAAAATGTAGCGTGTTTGCCTCCTCCGTGATTCGAACTTGGGGCGTGGAAGTAGCAACTCTGCCCTGCCCTTGGCGCGGGCAGGGCAGCATTTGGATGGCACAAGAATTTGGCGCACCAAGCAACAAATTTGGCGCACCAATTTCGACCCTGGCAGCATCTGGCGCGCAACGCTCCTCGTCCCTGGCGCACCACAAATTTTTGCCCTGCCCTTGGCGCGGGCAGGGTAGCGTTCTGCGCTCCTGGTAGCACCAACGTGCGCACTCCACAATTCTGGCGCATCAAACTCTTCCTGCCCTGCCCTTGGCACGGGCAGGGCAGCATCCTTGCGCACCACGCCGCGCCAATCCTCAACCAGGGCCGCACCAACTCGCATCAACACGCACCAAGGCCGCACCAACCTCATGCATCATGCACCAAATTTCTGCCCTGCCCTCCACAAGGGCAGGGCAGCCTCCTGGGAGTGAATTTTCATGGGCCGAAAATTCAAACTAAAATCCCATTTTAATTCATTTCTTCACCAAATCAAAAGTCCATCCAAATCCCAAAATCCAAGAATAGAAAGTGTATAAATAGGAGTTAGTTTGATGTAATTAGGACTTTTATGCTCACTTTTGAATTTTACTTTTACCTTGGCTTTTGAATTTTTACTTTCACCTTCCTTTGGAGCTTTGGCTCTCTTGCAATTGTTCTTGAGAGAATTGACTGAGCACTAAGAGGATTAAGGGAGAATTGACTGATCTCCTTCCTCATTCTTACTTGGGCAATTCTACACTCCTGTTTTTGAGTTTTGGGTGTGTGAAATTGGGGAAATTCTGTCCCAATTCCCATTCAAACTCTTTTCACTTTGTTTTCTGCAAAATTCAATTCCAATTCTGTTCTTCTATTGCTTCTTCTTTAAATTTTCCATCAATTGCTTTGATAACTCAGATATGGGAAGGAAATTGGGTTTTAGGCTCTGCTACCTAAGCCCTTGAATCCTGAGATCAAAATTCACTTGGGTTCTTCTGTGAACCTCTGCTACATTTTATTTCCTTTCTGTTTGAATGTTTATTGCTTCTGATTCAATCTCTGCTCAATCAATTGTTGCAATTTACTTTCTCTTTGTTTAGATTCTGAAATCCCTGTCCTCAATTCCCTTTTACTTTCAAGCAATTTATATTCCTTGCTATTTAAGTTACTGCAATTTACATTTCTTGCACTTTAAGTTTCAGTCATTTACTTTCTTGCTCTTTAAGATTCTGCAAATTTACAATCCTGTTCTTCAATTTACTGCACTTTTCCCTTCCCCCTTTACAATTACTGTCATTTACTTCCTGTTAAACACAAATCACTCAATCAAAACTTGATGCGCTTGACTAAATCACCCACTAAACTAAAATTGCTCAATCCTTCAATCCCTGTGGGATCGACCTCACTCATGTGAGTTATTATTACTTGATGCGACCCGGTACACTTGCCGGTGAGTTTTGTGTTGGATCGTTTTCCACACATCAAGTTTTTGGCGCCGTTGCCGGGGATTGAAATAGATTGACAATGATTAAGTGAAGTGGAGGTCTAGATTAAGCACTTTTTCTTTTCTGTTATTCTAACTCTTACTAACCCACTAACTGTTTGAACTTTTGTTTAAACTAACTAAACCTTCATTCTAGCTACAGATTGAAGTTCCATTGTATTTCTGGGTTTGTGTGTTTACTGTTGTGTGTTTGTATGTCAGGTATAGGAAGGTCTTCTCCTATCATCTCTGAAATTGATCAAAGGACTCTTCGGAGAATAAGAAGAGCCGAAAGAGGGAAGAACATTGTTGGAGAAGAAGAATCTGATGAGGAATTCCAAGACATGGAAGGAGATACCAATCAACCAGGAGAAGGAGCCAACAATAATCACCAACAGAGAAGAGTCTTGGCTTCATACACATTTGCAAATGCCAAGCATTGTGGGAGTAGCATTCTTCCTCCCAATGTCAATGCAAACAACTTTGAACTCAAGCCACAACTCATCACTCTGGTGCAAAACAATTGTTCTTTTGGAGGAGGGCCTTTGGAGGATCCAAACCAACATTTGTCTACTTTCTTGAGAATCTGTGACACAGTGAAAACAAATGGTGTGCCCCCTGATAGCTACAAGTTGCTACTCTTCCCATTCTCTCTCAGGGATAAAGTAACTCAATGGCTAGAGACCTTTCCAAAAGAAAGCATCAACACTTGGGATGACTTGGTGAGCAAGTTCCTTGCCAAATTCTACCCCCCTCAAAGAGTCCTAAGGTTGAAGACAGAGGTTCAAACATTCACTCAATTAGAGGCCGAGAGCTTATATGAAGCATGGGAGAGATATAAAGCTCTATTGAGGAAGTGTCCACCAGAGATGTTCACTGAGTGGGACAAATTGCAAAACTTCTATGAGGGACTCACTCTTAAAGCTCAAGAAGCTCTTGATCATTCTGCAGGAGGCTCTTTACAGCTCATGAAAACCACAGAGGAAGCTCGAAACCTCATTGATATGGTGGCCAATAACCAATATTTCTTTGCTCATCAAAGACAACGCCAACCATCACAAAGAAGAGGGGTAATGGAGTTGGAAGGAGTTGATTCAATTCTAGCTCAGAACAAGATGATGCAGCAGCAGATTCAACAACAATTTGAGCAAATGGCTAAGAGAATTGATGGCTTGCAAGTGGCAGCAGTGAGCACCACAAGCCAACCTCTAACCACTTGGGTGCAAAGTGAAGAAACTCAAGAAGAGCAACAACAAGAGCAGGTTCAATACATGCACAACCAAAATCCTGGAATAAATGAAGTCTATGGTGATACTTACAATCCATCTTGGAAGAATCATCCCAACCTCAGATGGGGAGACAACCATAATCAAAACCAACAACCATGGCAAAGAAACACAGGCCAAAACAATTGGAAAAACACAAACCATAACCCCCAGCCAAACACTAACCAAAACTCATACAGAAAATCACAAAACAACTACCCAAGTTCTAACCAATACCCACCCAATAACCACCCAACTAACCAAAACACTTACCTTCATCCATCAACACCCCAAAATCAACCCATCTCACAAGATTCACAGAGAATCACCAATCTAGAGATGCTCATGGAGAAACTAATGAAGAGCCAAGAATTGACAACCAAGAATCAAGAAGCCTCCATGAAGAACCTAGAGAGGCAGATTGGACAAATCTCTAAGAAGATCTCTGTTGAAAAACCATCAAGTTCACTACCTAGTGACACCATTCCCAACCCAAAGGAAGAATGCAAGGTTGTGCAACTGAGAAGTGGAAGAGTGTTAACAGATGGTAACCAAGGAGCAACAAAGAAGCTTATGGAAAATGACACAGATCCAACAAAGAATGATGAAGCCATCAACAAAGACACAATAAGCAAGAGTGCTCCAGAACAACTCACAGAGGAAGACAACAAGCCACAGAATTTGAAGAAAGGAAAGAAAATCATGAAAGAACCAATTCCAAAATAGCATCAAGTGGAGAAGAGCTCAACACCACCACTACCTTATCCACAGAGATTTCACAAGGAAACAAAAGACCAGCACTTCCACAAATTTCTTGAGACTTTCAAGAAGCTAAAGATTAACATACCCTTGGCAGAGGCTTTGGAGCAAATGCCTTTGTATGCCAAGTTTCTAAAGGAGCTCATCAACAAGAAGAGACAGTGGAATGAAAAGGAGACTGTAATGCTCAGTGAAGAATGCAGTGCACTCATTAAAAAGGGACTCCCTCCCAAGCTTGAAGACCCTGGAGGTTTCTTCTTACCATGCACTATTGGGAACCTATTCATTAACAAGGGGATGTGTGATCTAGGAGCAAGCATAAATCTAATCCCATATTCTCTAGTAAAAAAGCTTGGCATAGAAGAGGTGAAACCAACAGAGATGTCTTTAGAATTAGTGGACCACTCAATAGTATATCCTAAAGGGCTGATTGAAAACCTTTTAGTTAAGGTTGACAAGTTTATCTACCCAGCAGATTTTGTGATCCTGGATTCTTCAGAGCATGGAAATGATGCTATAATACTTGGTCGACCATTCTTGGCCACTGCTAGAGCCATTGTGGACATAGAGCAAGGAGAGTTAACCCTCAGGATGCATGAGGAGAGCATCATCCTAAAAGTCTTCCCAGAATTACAAAAGGATGAAGAAACGAGCAAAATGAGTGATGATATCCTTCCAAAGCAATCAACTGAAAAGGAAGTGGAACGGAAAAACAAACAGATGCAAGAAGAAAAGGGGATTCACAAGGAAGCAGGGGTGATCAGCAAGAAGGAAGGTATCACAACTCAGGTAACTGTCAAGAAAGGAAGATCAACAAGCAAGAAAAAGGTGAAGAGCAAGAAAAAGGCTCACAAAGGGTGGAAGAATAAGAAAATCCCAACTGAAGGATTCTCTAAGGGTGATAAGGTGCAACTAGTATACCAACAGCATGGAGCAGAAGATTATTACACTGTCAACCAAATACTTTCTCTTGAGCATATGGAAATTGAGCATCAAAGCACACAGAGAAAGCTGACAGTGAGAGGTGACAAGTTGAGACACCACCAACATCAACCACCTTAAAGGGAGGTCAATGTCAAGCTAATGACAATAAAAGAGCGCTTCATGGGAGGCAACCCATGGTTTAAGATTTCTGTCTTCTCTTTTATTTAATAAGCTATGATTCCTCTGAATATGATTTTGAATTTTCATGCCTGGTAAATGCATATATCATTTTGAAGCACATGGCAAACTTCTAAGTTTGGTGTACCTTAAGGCACACCCAAGTTCATTGTTCAAAGAAGAGGATTATCTTTTAGAGCATATGCATAAGTCTTTTGATAAAGCATGTGACCAAACACTGAGTTTGGTGTCTGCATATGCAACAAAGTTCAGAGGATCATTTTCCAAGCATGGACTCAAAACCATACAGATAAGGGATCATACATCAATTTGTTTTAAAATGCATCAATTGTGAGAACGGTTTGCATTGTTAAGCCATCCCCTTAATAAAAGATAAGTTTGGTGTTCACCAACTTTTAACATTTTATTCAGGGACACAATTGATCACAAAAAATATATATATATATATATATATTTTTAGAACAAACAAAAACAATCTATTTTATTATTGCAAATAAGTTGCCACGGTTATATTATATTCTTAACTAGCTGTTTTGATTCATGCAGGAGAAAAAGGTTAAGACAAACACAAAGAGGGGTCACGGCTAGGAGGAGCTATGTGAGGGAGGTCACATGTGCCTAGGAGAACGTGCTCATGGGGAACAAAATTTGCATGCATGCAACATTGGACACCGAAGTGCATGCAGCCAATGGGAGGAGAATCCTCGTCAAGCCTCAACCATGCATGCAGGC
Source organism: Arachis stenosperma (assembly GCF_014773155.1). Classification (NCBI taxonomy): domain Eukaryota; kingdom Viridiplantae; phylum Streptophyta; class Magnoliopsida; order Fabales; family Fabaceae; genus Arachis; species Arachis stenosperma. The sequence goes on from NC_080377.1 coordinate 27,963,718, forward strand.
CGTCCATTCCATGAGTCCTTGAGATGACCAACTCGATCTCAGCCCTTCATGAACACTAACGGTTCCTTCCTCATTCATTCATTGTGGTTTTGTTGGGAAGATTGAAGACATGGCCTATATATAGCCGTTGCACCAACACGGCATACACATTCCCATTCAAGCCACTTTCATATGAAACCACACTCTACTCCACTTCCAAAACCAACATAATTCCCTTACATCACACATCAAAACCGAACCAAAACTCTTCCCAAACACAACACATATTTCTTCTACTCTTACTTCCTCTCTCTTTTCACTTTAATTTTCAATGGCCTCCTCAAGCTCACAAAGAAGGCCGGGAAAAGAGCCTATGATAACCGAACCTCCAGCCTTTGATGCAACCAAGTTTAGATCCCAATTCCATGAAGGGAAATATCATAGGTTCATGAAGGCAAAGAATGTCATCTATGAGAAAGGCTTTGATTTAAGGGAAGGAGAATACCCTATTATGAGGCAAATTACTAGAGAAAGAAGGTGGGAACTCTTGTGTGCTCCTCTGACTGACATCAGTGCAGTAATGATTAGGGAGTTCTATGCAAATGCTGCAAAAGAAAACAAAAATAGTGCTCCCTACACAAGTTATGTCAGAGGGGTTGAAGTGAGTTTTAGCCCAGCTGCTATCACAAGAGCTCTCAAGTTGAGAACCATAACTTATCCAGAGCTTAGTTATGAGGTTAGATTGCAACGGAAAAATAATCCTGATGAAATTCTGCAGGGGTTATGCATGGAGAATACTGATTGGGAAAGAGATTCAAAGGGAGTTCCAAGTCACATAAGGAGGATAAATCTTACTCCTGTGGCTAAAGGATGGTTTGAAATAGTGAGGAGATCTATCCTTCCTACTGGAAATGCATCTTAGGTCACAATCAAAAGAGCACTCTTGACATACTGCATCTTGCATGGAGGTGAGATCAACATTGCACAACTCATAGCTGACAGTATTCAAGCAATGGCCGATAGCACAAGCAAATCAAAAGGTCTTGGACATCCAAGTACCATCCTCAGGCTATGTAACAGAGCTAATGTAATTTTTGAAGATGAGGACACAACAAAAGTGAAAGTAGGAAAATGGATTACCAAGAAGAGCATGGAGGGAATTAATGAAGAAGAAGACCAAGAAGGGGTAGTAGCTCCTAGACAAAGGAGATCACAAAGAGAGGAAGGACGAAATCAAGCTTATAATGCCATAGATATGAGCCAATTGCAAAGATCAATTGAAGAATTATCTCAGCAACTCATGCAGGCTCAACAAGGTCAGAATCAACTCATGCAGATCCAACAAGGCCAAAATCAAGGGGGGCCAGCGCAATATCTAGAGCCCCATCCTGAATTCATGGAGCAATTCTTGAAAGAAAAAGAAGAACGAGAAGCTTGGCAGCATCAAATGGAAGAAAAACAAGAAAGATGGCAGCAACAAATGATGACTCAGCAGCAAGAATTTCAAGCACAGATCCTTGAAGGGCAAAAAGAGCAATACAAAGAATTCAAGGAATCATATGATAAGCTGTATTTTAGTCAAGCTAAAGCAGAGGAGTATAGTCACAACCTATATCAATGGAAGAATGTTCATCATACCATAGGTGAAGTTAGACACGTACAAAGAATGGAGTATGATGAAAACATGCAAGCAAGGTTGGAGTACTTGACCCACAATTTGCCAACACTCAATCCTGAGATCAAGCCATTTGAGCAATGCCCTGAATTCTTAGCCAAGCAACAAGCAAAATCTCGTCAATACACTGAGTCAACCTTTAACACATTGGAAAATTTTGGGCTCAAAGGACTCATAGATTCTGTTTGGGCTAGAAGATGTCCTAGTGAAGAGATCCGAGACCACTCCAAGACAGGGAAGAGAAAGAAGAAGAAGGGAGAATCAAGCAGCAGCCATGACCATTAGAAGGTGGCAAAGTTCTTTCATACTTCCTCTTTCATGTCTCTAATAAGGAGATGCATGTCTGAAACATGATATGCCTCCATCAGTTATTTCTTTTACTTTATGCATTTTCTGTTCTTTGCTTCTCATTTTAGTTAGTTAATAAATAGCTAGAAAAATGTTAAATCTGCACAATGCTTGTATCCATCACTTAGTTTAAATTTTGTTTTGTTTCCCATATGCTTGAATAAAAGAGTTTGGTTTGAATTGAAAAGTAAAATATCCAATGTTGCATGAGTATGAATGGAAGTTGGTGGTGGTATATGTGTTTGATTAAATGCATAACTCATGAAATAAGTGTTGCATAATATCATTCTCATCCAATTGTGAGTTAGCTTGCTGTTACAAAGATTCTTATTAAGAATGAAACAACCCTTGGTAACAAAAACAGAAAGAAAAAGGGAAAGAAAAAGCCAAAATGGCAAGAAAAACAAAGAATAAAGGTTGGACACCAATGGCTTGAACCTTAGGACAAATGCCTGTGGTGTTCTTGTACTGAGATCTGCTTGGATGAGTAAATTCTAAGGGGTATTTTAAAACCCGGTCACTTAGATCAACTGATTTGGGATGGCCAATTGAAAATCCACAATAAAGAGCAACTTAGATACAAAGCACTTAGTGATCCAAAGAGATGCTGGGCATCAATGATCCTAGGAAGAATTAGTGAGCCAAGTGTCTGTGGTGGAAAGATGTTGAGCAAAAGAAAAGAAAACAAAGCCAAAGGCTATGCTGCAGCATTTGACACCCAACCTCTAACAGAATAATAAGCTTGCTAAAGCATTATAAGCCAAGAAAAGTTAGCAAGGGGGGAATCAAAAAGTGAGTCTTATAACAGCAAGTTTAGCAAACATTTGATGCAAACTGTATAGTATGTAACAAGAACAATAACTTGAGTTGTCATTGTCTGCATAAATGCCCCATAGATCAAATTCTGCTATCTGCATAATAAGGATATGCATTCTTTTCTTATTCATTCCATTTACTCTTAGTTTGATGCTTGCTTGGGGACAAGCAAGGTTTAAGTTTGGTGTTGTGATGACAAGTCATCATATACCCATTTTTCAAGCTTATTTCACTTGTTTTGTTAGCATTTATGCACTTTCTTGTATCCTAAGTAAGTGATTTGGAGTAAAAATGCATAACTTCTCTAAATCAAGCAACCACCATGAAATTAATGTTATATCATGAGGTTTAAGCTAATTTTAATTGAATTTTAATTGATTTATAAGCCTCTTGAATTTAGTGATACTTTGAGTGGTTGTTTGGTTTATTATAGGTGAAGAAAAGAAGAGAAAAGGAAAAGCGTGGCATAAAAAGTGTAGCCGAGGAAAGAAAAGCGTGGCCGAATCAAGAAGAAGCGTGCCGTATAAAATGGGGGAAGCAACATTGCCCTCCACAAGGGCAGACTGCCCTCTAGGAGAGCAACATAGAGAACCAAACAAGAATAGGCAACTCTGCCCTGCCCACTACAAGGGCAGAGCACAAAATGGTGCCTTGGGACCAAGAGAAAGCAAACTCTGCCCTGCCCTTGTGGAGGGCAGAATCGGGCTCTATAAGGAAAGAAATTCAAAGGAAAATATCACCCATGCATGCTACAAGGTTCGAACAAGGAACCATGAGGAAGCCAAGACTTAAAGATGAGTGCCGTGCCAAGAAGCCAAGAAAAAAATGTAGCGTGTTTGCCTCCTCCGTGATTCGAACTTGGGGCGTGGAAGTAGCAACTCTGCCCTGCCCTTGGCGCGGGCAGGGCAGCATTTGGATGGCACAAGAATTTGGCGCACCAAGCAACAAATTTGGCGCACCAATTTCGACCCTGGCAGCATCTGGCGCGCAACGCTCCTCGTCCCTGGCGCACCACAAATTTTTGCCCTGCCCTTGGCGCGGGCAGGGTAGCGTTCTGCGCTCCTGGCAGCACCAACGTGCGCACTCCACAATTCTGGCGCATCAAACTCTTCCTGCCCTGCCCTTGGCACGGGCAGGGCAGCATCCTTGCGCACCACGCCGCGCCAATCCTCAACCAGGGCCGCACCAACTCGCATCAACACGCACCAAGGCCGCACCAACCTCATGCATCATGCACCAAATTTCTGCCCTGCCCTCCACAAGGGCAGGGCAGCCTCCTGGGAGTGAATTTTCATGGGCCGAAAATTCAAACTAAAATCCCATTTTAATTCATTTCTTCACCAAATCAAAAGTCCATCCAAATCCCAAAATCCAAGAATAGAAAGTGTATAAATAGGAGTTAGTTTGATGTAATTAGGACTTTTATGCTCACTTTGAATTTACTTTTACCTTGGCTTTCGAATTTTTACTTTCACCTTCCTTTGGAGCTTTGGCTCTCTTGCAATTGTTCTTGAGAGAATTGACTGAGCACTAAGAGGATTAAGGGAGAATTGACTGATCTCCTTCCTCATTCTTACTTGGGCAATTCTACTCTCCTGTTTTTGAGTTTTGGGTGTGTGAAATTGGGGAAATTCTGTCCCAATTCCCATTCAAACTCTTTTCACTTTGTTTTCTGCAAAATTCAATTCCAATTCTGTTCTTCTATTGCTTCTTCTTTAAATTTTCCATCAATTGCTTTGATAACTCAGATCTGGGAAGGAAATTGGGTTTTAGGCTCTGCTACCTAAGCCCTTGAATCCTGAGATCAAAATTCACTTGGGTTCTTCTGTGAACCTCTGCTACATTTTATTTCCTTTCTGTTTGAATGTTTATTGCTTCTGATTCAATCTCTGCTCAATCAATTGTTGCAATTTACTTTCTCTTTGTTTAGATTCTGAAATCCCTGTCCTCAATTCCCTTTTACTTTCAAGCAATTTATATTCCTTGCTATTTAAGTTACTGCAATTTACATTTCTTGCACTTTAAGTTTCAGTCATTTACTTTCTTGCTCTTTAAGATTCTGCAAATTTACAATCCTGTTCTTCAATTTACTGCACTTTTCCCTTCCCCCTTTACAATTACTGTCATTTACTTCCTGTTAAACACAAATCACTCAATCAAAACTTGATGCGCTTGACTAAATCACCCACTAAACTAAAATTGCTCAATCCTTCAATCCCTGTGGGATCGACCTCACTCATGTGAGTTATTATTACTTGATGCGACCCGGTACACTTGCCGGTGAGTTTTGTGTTGGATCGTTTTCCACACATCAGGCCCCGGAAGTAAATTTCTGTATTTAGACTTATTTCTGTAAACCCTAGTAACTAGTCTAGTATAAATAGAACATTTTACTATTGTATTAGACATCTTGGTATCTATCTTTGGACGTTTAGTTTTTAGACTTTGTGGGCTGGCCATTTGGCCATGCCTGAACCTTGATCACTTATGTATTTTCAACGGTGGAGTTTCTACACACCATAGATTAAGGTGTGAAGCTCTGCTGTACCTCGAGAATTAATGTAATTACTATTGTTCTACTATTCAATTCAAGCTTACTCTTATTCTAAGATATTCGCTGCACTTCAACCTGATGGATGTGATGATCCGTGACACTCATCATCATCCATCCTTATGAATGCGTGCTTGACAACCACTTCCGTTTTAACTTAGACCGAGTGTGTCTCTCTTGGATTCCTTAATTAGAATCTTCGTGGTATAAGGTAGAACCCTTTGGCGGCCATTCTTGAGAATCTGGAAATTCTAAACCTTGTCTGTGGTATTCCGAGTAGGATTCAGGGATTGAATGACTGTGACGAGCTTCAAACTCGTGGTTGTTGGGCATAGTGACAAACGCAAAAGAATAAATGGATTCTATTCCGACATGATCCAGAACCGACAGATGATTAGTCGTGCCGTGACAAGAGCATTTGGACCATTTTCATTGAGAGGATGAGAAGTAGCCATTGGCAACAGTGATGACCTACATGCAGCTTGCCATGGAAAGGAGTATGAAGGATTGAAGAAAGGCAGTAGGAAAGCAGAGAGATTCAACAGGAACAAAGTATCTCCATACACTTATCTGAAATTCCTACCAATGAATTACATAAGTATCTCTATCTTTATTTTATGTTTTATTTATCTTTATTTTCGAAAACTCCATAACCATTTATTATCCGCCTAACTGAGATTTACAAGATGACCATAGCTTGCTGCATACCAACAATCTCCGTGGGATCGATCCTTACTCACGTAAGGTTTATTACTTGGACGACCCAGTGCACTTGCTGGTTAGTTATGCGAAGTTGTGAAGAATGTGAGTGAACCATAGTAGTGTACACCAAGTTTTTGGAGCCATTGCTAAGAATTGTTCAAGTTATGAAAAGTGTAAATCACAATTTTACCTACAATTCTGAGCTTAGATTATTTTTCTAAAGCTTTTAAGAAAACTTATCTGTTTACCACTTTTAGTTATATTTTATCTTTTATTATAAAAATAATTATTCAAATAAAAATAATAATATATTATAATTTGTTAGAGTTAAAAAATTCAGTTAACAAATTTAGTTCCTCAAAACTTTTAAAAATTTAATTTGACCCCAAATTTTTCAAAAATTCTACTTTAACCACTTTACTTTTAAAAATTTTGTTTTAACCCCCAAATATTTTTAATTAACTTTCAATCCCAAAATTCTTTCTTAATTATAATTTGGCCATGAAATAAGTAAAACATGAAGGTTTCATGTTCTTCAACGAACCGAAGCAAACTTATAAAAAATTCATTCGATTTTACTTCATTTTTAACTAATTTTTCAATTTTTTCAGTAACCAATTTTTCTTAATGTTTAAAACCAATTTTCAGCCACCAAATCACATCATTTTCATCATAATTCCAGCTTATATTCACCATTAAATATGGTTGTTAAGTTCAGTTTTTCAGTACCTTCTTAGAACCAAATTATCTCATCAAACTTTTAACATAAATCAACATAATAACACTCAAATTCAAGCACAAATTCATAGCCCAGCAATCACACAACATTGATACATTTATTTATCACAAAAACTACCAAATCATATCTTTGTATGGCAGCCACCAAACTAAAATATCATGGAAGCTTTCTGAACAAAAAATCGAAAAAGAAAATGCCAAAAAACGGCTACTTCACCTCTAAGCTCACCTTGGCCGAACCATGCATGAGAGGACAGCAACATCACGCCAAGTTTTTCTCCGTTAAAATTGGTACCATCGTAAAGAGGAAGAAGATATGAATACTTTAATTGATTTAGATTTTTTTACAGTTGTTACGGAACCCAAAAATAAGCTCCGAAGGTTCATGGCTTTCAATTTTTGGTGATCAAGAGCGAAGGAAGAGATTAGATGATGTTCTGTTTAATTAGGGGGAATATGTTATTAAGGCTAGGTGTCAAGGTTCTAGACTGCTAAGTCAGCGGTTCAGGTTATAAAGATCTTAAATGAATAATTACGAAAGCTAGATATATTAAAATACAAGAAATAATACATATAGAGATAAATATATATGAATTATTAATATAAATTACATTAGTAACTTAGTAATTACAAGGATATAAAATCTATGACGAAGCTAAGTCTACAAAAAAATACCAATATTTACTTATATCGACAGATATTAAACTTAATAATATATTATTATTATTATCAAAACTCTATTTTTATTATAGTATGTAAAATAAAATAATAACATAATAATAATAATAATATATTTTTATTTATTTTATTTTTGAAATTCGAGACCAGTTTGTCGTACTGAAACTAATCACAAAAAAGTCAAAACTTCAAAAAGCATCGTTTTATTTTAAAAACTTAGGGCGTTACAAGTGCCACCACAACACTCTCAAAAACTCTCTCCTTGAAGTTACAGTAGAGAAACTATCACAATTTACCTCCACATTGACTCAATCAACTTCCACTTTTATGCAACAAATTAGGAGTTTCATGGATGAGACAAGAGCAAATTTTAAATTTTCTCCTTTTTTCTGTTTTTTTTTTTCATGATTTTAAAGTTTGTTTGCTTTAGATATTCCAATATAGGTATTCTACTTTTTGAATGTTTTTTATTGGAGTTTTTTAAGGTTGTGTGTGGTAGAATATTACAATAGAGTCTTTATTATGTTGTTTTAACTTGGACAACATCAGGGACGGACCTACATGTACTGCAGAGGGGGCATTTGCCCCCACAAAATTTAAAAAAAAAATAATACTTTTATATATATATATATATATATATATATATATATATATATATATATATATATATATATATATATTGTTCCTTTTATATTATGTTTATAAATGATTTTCTTCTATTTTATGCTAATTTTTTTTGTTAAACTTAACATATAATAATAATAATAATTATATTATTAAATTTGAGTCAGTATAATAAAAAAAATAAACTCAAAAAATAATGATAATTAATTTTATTATATTAGTTAATTAGTTGATAGTTAAATTGAAACTTAATTTTTTAATTAAATACAACTTAACTTATTAGTAATTTGTTAAAAAAACATTTAAAATAAAATATATATTATCTATATATTAATATATTGTATTAATATTTATTATTAAAATAGTCTTAATTATAGTAATTACTTTGGTTAAAAGATTTATTTATACTATAAAGACTATAATAAATAGACCTAACAGTTAAATACTTAAATATAAGATAATAAAAAATAAAATAATTTTTTAAGAATATATATAGAAAAATAATATTACCATATTAAAAATAAAAAAAGCTATTATAAATTATTATTTTTATTATTTTGAATATTATACTGTATGTTGTGAAATTATCTTTTTATTATTTTTAATACTATAATAAGTGATTGCGCGTATATTTTTAGTTTTTATCAATATATATAGATAGTTATAAATTTTAAATATATCTAAACCAATTTGGGTTGGTCGAGTGATCAACTTAGTGGTCGTCTGCTTAAGTAGATGTTAGGAGTTCGAATTCCATCTTTTATGTGTAGTAACTTATTGGTCAATTACAGACTCAAATAAAATTCAAATTCATAATTGTAGGAAGCAATATATATATATACCTAAATTTTATTATATTTTTGCCCCCACTATAAAATTTTTCTAGGCCCGTCACTGGACAACATAGTTATACATAAGTCAATTATATATAATAGATAATTAATAAAAAATATTAAATAAGAAAAGTATATATTAATCGTGCATACATGACAGCCAACAAAAACTATGATGATATTTTCATAAGACTACAAGTGGATGCATCTGATACTTTGTGATAGATTCACAGCATAAATAATGGTACATCTTTGTTAGGATTATTGATCTCTAACACAGTTGTTGCCATTTATCGAAATCCTCCATTATAAGCGGGAGCCACTGAATATGGATAAGGTTATTCGACTTATCTGTAAATAAGTAGCCTCTGATCATCATAAAGGTATAATTGCTTGAATATTTTTTCAAAGTCCCTACATCTACCTCATGTAAAATATATTGCACCCTATCTCTGAGCCATGTTAACTTAATGGCAAAGACTTTCTTTTAAACCTATGCCCACATGAAGGCCTGGTGCTGAGATCACTATTAATGCACAATTCAAAGTGAAATATCACATCTATCCTACAGCGTGATGGCACCCTATGATAGTTGGAAGGTATGCATCTCAAGCCTTCACCTCTTGACAAAAGCAGATATTAAGGTGTTTTCTAAGATCAAAATCTTAAAGCTGTATGCCATGGCCAAAGCGAACCTCCCAAATGAATGGCAAGAGGACGTCTGATAGGGTAAGAATGTGGCTAATCTACCTAAAAAATAACATACAAAATCTTTGTAGGAATACAAATTTAAAAAATATATAACATTAATTTATACAAATCCATATTTAAAACATTAAAATAAAAAATATTCGTAAAACAAAGTTTGATTTGAAACTGCCATATAAATATAAGAATTTTTTTAATTTACATATTTAAAATAATTAAAAATTCAATATCGAACATTTTTTAAATAAATAGCCAATCTTAACAAAAGATATACTATACTAGCAAAAGATTCTAACAAGTAATTATATCCTAAACTACCCTAAATACTTATACTGGCCGAAAAAATTTATTCAAACAACTCATTACAATCCTAAGCCATCCTACAATTATACTAGCAGAAAAATTTTTCTAATCTAACAAGTCATTACAAACCTAAAAAGTAATTATCAAATTAAATAACATAATTAAAAATTAATACCAACATCAAAATCCAAAGCTCCTCACATCTCGTTCAATTTATTGATATTCACAAACGGAGTGCGCGTCATTTGATAACTTGAGATAGGGTTAAAGAAAATTTTTAAGAATGACCAAAACGACACCAAAATTCTAAATTTTTTCTTTGCATAAACATCTCACATATATATCATTTGTAAATAAGATAAGTAAAATATTCATTTACCGAATAATAGTGTGTAAAAACTAGAAACATAATTTCTCTTAGAAATACATACATTGGTAAAATTATATATTTATTTTAAAAATCCCGCTTTTATTGGTCAAATAATTTTCTATGTATTCATATGTTTAATTTCACATTTAAAAATGTATAATTTATATAATTGACATATTAATTTTAACTTAAATTAAAAGTTATAAGTTTCCATTTTATTCCATGCACACTAGTTATTAAACTTGTGTTAAAATTATATATATATATATATATATATATATAAAAACATAAAATATTTTGGAAAAAAATTTTTAGGTGGCCAGTATTTTTTTTCAATTTTATCTTATATTTGAAGTAATATTAGTCAAATTTTTCATTTTTTACACTAAAAGTGTAGGTGTCTCCTAATAGCATACTTGATACTTATATATATATTTTTAGTATATACAAATTTATGAACAATATCTAAACTTTAGAATACTTGCATTTTAATGATCTTGAATGTTTAATAGTATATAATAAATTTATTAATCCAAACAAAAAAATATATTTGAGTATTGGTGGTGGATTTTCGATAGAAGGTTAGGAAAGAAAATAAGATAAAATAAAGTGAAATAGAATCAAAAGCAGCAACATATTACATATAACAAAAACAAAACAAAATAAAATAGTAAACTTAATGGAATTGTAAAACTAGAAATGCATGTACTTTTTACGTATACCAAACTTACTTTATATTACCTCATTGCAAAGATGAGCGAGATTAGGATTTATCTTTATTTTTATATTTTAAAATTCTATATAATCAAATATTAGATTTATTTTTCAATTTTAGTTTAATATAGAGGATATTTAATTTTTTTCCCTTTAGACTTAAATCTAATGTCTTTTTATTATCTCAAAGTGTCGTATGAATATTAAATGAATGAAATATTCTACTATTAGAAAACTAGTTATTATAGACGGATATTTCTGACAGATTTTATCCCACGAAAATACAGATAGATTTTGCGAGAGATTTTTTATTAGAAATGTAAAAAATGAATTAACGTAAATTACAGACAAAAAAAAATTCGTCAATAATTCTGTTAAAAAAATTAATTTATTTTCGTGGGATATAGTTACCGACAGAAAATCCGTCTATAATTAAATAAACATAATATTGTGATTTTATACAATTATTACAGAAAAAAAATCTGTCTGTAATTTAAAGTATTCCTTCGAAAATATTAAAATAAAGAATTGGTTAACGTTACTCTCAATCCCTCATTTCACTTTTTTGATGTTTTCCTTGGATTACTCCCATGACTTCTCTCTCTCCATTGAAGATGTGACGTTTTCTGCTGTCGCCGCCGCTGCAACCGCCGCCGCAGCCGCTCGCATCGTACGAGCTCCCTCCACCACCACTCTCATCGTGTTTGCTCCCTTCGTCACCATCGTCGCACGAGTTCTCGCTGTCGTGCTCTTGTCTTACGAGCTCCCTCTGCCGCCGCTCTCGTCGCTACTTCTTCTCTCCTCACCGGAGGTTCTTCATCGTCTCTTCTCATCACCGTTAGTTCAAGTAGGCCTTCGCCTCCTTCTCATCCCTAACCCTAACCCATCCATTGTGATTCTGTTCTGATTTCATTATCCCTAGCCCTAACCCTAGCGCTAACCCTGTCCTTTCCCTGTTTTGCTTGAAGTTGAAAATCAAAGAATACGATCCACGAGAGCTCTTATGTTTGCAAATCAGCTGGTGCTGCTGCAAAGAACTGAGTTTTTAAATTCTAAGGTATGAATTTTGTATGTTCCTATAATTTGTGAAATCTGAAACATAACAATTTCTATGATTATGGTATTGAATGAAGTTTGTTTATGAACTATATATTTGAATTGCTGAGATTTTTTTATCTGGAATTTGCATGTTCTTGTTCCTTCCTGTTCATGTTATGACTTATGACGGTTGATTTTGGCTCTTCCTTTTTGTCCTTGTCTGAATCTACTGAATTGCTTTTTATCAAGTTTTTTAAATTTAGAGTTCTCTACTGAATAGTTATATTAGTTCTCCGCTGAATTGCTTTTATCAAAATTTAGAGTAAAAAATAATAGTGAAAAAAAGACGAAAATTAGTTCTTTGTGGACTCTTGAATGATATATGTTGCATTATTTATTTTAGCTTATGAGCATTTTTACCTATTCTCTAGCTGCAATTTTAATAGATTTTCTGATTTTCTTGCAGTGAAACATGATTATATATTTGGTACTGACTTGGATTTAAATGAAATAACCTAAGAAGCTTCCTCTCCCCACTTACTGTGCTTTTTTCCTCCCATTCTCATATCAACTCTGAGATTTCAAATATTTTGACAAAAATTTGTTGGCAAACTTACATATGACCCGTCATGCCAGGTTTTCCGGGAGCTTAACTATCCCATTGTATATTCTCTATCTCCTGGAACTAGTGTGACACCAGCATTTGTAGTACCCGGTCTAATCGAAATTAATTAAATAATGAGTAAGTAGGAGCGAATATGGTTGGAAGATTTGGCAATTGGAATTTGATGATTTCAATATGATATTTGGATTCAGTGAATTTTTCCGAGTCGGAAGACATAGTTTTCTGCGTAAAAGTGCGCAGTGGAATTTTGACCGGCAGTACCAGCTGAGACCTGTCTGGTACTGCAGCTGAGAAAGTTGATTATGAGTAAATAAGATTAAGAAATGAGGAATTATAATTAGGGGAGGTAGAAATATTTGAAGTGCGATTTAGAGCGCTAATGTTAAAGGTTTTGGTCCAAAATTGGGCCAACGGACAAAAATAAGTGAATTGGGCCTAAGTGGGCCCAAGACCCAACATATATAAACATTAGTTATGAGCATTTCAGCTCATTTTTACCCTAAAAGAGAGGTTGGGGCGCTGAAATAATGAAGAGAGGAGAGAAGAGAGAAAACCTAACTTTCTTTGATCTTCAAATCACCATAACTTGAGCTACGAAGCTCCGATTGACGAGCCGTTTGCGGCCACGCGTCGCTCTTCTCATCCTCTACAATTCTATCTAAGTTTTGTAGTGAGTATTCTATTTATCTCTGCCCAGTTTTCGAAATTCCCCACTGTTATACGTTTTTGGGAAGTTAGTGTTGAAATCTTGTGATTTTGGGTGTTTAGGGATACTCCAACATAGATTCTAAGTGGGTTCTATCCCTACTTCATATGGGCTGAGGTAAGAAGTGCTCAAACCCTTGTGATTTATCATCTTTATGAGCCCTAGGTTGATGTATGTATGTGATATTAGTTATGTTAGTGTATTTGGTGATTTTGATGCACAATTGGGAGGTTGGTATTGCTTGTGGAGCTTTGGTGAAGCTTGGAGCTAAGGGTTGGTGGAGACTTCCATAGAAGAGGCTCAATTGATTTGGCTACAAGAGGTACAGTTTAAGTTTCATTTAAGTACCGTGTGGTGTGATGAGAATTCCTAGGCTAGATGCCCCTAGGATTAAGTTTGGATTGTGTAGATGGTTGATGCTAATATGCATAGTTGGTATGTAATGTGAATTGATGATTGGGTTGAGAATGGTGTGGCCTTGTATGCTTGGTGTATTGAAAATTTGATGTATTGGGTAATGAGTATTAATTTGTGGTTTATGCATTTAAATTGTGAAATTGGGCCGGAGGCCGTAAATTTGGGCCGGAGGCCGGAAAGAGGTAAGGGAGGTAAGTTGATGTGTGCATTGTATGATGACACAAGTGATTGGATGAATTTCATATAATGAATATGAATGATTGGGTTGGTTATTGAATAATGAGGTTTGAGGAGTTGAAGTGTGAAAATCGGTAATTTGGGTGAAATTGTATAGATGAAGTATGTTTGATTTTGGTTGATATATATTATGTGGTCATATATGTGAGTATGATTATTGATGCCTTGATGGTATGATAATGCATGAGAGATATGTATGTTGTGACATATGCTTGTGGAATGATTAAGGTTGATTTGGGGGTGAAACCACGTGATAGTGAGTATGATATTGATTATGTATAATGATGGTTGATTGGAAATAGTATTGTAGGAAATTGGGATGAGGAAGGATGTATGACATGTTGATATGTTTGTAATTTAGCCATTTTTTGAAATGGGTAAAGATGGTTATATGGCGGTTTTGTGAATTGTGGTAAAGTGTTAATGTATGAGTTGAGGAGGCTTGATGTTGATTTTGGTATATTTTGATTGGTTTCAAAAAGGGTTGAATTGGCATGTTTTGGTTGATTTTGAAAGAGTTGAAAATGGCTTGTTTTGAAAACGGCACTTTGTGGTTTTATATGAAAATATGGTTTTTGGGCATACTTTGACGGGACATAACTTGGACTACGGATCTTTGTTTTGTGCCAAATCTGTTTAGAAATGAAATTAGATCCGGGATGTCCATGCCGTTCGAAGAACGGGTGAAAAACGATTTAAAATGAGGAAGTTATGTCCGTCGGAAGATTGGGGGTTAAATCTGTGAATTCTGCAGCTTTTAACTTAGAAATTTTTTTAGCAGAATGACCCTCCACGCGTAGGCGCACTTGGCGCATACGCGTCGTTCTTCGAGAAGGCACCATCCACGCGAGCGCCTGGTGTGCGCGTGCGTGTCGATGCGCTGCACCCAATGCCCAGCCTTTTTCCCGAGAGTTGTGCCAGAGTTGTGCCAGTTTTGTGCCTGGGGCGTAAATGCACCCACGCGTACGCGTGGCTGACGCTTACGCGTCGTCTGGCTGTGTTTCAATCTGCGCGTTCGCGTGTATGACGCATACGCGTCGATGAGCTTTGTGGGCATCCACGCGTGCGCGTGGAGTACGCGTACGCGTGGCCCTGCTTTCATGCCAAAGTTGATTTTTGAGTTCTAAAAACCAAATCTCATATGATATGCTTAGTAATGAGAAAGGAACCAGGGAATGTGGTAACTTGCGAGTGAAGCAAGGGGAAAAAGTTATGATCAATGGTGATCAACGATGATTATATGAGATATGGAGGATGACGGTAGGAGTACCGTGTATGCCATGAGCCGAAGGGCTATATCTATTGATAAATGGCTGGTTCTTGATTGAACCATGAGCCGGATGGCTGAGTTATTGCCGGGTCACGGCAAAGCCATTATTGATTATGGCTGAGTATAAATGCATATATGATTAATGAATGAATGTGTTGAATGGATAACAATGGGAAATGTTGAAATGTGATGTGTAACTCCGGGTAGTAGGCAGTGGCGTTGTCCACTTGCTCCGGGTATGAGACGGAAAAGGATGTTTATGATAAATGAGTTAATTATAGAGTTTTGAATGAATGAAATTCTGATACCTGGGTAGTAGTAAGGGTTGGGGTTCGTCCCACTTGCTCCAGGTTAATGTTTGAGATTTGAAAACAATGAGGATTGATAATTTGAATTGAGATTGAATGAATATATGCTTAAGATACCTGGGCAGTAGCAAGGGTTGTGGTTCGTCCCGCTTGCTCCAGGTTAATGCTTGAGATACCTGGGCAGTAGCAAGGGTTGTGGTTCGTCCCACTTGCTCCAGGTCAGAGATTGTGACGCCTGGGTAGTAGCGGTAGTAGTGGTGAATCCACTCGCTCCAGGTTGAGCTGTTAAACACCCGCCTGGGTAGTAGCCGCAGTAGTAGTGGTTGTTCCACTGGCTCTGGGCTGAGCGGGTAGTAGCAAGGGGTTGTAGCTCAAACCTACTTGCTCCGCAAGGGTGTTTCTGTCCATGGTTAGCTACCAGGACGTGTCGGGTTGGCTATATAACCGACAGATGATATCATCAGCCATAGGGCAGGCATACATCATTTGCATATGTTTGAATTGTTTGGGTTTACCTATTTGTTTTGGATTTCTATATCATATATGCTATGTTACCTGATTACATGCTACTTGTTCTTGTACCTTATTTGTGTATTACTTGTCTGTATTGCTTGTGTTTGTACAACTGAGAGATCCCTCATGATGGTGTTAGTGGATGTTGGGGGCTGTTCTTGATGAGATGAATTGATAATGCGATTGCATAATGATGATGATTTTTGAATGAGATCATTTGAGCCCCCTGGGTAGACGCAGTGATGATTTCACTAGCTCCAGGCGAGGGTATGATGTATTGATATAGAGTTGCTGAGGCAGAACAACTGGTAATGGTTTTGCTTATGATTCTGAGTCTGATTCGTGAAGAATCAGCGAATTGGGAAACATGTGTAATAGAACTAGATTTAGTATCCCCTTACGTCAGATGCCTATTTATGGATTAGTGAGAATCTAGGCTGGATATTTGGTGAAAAGGAGTTTGATGCTTAGTGAGTTTTTATTGCAGTGCATTGTATTTATTTGGCACTTTTACCGTACTGGGAACCATGGGCTCGGGGTTCTCATTCCGTATATATCTCTTGTTTTTCAGATACAGGTTCAGGTGCTCAAAGTGAGCTGCGGTTCGTCTGAGAGACGCGAAGATATTTATTTTCTCTACTTGTGTTTTGCTTAGGATCTCTCCACCTTTGTTCTGAAAAGATTTATATTATGTATTGAACTCTTTTGGAACTTGCCTATAGAGGCTCTTATGTTTCCTTTGGGGAGAGATTAGGATATATTGTTGTCAACTACTTTCATACTGTACCCTAGCCGGCCTAAACTTCGCGGTCGCGACTAGTGGCTATTTACTATGTATATATATCTATCTGTTATCTGTCTCTTAATCTCCTTTATGCCTTGTCCGTATATCGTTTTCGGCTTCACGTTTTAACTTTTCGTTGTCGAAACGTGAGTGATACGTCTTCGCGATTTTATTTCTACTCTTTTCAGGCTTCTCGATTAATACTCCTTTCGAAATTACCTATAGTTATATATTAAAAATCCACCTGAGAGTCGTACCACCGTAATATCATTGACTTATGACTCGAGCATAAGGATTTGAATATTAGGGTGTTACAGCATTAGCCAAGGATGTCAGTGAGCTAGTAAACATGTATCGTATAATAGGAGATGACTGGGATAACTGGACTGATATCAAATCTCATTTTGATGTATCAAGGTGATTAAGTTTTTAGCATTTATTTCTGTTCAATATATATTTATTTTGGTATTCAAAATATTTTGCAATTATGCAGCATCTCTTATTGGCTCAGCTATCTGAGTTTGTAAACGATGCTTTATTCTCATCAGTTTCATGCAAGCAACCTTTCCAGCCACCTTCTCTCATGGTGTCCATTACTATTATCAATGGAGCTACTCCCAAAAGAGCTGGTACCTACTGCTTCCTCTCTCTGATGGCAAACCCTAGTTTATTGTGAAAATAAATTAGTATCTCAAATGCTTCAAAACTGATTATTAAGCTTTATATTTTCTTGTGCTACATTTGTAGTATGTTTGGATGGAATATTGCCTGCCTATTACTTTCATCCTGGATCCGGATCAAGAGCCAATATTTGGCTCAATGACTTAGAGGTACATTCAAAAAATATATACTTATAGTGTCTCTGTTTCAATAACGAGTCTTAATATTTCAATATGTGAAAGTAATTTGAAGTGTTGTGCCTAATTGTCTTGGTTGCAGGGAGGAGGATGGTGTAATTAATTTTTTCTCTGTAAGATATTAAATTAAAATGAGACTTAACTCACATTCTACTTTTACATAATTATTCAATTAAATATTTAGATTTCACAATTAGCTATTTGTATAAAAAAATTTTTATAGTGTCTATGTATAAAAACTAAATCCATATAGAATATAAAAAAATAAAATTAATGTTAATCACAAGTTACAAAATAGAGAAAAAATTTGATAAAACTAACTATATAATTACCATATTAATTAACTAAACCGGAATTATTGTGAAGAAAAACAATAGTGGTGGGTCCTAATAGGTGAAGTGTGGGACTCAACACTATACAATCTCTCACCTATGGTTGGTCTTGGATTTGAAAGAGGGCCTAGAAAGTAATATGATAAATTTAACTTGTTTAAAGAAATTTTTTGAGACTAGCTATTTATGTATCAGGTTGTAAATCCTTATTACTAGCTTCCATGGAATGTTGAATAATAAGGGCAAGAGATTTGAGAGAGTTGAAGGTGTTTGCATGGAACAATATACTTGATGGTTTGGTATTATACCTTGCTTGTAACTAATATTATTATACCTTATCTTAGCTTGTGGCTATTTGAGAAATATTATCCAATTCAACTACAAATTCACTAGCTAGTGTTGGAAATAGAATTCTAAATTTCTAACACTAAAAGTTCAAATTTTGTAAATTAATTTTAACTTTTTTTTAAATTAACTTACAATATTTTTAGATTTCATTAATTTATAATGCTAATATCAGTGTGTGGTTTGATTATTCTGATTTAGAGACGATTCACACTGATTTTATTGAAGTTGACCAATTCACTTGTTTCACTAGATAATACAAAAAGAAATCTGATTTACGTTCATATTCCAAAGTACTAGACATTGTCTTCGAAACTTCTGACTTGGCGGCTTCTCTAATTTTCTTGAAATGCTCTGTCTCAAAATTCAATCGATGGAGCTCTTTCATGATATCCGAAGGGTCACTGGAAACACACTTGATTTCAGCATCTTTTGCCAGTTCTATTTTGAGTCTGGTCTGTTTAAGTTCTTCTTCAAGAGAAGATATTTTCAATGAATTCTGACTAAGCCTCTCATGGGTTCTCTCAAGCAAGATTCTTTCCTTCTCTAATTTCTTGTTAAGTGATTCGACAGAAGCTCGAACATCAACAAGACCATTAGTAGTTCTTGTTAGGTTCAACTTGGCCAGCTTCAATTCCATTAGTATCCTTCCTAAATACTTATATCTGAAATAGTTTTTGCAGATGTGGTATGAATATCTGCTCTTTAACTTATTTCTTAAACATGCCCATCATCGTCAAGATTAAATGCTTCCAATTAGTTCTAAAATGATACAATAGTGAATTATTTTGGTAGATTCAAGGACTAATTTGAGATATTTGATCTTTCAGGACTATTTTGACTATTAATACTATTTTTTAAGGATATAGTCAAGTGAGGAATTCAATGGTATAACACCCCTTTTCCATATACTGTTGCTCTTAGGTGATGGCCATACTTGCAGATTTCATACTGGTTTATCTTCCTGCACCTACCGTGTTTCTTAGACCGCCGCCTGCAATCAATGCAGGCCCCATTGCTAAGTTCTTCCACAAATGCCCGAATAATGCATTCCAGGTCTCTATATAATCTTGTAGATTATTAATTGATGTTGATTACTTTTGTAATTATTACTGTTATTTTGGTTTTCCTACTAATTGTTTGTATTGTTCTTAATTTCTTTCCTAGTTTGCTCTCTTTGGGACATCATATTCTTTGTTACAGAGGTTTATTCATCTAATACAAATAGATTTATATCCCTAGTTATTCATCTCACCTTCAAATTCTCATTACTTAATATTTTTGTATTATTACATGTTGTATCTCAATAAAATGTTTTGCCGAGACACCAAATAAGAAGAACAAAATAACTATGGTAGGCATCTATCTCCTAAACTTGTTGTGTAAGCATTTTCAAGAACGTATGGTGTATAATATTCATGAGTACTTTTTTCCTGGGCTGATTTATTGTTCACTTTTGGTTTTTCTTTAGATTGTTGAACCACTAGAAAAAGGTCTTATTGAGGACATAGAGAATGGTGTTGTTAATAATGACTAGAATCAGAAAAAACTAGGTGAATTCTTTTAGACTAAGTATGATTAGGATCTCCTTGTTGCATGGTCAATCTAGGCATTTGCCTGATAAGCAGGTAAATTTACTTGCTCTATTTTTTATTTTTTTTATTTTTATGGTTCCGCCTTTGAACTTTTGTGTCATATGTGCAAATATAACGCAGATCCCCAATTTGAAGGGTGAATGCATTGAACTATATTGCTATTCAGTGATTAATTAATATATTGCAAATTGATATGAGATTCTATATATATTTTGGGAGCAGATTTCAGTGGGATGCATGAGAGGGACCTCTATGTAATGAACCCATCAGAAATGTTAAATTCAAGATTGTTGATGCAAGAATTACTCCTGAGTCACTTCATAGGGGATCTGGCCAGTTAATTCCTACAGCATGACGAGTAGCCTATTCTTCCTTCCTTACGGCTGCCCCTCAGCTTATGGAACCAGTATATTATGTGGAGGTACATTCTTGTTATTTTTAGCTTATAATGATGGCAGCATATCAAATGTAATTGAATGTAATAATTATTTGGTTTCTCTCTTTGACTAACCCATGGTCATATTATTTGCGAAGGCTGTGTATTCAAGCTAGTAGTAAGTTGATTTCATGTCTTATATTATAAGCTTATTTACTTTTTTACTAGTTACAGACTGATTTAGAAGAAGAAAAAGCACATGAAATCGCCAAGTTACAGGATGCTTTGCATGCAATGCAAATACAAGTAGATGAAGCAAATGCCAGAGCAGTTAAAGAGCGTGAGACAACACAGAAAAGCATTGAAGAAGCACCACCAGTTATTAAGGAGACTCCTGTTCTAGTTCAAGACTCAGCAAAGATTAAAGAAGCACCACCAGATTCTTTCTCTTTTTCTCCGATTAAACTTGCATCCTCAAATTGAAAGTCACTGAAACTAGACCAGATGTTGAGGTGAGCTTCACTTGTGAATTTGTTACTTGAGATGAGGAATGCACTGTATATAGATTATGTTGTCACTGTTTTTTTATTTTTGTCAGAATTTGATACTTGAAAAACAGATGAGAAATAAAAAAATATAAAGAGGCAGAAAAGCCTGAGGTAGGGGATCAATTTAGATGAAGTTCGAATTTTAGAACCTGATTAAGCAACCTTATTGTATATTTTGACTTAATTAGAGGACAATAGTTGATGTATCAATACACTTTGTTGATGTATGGTTGTTACTTATTATTATAATTGATGTATCAATATACTTTATTTATATTTTGAATTATATTAACTTGCTTGTTTATAGTACTTTTCTTGTAGTTTGATAATACGATGAATTTGTTTATTTTTTGAAATATTATAAATATTCGAATACAAATTAGATAAAAATTTGTATTAAATATATATATATTTATTTTGTAAGAAAAACAAGTTTATTTTGCAATAGAAAAATCTAAAAAAAAATTATTTTACTTTACTGACAGATTTATAGACAGATTTTCTGTCTGTATTCAGAGTTTAGGATGATTTTCCAAAGTTCCAATTACAGACAGAAAATCTGTTGCCAATTACCGACGGAAAATCCGTTGGAAAGTTCGACGTTTTAGGGAACTGGATGGGAGAATTTACCGAGGAAAAATCTATTGGTAAATAATTTCTAAAGAGGCTTTTACAGAGGGACAAAATCAGTCGGTAATTTTGCTAGTAAGCAAAAATTTGTCTGTAATAAAGACTAAATCTGTCTGTATTAAGTAATTTTCTAGTTGTGTTTGTTGTTATATAAAAAAAATAAAAGCGTACGATATGTTTCGAGGGTTACCTGAAACTGGGTTGTTTTTTGGGGCTAAACTTGAGGTCCAGACTCCTTTTGATGCAGTGTCCGGCTTCCTCTAGTATCGAGGTGCTGCCGTCCGAGTTTCTTGTGAGGAGGTGGGGGGTGGTACCTGCAAGGGACTCTAATACTTAAGTTAGCTAGGGTTTAACCAGATTTTAGTAAATTGGGTTCTGAATATACCTAAGGTTATCAGTGTATTTATAGTAGAAGCAATAGCCACTCTTTTTAGTGTAGTTCCACCTTTGATGGTGGATCGCCATTCCCTTTATCTTGGAAAGTTGTTGAGATCTCCCTTCTAAATACAGGGGAGAGATTGTAGGAGATATCTTAGGAGTTAGTTACTTATTCAAATAAGCAGAGCTGGTTTCCTTATCGTTGAGCCCGACCTCTTTAAGGTCAGGTAGATGTAGGTCATGTTGGTTCCCTTAATTGGGCTTTATCCCTTTTGGGCCTAGCTTTGTTTTTGGATTAGGGTATGAATAGTGCTTCTACTTGAGTCCGAGCTTTAATGAGGTTGAACTCGAGCACTTGTAGATTTTCCTAATCTTTGGGTGTTGGCATATCACGTCAAGTGTGCCGCCTTCCTGGGATAAGTCGGGTACTCAATGTGATTTTTGAAAATCCGAAGTGTTACATCTTTTTGTAGTACTACGCACGTTATTTCTACGGTTACTTGGGTAATCGTGCGTCATAAATAAGGGGATATGAAATTACTCCCTTGCCCCTAGTACCTTATAAATATCAAAACTCTTTCTCTTTCTTCTTTTCGCTTCTTCGGAACCATTTCATCTTTGTTTTCTCTTAAAAGTTCTTCATTACCCCCTTTTTCAAGATTTCTTTATCTTGAATCTGTGTTTCGGAATTTTTGTTCGTTTATTGGAGATTTTGGATTGTACGTGTTCTTGTTGTTTGCATTTTCATCGTTGCTTACTCCTCCTTTTCAAGGTTAGTTTTTTATTTTCTTCAACTTGTATACTTACTAGATAATATGCTTTTGGTTTAGAAACCTTTTTGCCATTGGTGTTGGTAATGATTTCTTGTTGGTAACTGTTTGGAGATTCTGTATTCTTCCCTTAAATATTAGAAATCTTGAAAATTTGTTCTTTTACTTGAATGTTGATTGTTGTTGTTGTGAATCTAAATATGGATTTTTATTCTATGTTGCCCCTAAATGGTTCCTTTCTGCGTTCTTAAAGATGCCGCCATTTCCACACTTGATAATGTTGTGTGTTTGTTTTACATACCATAACGTTCTCTTTGTGTTGTTAAAAATGACCTAACCTTTAGCAATTTTATCTCAATGCTTTTCTTTTGTCTGACTTGTAGTGATGAATTTTTTTTTGTATTGTAGGTATAGCTTTTATGTCTCGTTTAATAATTCACAACATGTCATTTAAAGTCCCGTCCGATCTATCCTGGGTAGATATATCCGTTTTTTCTCCCATCCCTGTTATTGATAATGAATATGCCGAGATCTTTTGTAGGTATCATAGGTTATGTCTAAATCGGGATGATGAGAGAAAATATGAGATTGTAGTTGTCGATACTGAAGAAAGGATTTATTTTTCCCAACTTGATATGTCCGAAAACCACTTCATATATGTGTATAATTGTTTCTTCGAAAAACTGGGAGTTAGCCTTCCTTTTTCTGACTTTGAATTTGAGGTCCTTAAACCCTTAATGCTACCCTTTCCCAGCTTCATCCCAACTCTTGGGATTTTCTGAAGATTTATCAATTTTTTTATCATGAACTTGACATCCCTCCTTCTATTAAAGTTTTCTTTTACCTTTTTGTTCTTATAAAACCTTTTAGCTCTAAGAAACAAGGCTGTGTTTCCTTTTGAGCTGTTCAAGGGAGGAAGATCTTTGCTATTTTTGATGATTTTTTTCATGATTTCAAAAATTACTTCTTTAAAATCCGATCTGTTGAGGGTGTGTGACCTTTCTTTTTGGATGATAGGGATGATGCCCTTTTTTCATTATATTAGGAGGAGAACCCTCTAGTTGTTAGGTATGTTTTGGAGGACTTGGATGAGGTTGAGTAGAGTGTAGTCACCTTATTCCAGGAGTGTTGGGGTCGAGCTCCTAATCTGGACACCAAGAAGTATTTAGGAAATCCAAGCTAAATAACGTCTGAGCTAGGTAGTATTTCTTTTTAATTTTGTAGTAAAATTTTACTGATTGTTTTGTTGGCTAATGTAATCCAACTTTGATGTCGTGCAAAAAATATGGTTGAAAAGTCAGTGGTGCACGAAATTGTGATAACACTTTTTACAACTCGCACAACTAACCAGCAAGTGTACTGGGTCGTCCAAGTAATACCTTACGTGAGTAAGGGTCGATCCCACAGAGATTGTCGGCTTGAAGCAAGCTATGGCCATCTTGTAAATCTCAGTCAAGTAGATTCAAATGGTCATGAGTTTTGATAATTAAAAGATAAAGGAAACATAAAATAAAGATAGAAGTACTTATGTAATTCATTGGTAGGAGTTTTAGATAAGCGTATGAAGATGCTTTGCTCTTTCTGAACCTCTGCTTTCCTACTGCTTTCATACAGTCATGCGTACTCCTTTCCATGGCAAGCTGTATGTTGGGGATCACCGTTGTCAATGGCTACTTTCTGTCCTCTCAGTGAAAATGGTCCAAATGCGCTGTCACTGCGCGGCTAATCATCTGTCGGTTCTCACTCATGTTGGAATAGGATCCATTGATCCTTTTTCGTCTGTCACTACGCCCAACACTCGTGAGTTTGAAGCTCGTCACAGTCATCCCATCCCAGATCTTACTCGGAATACCACATACAAGGTTTAGACTTTTCGGATCTCAAGAATGCTGCCAATTGATTCTAGCTTATACCACGAAGACTCTGATCTCACGGAATGGAGGGCTCTGTTGTCAGGAGAGGCAACCATGCATCGTGAACCAGGAGGCTAAGAGATATACACTCAAGCTATTGCAAATAGAATAGAAGTGGTTGTCAGGCACGCGTTCATAGGTGAGAATGGTGATTAGTGTCACGGATAATCACATTCATCAGGTTGAAGTGCGATTGAATATCTTGGAGTAATAATAAGCTTGAATTGAATAGAAAAACAATAGTACTTTGCATTAATTCATGAAGGACAGCAGAGCTCCACACCTTAATCTATGGGGTGTAGAAACTCTACTATTGAAAATACATAAGTGATAATGGTTTTCATTCGCTTCGGCCCCAGAGGGGGAACCAGAATAACCAAGACTTCAAATACAATAGTAAAAGGTCTTATTTATAATGAACTAGTAGCCTAGGGTTTACAGAAATGAGTAAATGATGCAGAAATCCACTTCTGGGGCCCATTTGGTGTGTGCTTGGGCTGAGCATTGAAGCTTTTTTGTGCTTGGACTGTTCCTGGAGTTAAACGCCAGCTTTGGGGCCAGTTTGGGCGTTTAACTCCAATTTTGGTGCCAGTTTGGGCGTTTTACGCCAAAATTTTTATGCTGACTTGGAACGCCAGTTTGGGCCATCAAATATCAGACAAAGTATGGAGAATTATATATTGCTGGAAAGCCCATGATGTCTAATTTCCAACGCAATTAAGAGCACGCCATTTGGGTTTCTATAGCTCCAAAAGATCCATTTTGAGTGTAGGGAGGTCAGAATTCAACAGCATCAGCAGTCCTTTTTCAGCCTCTGAATCAAATTTTTGCTTAGGTCCCTCAATTTCAGCTAGAAAATACCTGAAATCACAGAAAAACACAAAAACTCATAGTAAAGTCCAGAAATGTGAATTTTGCTTAAAAACTAATAAAAATATACTAAAAAGTAGCTAGATCCTACTGAAAACTACCTAAAAACAATGCCAAAAGCGTATAAATTATCCGCTCATCACAACACCAAACTTAAATTGTTGCTTGTCCCCAAGAAACTGAAAATTAAATAGGATAAGAAGAAGAGAATATACAATGAATCTCACAATATCAGTGAAACTTAGTCCCAATTAGATGAGCGGGGCTAGTAGCTTTTTGCTTCTGAACAGTTTTGGCATCTCACTTTATCATTTGAAATTCAGAATGATTGGCATCTATAGGAACTCAGAATTTTAGATAGTGTCATTGATTCTCCTAGTTCAGTATGTTGATTCTTGAACACAGCTACTTTATGAGTCTTGGTCGTGACTCTAAGCACATTGTTTTCCAGTATTACCACCGGATACATAAATGCAACAGACACATAACTGGGTGAACCTTTTCAGACACAGCTACTCTTAGCACACTCTTTTTGCTTGGATCACGACTTTAACCACTCAGTCTCAAGCTTTTCACTTGGACCTTCATGACACAAGCACATGGTTAGGGACAACTTGATTTAGCCGCTTAGGCCTGGATTTTATTTCCTTGGGCCCTCCTATCCATTAATGCTCAAAGCCTTGGATCATCTTTACCCTTTCCTTTTAGTTTAAAGGGCTATTGGCTTTTTCTGCTTGCTTTTTCTTTTTCGCCATTTTTTTCTTTTTTTCTTTTATTTTTGCCATTTTTTTCGCAAGCTTTTTCTTTTTCACTGCTTTTTCTTGCTTCAAGAATCAATTTTATGATTTTTCAGATTATCAATAATATTTCTCCTTTTCATCATTCTTTCAAGAGCCAACAAATTTAACATTCATAAACAACAATATCAAAAATATGCACTGTTCAAGCATTCATTCAGAAAACAAAAAGTATTGCCACCACATAAAAATAATTAAGCTAACTTCAAGATAATATTCGAAATCATGTACTTCTTGTTCTTTTGCAATTAAAATATTTTTCATTTAAGAAAGGTGATGGATTCATAGAATCATTCATAGCTTAAAGACATAGACACTAAGACACTAATGATCATGTAATAAAGACACAAACATAGATAGAACATAAAGCATAGGAAACAAAAAACAGAAAATAAAGAACAAGGAAATTAAAGAACGGGTCCACCTTAGTGATGGCGGCTTGTTCTTCCTCTTGAAAATCTTATGGAGTGCTTGAGCTCCTCTATGTCTCTTCCTTGCCTTTATTGCTCCCAATAGTTGTGTGGAGAAAATGCATCCCTTGAGGCATCTCAGGGATTTCTTGATGAGAAATTTCCTCATGCTCTTGTTGAGGTCCATGAGTGGGCTCTCTTGTTTGCTCCATCCTTTTCCTAGTGATGGACTTTTGAGATGAATCTCTCCATCTTCCATGACTCGGAGGTGGAAGCTTTTGCCTTCCCTTTCCTCTTTCTAGAGGTTTCTCCGGCCTTAGGTGCCATAAATGGTTATAGAAACACAAAAAGCAATACTTTTTCCAAACCAAACTTAAAAAGTTTTCTCGTCCTCGAGAAAAAGAGGAAAGAGGGGAAGAGAAGAAGAAGAAAATAGAGGAGATAGAGAGGTGTGAGTGGTTTGGCCAAGGGGTTGGGTTTGGGAGGGAAAGAATGTGAATTTGAATTTAGAGGTAGGTGGGGTTTTTTTTTGGGGAAGAGTGGGTAGATGTGAGTGGTAAAGAAGTGATGGGGAAGAGAGATGGAGGTGATTGGTGAAAGGTATTTGGAATGTGTGAAGAAGAGAGAGATTGAGTTGAGGTAAGTGGAAATTTTGTGGGGTCCACAGATCCCGAGGGGTCAAGGACTTATCATCCCTGCTCCATTTAGGCGTGCAAAACGCCCTTAGAGTGCAATTCTGGCGTTAAACGCCAGGTTGATGCTTATTTCTGGTGTTAAATGCCAGCTTTTATACCTTTCCTTTTTTGGTGCCCATTTCTGGCGTTAAACGCCCAGAATGGTGCCAGACTGGGTGTTTAACGCCCATTCTGCTACTCTTACTGGTGTTTAAACGCCAGTAAGCTTATCTTCCAAGGTGTGCTGTTTGTTTATATTGTTTTTGAATCTGCTCTGATTTTCGCAGTTATTTTTGTAACTCCACATGATCATCAACCTAAAGAAAATATAAAATAATATAGATAAATAAAAATTGGGTTTCCTCCCAATAAGCACTTCTTTAATGTCAATAGCTTGATAGTGGGGCTCTAATGGAGCCTCATAGATATTCAGAGCATGGTTGGGGCCTCTCAACACCAAACTTAGAGTTTGGTTGTGGCCTCCCAACACCAAACTTAGAGTTTGAATGTGGGGGTTTTGTTTGACTCTGTATTGGGAGAAGCTTTTCCTGCTTCTTCTCCATGTGTACAGAAGGAGAACCTTGAGTCTTGAATACAAGGTAGTCCTCATTCAATTGAAGGATCAACTCTCCTCTATCAACATCAATCATAGCTTTTGTTGTGGCTAGAAAAGGTCTGCCAAGGATGATGGATTCATTCTCATCTTTTCCAGTGTCTAGGATTATGAAATCAGCAGGGATGTAAAGGCCTTCAACCTTCACTAACACGTCCTCTACTAGTCCATAATCCTGTTTCATTTATTTGTCTGTCATCTCTAGTGAGATTCTTGCAGCTTGAACCTCAAAGATTCCCATTTTCTCTATTACAAAGAGTGGCATGAGGTTTATGCCTGACCCCAGGTCACACAGAGCCTTCTCAAAGGTCATGGTGCCTATTGTATAAGGTATTAAGAACCTTCCAGGATCCTCTTTCTTTTGAGGTAATGTCTGCCTAATCAAGTTATTCAGTTCATTAGTAAGCAAGGAGGGTTCATCCACCCAAGTCTCATTACCAAATAACTTGGCATTCAGCTTCATGATCGCTCCAAGGTACTTAGCAACTTGCTCTTCAGTAATATCTTCAGCCTCTTCAGAGGATGAATAGTCATCAGAGCTCGTGAATGGCAGAAGTAGATTCAATAGAATCTCTATGGTCTCTAGATGAGCATCAGATTCCTTAGGTTCTTCAATTGGGAACTTCTTTTTGTCCAGAGGACGTCCCATGAGGTCTTCCTCATTGGGATTCACGTCCTCCTCCTCCTCTCTAGGTTCGGCCACACCAAGTAAGGTTATGGCCTTGCACTCTCTTTTTGGATTCTCTTCTGTATTGCTTGGGAGAGTACTAGGAGGAGTTTTAGTGACTCTTTTACTCAGCTGGCCCACTTGTGCCTCCAAGTTTCTGATGGAGGACCTTATTTCATTCATAAAACTGAGAGTGGCCTTAGATAGATCAGAGACTATATTTGCTAAGCTAGATAAATTTTGCTCATAATTCTCTATCTGTTGTTGAGAGGATGATAGAAAAGGCTTGCCATTGCTAAACCTGTTTCTTCCACCATTATTATTGTTAAAGCCTTGTTGAGGCTTTTGTTGATCCTTCCATGAGAAATTTGGATGATTTCTCCATGAAGGATTATAGGTGTTTCCATAGGCTTCACCCATGTAATTCACTTCTGCCATTGCAGGGTTCTCAAGATCATAAGCTTCTTCTTCAGAAGATGCTTCTTTAGTACTGTTGGATGCATTCTGCAATCCATTCAGACTCTGAGAAATCATATTGACTTGCTGAGTCAACATTTTGTTCTGAGCCAATATGGCATTCAGAGCATCAATTTCAAGAACTCCCTTCCTCTGAGGTGTCCCATTACTCACAGGATTCCTTTCAGAGGTGTACATGAACTGGTTATTTACAACCATTTCAATGAGTTCCTACACTTTTGCAGGCATTTTCTTCAGGTGAATAGATCCACCTGCAGAATGGTTGAACGACATCTTAGACAATTCAGACAGACCATCATAGAATATATCCAGGATGGTCCATTCTAAAATCATGTCAGAAGGAAACTTTTTGGTCAGTTGCTTGTATCTTTCCCAAGCTTCATAGAAGGATTCACCTTCTTTCTGCCTGAAGGTTTGAACATCTACTCTAAGCTTGCTCAGCTTTTGAGGAGGAAAGAATTTGGCTAAGAAAGTCGTGGCTAGCTTGTCCCAAGAGTTCATGCTATCTCTAGCTTGAGAGTCCAACCATATTCTAGCTCTGTCTCTTACAGCAAAAGGGAAAAGCATAAGCTTATAGACCTCGGGATCAACTCCATTAGTCTTAACAGTATCACAGATCTGCAAGAATTCAGTTAAGAACTAAAAAGGATCTTCTAATGGAAGTCTATAAAACTTGTAATTCTGTTGTATCAGAGAAATTAATTGAGGCTTTAGCTCAAAGTTGTTTGCTCCAATGGCAGGGATTGAGATGCTTCTTCCATGGAAGTTGGAATTTGGTGCAGTAAAGTCACCAAGCATCTTCCTTGCATTGTTGTTGGGTTCGGCCATTACTTCCTTTTTGAGATTCTCTGTAAGATTTTCTCTAGATTGTTGTGCTTTAACTTCTCTTAGCTTCTTCTTCAGAGTCCTTTCAAGTTTAGGATCTGCTTCAACAAGAATGTCTTTGTCCTTGCTCCTGCTCATATGAAAAAGAACAGGACAAAAAAGAAGAGGAATCCTCTATGTCACAGTATAGAGATTCCTTTATGTGAGTAGAAGAAAAAAAGAATAGAAGAATGTTGTAGAGAGAAGAGATGAAGAATTCGAACACAGAGAGGGAGAGAGGGTTCGAATTATAAGAAGAAGAGAAGAGTGTTAGTGATTAAATAAATAGAAAGAGAAGATATGAAGAGAATTCGAATTTTAATTTTAAGAAAAGAAAATTATTTTTGTTTTTATTTTAATTTTAAGTTAGAATTCGAAATTCGAGGAAGAAGTAAAATAAAATTAAAATTTAAAACAATTAGTTAATTAAAAAGAATTTTGAAAAAGGGTGAGGAGTTTTCGAAAATTTGAGAGAGAAAATTAGTTAGGTAGTTTTGAAAAAGATAAGAATTTTAAAAATCAAACAAAAAGTTAAGTGGTTAATTGAAAAAAGATTTGAAAATCAATTTTGAAAAGATAAGTTAGAAAAGATTTTGAAATTGATTTTGAAAAAGATATGATTTGAAAAAGATATGATTGAAAAGATATAATTGAAAAGATATGATTGAAATTTATTTCGAAAAAGATTTAATTTTTTTAAAATTAGAATTAATGACTTGACTCACAAGGAATCAAAAGATATGATTTTAAAATTTAAAGTTTGAATCTTTCTTAACAAGAAAGTAACAAACTTGAAATTTTTGAGTCAAAACATTAATTGTTAGAATTAATTTCGAAAACATATGAGGTAAAATTAGGAAAAAGATTTTGAAAAGTTTTGAAAATTTTTGAAAAACAAAGGAAAAAAATGAAAAAGATTTGATTTTGAAAAAGATTTGATTTTGAAAAATATTTTGAAAAGATAAATTTTTGAAATTGAAATCTTGACTTGACTAACAAGAAACAAGGAAAAGATATTTTTTATTTTTTTGAATTTAATGAGGAAAGAGAAAAACCACAAAATGACTCAACACATAAAAGTTTTGGATTAAAATAAATGATACATGCAAGAACACTATGAATGTCAAGATGAACACCAAGAACACTTTGAAGATCATGATGAACATCAAGAACTTATTTTTGAAAAATTTTCAAGAAAAGAAAAACATGCAAGACACCAAACTTAGAGATATTTCATGTTTAGACACTATGAATTCAAAAATGCATACGAAAAACAACAAAAGACACAAAACAAGAAAATATGAAGATCAAATAAGGAGACTCATTAAGAACAACTTGAAGATCATGAAGAATTCAATGCATGAATTTTCGAAAATTTTTTAGAAAAATTAAAAGATGCAGTTGACACCAAACTTAAAAATTGACACTAGACTCAAACAAGAAACACAAAATATTTTTTGCTATTTTATGATTTTATTAAATTTTTTTGTATTTTTTTCGAGAATTATTTAGGAAAAAGAAAATAAGAAATTCAAAAAAAAAAAATTTATAAGGATTCCAAGAATCATGCAATGTTAGTCTAAAGCTTCAATCTAAAAAGATTAGACATGGTCAGCCAAGCTTCAGCAAAACATTGCATACAACAGCCAAATTAATGGGAATTAACTAGCTCCTGTGATGATAAAAGCATCATCTGAAACTCTAGAATTCATTCTTAAAAATTCTGAAGAAGAAAATAAAAAGAAAAATATCTAATCTAAGCAACAAGATGAACCGTCAGTTGTCCAAACTCGAACAATCCCCGACAATGGCGCCAAAAACTTGGTGCACGAAATTGTGATAACACTTCTCACAACTCGCATAACTAACCAGCAAGGGCACTGGGTCGTCCAAGTAATACCTTACGTGAGTAAGGGTCGATCCCACGGAGATTGTCGGCTTGAAGCAAGCTATGTTCATCTTGTAAATCTCAGTCAGGCAGATTCAAATGGTCATGAGTTTTGATAATTAAAAGATAAAGGAAACATAAAATAAAGATAGAAGTACTTATGTAATTCATTGGTAGGAGTTTCAAATAAGCGTATGAAGATGCTTTGCTCCTTCTAAACCTCTGCTTTATTTCCTACTGCTTTCATCTAGTCATGCGTACTCCTTTCCATGGCAAGCTGTATGTTGGGGGATCACCATTGTCAATGGCTACCATTTGTCCTCTCAGTGAAAATGGTCCAAATACGCTGTCACCGCACGGCTAATCATCTGTCAGTTCTCACTCATGTTGGAATAGGATCCATTGATCCTTTTGCGTCTGTCACTACGCCCAACACTCGCGAGTTTAAAGCTCGTCACAGTCATCCCATCCCAGATCCTACTCGGTATACCACAGACAAGGTTTAGACTTTTCGGATCTCAGAATACTGCCAATTGATTCTAGCTTATATCACGAAGACTTTGATCTCACGGAATGGAGGGCTCTGTTGTCAGGAGAGGCAACCATGCGTCGTGAACCAGGAGGCTAAGAAATATACACTCAAGCTATTGCAAATAGAACGGAAGTGGTTATCTGGCACGCATTCATAGGTGAGAATAGTGATGAGTGTCACGGATCATCACATTCATCAGGTTGAAGTGCGAGTGAATATCTTGGAGTAAGAATAAGCTTGAATTGAATAGAAAAACAATAGTACTTTGCATTAATTCATGAGGAACAGCAGAGCTCCACACCTTAATCTATGGGGTGTAGAAACTCCACCATTGAAAATACATAAGTGATAATGGTGTTCATTCGCTTCAGCCCCAGAGGGGGAACCAGAATAACCAAGACTTCAAATACAATAGTAAAAGGTCCTATTTATAATGAACTAGTAGTCTAGGGTTTACAGAAATGAGTAAATGATGCAGAAATCCACTTCCGGAGCCCACATGGTGTGTGCTTGGGCTGAACATTGAAGCTTTTTCGTGCTTGGACTGTTCCTAGAGTTAAACGCCAGCTTTCGTGCCAGTTTGGGTGTTTAACTCCAATTCTGGTGCCAGTTTGGGCGTTTTACGCCAGAATTTTTATGCTGACTTGGAATGCCAGTTTGGGCCATCAAATCTCGGGTAAAGTATGAACTATTATATATTGCTGGAAAGCCCAGGATGTCTACTTTCCAACGCAATTAAGAGCGCACCATTTGGGTTTCTCTAGCTCCAAAGAATCTATTTCAAGTGCAGGGAGGTCATAATCCAACAGCATCAGCAGTCCTTTTTCAGCCTCTGAATTAGATTTTTGCTCAGGTCCCTCAATTTCAGCCAAAAAGTACCTGAAATCACAAAAAAAATACACAAACTCATAGTAAAGTCCAGAAATGTGAATTTTGCTTAAAAACTAATTAAAATATGCTAAAAAGTAGCTAGATTCTACTAAAAACTACCTAAAAACAATGCCAAAAAGCGTATAAATTATCCGCTCATCAGTTAGCAACGATGAAAATTCTTCATTTGACTAAGAAGAACGTGGTTGCCCGAAGTATACAACTGAAAAAGGCCGACGAATTAGGTGACTTGTCTTCTCCCTTCAAGTCAGACTCGGGCCCTTCTTTCTCCACTAAGGTCACTCCTAATCCAACTCCTCCTCCTTCTATTCCTCCTATTGATATGGATAATCAGTTAATACCCCTGCACCTCCCTTTCCTGCGTCCAAGCCTAAGAAATATAAGACCTTGGAGTCAGAAAGTGTGTACGACCAGGGCTTTGATGCCGAGGCCTTTTGTGAAAAATACGTCCTTCCTTATAGTAATATTAGTATGGACGATGTTTCTCTCAAAAAACACCTTCAATTCCTGGCCCGAGGTGGAATGAGTACTGTCGGAGTGTGTTCCCCGCTATTAAAGCAACTGGAGGAGACTCCTTTGGGTGCTACTCAGGGATCTTTGGCTGACCTGAAAGCTGAGGTGGCACTTTAAGGGAGACCAAGTTAGAATTAGAGAAGGAGAATGAGGTCCTTCTATCTGACTTTGATAAATCCCGGGAAAGAGTGAAGCAGTCAGAAGTCACTTTTGCTATAGATGAGGTCTTAAAAAAAAGAAAGCTGAAGAAAGTTATACCAAGATTTTTTGGGGAGAAGCTTGACTTGATAGATGAAGTCACCAAGTGAAAGGAAAAATATGCAAATCTGGAGGAGGTTGTAGCTCAGATAATGGATGAGTTGGCTGAAAACTTAAAGGCTAAATTTTGAGTCATAGCTCCTGAGGTAGACCTCTCTCCTATCCATCACGACATGGTTGTGATTAATGGGAAGATTTTTCTGCCTCCGATGAGGAAGACACCCCTATGCTTGACCTTAAGACTTCGAGAGCTTCTTAAAGCTTTGCTACTCATATGGAAGATGAGCCTCTAGCTTCTCCGACTAATCCTAAAACTTTCCAAATCTCCTCTACGCAGCTCGAAGATACCTCCAAAACATCTAATGAGCAGATCCCCTCTCCTTAGTTTTAATGATCTTTGATGGCCCGGTATGTAGGTCTTATGGTAACACTTTAATTTGTAATAGTTGTAATTTTGAATACTTTATTTTGCTTTGTGGTTCTCTTAAAATCTTTTTCCGCAATTTTGTTATGTGGTAGTTTCTAATGGATTTTTTTGTCATTTTGTTTGGGTTAGTTTAGTTACTTTAGTTTTTGTAACTTAGAAAATTTTGAAATGCATCGTCTGATGTTGATATTTAGTTGAATTGTTCCTTTGAAACCAAATTTCTAAGTGCTGGAAGATGTCGTTCAGTATAGATCAGACATTCTTTTAAACCTTTCTTTCGAAGTCGAATTTAAGTATTTCCTTTAATTTTGCTCTGACTTTAAGTAGTCACTTTTAACATGTTACTTTTGTTATTAGTTTTAAGCTCACTTCTTTCGTTTTTATGCTTTAACGTAGTCAAACCACGATCTGTTTATGCAACTTCTTACACTAATTTGGACCTCGTCATTTTATCTTGCTGACCACTTAGGTCGGATAATAATTTTCGTGATTTTTTTAGCTTAAATTAGTGCGTTTTAACGAAAAAATTTAATGAAAAAATGAACTGTCACTGAAAAATAATGTACATGAGTTTTCTTGCTACTAAGTTTTTCTTTCATGAACCCTTAGCCCTTGCTATGGTGCCTCGTTAAAACCCCCTCCAAAAAAACCCTTCTCGGAAAAAACCATGAGTTTGGGAAAAAGAGTACACCAGGGAGTAAGGTGTGCTTTCTAACTGTAGTACCTTTTCAAGTTACATGCATGTCACGATCTTGGGTGCTCGTTTTCCTTCAAGTCAGACAATTAGTAGTAATCCTTTCCTAAGACTTCGATGTTCTTGTAAAGTCCTTTCCAGTTTGCAGCCAACTTTTCTTTGGCCGACTTTTGTGTTCCAATTTCATTTCAGATTAGTATAAGGTCGTTTGTGGTGAAACTTCTTTTGTTGACTTTCTTATTATACCTTAAGGCCATTCTTTTCTTTAACGTTTCTTCTTTTATCCGAGCTTGTTCTCCTTGAGCTCAAACATTTCCTACTTCATCATAGAATATAACTCTTGGAGATTCTTCATTGATTCTTGACGAACAGATTTTTGCATGGTCTAGAAATTCACAAATAAAAGCTCGTTGCAAGTATAGCTTCTAAACCAATAAAGAACCCTTTCGTACAAAAGTTTTGGTTATCACAAGTAACAAACCCCTAATAAAATTGATAACCGACAAATAAAAGCTCGTTGCAAGTATAGCTTCTAAACCAACAAAGAACCCTTTCGTCTCTCAAGGAATTGCAGGGAAGTGTGCTTATAATTGGTTATGGAAAAGTGTGTTTTGGGGTTTTGGATAAGAAATAGGGAATGTAAATGGCAAAAGAAGTAAACTAACAACTGAAAAAGCTCTTCGCAAGGTATGAGAACTGGATGTCCTATCCTAGTTATCCTTATCAATTGTGATGAGAATTATCCATTGCTCCCACTTGGTCAACCTCTAACTCTGATGCTATGTCAAGTGGATAAATCAATTTGATTTTCCAGGTCCTAGTCAACTTCTATGGAAAGACTAGAGTTAGTGGAATTCAAATCAACTAGCAAACATAACAATTATCCATTAACAAAGGAGTTTGATAACTCAAGTGTCACCAATTACTCAACCAAAGCCAAGAGATGTAATAACAACAAATGGAGGAACAAACAATAAACATGAAATACCTCAAATTGCATTAATAAAAGAAATCAAATCTAACATGAGAGTTCATAAATTAAAGTAATAGAATAAATAAAAGTAGAAGAGAAACTAAAGTAAAGGAACATTGAACTTGGAATTGGGAAGAAAATAAACCTAAAACTATTAGAAATCCTAAATCCTAAAACCTAGAGAGAGGAGAGAGCCTTTCTCTCTAGAAAACTACATCTAAACCTAAAATTATGTGAATGAAAGTTGAATGAATGATTCCCCCACTCTGTAGCCTCTAATCTGTGTTTTTTGGGCCAAAAACTGGGTCAAAAATAGCCCAGAAATCGCACCTAGTGATTTCTGCAGTGACAGTACGTTGCGCATGTCGCGCGTACGCGCCATGGGCGCATGCACGCCAATGGACTTTTCGTCAATGTGCGCATGCGCGTGCTTTGCGCGTGCGCGTACTTAAATGCCATGTCAACTATAGCAAATTATATATCGTTGCGAAGCTTCGAATGTTAGCTCTCTAACGCGACTAAAACCGCCTCATTTGGACCTTTGTAACTCAAGTTATGATCGATTGAGTGCAAAGAGGTTAGGGTTGACAGCTTTGCAATTCCTTCAGCTTCTTGTATTCCTTCCACTTTTGCATGCTTCCTTTCCATTCTCTACGCCATTCCTGCCCTGTAATCTCTGAAAATACTTAGCACACATATCAAGGCATCGAATGGTAATGAGAGAGGATTAAAATTAGCTAAATTAAGAACAAAGAAACATGTTTTCAATCATAGCACAAAATCAGGAAGGAAAATGTAAAACATGCAATTTACATGAATAAGTGTGAGAATAGTGGATAAAATCCACTCAATTAAGCACAAGATGTACCACGAAATAGTGGTGCATCAATTCTAGGTATCATGACTTCTATGCCATAAGGAAGTCGGAAAGGAGATTCTCCAATTGTTGAGTGTGTGGTTGTTCGATATGCTCATAAGACTTGAGGGAGCTCATCAGCCTATGCTCCCTTTGTGTCTTGTAGTTGGTGTTTCAACCCAGTCAACACGACTATGTTTGCAACTTCTGCTTGTCCGTTGGCTTGGGGGTGTTCCACCAACTTGAACGGGTGCTTAATTTTTACGTTTGCCACCAAGCTTCTAAATGTTGAATCGGTAAATTAAGTTCTATAGTCTGTGGTGATGGAGTGTGGAACTTCAAACCGGGTGACAATATTTTTGTAGTAAAACTTTTGACTTTTTGGGGCTGTGACGGTTGCTAGAAGTTCTGCCTCGATTCACTTAGTTAAATAATCAATACCTACTATAAGGTACTTTACCTGTCCCGGTGCCTGTAGGAATGGACCGATGAGGTATAAGTCCCATTTTGTAAATGGCCAAGATGAGGTGATCCTAATGAGCTCTTTTGTGGGTGCCACATAGAAGTTAGCATATTTTTGGCAACTATCATGTGGATGTGCCTATCAGGGTTTGTGATGGCCGATCTTCTCGTTGACCCCTTTCTTCATCACCCCTCTTCCTTTTTTTGGATCGTCCGATCTATCTTTGAGATATCTTTCTAACCGACCTTCTCTGGCCATTTTTTCTATCATATTTTTCAAGTCATCGCAATCATTATTGGAATTCCATATAGTTTGTGATACTCATAGTATTCTGTCTGACTTCCATCTTTTTTGTTCTTGATGGGATGAGCGGGTGAAAGTTTTTTAGTGTGGCAAATCTCTTTGTAGATGTCGACAAGAGAAACTCGGAGTTGGGTGTAATTATGGTATCTTCTAAGCTTATCCGAGTTGTATTTATCCTTTTTCTTTGATTCTTTATCTTTATCCAAAGCATGGTAAGGAGGATTTTATCTTGGAGTTGGTTCTCTAATTCGAGAATTCTCCTCCATGTTGATGTACTTTTCTGCCCGTTCTTATACTTCGTACAAATTGGTTGGATGTCGCTTTGATATGGATTGAGAAAATGGCCCTTCTCTGATGTCATTAACTAATCCCATTATTACTACTTCCGGAGGTAAATTTTGAATTTTCAAGCAAGCTTAGTTGAACCTTTCCATATAAGTTCGGAGAGTTTCTCCGACTTCTTGTTTAACTTCTAAGAGACTTGGAGCATGATTGACTTTGTCCTTCTGATTTGAGAATCTGGTGAGGAACTTCCTTGCCAGATTGTCAAAACAGGTTACTGACCTGGCTAGTAAGCTATCAAATCATCGCCGCTTTGGTTAATGTCATCAGAAAAGCCTTGCAACGGATCACATCGAACACGTCGACCAGGTACATCCGACTTTTGAAGTTATTGAGGTGGTGTCTTAGGTTGGTCGTTCTGTCATAGAGGTCCATGCCGGGACTTTTAAAATTCCTGGGGACCCTAACCCTCATGATTTCTTCTATGAATATATCTTCTCTTCTAAAAGGGCTTTCCTCCCGATCCACACAGTTGCTTCGACTTTGAAGGCCGACCTCTAGTTTAGAGAGCTTTTCTTCTAATTCTCTTCATCGAGGTATCTCTTTTCGCAAATCTCTTTCAGCTTCTCTTTGTCGTTTGATCTTCTATTCAAGTTGCTCAAATTGGC
Organism: Arachis stenosperma; assembly: GCF_014773155.1. Taxonomy (NCBI): domain Eukaryota; kingdom Viridiplantae; phylum Streptophyta; class Magnoliopsida; order Fabales; family Fabaceae; genus Arachis; species Arachis stenosperma. Next base: position 28,002,519 of record NC_080377.1, read on the forward strand.
TATGGTGCCTGTGTATGAATCTCATGATCTCGGTTGGATGCGGGGGGCTCTTCATTTTAATGGTGGATGTATTTCTAAATTGATTCTCCTAGGTGGAGTGTTTTTTAATGTTCCCTCCCCGATAGGACCACTCGCTCTATCATGCCCTGGAGGTATGATGAGTGTTCGGTCATCGTTATGAGGATCTAGTTCTGACTTAGATGCGGTGTGACCATCTTCGAATTGATTGTCTGTCATGACTGAGTGTAGATTACCCAGCTCCCTGACAACGACGCCAATGTTTTGAGGGTTACCTGAAACTGGGTTGCTTTTGGCCTGAATGTGAGGTCCAAAACTCTTGTTGAGGCAACGTCCGACTTCCTCTAGTATCGAGGCGCTGCCGTCCGAATTCCTCGTGAGGTGGTGGGGGTGCTACCTGCAAAGAATTCTGATGCTTAAGTTAGCAAGGGTGTAGGCAGGTTTTAGTAGATTGGATTCTGAATATACATGAGGTTGTTAGTCTATTTATAGTTAAAGTAATAGCCGCCTTTTTTAGCGTAGTTCTACCTTTAATAGTGGATGACCGTTTTTTTTATCTTGAGAAGTTGTTGAGATCTTCCTTCTAGATAAAAGGAAGAGATAGTAGGCAATATCTTAAAAATTAATTACTTGTTCAAATAAGCAGTGCTGGTTTTCTTATCGTCGAGCCCAACCTCTTTAAGGTCGGGTAAATGCAGGTTATATTGGTTTTTTTAATTGGACTTTATCTATTTTGAGTTTGACTTTTTCGTTTGGCTAAAATATAAACAGATCCAAATTAAAAAGCGTTACTTTATTTATGCTCTATTTGATAATAATAAAAAATTATTTCATTGTTAACAAAATAGAGATTACTTTGTTACTATCTATAAATTGAGGATAATAATTTACTCTTTATTATACATTATTGTATGATAAAATTAATTATATATGCATTTAACACCCAAAATAGATCCACTTGCATAGTTACTTGAATTTAAAATATCTTGTTTGAATTAAATTCTGAGTAATAAATTTTAAGAAATAGTTTAGTAATATTAAAGTATATTTAATGCATGTTTTGAAATCTTATTTTGATCTAAACATTAACTATGTGTTAAATTGGTTAAACATAATTATTTTGTGTATCAAAAGTATATAGAATTAACCGACTATACTATAATGCAATGTAGAGGATAAATTATCCTATAGATTTAAGAGTATCATCAAAGCAATTGCCTAAAACTATAAATACAAAAAAAATTTCTAATATCGAGTAATATTTCAAATAATTTTTTAATTAAAATATTTTTAGTCAAAAAATTTTATTTCTAAAAAATTTTAATTACTAAATTAGTTTTTCAAATTTTATTTCATTAAAAAATCTGATATGAAAATTTTAAAATAAATAATACTACACATTCAAGTATTTTTATGAATTCAGTCCAACTAAATTAAATAACAAGACTTGAAGTAATATATTATTTATAACTAATTTTTGTTGATGTTAAACCAATTTAATTGGATTTGGTTAATAAAAGAATTTAAATATATAACATCATTCTTTAAAAATATGCGTATTTTTAATAATAAGAAGTGATTTGATTACATTTATACTCTTTAATAAGAGAATTTAACATAAAAATTTTAATTATCTAACAAATAAAAATTAAAAATTAATTTATTTGATTAAAATTTGTATCAATTTCAACTATGATCCAACTAAAATCTTGATTCTTGAAACCTGATTTGGATATTACGTACTTTCTCATATCAGACAAGGATAGGTACAAGTAAACACGATATTATTATTATTATTATTATTGAAGAACACAGTAGGTCCAAACATATATATAGAAAACTTTTAATTTGGACCACTGATCTTTGTTTTGAACTTTTGATAGATATTCGGGTAAAGTTGTTTGTCAGCTATATGGTTATCTTTAATGTCTTGATCTTTTTTACCCTTTGGATTTGACTCTTTGTTGTTTACCTTAGCCACATCGAGGATCATTCATTATTTTTGGCCTTCAAATACGTTGCACTCGTAATTATAGTTTCAAATTACGAAGGATTTTTGTCCTATGTATGTGGTGTGTTCAGTGCATCAGAGGTACCTGAGTTGAATTCCATGTTTCCAATTTTCAATTACCAAATCATAATGCAATAATGCATTTATTATTATTATTATTATTATTCATTTTATTAAATTGGTATATTATTCGAGAACCATTACATTTTTTAGCAGTTTACTTTTGCAGCAGCTACTTCGGATATTGTTCATTAAAGATTTGTTTCTTCTAATTGATTTTAATATTGCAGATTACATTGCTCTCAGGCTTTCACTAATACTATATAAAGGTAACAGTTATTAAAATATTATCTACTCACATCATCTTCAGAAAATGATACTTTTAAAATACTAATAATTTGTAATTTATGAGTTTAATTAATTTTAGAAAGGGGTAATTTTTTATTCTTTTAAGAAAAAAATTGACAGAAAAATATTAAGACTCGTTTTTGTTGCTTTTAATGTTTTTTTTTTTTTTTGGTTTTTTACAATATTCTCCAATCATTTTGAGTACATAGCTAAAATTAGTACCCAGTCATAACACCTGTAATTCCTTATCAGCCAAAATCTTAGACTTTCAAAGTGGGTTTCATTCATGTGTAACACAAAACTTACAAGATAAATTGTTGTTGTTTGCAAATAAGAATTAAAATTTTCTGTTGACGCCACTAAAGTTCAAATTAAAAGCTAGATCTAATTAATAGAACTCCATCATCATAACATATACGCACTCAGTTTGTCTAGCTTGCATTGCTAATGGCCCATTTTTGTCCCACCCCGTTTGCACATCAACACAACCTATCATTATTGTGCTCCTACCAAGCAAAATCAATGTGTCTGCAACTCTGCATGCATTGAAATGTATATCGTCGTTTTTTGGTTTAATAATAAAATGCATTCAATATTTTAGGAAAAAAATTATTATTTTTACTCCTAAAAGTTAAAAATATTAACAAATTTATCTAAAGAAAATTAAGATTCGGATACTTTTATCATACAAGACTATTTTTGTCGATATAAAATTAATTTTGTTCATCCATAATTAAATTTATCAGCATGCCAAAAAGGATAATTCCTTTCACAAAAATAATACTATTAAATGACACAAGTTCTAGTATATTGTGTATGTACAGGGTGTTTTAACGTCGTATTATGGAATTACATTTACTAGACAGAACATGCATATAATAACTCACCTAAATTTGGTAGATGTCCTACTTAAAATAGTAAACAGAGTGTGAATTAATACAATAATGTCGTCTAATATATAATCAATGAACTTAGTAGTGATGTTAATATGCTATATATGAATATAAGTACATACATAACTATGCGTTTGGTTCTCTATTAACTAGTGTGTAACTACATAACTCAACTCTTTTTAATTTTTCATTATTTATCCCTACATTATTTTTCCACTGCCATATAAGGTCTTCACGAACCCTATTTGTAGAAAAAATATTGGTGATTTTTTTTTTAAAATGAAATTATATAGTGTAATTAGGTGAAAGTTAACATGCAGAATGAATATTGGATACGTCTTAATATTCTGACAACACACAAAATATGTATTGGACACGTATCAACATTTTAACTAATACATAAGATATGTGTTGGACACATTTTTACAATACTTTAATACACTTAAATATTAATATTTAACTAAAATATCATCTTCATCTTTATATTAAAAATAATTTCTGACCCATTTATCTATTTTTATTTTTTATTTCATTTCGGGTTATTATTAATATTAATATATAATTCTGGAATTGATAGTCACATAGTGGAACTACTCCAACCAAACAGTCAGTGGAGATTTTCCCTTTAGGCAATGGCATAAGGCAAGTTGGACCCAATGTTATTGAATTGAATTCCAAATACGTCCTTTTCTCTTTTCTCTAGTAGTTAACAAGTTATTATGATGCGCCAACCTCATCAGTCATCATACATTATCATCAGTAACAAATAACACTAACACACACACACCGTGACTCACTTCGAACTCAACCAATATTGGATCCTTCTCACCTTTGGGTAGTTTGCTAGGCCATACCCATGCCAAAGGGTATGGACAATTGGACATGGAAGATGAATGAATAATCTCCCTCCTAAAATAGTACGAGAATGCCAACAACCACTTAGTACAACAATCTCATTTGGTTCTTTAACAAACTATTGCTTGTTTGTTGCGTGTACCACGTGAACACACCTTATAATATACATCAAGTTAAGCACTTTCTAAACGCTACTCCCAAGTAAACTTTCCATGGCGATTTCTTTGGTAGGATTAGGGTGTTCAGAATGAATTTCCCAAAAATTAAACATTGTCACACACACATCACTTTTTTCTTTATTGTAAAAATATACATCAATAATCGGAGAATGCTAGAAATTCATTAAAATTTATTATTTTTAGTCATCAATTAGTCATCAATATTTAAAAATATAAGATAAAATATATTGTTGGATTACTAAAATAATGACATTAGATTAAAGAAATTGAGTTGATGACTAAATAATAACAAAAAATAATAAATTTTTATAATTTCTAGCATTTTTCATATTTTTAAATATTTAAGTTGTATAACATGTAATACCACTATTATAATTTATTAGTGGACTAATAGACACCAAACGTATCTGTTAATCTATTTTTTTAAATTAAATAAAAAATAATAATAAATTTGATATTAGCTACAATGATAAGTTATACTAAAACCAAAAGATTATGAGTTTAACTATTGAAAATAACAACATTTTTTTTAATAAATTGTACATGGTAAAAGGTGTTTTAGGGGTAAAAAATTGTGCATCAATCCCCTTTCAATCTATATTTTATATATATATATATATATATATATATATATATATATATATATATATAAAAGATAAAAGATAGATAAATAGATAGATAGATAGATAATAGAAGAAGACTATTTATAATAGATAGAAGATATATAAATTTTAATCTTGAACCATTTGAAATAGTCTGGAAGTCAAAAATTTAGATAATAATAAAGTTCTAACTTCAAATATTATTTTTCTTAAAATAATAAAGTGAATAAAATATAAAAATTTTATTAACAATTGTCTTAAAATATTTATTAAGTAGAAAAACGTTTAAAAAATTATAGAAAAAATATATTTATTTAACATTTACTTCAAAATCTTGGCAAAACCCAGAATTACACGTAATATTATTAACTCTTTATTTTTATTTTTTTATTTTATTTATTTATGAAGAGGTAATGTTAATTGATCTCTTATATAGGAATAAAACTCTAGCAAAAAAAAGTGTAGAGAAGATGACTAGTAAAAAATATTTGTATATCACCTAACTTTCGAAAAATGAGAATAATTTTTATCTTTAGGATTATCCTATATGAATCTCTGATTAATCTTAAAGTTTCATCCCTTTCTCTTTTCAGTTATCTACCCAACATAAAAGTATAAAACAGCAATGGTCATCCTTTTAAACAACAAAGTCTGCCAATGAGTTACTTTTATTATGTTTTAGCATATAATTCAATGAATTATAGTTGCTGCTCATGAAAGTGCATCTGTTCACTCACGGTTCATTAACAGTGTTATAAACCATAGATAAGAAAAGTAGTTAACACCGTTTGTTGAGTTTGTGTGTCCCTTTCACTATAACCTGTCATTGGTATCCTGAAATAACAAGACTTCCCCATGATGTTTACGCTGCTCCCTGGTGCAGAATCAGCACAGCAATAAGCCATGAGAGGGAAAAAAAAGTTTCAGTGATACAGAAAGAAGAAAAGGACTTCATATAAGAAGAAAAATACTCCCACCAATCCTACTATACAGGTTACAAAAACCATTAAAGAGAAAAGATAGTAGAAAAGTAATATCCAACCCAACCATTAACTTATAAAGTTAGAAAGAAAACCCCACACGTCGAAAGGAAATTAATATAGATATGAAACATTCTTAAAATGCAGATTAGATGCTAAGAAGATCTGGTGGCGGTGACTTGGGAGGGTTTTGATTATCTTTAGTATGCTCTTTCGATGATGTGGCCATTGGAGACTCTAAGCTGTTTGATGATGACAATGATGAGGACTCGGTGATTGTCGAATCTCCCTGCTTAGATCCCGGTGGCTTTGGAAGCTCGGTGAGAATTTGAACCACTTCGCGCATGGTTGGGCGCTCTACGGCTTGTTCTTCGACACACAGCATGGCGACATAGAAAACGTGCATCACCTCATGGAGGGGAACTGAGGGAAGCCTAGGATCAAGAACCTTAAGCACTCCTTCCTTGTTTGAGTCTGTCATTTTCCTCACCCATTGCACAATGTCCACGCCGTCACCGAACTCACCAACCGGTTTCCTTCCGGTTACAAGCTCCAAAAGAACAACGCCAAAGCTGTACACATCGCTCTTCTCATCGACTTTCAAAGTGTAGGCGTACTCTGTAACAATAAAAATCTCAACTTCAATCAATAATCATGAAATAAAATAAATATATGAGAAAGTAAACAACAGAAAATTAATAAACCGTTTTATTATTATTATGCTGTGTCAGTCACCATCCATTTCCAACTGTGAACATGTGTGATCTATAACTACATGACTAATTTAATTTAATTTAATTTAATCATTAGCTTGAGTACTATGGTAAAGAAGCAAGCAATAAAGTTACCTACCATTTTTCTTTTAGTAGTAAATTGGTAATAGTTTAGAAGCAAACTGTAGTTATGCGGACAAATCAATCAAGAGGTCATCAGTGTTCGGTAGAAAAACAGAAGTCAAATAGATCACAATATTAGCATCTTAGCAATATTAATTAATTAATTACTCAACAGTTATAGAGCAATACCCATGATGATTGTTGAGTCAAAATTGAATAGACAAACTCGAGAAAACATGATTGGGAAAACGAAATTAGTCACAGAAATTCAAATTCAACAAACTCAGAATTAGCTAAAGTTTTCTTCAGCACAATACCTGGAGCTATGTATCCATATGAACCGGCAATAGCGGACATGCATTCAGATGTTCCAGAATCTTGGAGGAACTTGGCAAGCCCAAAATCAGCAACATGAGCTTCAAAGCTGGAATCAAGAAGGATATTGTTCGACTTGACATCGCGGTGCACAATAAGCGGCGAACAATCATGATGCAAGTAACAAAGCCCCTTTGCAGCCTCCACAGCAATCTTGTACCTTGTGTCCCAATGCAAGTGACCCCCTTTCTTCCCATGAAGAACCTCACCCAAGCTTCCATTAGGCATGTACTCATACACAAGAAGATTCGTCTCGTGGTTCGAACAGAACCCCAACAACCTAACAATGTGCCTGTGTCGAATCCTCCCCAAAGTTTGAATCTCAGCATTGAAACCATGATCATGGGATGATCCTCTACTCATAGCCGGTAACCTCTTTACAGCAACTTGATCCCCATTCGCCATGGCCCCTTTGTACACAATTCCAGCACCTCCTTTTCCTATGATGTTATCCTCCTTCAAGCAATCCAGAACATCGTCCACAGTGAAGTCCAATCGCTGGAACGCCGTGAGCTTCCAGGCGCGCGCCTCGCTCGCCTTCTTCAGGGACCGCGCCTTGAAGATTGCCGCCACAGCGAACAAGATAGAGCAAACAAGAAGCCCAATAACCAGCAATAGCTTCAAGGAAGAAGAGAGTGGACCCTTAACATGAGGTTGACGAGGGCCATTGACAACACCGTCTTTGCAAGGACCTAAATAAGGGCCACAGAGTTCGGGGTTCCCCAAGAAAGAGGTATAGTTGAAGTAACTGAATTGGCCAGTGCCAGGAACCAAACCAGAGAGATTGTTGTAAGAAAAATCCACCGATGTTAAACTCTGCATGGAAGCAATAGGACCCGGAATTGGACCAACCAAGTGGTTCCTTGAAAGGTTCAAATAGTTCAGTATCCGCATTCCAGTGATCTCATTTGGAACCTCGCCGGAGAGTTCGTTGCGGCTGAGATCAACGAATGTCAACAACTTGCACCGGCTGATCTCCGGTGCAACCGGACCAGAGAACTTATTATTGCTGAAATCCATCTTGGAGAGCTGCTGTAGCCTGCCAATCTCCGATGGGATCCGGCCCGAGAACCGGTTCCCGTCTAGTAGAAGCTTCTGCATGCTGGAGAAGTTCCCAATGGACGGTGGTAACGGCCCTGAAAGCTTGTTATTGGAAAGACTAATTTGCCCCAAGTTCGGTGCAACGGAACCAGAAACAGGAAACTCTCCGGTCAGAAGATTATCCTGAAGTTCAACCTGTGTCAGTTTCGGAAGCCCAAACAGACCCTTAGGGATTGAACCGTTCAAGAAATTTTCACCCATTCTCACCCTACTCAGAGACTCACACTTTCCGAGTGAATCAGGAATTGGACCAAAGAGGAAGTTACCGAGAGTTATCAGTGTCTGAAGACGGTTACCGGAACACATTAACGGTGGCAAAGTTCCTGTAAGCTTGTTCGACGAGAGGTCAACGATCGTGAGCCTGCCGTTCTTCCCCAAATTCTGAGGAATGCTTCCGGTGAAGTTGTTGTCCCACAGCTGAAGCACCTCCAGCGACGGAAGCTCACCGATGAACTCCGGTATCTCACCGTGGAGCTTGTTGCGGAAGAGGTTCACGAGAGTTATGTTCTTCAGCGCCGCGAAGCTCGCGGGAATCTCGCCGGCGAGCATATTGTTCGATAAATCCATTGATTTTAGACTTTTGAGGCTCCCAAGCTCCGTAGTTAGTGAACCGAAAAGCGCATTCACCTGGAGGAAGAGGGTGTCGAGCTTCTGAAGCCTCCCTATCTCCGCCGGAATCTCGCCGGAGAGTCCACAGTACGCGGCGTCGAGCCTGACAAGCTCGGACAAATTCCCGATCTCCGGCGGTATTCCGCCGTCGTAAGTGTTGTAGTACCCTACATAAAGCTCCTGGAGGGAGCTAAGGTTTCCGATCTCCGGCGGGATTTTCCCGACAAGCTCGTTACCGGAAACCGCAAGGTACTCCAGCTTCTGCCATTTGCCGTACTCCCGCGGAATTTCGCCGGAGAAGAAGTTTCCGCCGAGGTGCAAGTGGCGAAGCTCAGTCATGTCGGTGACGGCGAGGGGAAGAAGACCGGTCAAGTTGTTATTGTAAAGGTCAAGAACTTCAACAGTGTGGAGAATGGAAAGTTCATTAGGGAAGGTTCCGTTGAAGATGTTGTTAGAGAGGTTGAGGAAGCGGAGGTTTGTGAGAGAGGAGAGGGAACTGGGAATAGGGCCGGAGAATTTGTTATCGGAGAGGGAGAGGTTGGTGAGAAAGGGAAGGAGGGAGAGGTGGTCGCCGGAGAGAGTGCCGGAGAGGGAGAGGGAAGAGAGGTTGAGGGAGGTGACGTGGCGGAGCTGGTGGTCGCAGGAGACGCCGCGCCATGTGCAGTGGTCGGAGGGGGAGGTGGGGGACCAGGAGGAGAGAGCGGAGGTGGGATCGGAGGTAATGGAGGCGGCTTTGAAGGAGAGCAGGGCACGGCGCTCGGAGATGTGGGCGGAGTGGGCCGTGAGATGGAGGCAGAGGAGGAAGAAGAGGAAGTGGAAGAGGAAGAGGCGCATGTTTGGTTTTGCTTAGCTGGCAGTGGGAATGGAATGGAATGGAAGTGATACAAATACAAGAGGAAGAAGAGTTAGTGAGTGAGTGAGTGAGTGAGTGACTTATGAGTAGAGTGAGGCGTGGGAGTGAGACTGAGACTGAGACTGAGAGGGTTCAGTGTTCAGTGTTTGTTTGTTTGTCATCTTATCCTTCCTTCAGGAAAAGGGGGGAAAATAAGGAATTTCATTTCTCATCGATCAATATATCATGTATTTTGTAGGTATCGCGCTGTTCCCTTTTTCGCTTCTTGAGTTCCTCTTCCTCCTATTTATTGAACAATAAAAAAACTAGAATTTATTTTATTTAATATTTATTAATTATTACTATTTAATATTTATTAATTATCGTAATAATTAATAAATATTAAATAAAATAAGTTATAATTATTTTTGGTTAATTGTTTTTTATTATGGAAGATTTTTGTTTACCAAATTAGTGTATGTCCCGCAAGGAGATTTACAATTTACATAATAATTTTGTATACATATTTTTATAAATTAAATTATATATAAAATTTTGAATTCATTATTAGAATCTTAACTTTGAAATTAATTTGCTTTTTATTATAAAATTATGACTTATTTGATATTTATCTTTAAAGATAATCTATTTCTATTTCTAAGTTATAATTTAAAGTAACCTTATTTAGTTTTGAGAATATTTGTTTACTTGTTTAAATAAAATTTTAATTCTTAGTTGGTGAATTTGAACAAAATTAAACTACAATCAATTGTATGCCTTGAATGAATGATGATATTATTTAAATTTATAGGGTCAAGGTTAATATATAGACTCTTTTTGTTTTTGGGTTATGTTTTTGGAGAACGTGTTATGCATAGATATAAATAATGGATGTGTTTTTAAATAAAGGTGCATGTTATGGTGTTTATATATATTTGTTTAATTTATTAAAATGAGATAAAATTTAATATTTAAATTAAAAAATATAAAAATAAATAATTTTTTAATATTTAAAACTTACCATAAAAGATAATTTCGGTAATTTCGACACAATAAATAATTTTTTTACCTTTTAGTGGATAGATATTTAAGTTTTTTAGAATTTAAAAATATATTTAAATTTTTAACTTTTTTAAAATATGAACACGTTGATTTATATTATTCATTTGAGTTTATTAGACTCAACAGAAAAATTAAATGTGACTCTCATTATACTGATCTGGCCAATACGAATGTCCACATGAAAAAGTTTTTAAAATAAGACAAATTAGATCCAGAAATTAATGTGTCCAAATTTTGAAGAAGTTAAAAATTTAAATGCATTTTCAAATACTAAAAAATTTAATTGTCAACAAACCAAAAAATCAGGATCAATTTGTTATTTCTCTAATTTTTTTTTAATTTGAAAATATAAATTGGAGGCAGGGTTTTTGAGAGGTATGAAAAATCGAGGTTCTGATTTATGGAGTAATACTCAAATTCAAAAAGTTGTAAATCGGAACCTCCGATTTGAGTTTTTTTTTTTTTTTTTTTTGAAGGTTGAGAAATTGGTGGGTCAACTTTGAGGTTTTAAAAAATAAAAAAATTAAGAAGCTCAATACTGACCTTTCAATTTGTGGCCTCCTTAAATTGAATGGTCTAATTTGTTTCTAACCGTTTTACAAATTTCATACCTCAGGATAACACACAATAAACCTATAACAACGTATGACACTAATATTTTCCTAATGTATATCCCTCTACTTGCTTTGTATATATAATTACGGAAATATTTGGTAATTAAAGTAAATTAGTCAAAAACAGTCAAAATATATTTTATTTAGTATATATTAAAGAAAAAATCATAAACAACCATTGACTATTACCTCGAAAGACAACAAGGCTCTTGACAAAAAAAAAAAAAAAATACTCAACCCGACTCCTGAGCTTTACTTTTAAGAGATTGATTAGTCTCAGTGCCAAAAAAAGTTAATGTTGTTTTTTTTTTTTTGCATAGAGGCTAATCAGTCCTAAATAAAAAAAATCAGAGTCGAATCGGATATTTTTTTGGTCAAAAGCCTCGTAGTCTTTTCGAAGTAATTATTAGTGGTCGGGTGAAATATTCACTCTATAATATAATTGTAATAATTAATGAATGTTAAATAAGATAAATTTTGACTTTTTTTATTTTTCTAGTATTACCAATATAAATATGAATTTTGCCAGAAAATCAACTTGAGGGGTAATTAATTATAGCCAACCCATTGAAAAACAAGCTACTTACATAAAAAAAAAAAATAAAACAACTCCCCACTATCCTAAATTTTTAAATTTCAAAATTAAAAACAAGCTACTTAACTGAGTTGATTTATGCTATAATTGGTTTCTTAAAATTTTTTATAAATATAAGATAACTTCTAGTCAACTCTCTCACAAATAAAAGATATGATATCCACTTGTTCAATTATTATTAGAAGAATTAATTTGTGTCATTATAATTAATGCTAATTATCTCTTTAACTCTAGTTAATTAAACCAAATTACAAAAGCATGATAAACCCATTTTACAAATTACTTTAATTTTTAAAGAGATTTTCTTTTACAATTTTTTCAAATTTTTCACTTTATCCAAAATTTCTTAATACGTTCTACCCACAAAATAAAATAAAATAAAATCAAAACCTAAAAATAAAAGTTAAAAATTCAAAACAAAAATAAAACAAAAATTGAAAATGGTAAATAACTTCAAACGACAAGAAATACTTATTATCATCGATATGTCTAACACGTCTACTCATAATTTTTTTGTCCATATTCTTCGTTTTATCCTTTGATTTTATATTTTTTTCATTACAAGAAAAATACTAAATATTGTCAAATTTACTGTCGGATTTAGCATCGGAAGTTAGCAGCGGATATACTGGTAGATTTGGCTACAAATTCGTCGGGTATAAAAGTTACTGTCGGATTTAGTTTTTCTTTGGTAAATTCTCTGGTAATAATTAGAGAGAAAAAAAATTGGTGCGATCATTACTATCAAATTTAGGGGAACAAAAAAAATCGATGGTAAGGTAATTAAATAAAACGCGTCATTTTGGTTACAAGGTGTGCGTTACAGACAGATTTTTGCGACGGTAAATTCGCTGGTAAAATTGACCCTAAATTCGAATTTACGAGTCCTTTCCCTCCATTTTTTAAACATCATCAACCTCTCTTCTCTCCCCCTTTCTCTTTCTCTCTCGCTGTCAGCCCCCCATTCGCTGTCGTTTCTTCATCGAGAAGCATCCACATGGAGCTTGTGTTTGCCATGGAGGAGCTTATTTCTCCCCTGTGAGTTGCTGCCTCTGTCGTTCGCCGTTATTGCCGTTTGCCTCCGTCAACTGTGATGCTACCCTTCCTTTTTCATATTTTTTTTGGCATTGTTGACGTTTGTTAAATTCTAGCCCTACACTTCTCTACCCCCATTTTTATTCCTATAAAATTAGTATTATCAGTTTACTTGAATGTGATTACCTTGGTTAAATTATTCACTCATGATTATCTAATTGTTTTGATTTTTTGATTTTGTTATAATTATATTTTTTGTGGAGACTTTAGTAATTTTAATAAGAATATTGATAGTAATGTCTTGATTGTGTTAATTTATTTATACTAAAAATTTATCATTTGTTGTCTACCTCTAACTTGTTTTGTTTAATTAGTTTAATAATTGAAAGTATAAAAACTCTAATTTAATTCGTTTTTAACTTTAAATTTTAATTAGTTACTAAATTTTTATTTGGATTGGTCTTGTTAGTGAGATTGGAGGTGCCATGCAAAAGGTGCATAACGATCAGTTGGAGCCTAATTGCACCATTTTGATGCATAATAAGGTGAAGATTCTGTAATTTTTTTTTTGTTTTATTTGCTAATTTGTGAAATTTGACTTATTTTTTTTCCTTTCATGTGATATTGAATTGCACAATTGTCCAGATTTTAGGTTATTAGATTCATAATTTTGGGTGTTATTCCGTGAGAATTAAGTTGATACTTAAAATTGTCTAAATTTTGAGATTGATAATATACCTATTTCAACTTTCTAGAAAGTAATAGAAATTATTGTGACTGTTGCTATAGGATTTTTCTATTTTTTTATTGTGAAAATTGACTTTTTTTTTTGTTAATTTGTTTATTTGGCACATACAAGTTTCAAGAATTCTAGGATTTGTATAAATAATTGTTGTTTTGAATTTAAATGAGTAATGTTTGTTTATTATGAAATGTGAAGGTATCTCTGGTGTAAGTCACTAATTTAAATCATATCCACTTATGATTGTAATTTTGATATTTTTAAGGTAGAATAAAAATTAATTAGCAATAATTTGCACATTCTCTCATGAATTAATAATCATGTATGAAACGATTTTGAATGTTTGATGTTATAGACATTGAACATGTTTTTGTGTATCATTAGATTGTATAATGTAATGTCTTGTTGATATTTTTGACAAGTTGCTAGAAATATTTCAAGTTTTTTTTTTTACGTATAATCTTGGATTGCTAATTATGATAATTTTTTTAATAGAATACTTAGTGATAGGAATATAACACTACAAGAAATTACCGTAACATAACATATACTGCTGAGTAAGTTGATCGCTATTTAGCGACCAACTTTTCGGTTGCTTAATCGGTCACCGATGAAATTGGTCACTAAACCAGTCATCCATGCCTGATTTGAAAATCTAAAATCGGTTGTTAAATTGGTCGTTAATTTCGAAACTAAAATCCTGTTCTAAAACTTAATACAACAACAAACAATAATAACAAAGCCTTATCCCACTAGGTGGGGTCGACTACATGAATCAAACGACGCCATTGTGCTCTGTCATGTATCATATCTACAGAGAGATTGTTTACATGAAGATCTCATTTGACCACCTCATGGATGGTCTTCTTAGGTATTCCTCTGCCTTTCTCCCCTTGTCCATCTTCCATCTCATCCACCCTCCTGACTAGGTGTTCTATCGGTCTTCTTCTCACATGTCCAAACCACCTGAGACGCGATTCAACCATCTTTTCCACAATGGATGCTACTCCAACTCTCTCCCTTATATCTTCGTTCATTATTTTATCCAATCATGTATGACTACTCATTCATCTCAACATCTTCATCTCTGCCACACTCAGCTTATGTTCGTGCTCCCCTTTGGCCGCTCAACACTTCGTACCATAAAGCATAGCCAGTCTTATAGCGGTACGATAGAATTTACCTTTAAGTTTTAAAGGCACTTTTCACTCCGCCATTTTGACCAACCTGCATGGATCCTATGATTTACATCCTGTTCAATCTCTCCACTATCCTGTATGATGCACCCAAGATACTTAAAATTTTTAACTTTTCCTAGGATTTTTTCTCCAATCTTCACCTCTATATTAAGGTTTCCCCTTTTTAGATTGAACTTACATTCCATATATTCCGTCTTGCTACGGCTTATGCGCAGACCATACACTTCTAGAGCTTCTCTCTATAAGTCCAAATTCTTATTTAGGTCTTGCCTTGAATCCTATAAGGACGATATTATCGGCAAAAACATCCACCATGGCACAGGCTCTTGGATGTGCTTTGTGAGTACTTCCAAGACTAATGTGAAAAGGTATGGACTTAAGGATGATCCCTGGTGTAATCTTATACCAATAGGAAATTCTTTTATCACACCACCTTGAGTTTTCACACTAGTTGTGGCCCCATCATACATGTCTTTAATTGCACGAATATATGTGATCCTTACTCTCCTCTTTTCTAAAACCTTCCATAAGACCTCCATTGGCACCCTATCATACGTTTTTTCCAAATCAATAAACACCATATGTAGATCTCTTTTATTACTACGATAACTCTCCATCATCCATCTTATTAGGTATATCGCTTTAGTGGTAGATCTGCCTGGCATAAATCCAAATTAGTTTTATGTTACTTGTGTCTCTTTTCTCAACCTCCGTTCTATCACCCTTTTTCATAACTTCATAGTATGACTCATGAGCTTGATCCCTCTATAGTTTTTGCAACTTTGTATATCCCGCTTATTCTTGTAGATAGGTACCAAGGTGCTCTTTCTCCACTCATCAGGCATCTTCTTTGACTTTAAAATCTCATTAAAAAACTTGGTTAACTATTTGATGCATTTTTCTCCAAGGCCCTTCCAAACCTCAATCGGGATATTATCAGGTCATATTGCCCTAACATTTTTCATCTGCTTTAGAGCCTCTTTTACCTCGAAGTCTCGAATCCTTTGATAGCAGTCAAAGTTGTGATCTTCTTCCCTTGTGCATAACCGACCAAGGCTCAGAAGAGTCTTCTATCCCTTATTAAATAACTCGAGAAGTATTCCCTTGAGCCAATACCTCTCCGTCCTTATCCTTTATGCACTTAACCTGATCGAAATCTCTCGTTTTTCTTTCACGGCTCTTTGCGATTCTATATATACCTTTTTCTCCTTCTTTCGTGCCCAAAGACTGGTAGAGACCCTCATATGCTCTTGTTCTTGCTTCACTTACAGCGACTTTTGTCTTTTTCTTAGTCGCCTTATATTTTTCCCAGTTATCTACGTTGCGGCATAAAGACTACTCTTTAAAGCACTCCCTTTTTATATTTATCTTTTCTTGTACACTCGCATTCCACCACCAGGACTCCTTGTCTCTTGGTCCTATTCCTTTAGATTCACCAAAACTTTCTTTTGCTATTCTTCTAATAACTTCTGCCATCTCCCTCCACATCACTTCCGCGCTTCCATTCCCATCCCATTTTGCATCTTCTCCTACCCATCTTAGGAAGCTTCTTTGTTCCTCACCTTTCTTTGTTCTAAAACTTAAAATTCATAAACAATTATATTTCCACAAAATATAAAAAGAATCAATCATAGATCAAATTTTCAAATAAATACCAAAAACATTCACAATGTCTACATAAAAATATAGAATTTAAAATATTAAAAATTCTTAAATACATCAAATTTATTATCCACAATTTAGACTAAAACATGGTAAAAATAATTCATGAACAACTAGATTCAAGTTGTATAATAAACTTTTTTCAAGTTGTATACTAAACTTATCGGTCGCTAATTCGGTTGCTATTAGTGACCAATTTTGTTGGTTGTCAAAGTCATTATCTACCTTAACAATTAGCAACCGATTTAGTGACCATTGCCTTAGCGGCCAAATAAATTTTTACCCTTTCTCTATCAGTTGCAAAATCGGTCGCTAAATTAAAAAATAACGACTAATTTTGTGACCAAAAATCCCAAAGTCATTTCTTCTCTTGTTTTGATTGTTAATTCGGTCACTAAATTAAAAAATAACGACCGATTTAATGACCAACTTTATTCTTGTTGTATAATAATCTTATCGGTCACTAATTTGGTTGCTATTAGTGACTGATTTTGTTGGTCGCTAAAATCGGTCACTAAATATAATTTAGCGACTAATTTTTTTTCTGGTCCTAGAAATTCTATATCGGTCGCTAAATCAGTCGCTATTAGCAACCAATTTTTTCAGTCGCTAAAATCGGTCGCTATTTTGATAATTTCTTGTAGTGTATAACATGACCTGGAAGTAGCGGTGGCAAACAGGAAAGTTTCCCCTGCCTCCGCTAAAAGCCCGCCATTAGACGGGTTGGCTTGCCCCATCCCACCTAGTGAGACAGTCCTTGTAAGACCCAAAACCTTTGAAAAGTCTTATTATGATCAAGTCTCAAATCATATGGTTATTTATAGCCTTAATTTCAGAAATTATTTTATTAAAGATAATTAAGGCGAGTTGTGATTTATTGAATTTGAGACAAGTTATGATTATTATCCAATTTTATAATTATTGGATTATTTTCTATATTTAAATTATAAAGCTAGCAGTTATGAAATAATAGGGATTTTATATGATATGGACTAAATAATCAATATTTCAATATATTGATATTGCTATTTTAGAAAATAGAGAAAATTAATTATATTATTTCTAAAGTTTGGATTTGGATATTTTATTGAAAGTAATTTGTGAAATTGATGAGCAAATAGTATTTTCTAAATATAATTAGTGTTGGATTTAATTTGGATTTCAATTATTATATTATTCACAATCTTATGTGAAATTACCGAATTATCCCTAACCTTAATTTTCAAAATAATGAAACTCTAACCCAGTGACCCGTTACCCGACCCGGTTCCCTTTCACCCACACTCAGCTCCCAAACCCAGCCGCCACACTTGACCTGTTTTCTTTCCTCCTTTCATTCACGCCACACACAGTTTCTTTTTGTTTCCATGAAGGAAAGAAAAGAGGAGCAGAAAGTGGGAGAAGAGGAACAGGAAGGAGAGGAGAGGGGGAGGACGGCGCCGGCGGGCGTCACTGCCGCCGTGCCGTCGCGTCGCGCAGAAACGAGAGGAGTGAAATCTGAGGGTGAGACAAGGATCTGCGCCAATGGCACTAGGGTTTGCCGCCGCTGTTTGATGCCGCCGAGGGGAGGAGGGTCACAACCACCGCAAGGAGCCCGCCGATGTCACCCTCGCGAGTCACCATTCCCGAGCTACAGCACCATGGAGCCAGCCTCATTGCGCCGCCGTAGCTGCCCGCGCTATCGTCGTCGCCGCTGGTCCACTGGGAGTCGCCGTCGAAGCTGAGACAGGGAGAGAGAGGGTATGCGAGCGAGGAGGGTCTGAGGACCTGAAACCACTGCGCCTGGTCCCGTCGGTGAAGCCATGGCCGCCGTCATAAGAGCAGAGGATGCGAGAGAGAGATAGAGGGCCCGCGGTGGGGGAAAGGACAGGCACTGCCATGCTGCACCAAGCTATCGCCACTGTTTTTGCCGCCGGTAAGCCTCGGTTAGCACCGCCGAAGCTCCGGCAATCACCGTCGTCGAGGAAGCTCACCGGAGTTCTGGAGGCTGCCGCCGCTCTGCCTGGTTCTGTGTTGAGTCACGCCGCCGTGCTTGGCCGCCAGAAAACCCCACTGCTGTCACCGGAAAAGTTGCCGGTAAGAGTTTTATTTGAGGTTTTTGTCCTTTTTGAATTCCGAGAATACCGTAGTCACTGCGTGTTGGTTTCAGTTGGCGTGATCGGAAATTATCGTCACTGCCGCTTGAGGTGGCTGCCGGGCTGCCGCGGAACCGGTTTGAAGACCACCGCTATTCCGGTTCAGCCATTCCTTCTTCGTTCGGTAAGCGTTTTGACTTGAAAAAGCCTTTTGTTACTGTTCTGTTATCATACGCTGAGGTTTGTGGCGTTAATTGCTATACGATTGAGTTTTGGTTGTTGTATGTTGCGATTAAAGTTGTTGAGACTGTTGCGAAAGTGGCTTGGAACCGAGGTTTTGGCTGCCGGAATTTTGATTGTTGATCTCGGGTCGAGGCAGAAAGGATTATGTGACGTGTTTGGACTATGGAATTGCATTTTGAGGTAGGGGCGCTTTCTGAAAACTATAGTTTATTATTGAAATTATTACATATGGATACTGATGTGAGACAATGTATTTGGTGATAGCCTTATGTGA